>NC_045797.1:18900132-19521884 GCF_009873245.2 Balaenoptera musculus
ATGTTATTATTTTTGTCACCCAGACTAGTCTGAAACAAACAGTTTTTCTTATAAGTAGATTCTAATTTTTAAAGTACCCTTTCAAAAATTGTAAAACAAACATGTTTTTTCACTGAAGGAAGCAGGTTTTTTGGTGATATGATGGAATCCATTCAGTGATGGAAATTTACTATATCAATGAGCAATGGCTTGCTATGTCAAACATTGAGGTCACTATTAAAACACTATCATCCTGAAGAGTCTTACAATGGAGCCTCTGTAAGTATCACTACTTAATGTAAGACAGTTTAAGTAGCAGTATGAATAATTCTTGAAACTGACTACCTACTTTTAAATATTTAAAATATAAACAGACATAAACATATGCACATAAACATATACAGAATCCTTGGTAATTTTTGGACAATTATAGGGAAATAATTCATAATTTTGAGAACTGATAAATAAAAGGAAAATGTGAAACTTTTATTTTTATTACCAATTGTACATCAAGGTAACTAACTAATAGATCAAGAGACTCTTAATTGAAGATGTACATCATCCAGTAAATGAATAAGGAATATAAAATTTTTAATAATACCCTCTTTAATTATAACTATGTAATGGAGTTAAGCAATAATCATCAATGGTTGCTATTAATACTGCATTAATTATGCATTATCTCAAATAAATGGCAAAACTCACAACAGCCTGCAGGATATACCTAATTAATGCTTTAATAAAGACAAGGGATTCAAAACAGCTGGAGAAAGAAAGCTCAGATACATTTCAGGTGCAGGTTTCAATGTCATTTCTCAGTTACACCAGACTTACTTCTTTAGCTTATGAACCACCAAGATATATGTGAGATATTTTGGTCTAAGGGAAGCTAAGTCACATGTTTACTGAGGAAACTTTTATATCACTTTGGTCATAGAACCAAAACTGAGCTGTGTAACCAGGTAAACATGCACAGATCATCAATCTACATACTACCAATTATCACTGTAGGTAAACTGGCACACTAGCACAAAGCCCCTCAAGATGAGTATTGGGGCATTAAATGGTTTGACTATTTACCTAGCTAAGGCATTTAAACTAGCTAGGGCACTTCCTTCTTATCTTGACCAATAGTCATTATTTTGGCTCTAGACATCCCTGGAGATAAATATAGATTAGGGTTACTGCTGAGCAGCCAAAGGTTAACCCTATATTTACTCAGTCACAAAAAGCACAGCCAGATATTATGCACCTTCCGCTGCACAATATATGCAATATTCATACAAATGAAAGGAAGAAGAAAGAAAGAAACAAAAAAGAAAATAGAAAGAAAGGAAGAAAAAAGAGAGAAAGGAAGGAAGGAAGGAAGGAAAGAGGGGAAGAAAGAAGTAAATCTAATAAAATATAGATATATATTACAGTTTATATGCATACAGAAGGTACATAGAATCAACAATATCCAGAATGTGGCAAACTCTAGAAAACAAATGATTAAATTTCCCCAAACATAACTGTAAGAAAAAAGAGAGTAGAAAACGGGAGATTAAAATGATTTAAGGGACATATAAACAAATTGCAAGGCAGAGAATCTATTTGGATCCTGAATCAAACAAACAAGCTGTGAAAATATGAAACATCTGGAATAATTTGAACACTGGTTGGATATGTATTGGTATTAAAGGGTTATTATTATTTTCTGTTGTGCTATTGGTATGGTTGTTATTTTAAGTGTCCTTATGAAATATAGTTACAGATAGAATTATATAACATTTGAGATTTAAAAATAATAATCCCACAGTATTCTCAGAACACATGGAAGTTTAGCAGTGCTAGGGAGACCATATAATTTGTTATCCAATACAGAATATTTTTGAAAGTGAAAGGAGGAGCTTTTAGGAATTTTTCTGGGACAACATTCATAAGCCTAGTATGTCTCTAGCAAAATGGGAAGTATGGCGGTCCTACCCAGTGTATATCCATGTGGATAGACTTAAATATAACACCTTGTATACAATAGAATAAATTTATATTGATTGGTCTGGATGTAATTAGAATATTTATGACAAGGACAATAATGAAGTCACATTGAAAAAAAGTAAAAAATATTCTAGTAAATGCTGTAAAGAAAACAAAAAATTGAGAGAAAAAAATATTATTTTGTACTAATTATTTGATCATCATCCAATATATTCACCTGTGCTTAGAAATAAAAATTAAGTATGTAATTTTCTTAGAAGGCCATTATTGCTATAAGATCTCATTTATTAGTTTATTTAACATGTTGCTTACTATAGTAGCTGCCTCATATTTTTAACTTGTTGTTTAATAATCCCGGAGTAAGAAATTCCTCATAATTTCTTCTGGGATTCCAGTATAAAACCAACAATATTGTGCAGGAGATATACTCCAATGGAGATTATACTAGACATTCCTGATTCAACTCTTTATAGAGAACTAAGGTCAGTTATGATGTGAAATTCAAGACAGTTAGGAGTGTTTGATGTAGAAATCTATCCATTGCTGTTATCCATGTCATTGCATTGAAATATATCTAAAGTCATATTAAAACTCTGTATCATCTTCCTTATGTTGAATACAAACCCTTAAATATACCAATTTAAATATAATCTAATAAAAATAGCAAACATATTTAGGCTACCTTATACTTTGCAAAGTATTTTCATGTGCTGGTGAGTATTCCTGATTATTATTAATCAGTCAAAGATTTAAATTTAACTTGTTTTATATGTAAAAATACTCAGTGCAAATATGTACAAATATTACTACTTTTATTATAATGTAATATTTCTCTATTACATTTTTAGAGGTGGTGTTGCTGTTTTTCCTTTTTTTTTATGTTTGCTCATTTTCTCTCAGTTTTTGAAGTTGATAATCAGAAGACAAGGTCATCCTGCCACAGAAGGCACATGGTGCAGGCTAGCCAATCATAGTTCTCCATTCCACAAGATAAGTTATTTGTATACAGGGGTATTTAACCTATGAAGAAGAAATCTCAGCAATTTTTCAGGGATGGTTTTGGGCTCTGGGAGAGTGAGATTATTCTTTTGATTTTGATGGGATGAGAGCTGAGGAACATGCAAATAATCCCTGTTACTCTATGTAATGAAATTATCGAAGGGTGAGCTATAAAAAGGAAAGGAAATTGTTAAATGATAAACAAGATATTATATTATAATACTGTCAGTTTTACCACTGAAATCTGGTGGACTCAAACTATGTATCAACTTCATTAGTTATGTTAATAAACTTTTGTGTTTAAGCCTGTTTGGGTTTAGTTTCTGCAATCTCTGAATCCTGTCTGATTTAATGGACAAGAAGAGGAAGTTGGGATCATTAGCAGGACAGATTTCTAGTGCACCTACCCATGTACATAACCGCTCTGATCTTGATTTTTTGCAGGTTTTCCCAATCATCAAATTACTCAGTCATTCATTTGATGTAGTTGCTACAGTACCATTTTTTATAGCAAAGACCATTGGACTTGCCTGTTACTGCAGGGCTTAAAGTATTGTTCATCCCTCCATCCTCCAAATCTATCTTTTAAATCATTACCTATTATTCAAGACCCATAATTATCCTTTCTTACAGAAAAATTTTTATACCATGGTGATTTCTCCAGCTTTGTCCTTCAGTGATGAACAGACTCTAAAATCTCCCCCCAGTACACACACCATGGTCCCCACTTCCTGGTGTTAATTCCTTTATATAGTCTAAAGCCCTTAACCTTGAGTGGGACTTATGACTTGCTTCTAACTAATAGAATATATCAGAGGTGATGAGGTGTCCCTCGTGATTACATTACTTCATAATAAGACTCTGTCTTGCTCGCAGACTCATGTTACAGACTCCTTGCTGGTTAGTTGAAGTAAGGGTTAATGTTGGGAAAGTCCACATGGCATGGAACTTCAGAAGTCTCTAAGAGCTGAGGACAGCCTTAAACCTTCAGTCCCATACTTGCAAGGAAATGAATCCTGCCAACAATAGAGTGAGCTTGGAAGTAGATTTTTCCCAGATGGAGGTACCAATTGAGACTGTAGAGCTACAATTCTTTGATTGCAGAACACTGAGAAACTAGGCGGACCTAGTTAAGCCTTGACTTGCAGAAACTGTGAGATAATAAATGTGTGTTGTTTTAAGCTTCTAAGTTTATTGCAATATTGTTACTCAGCAATATATAGTTAATATACTTTCATTAGAATATACTGTTATTTCAACTAAATTTTCAGTTAGTATATCTACTGGCATTTATTGATGCATTAAGCTTTCTTATGCCAATGTTTAATTCTGATCTATTAATTTATCTGCTGTTAGAAAACAATGTAAATTTTTAACAAGTACAGTTATATCTTCTACTTATTAACTGGTAATGAAGTCTAGAAGAGCTAGATAGTTTTATATTATAACGAGGATTTGCATGATTCTGTAATAAATTGCCATTTCATATATAATAGCTGCTAAAGATGAAATAGCTTGATAATAAAAGAAAGCTTTACTTTCTTTTAATTCTTAGTTTAAAATAAGTAAAATTTGAGGTGTTTCATGAGAAACTTTGATTGTGATGAGAAGTTAAAATTCTTTATACAATAGATATGGTAGCAGAATTCTAATATGAACCTAAATGACCTACACACTTGTATGATCCTTCCTAGTGAGTTTAAGTGATATTTGAATATGATGGGATATCACATTTCTGATTAGGTTATTTTATTTGGCACAACTGGTCTTTTAAAAGGGAGATTATCCTAAGTGGATTGGCCTAACCAAATGATCCCTGTGATAGGGATCTAAATTGTAAAGTGATCCCAATCTGGCTGGTAGGGCAGCAAGGAAAGAGGGGGCAGGTAGTGGCAAGAGCAAGAGAGATCTCAGGGGACAGTGGAAGCAGGCCAAGGCCGAGCCCCAGCCACACTTCCCAGTGCACAAGCTCAATCCCATGGGAACTCGGAACTCTCCTTGCAGAAACAAAGAGAGTCCTCAGATAAATAAGCCACATCTAGAAGCCCTGCCTGCTGGAAGCCCCTTGTCCCCCCAAACCCAGAGGGGCGATAAGGGTTCTGGCTCAGTCTACTTTTCAAGGAGCCTCAGTCAAAGGTTAGGTGGAATTTGGGGCTACATAGGGTAAGGGTACCGGCAAGCTGAGGGCAAGATGTGTTGACATGGGCTGTGGTCCAAAACGTGATGGCTGGGCATGGACTGGCCCATGCTGGTTTGGGCGCAGGGGAGCACATACTTCAGGAAAGGCTCACAAGAGATATGAGTGACCTTCAATTGATAGCCAGTAAGGAAATGGGTATTTTAACCTTGCAAGTTGCAAAGAGCTGACTTTTCCCAACAACATAGAAGTAGATTCTTCCTCAGAGCATCCAGATGAGAACTCAACCCAGCCAACAACTTGATTTCAGCATTAGAAGACAATGATATGACAACCCAGCAACTCAACTCTGCTATGCACAGAGTTCTGACCTACAGAACTATGAAGTAATAAGTGAGTGTTATTTTAAGCCACTAACTTAATGGTCATTTGCTACACAACAATACAGCAGAGAAATTTAAGAGATGCACATTTCCATGCACGCTAGCAAGAAAAGGGTAAACAGAGCAAAAGGGAAAGAGAAATGGAATCTGAAAATGTATACTAAGAAAAAAATAACAATATTGGTTTGATAATGGAAAGACATTGAGACAAAATTTGTCTGAATATCCAGGAAAAGTTCAATCAGAAAGAAAAAATTGATGCACATCTATTATGAAGAGAAAAGGTTATTACTCTCAATGCATCATCTCAGGTACAAATAGAAATTATACATATTGAAGTGAAAGTGGTAAGAGTGTGGCTAAAATTGTTTAAACCCTTCTTTAATTTTGACTTTTAATCATCCCTTTCCTCCCATTCCCACAAAGACTAAGTGAATCTTGCTTTCCAGTGAGCGCTTACCCATCTTGTAGTGATATTGACTTCGGATATAAATGTTCCTTCACATCATAGCCATCCCTTACTGTATTTTAACTGTAGATGTATCCAATAAATGTTTGCACATCAGTATTAAAGACCAATAACTGATATATATACTAAATTCATTGGGAAAATTTTACATTTGCTAGGGCAAAATGCCTTAAATCTCAAATTATTAGTCATGATTTTTAATCCTCATAACAGTCTTTCTGGGTAGGAATTTTTGTACTATATGATGCCGAGAGAAAATATTCCCTGGGTTTCTCATTTCTATAGAGCTTGTAAGCAGAGACTTTTGATAACTTTTGCTCCCAGTTGCCTTTTCAAGAAAGCTTATATAGTGAACAACTTTGGGAGATACAATATCTCCTTCCAGAGAAGAGGGAGAGGATTTTTGCCGTCTAATATGATAAATATAGTATCTCCCTCTGAAGAAAAGTTTAGGAAATTTTGCTTAAAGCCAATTACAAAAGATTAGGGACGCTTAACCTCTGGATTCCCCAGTTATGAAGCAAAGCCACTGCATTTGAAGCTTCTACCTGCACCACAGTATCACCCTCCTGGGACTTAGAAGCAGAATGTATCAATGTAAATATGAAACCCATGATGCATGGTATGCTGTGAGTAATAAAGTCTCCTTGCCTCTGACCCACAAGTCTCATGTCTTCTGCCAGCATCCATGAAATTGTGGAAAGTTAATTACTTCTCTAGCAAACAGGGTAAGATTTAAATCATTTATAATCTGTGAAAGAATTTTTTTAATTTTTTAACTCTGAAATTACACAAGATGAGAAACTCTGAGGCAGAACATAACAAAAATTTATAAAACAAAAGGAAGTAATTTAGGCCAAAAAAGGAAGCTAAGAGATTTATCTGCCACATGACTGATATGCCATATTAAGTAACAGTGAAACAAATTATGTGGTTGAGGAAGTAAACACAAAGAAGCTCAATATATTAAAAAATGTAATTACAACTACAAATTTACATGAATGTATCAATTATTTTCAGAGGATTTTTTGAATCCCACTATATTTTCTGACAAGCTTTTTTTTTTTTTTTTTCGTTTTTTAGAGAGTGTCTCATTAATCCCTGAATGTAGGAAAAAATGTTATAGTCCCACTGAGCAAGAAAATAAGCTCAGGTCTTTAGATTGCTAAATAGATGACTATTTAGGTCTTCTGCCCATTTTTGGATTGGGTTGTTTGTTTTGTTTTTTTGATATTGAGCTGCAAGAGCTGCTTGTAAATTTTGGAGATTAATCCTTTCTCAGTTGCTTCATTTACAAATATTTCCCCCCATTCTGAGGGTTGTCTTTTGTTCTTGTTCATGGTTTCCTTTGCTGTGCAAAAGCTTTTAAGTTTCATTAGGTCCAATTTGCTTATTTTTGTTTTTATTTCCATTTCTCTAGGAGGTGGGTCAAAAAGGATCTTGCTGTGATTTATGTCATAGAGTGTTCTGCCTATGTTTTCCTCTAAGAGTTTGATACTGTCTGGCCTTACATTTAATATATTTATATTTTATATTTAATATATTTTATAATTTATATATATATTTTATATTTATATTTAAGTCTTTAATCCATTTTGAGTTTATTTTTGTGTATGGTGTTAGGGAGAGTTCTAATTTCATTCATTTTCATGTAGCTGTCCAGTTTTCCCAGCACCACTTATTGAAAAGGCTGTATTTTCTCCATTATATATTCTTGCCTCTTTATCAAAGATAAGTTGACCATACGTGTGTGAGTTTATCTCTGGGCTTTCTATACTTTTCCATTGATCTATATTTCTGTTTTTGTGCCAGTACCATACTGTCTTGGTTACTGTAGTTTTGTAGTATAGTCTGAGGTCTGGCAGCCTGATTCCGCCAGCTCCGCTTTTCTTTCTCAAGATTGCTTCGGCTATTCAGGGTCTTTTTGTTCCCATACAAATTGTGAAATTTTTTGGTTCAAGTTTTGTGAAAAATGCCATTGGTACTTTGATAGGGATTGCATTGAATCTGTAGGTGCTTTGGGTAGTACAATCATTTTCACAAAGTTGATTCTTCCAATCCAAGAACATGGTATATCTCTCCATCTGTTTGCATCATCTTTAATTTATTTCATCAGTGTCTTATAGTTCTCTGCATACAGATCTTTTGTCTCCTTAGGTAGGTTTATTCCTAGGTATTTTATTCTTTTTTTTCAAGAGTGAATGGGAGTGTTTCCTTAATTTCTCTTTCAGATTTTTCATCATTAGTGTATAGGAATGCAAGAGATTTCTGTGCACTAATTTTGTATCCTGCTACTTTACCAAATGCATTGATTAGCTCTATTAGTTTCTTGGTAGCATCTTTAGGATTCTCTATGTATAGTATCATATCATCTGCAAACAGTGACAGCTTTACTTCTTCTTTTCCTATTTGGATTCCTTTTATTTCTTTTTCTTCTCTGATTGCTGTGGCTAAAACTTCCAAAACTATGTTGAATAATAGTGGTAAGAGTGGGCAAACTTGTCTTGTTCCTGATCTTAGTGGAAATGGCTTCAGTTTTTCACCACTGAGAATGATGTTGGCTGTGGCTTGGCATATAAGGCCTTTATTATGATGAGGTAAGTTACCTCTATGTCTACTTTCTGGAGAGCTTTTATGATAAATCCGTGTTGAATTTTGTTGAAAGCTTTTACTGCTTCTATTGAGATTATCATATGGTTTTCATCCTTCACTTTTTTAAAGTGGTGTATCACACTGATTGATTTGTGTATATTGGAGAATCCTTGCATTCCTGGGATAAACCCCATTTGATCATGGTGTGTGATCCTTTTAATGTGCTGCTAGATTCTGTTTTCTTATATTTTGTTGAGGATTTTTGCATCTGTATTCATCAGGGATATTGGCCTGTAGTTTTCTTTCTTTGTGACATCTTTGTCTGGTTTTGGTGTCAGGGTGATGGTGCCCTCGTAGAATGAGTTTGTGAGTGTTCCTCACTCTGCTATATTTTGGAATACTGAGAAGGATAGGTGTTACCTCTTCTCTAAATGTTTGCTAGAATTCACCTGTGAATCCATCCGATCCTTGACTTTTGTTTGTTGGAAGATTTTTAATCACAGTTTCAGTATCAGTGCTTGTGATCTGTCTGTTTATATTTTCTCCTTCTTCCTGGTTCAGTCTCAGATGGTTGTGCTTTCCTACGAATTTGTCCATTTCTTCCAGGTTATATTATTGGCATATAGTTGCTTGTAGTAATCTCTCATGATCCTTTGTATTTCTGCAGTGTCAGTTGTTACTTCTCCTTTTTCATTTCTAATACTGTTGATTTGAGTCTTCTCCCTTTTTTTCTTGATGAATCTGGCTAATTGTTTAACAATTACATTAATCTTCTCAAAGAACCAGCTTTTCCTTTTATTGATCTTTGCTATTTTTTCCATCATTTCTTTTTCATTTATTTCTGATCTGATCTTTATGATTTCTTTAGTTTAGCTAACTTTAGGGTTTTTTTGTTCTTCTTTCTCTAATTGCTATAGGTGTAAGTTTAGGTTGTTTATTTGAGATTTTTCTTGTTTCTTGAGGTAGGAGTGTATTACTATAAACTTCCCTCTTAGAACTGTTTTTGCTGCATCCCAGAGGTTTTGGGTCGTCGTGTTTTCATTGTCGTTTGTTTCTAGGTATTTTTTTGATTTCCTCTTTGATTTCTTCAGTGATCTCTTGATTGTTTAGGAGTGTATTGTTTAGCCTGCATGTGTTTGTATTTTTTACAGTTTTTTCCTGTGATTGATATCTAGTCTCATAGTGTTCTGGTAGGAAAAGATACTTGATATGATTTCAATTTTCTTAAATTTACCAAGGTTTTCTTTTTGACACAAAATATGATCTGTCGTGGAGAATGTTCATAAGCACTTGAGAAGAAAGTGTATTCTGTTGTTTTTGGATGGAATGTTCTATAAATATCAATTAAGTCCATCTTGTCTAATGTGTCATTTAAAGCTTGTGTTTCGTTATTTTGGTTGATATGTCGATCGGTGAAAACGGGGTGTTAAAGTCCCTTACTATGACTGTGTTACTATCAATTTCCCCTTTAAGGCTGTTAGCATTTGCCTTATGTAATAAGGTGCTCCTATGTTGGGTGCATAAATACTTACAATTGTTATTTCTTCTTCTTGGATTGACCCCTTGATCATTATGTAGTGTCCTTCTTTGTTTCTTGTTATAGTCTTTATTTTAAAGTCTATTTTGTCTGATATGGGAATTGCTACTCCAGCTTTCTTTTGATTTCCATTGGCATGAAATATCATTTTCCCTATCTTCACTTTCTGTATGTGTCCCTAGGTCTGAAGTGTGTCTCTTGTAGACAGCATATATACGGGTCTTGTTTTTGTATCCGTTTAGCCAGTCTATGTCTTTTGGTTAGAGCATTTAATCCATATACAATTAAAGTAATTATTGATATGTATATTCCTATTACCATTTTCGTAATTGTTTTGGGTTTGTTATTGTAGGTCTTTTCCTTCTCTTGTATTTCCTGCCTAGAGAAGTTCCTTTAGGTTTTGTTGTAAAGCTAGTTTGGTGGTGCTGAATTCTCTTAGCTTTTGCTTGTCTGTAAAGGTTTTAATTTCTCTATCAAATCTGAATGAGATCCTTGCTGGGTAGAGTAATCTTGGATGTAGGTTTTTCCCTTTCATCACTTTAAATATGTCCTACCACTCCCTTCTGGCTTGTAGAGTTTCTGCTGAAAGTTCAGTTGTTAACCTTATGGGGATTCCCTTGTCTGTTATTTTTGTTGCTTTTCCCTTGTTGTTTTTAATATTTTTTCTTTGTATTTAATTTTTGATAGTTTGATTAATGTGTCTTGACATGTTTCTCCTTGGGTTTATCCTGTATGGGACTCTCTGTGCTTCCTGGACTTGTTTGAAAATTTCCTTTCCCATATTAGGGAAGTTTTCAACTATAATCACTTCAAATATTTTCTCAGGCCCTTCTTTTTCTCTTCTATTTCTGGGACCCCTACTATTCGAATACTGGTGTGTTTACTATTGTCCCAGATGTCTCTGAGACTGTCCTCAATTCTTTTCATTCTTTTTCCTTTATTCTGCTCTGTGGTAGTTATTTCCACTATTTTATCTTCCAGGTCACTTATCCGTTCTTCTGCCACAGTTATTCTGCTATTGATTCCTTCTAGAGAAGTGTTAATTTAACTTTTTTGTGTTGTTCATCATTGTTTGTTTGCTCTTTAGTTGTTCTAGGTCCTTGTTAAATGTTTCTTGTATTTTCTCCATTCTATTTCGAATATTTTGGATCACCTTTACTATCATTACCCTGAATTCTTTTTCAGGTAGACTGCCTATTTCCTCTTCATTTGTTTGGTCTAGTGGGTTTTTACCTTGCTCCTTCATCTGTTTTCTATTTCTCTGTATTCTCACTTTGCTTAACTTACTGTGTTTGGGGCCTCCTTTTCAAAAGCTGCTGATTCGTAGTTCCTGTTGTTTTTGGTGTATTTCCCCATGGGCTAAGGTTGGTTCAGTGGGTTTGTAGGCTTCCTGGTGGAGGGGACTTGTGTCTGTGTTCTGGTGGATGATGCTGGATCTTGTTTCTCTGGTGGGCAGGACTGCATCCAATGGTGTGTTTTGGAGTGTCTGTGAACTTATTATGATTTTAGGCAGCCTCTCTGCTAATGAGTGTGGCTGTGTTCCAGTCTTGCTAGTTGTTTGGCATGGTGTGTCCAGCACTGGAACTTGCTGGTCATTGAGTGGAGCTGTGTCTTAACGTTGAGTTGGAAATCTCTGGGAGAGCTCTTGCCAATTGATTTTACATGGGCCTGGGAGGTCGCTAGTGGTCCAATGTCCTGAACTTGACTCTCCTACCTCATAGGCTCAGGCCTGACACCCTGCCAGAGCACCAAGACCCTGTCAGCCACACGACCATGTATGTAGGGAGTTTCTTGACTTTTAGGAAATCTGAGGTCTTCTGACAGGTTTCAGTAGGTGTTCTGTAAGAGTTGTTCCACGTGCAGATGTATTTTTGATGTATTTGTAGGGAGGAAGTTGATCTCCACGTCTTGCTCCTCTGCCATCTTGAAGGTCCTCTAATTTGTTTGTTTTCAATTGACTGGAGAGAATTAATAAAAACAAAACAGATTACCCCTTAGTCCCACTTAAGTATTTGGTAGCAATTAGACTAATTTTGTAAATGAGAAAGCAAAAGGGAAAATGCTTCCCAGATAATAGTGTATTGAAATGGCGAGTTGAGAAAAAAAATGATTCAATGATTCAAATGAATAACAATTCAGGAAAGGCAAAGTATACTTCAAACTAGAAGGCTTATAGTCCTAATTCCTCTAAAATTGATGTCCTAAGCTTTCTTCCTTAGACTATGTGTACCCAACATGAGCATATCCTAGAAATTCCCATAACAATTTTATAGCTACTGTTCCACCAAATGCTGACAATGTAATCTCTCTTGCCCAATCACACTTTCTTAAGGTCCATCTGAACCATGGAAATCTGGGATAGTTTGGCACGTCCAGCTAGTGATGTGCTGGAGCTGGCTTGTATCAGCTCATAAGAGCTGACTGTGCAACTCTTCCCAACATTGTTTTGCAATTTCATGTTGGTAACTTAAAATTGGCCATGGTGGGAGTTATTTACACCATGGACATTGGCAGATATTATACATACAAGGGCTTTTTTTCCCACAGAGAACCGATTGTTAAACATTCACCAGAATATTATTGATTCTTCCTGTGCTTTTAGAAACCTTTTAGAAATCTTCACTTTTAGGCCAAGTGTTGCAAACTCTTCTGCCTTTAGATGTAAGGCAAACAAATTAAATGAGTGAAATAAGCCAAGTGTAGTTAAAACTAATACCAAGTTTAAAGTTCATAAAACATGATAGATGATGATATTAGTATTTCTGTTCATATGAAGAGATTCACTTCTACAGGAATCCAGATAATTATTGCTACATGCAAATGCTGGCCATTTATAGGCACATTTGTTGTTATATTTTTGTTTATTTTTAAATTTATAACATTATGTTTTGATATAATTTCAAACATAGAGAAAAAAGTACAAAAGTGGTTCAAGGAAGTCTCATTACTTTTTAACAAAATTCATCAATTGTTTATATTTTTTCTTTATTTGTGAATTTGTCATATATGTATGTGTATTCATTTATTCTATGTTCAATTTCACTTTATGATATTTGACTATATATGTATGTATCTGAATATTTATTAAATATATTATTTTATCATATATTGGTAGAATGATAGATTTTTTTTTTTTCTGAACGATTTAAGAGTAAGTTGGAGATATCAATTTCCTTTATGTTTAAATTTTTCACTTTTTTATTTCCTAAGAACACATTATTATTACATTACACACAGAGTCAAAATGAAAAGATTAACATGATTCAGTACTATTATCAAATCCTAAATTCATACTTCAGTTTCATTAATTATCATTATATTCCATATAATTTTTTGTTATTTTTTTTCTTTAGTCTAAAATCCAATTTAATATTAGTCATAAAATTTAGTTAATTTAGACTCCATTAATCCAGAAATATTCATTAAATTTCTTGTCTTTTTCTGGACTTTGACAATCTTTAAGAATGCAGTCTTTTTGTTTTCTATATTGAACATAAACTTGGGTTTGTTTGATAGATTACGGCAGGAATATCACAGGGTGATAGTGTGTTCTTTATCAAGTTACTAGATTTATTATTTTTTAATATTCTTCTTGCCTTATGTCATTGGCTAGGTCTTCTAATACGATATATATATATATATATATATATATATATAGGGGAAAAGTATTTAATATTTTACTATTACAAATGTTAGTAAAACATTTTTTTCCCTTTTGCTAAATCACATTTGCAGGTTGAAATTGGCCATGGTGGGAATATTTACTCCATGGACATTGGAAAATGCTACAATATAAGCTTTTTTCCTCAAAGACTGTTAATGTTCACTAGTATGCCACTGATTACAGCCATTATTTTTTTTAGTTTTTACCTTAAAATGTGAGAATATTTTAACATTTTATCAAGCAATTTTTTTGCCCAATTCTTTCTTTTTTTCTTGTTGGGAGGAATAACATGTATGATGGAAATTTTTATGAATGAAAATTTTTTGAATGAAATGAGATTCTGTTCATTTTTCCCAAACTTGTTATTTTTCTTATTTTTCTTCAGATTATTGTTTCTATACTTTTGTTAAACTCATCCAATACACTTTTAATTTTAAATATTTACTTTTTACTTCTGGAATTTCTATTTGAATTTCCCTTATAGTTTCCATTTCTCTAAATTCTTCATCTTATTATTTGCTAAAATCATATTTCTTTTAAGTCCTTGATAATGTCTATAATAGCTGTGTTAAAGTTATTCTACACAAATTCTGACATCCTGTTATCTCAGGGTCAGTTGCTATGGACTGCTTATTTGACTGCTAATGGATTATATTTTCTAGCTTCATTATTTGTCTATTAAATTTTAATTCATATAGGATATTGTCTTTTACACTCTGTTATAATTATTTATGGTGAGAGGACAAATCTTGCACATTACATTTATATGTGTAAGTAAGGGAGTTCTAGAATCTAGATACTTGGATTTTTAAAGAAATTCTTTGGGTAATTAAATGCTGAAAACAGATTTTGAAATATTAAAATGCCATACCCAACTACCCTGTGCAGTTACATAAAATCTGCCTATGAGCCAGATCTGATGAGTTCTAATATGTGATCTCTATTCTGAATATAGTTTACATCTCACTCTTTTGTCATTTGACACAAAGGACATATCTATTATGTAGTATACTGTACATATTCTATAGACCATAGTTAAAATTAGGTATATGTTATGTAAATATATGTATCTTGCATTTCATGTATGTGTATCTGTTTCCCTACCTGCAATACTGATACCTCATCACAATGTTTTAATCTTTTTATATGACCCAAAGAATAAAATGCATCACTAGCTCCTTTCAGATGGTTCTTAAACTTCTTTATGATACAGTAACTTATCAAATACTATGCCAGTAAGGCTAAAAGTGTTTATAAATATTTGCTGGTAAAAATTATAGGTATTTTTTGTTCAATTGTGTATTCTGATTTGGCAGTTCTTGAAGTATATTGAGTTTAAAACATTATTTAAATATTGGATTTTTTTCTTACAGTATCTTTGCAGCTCATTCTAATCCTATAATATGGAACAGACAACAGATATTGTTTTGGCACTCATTAATTTACAATCTTACAAATATACACACCCCACATGCCCAATAGGAAACACTCAAATGTTCTTATATTATTCTGATAATTTGGCTCTAAGGATGGGGATACATTTCCACTTAAATTATCTGAGGAATTATCATAATTACTTGCTTGTGTCAAGCTTCACAAGGGTCGTGTTAGGGTCTTAGCTCTCCTCCCTAGTCTCTCTATCCAGGTAGCATATTGGTAATCATCAAGAAATATGCTGTTGTGGAAATATACACAGAATAAAGGTTCAGGAAGATTCTGGAGCCTATTTTTAGACAGGGTTTGGTTTAGAAATGGCTGTATTATACATTTTTTAAAAAGAGCTTAAGTTTTAATGACTTGTATGACATTTGTTGGCCGAACTAATGTAAGCACATCAACTATCTTCTTTAAGTATTATTTTCCTTTTTACAAAGTGTATGTAATGATCTATTCTCTGCCCCCACTCACAGGCTTAAATTGAGAATGGCACATAAAGATATTTAAATGCTATGAAAACATGAATACAATGAAAGACCTCATTTACATAAACATCAAATCTGTTAAACATTCTAGAAATTAGGGGCGGGTGTATGTGTGTGTGTGTGTGTGCGTGTGTGTGTGTGTGTGTGTGTGTGAGAAACTCACCTGGGAAATGAGGTTTAGTGACTGATGTTGACACTTAGGTATAAATGACAGCAGAAACTCTCCTATGAGTTGTCTTTGTTAGTGGGGAGGTATAAATGGATCAGTTCAGTGGGCTGAATTTCATATGTTTTACCTTTATATTTGGGTTTTTACTGACTCACGGGCAGTGACTGATGGTCTGGCCATATGGTGAGGCAGAAGGACAATGAAAAAACAGGCCTATCAAAGGGATACTCATATGGGGCACAACCCCATGAAAATCACCATGAAATTTTGAAGACTGCATTAAGGTAGAACATGCTGATGAAGAACCCCTTCCAGGACTGGAAGATGATTTGAACTGGTGAGTGGATATTGTTGTGTGCTCACTTGAGGTGGCCACCGGCGTCCATGAAATAAAGGCACATTAAGAGGATGCAACAGTGCAGAGATTGGCTGAAATTAGACGTATTCTTCTTCAACCATCTGAGGCATTAAATGCCAATAAGAACAGTTCTGTCAATCAACAAGAGAGACCGAGACTGCAGATAACTTTTGAGACAGATAACCTAGAGGAAAGGGGAAGGTACCACACATGGCTGGCTAGTTGAAATCATACTGGTAGCCCTAGGAGGCTACAAATGATTTCTGATAGGAATAGACACTTAGGAGGGTGCTTTCCTTACCCCGTGGTAGATGCTCTGAATGCTATCAAAGGACTGAAACAGAAAATACCTTACCAACTTGGACAGCTGAGTCACATTTCCTCAGAGCCAGGAACACACTTTCATCCTTTGCATAGTGGTTGGAGAGAACTGGAATGAGCAATTAAAATATTTGTTGTTTAAACCAAGGGAGATGAAGGTATGAAGGCCTGGTTTACACAATTTCACAAGTGCATACTCACACTCAACATGAGATGGGGGCCAAGGATGGTTCCTATTAGATAGATTCCTCCATTTCTTTGGGGGAACTGGGGATGAAGAGGTAAGTTAGAATGCTGGTATGACTATACCATTTTTATGTTTTCACAAGATTACCTCAACTTTCATTTTTCCTACTTGAGGCAGTAGTCCAAAATCCCAGGCTGTAACTGTGGGTGACAGAAGCATGGATAATTCTTATGCAAGAAACTGTAACTATAACTTAAAATTTTTATGTCATAATTCCTAAGGGCCCGATAGAGTAAGTTTTTCCCTCATCCCATCTGTCAACGTTGTAATATATAGTGAATGTGGCCATGTTATCCAGTGATTGATATAGCTCACTATGGAAATCTAAGTAACCCTACCTTATATGTAACCCTAACCTATGTGAATGAGAGTGAATGGAAGACTAGGCACTTGCTAGACTAGTATTTCTCCTGGAACTCTGGGCCAGCACAATGGCTGAACCTAATGTATCTTCCAAAGGTACAAAATTTTGGATACAAATGGAGAGAAAGAGGAAGTGTAGCTGAGGTTAAAGGAACAAATAAATGGGTTATGCAGTGAGAGCAATCCAATTTTACAGTGATTCCCCAAAAGAGGTTCAGAGCAAGCGTTAATATTGTCTTTTAGCTCAATTATACTAGATTCCTGAAAGGGTAAAATCATATGTTGCTGAGACCACTTCTGCTTTTGGGACCTAGCAAAATAAAATGGAAGCCAGCAAACGTGAGTAACACCACTCTGGGAGATACTTTAGTCATACAATATAATGAAGGACTAGACTAATTATTAATGACTCAGTGGGATTCTAACATGTACATATCTTTTGACTCTTGCCTTTCAGGTTATCTCTATTGCCATACTGGTATTGGTCTAATGCTAGCATTGTTGGTAGGATTATAATACTGATTTTAATACATTTAACCTTGCATCAAAAGAGATCTAGCCTTTTTTCTCAGTTCCCACGAGGTAATTTTTGTTTGCTTTGGGTCGTTGACCTAGCCAGATAATAAGAATGTGACTTAGGGTAGGTGCTCTCTATGACATAAAGACCAAGAATATGACTTAGGGTCAGGGCATTGGATCACATAGTATCAGCCAACCTGGAGACTGAGGTCAACCATACGAACAGTCAATCATATCTACATAATTAAGTCCCAGTAAAACTCTGAATACCAAGGTTCAGGTAAGCTTCCCTGGTTGGTGATATTCCATGCATATTGTCATACATGAATGATGGAAGAGGACAATAGAAACTCTGCATTTGGTAGATCTCCTGGACTCTACCTATGCTCTTCTTCCCTTGCCTGATTTTAATCTGTGGGCTTACCCTGGGATAAATCATAACTATGAATGTAATTGTTTTCAATGAGTTCTGTGTGTCATTCTAACAAATGATCAAACCTGAGAGTGGTTTGGTCCTCTTCTTCCCTCTTCCCCAAAACTTGCAGTTGTTGTCAAAAATGAGTGTGCTGGGACAAAGTAAGAGAGTGGCATGGACATATATACCCTACCAAACTTAAAATAGGTAGCTAGTGGGAAGCAGCCACATAGCACAGGAAGATCAGCTGGGTGCTTTGTGACCACCTAGAGGGGTGGGATAGGGAGGGTGGGAGGGAGGGACACTCAAGAGGGAAGAAATATGGGGACATATGTATATGTATAGCTGATTCACTTTGTTATAAAACAGAAACGAACACACGATTGTAAAGCAATTATACTCCAATAAAGATGTTAAAAAAAAAAAAAAAAAGGAGTGTGCTTTGGAGCATGGTGCCCTTTAACTTTGTAGTTTGCCTATCCTCATGTGAATGTGCCATTGAAAAATACTTTAGGAGATTAACCAAGATGGCGGAGTAGAAGGACGTGCTCTCACTCGCTCTTGCGAGAGCACCAGAATCACAACTGGCTGCTGGACAATCATTGACAGGAAGCCCCTGGACTTCACCAAGGAGGATACCCCACGTCCAAGGACAGAGGAGAAGCCACAGTGAGATGGTAGGAGGGGCGCAATCAGAGTAAAATCAAATCCCATAACTGCTGGGTGGGTGGCTCACAGACTGGCGAACACTTATACCACAGAAGTCCACCCACTGGAGTGAAGGTTCTGAGCCCCACGTCAGGCTTCCCAACCTGGGGGTCCGGCTACGGGAGGAGGAATTCCTAGAGAATCAGACTTTGAAGCCTAGTGGGAATTGATTGCAGGACTTTGACAGGACTGGGGGAAACAGAGACCCCACTCTTGGAGGGCACACACAAAGTAATGTGTGCATCGGGACCCAGGGGAAGGAGCAGTGACCCTGGGGGAGACTGAACCAGACCTACCTGCTGGTGTTGGGGGGTCTCCTGCAGAGGCGAGTGGTGGCTCTGTTTCACCATGGGGATAAGGACACTGGCAGCAGAGGTTCTGGGAAGTTCTCCTTGGCGTGAGCCCTCCCAGAGACTGCCATTAACTCCACCAAAGAGCACGGGTAGGCTCCAGTGTTGGATTGCCTCAGGCAAAACAACCAACAGGGAGGGAACCCAGCCCCACCCATCAACAGTAAAGTGGAATAAGGTTTTACTGAGCTCTGACCGCCACAGCAACAGTCAGCTCTACCCACCACCAGAGCCTCCCATCAAGCCTCTTAGATAGCCTCAACCACCAGAGGGCAGACACCAGAAGCAAGAAAAACTACAATCCTGCAGCCTGTGGACCAAAACCCACAGTTACAGAAAGATAGAGAAGATGAAAAGGCAGAGGGCTATGTACCAGATGAAGGAACAAGAAAAAACCCCAGAAAAACAACTAAATGAAGTGGAGATAGGCAACCTTCCAGAAAAAGAATTCAGAATAATGATAGTGAAGATGATCCAGGACCTCGGAATAAGAATGGAGGCAAAGATTGAGAAGATGCAAGAAATGATTAACAAAGACCTAGAAGAATTAAAGAACAAACAAACAGAGATGACCAATACAATAACTGAAATGAAAACTACACTAGAAGGAATCAATAGCAGAATAACTGAGGCAGAAGAACGGATAAGTGACCTGGAAGACAGAATGGTGGAATTCACTGCTGCGGAACCGAATAAAGAAAAAAGAATGAAAAGAAATGAAGACAGCCTAAGAGACCTCTGGGACAACATTAAACGCAACAACATTCGCATTATAGGGGTCCCAGAAGGAGAAGAGAGAGAGAAAGGACCAGAGAAAATATTTGAAGAGATTATAGTTGAAAACTTCCCTACCATGGGAAAGGAAATAGCCACCCAAGTCCAGGAAGTGCAGAGAGTCCCATACAGGATAAACCCAAGGAGAAACATGCCGAGACACATAGTAATCAAAGTGGCAAAAATTAAAGACAAAGAAAAATTATTGAAAGCAGCAAGGGAAAAACGACAAATAACATACAAGGGAACTCCCATAAGGTTAACAGCTGATTTCTCAGCAGAAACTCTGCAAGCCAGAAGGGAGTGGCATGATATACTTAAAGTGATGAAAGGAAAGACCCCACAACCAAGATTACTCTACCCGGCAAGGATCTCATTTAGATTTGATGGAGAAATCAAAAGCTTTACAGACAAGCAAAAGCTAAGAGAATTCAGCACCACCAAACCAGCTCTACAACAAATGCTAAAGGAACTTCTCTAAGTGGGAAACACAAGAGAAGAAAAGGACCTACAAAAACAAACCCAAAACAATTCAGAAAATGGTCATAGGAACATACATATCGATAATTACCTTAAACGTGAATGGATTAAATGCCCCAACCCAAAAACATAGACTGGCTGAATGGATACAAAACCAAGACCCATATATATGCTGTCTACAAGAGACCCACTTTAGACCTAGGGACACATACAGACTGAAAGTGAGGGGATGGAAAAAGATATTCCATGCAAATGGAAATCAAAAGAAAGCTGGAGTAGCTATACTCATATCAGATAAAATAGACTTTAAAATAAAGAATGTTAAAAGAGACAAGGAAGGACACTACATAATGATCCAGGGATCAATCCATGAAGAAGACATAACAATTATAAATATATATGCACCCAACATAGGAGCACCTCAATACATAAGGCAACTGCTAACAGCTATAAAAGAGGAAATCGACAGTAACACAATAATAGTGGGGGACTTTAACACTCCACTTACACCAATGGACAGATCATCCAAAATGAAAATAAATAAGGAAACAGAAGCTTTAAATGACACAATAGACCAGATAGATTTAATTGATATATTTAGGACATTCCATCCAAAAACAGCAGATTACACGTTCTTCTCAAGTGCGCACGGAACATTCTCCAGGATAGATCACATCTTGGGTCACAAATCAAGCCTCAGTAAATTTAAGAAAATTGAAATCATATCAAGCATCTTTTCTGACCACAACGCTATGAGATTAGAAATGAATTACAGGGAAAAAAACGTAAAAAAGACAAACACATGGAGGCTAAACAATACGTTACTAAATAACCAAGAGATCACTGAAGAAATCAAAGAGGAAATCAAAAAATACCTAGAGACAAATGACAATGAAAACACGACGACCCAAAACCTATGGGATTCAGCAAAAGAGGTTCTAAGAGGGAAGTTTATAGCTATACAAGCCTACCTAAAGAAACAAGAAAAATCTCAAGTAAACAATCTAACCTTACACCTAAAGAAACTAGAGAAAGAAGAACAAACAAAACCCAAAGTTACCAGAAGGAAAGAAATCATAAAGATCAGAGCAGAAATAAATGAAATAGAAACAAAGAAAACAATAGCAAAGATCAATAAAACTAAAAGTTGGTTCTTTGAGAAGATAAACAAAATTGATAAGCCATTAGCCAGACTCATCAAGAAGAAGAGGGAGAGGACTCAAATCAATAAAATCAGAAATGAAAAAGGAGAAGTTACAACAGACATGGCAGAAATACAAAGCATCCTAAGAGACTACTACAAGCAACTTTATGCCAATAAAATGGAAAACCTGGAAGAAATGGACAAATTCTTAGAAAGGTATAACCTTCCAAGACTCAATCAGGAAGAAACAGAAAATATGAACAGACCAATCACAAGTAATGAAATTGAAACTGTGATTAAAAATCTTCCAACAAACAAAAGTCCAGGACCAGATGGCTTCACAGGTGAATTCTATCAAACATTTAGAGAAGAGCTAACACCCATCCTTCTCAAACTCTTCCAAAAAATTGCAGAGGAAGGAACACTCCCAAACTCATTCTATGAGGCCACCATCACCCTGATACCAAAACCAGACAAAGACACTACAAAAAAAGAAAATTACAGACCAATATCACTGATGAATATAGATGCAAAAATCCTCAACAAAATACTAGCAAACAGAATCCAACAACACATTAAAGGATCATACACCACGATCAAGTGGGATTTATCCCAGGGATGCAAGGATTCTTCAATATACGCAAATCAATCAATGTGATACACCATATTAACAAATTGAAGAATAAAAACCATATGATCATCTCAATAGATGCAGAAAAAGCTTTTGACAAAATTCAACACCCATTTCTGATAAAAACTCTCCAGAAAGTGGGCATAGAGGGAACCTACCTCAACATAATAAAGGCCATATATGACAAACCCACAGCAAACATCATTCTCAATGGTGAAAAACTGAAAGCATTTCCTCTAAGATCAGGAACGAGACAAGGATGTCCACTCTCACCACTATTATTCAACATAGTTCTGGAAGTCCTAGCCACGGCAATCAGAGAAGAAAAAGAAATAAAAGGAATACAAATTGGAAAGGAAGAAGTAAAACTGTCACTGTTTGCGGATGACATGATACTATACATAGAGAATCCTAAAACTGCCACCAGAAAACTGCTAGAGCTAATTAATGAATATGGTAAAGTTGCAGAATACAAAATTAATGCACAGAAATCTCTTGCATTCCTATACACTAATGATGAAAAATCTGAAAGAGAAATTAAGGAAACACTCCCATTTACCATTGCAACAAAAAGAATAAAATACCTAGGAATAAACCTACCTAGGGAGACAAAAGACCTGTATGCAGAAAACTATAAGACACTGATGAAAGAAATTAAAAATGATACCAACAGATGGAGAGATATACCATGTTCTTGGATTGGAAGAATCAACATTGTGAAAATGAGTATACTACGCAAAGCAATCTACAGATTCAATGCAATCCCTATCAAATTACCAATGGCATTTTTTACGGAGCTAGAACAAATCATCTTAAAATTTGTATGGAGACACAAAAGACCCCGAATAGCCAAAGCAGTCTTGAGGGGAAAAAATGGAGCTGGAGGAATCAGGCTCCCAGACTTCAGACTATACTACAAAGCTACAGTAATCAAGACAATATGGTACTGGCACAAAAACAGAAACATAGATCAATGGAACAAGATAGAAAGCCCAGAGATTAACCCACGCACCTATGGTCAACTAATCTATGACAAAGGAGGCAAAGATATACAATGGAGAAAAGACAGTCTCTTCAATAAGTGGTGCTGGGAAAACTGGACAGCTACATGTAAAAGAATGAAATTAGAATACTCCCTAACACCATACACAAAAATAAATTCAAAATGGATTAGAGACCTAAATATAAGACTGGACACTATAAAACTCTTAGAGGAAAACATAGGAAGAACACACTTTGACATAAATCATAGCAAGATCTTTTTTGATCCACCTCTTAGAGTAATGGAAATAAAAACAAAAATAAACAAGTGGGACCTAATGAAACTTCAAAGCTTTTGCACAGCAAAGGAAACCATAAACAAGACAAAAAGACAACCCTCAGAATGGGAGAAAATATTTGCAAATGAATCAACGGAGAAAGGATTAATCTCCAAAATATATAAACAGCTCATTCAGCTCAATATCAAAGAAACAAACACCCCAATCCAAAAATGGGCAGAAGACCTAAATAGACATTTCTCCAAAGAAGACATACAGACGGCCACGAAGCACATGAAAAGATGCTCAACATCACTAATTATTAGAGAAATGCAAATCAAAACTACAATGAGGTATCACCTCACTCCTGTTAGAATGGGCCTCATCAGAAAATCTACAAACAACAAATGCTGGAGAGGGTGTGGAGAAAAGGGAACCCTCTTGCACTGTTGGTGGGAATGTAAATTGATACAGCCACTATGGAGAACAGTATGGAGGTTCCTTAAAAAACTAAAAATAGAATTACCATATGACCCAGCAATCCCACTACTGGGCATATACCCAGAGAAAACCGTAATTCAAAAAGACACATGCACCCGAATGTTCATTGCAGCACTATTTACAATAGCCAGGTCATGGAAGCAACCTAAATGCCCATCAACAGACAAATGGATAAAGAAGTTGTGGTACATATATACAATGGAATATTACTCAGCCATAAAAAGGAACAAAATTGAGTCATTTGTTGAGACGTGGATGGATCTAGAGACTGTCATACAGAGTGAAGTAAGTCAGAAAGAGAAAAACAAATATCGTATATTAATGCATGTATGTGGAACCTAGAAAAATGGTACAGATGAGCCAGTTTGCAGGGCAGAAGTTGAGACACAGATGTATAGAATGGACATATGGACACCAAGGGGGGAAAACTGCGGTGAGGTGGGGATGGTGGTGTGCTGAATTGGGCGATTGGGATTGACATGTATACACTGATGTGTATAAAATTGATGCCTAATAAGAACCTGCAGTATAAAAAAACAAACAAAACAACTAATACTAAACTTTCATTGGGTTATTTGTATGGAAATATGTTAATATAAATGTTTCAGACATTACATGAAATTTCTAAAAATCTTATATTTGTATTTGTATGGAAATATGTTAATATAAATGTTTCAGACATTACATGAAATTTCTAAAAATCTTATATTTGTATTTGTATGGAAATATGTATGGAAATATGTTAATATAAATGTTTCAGACATTGCATGAAATTTCTAAAAATCTTATATGTTCTGGTATAATGTTATAAGTAATAATCCTAGTTATTACTTTAAAATGTATATCTCAGAAATAACTAATTTTCTTGTCAACTGCATTATTATGAACTTTCATCAAATCTTTAACCGTGGTCATTTTTAAGTCTTTTGTCATTTACAGACAGTTCTGGGTGTACTCTGATGATTTTGCAAATATGTTCCTATAAAAGGGTTTCATCTTCAAGAAATTCATGGAAAAGACTCTGACAAGTACAGGTTTCTGGTAACTGACTGTACTGCTGAACTGAATGAATAAGCATTTTCAGAACTCTAATGAAAAACTGATGAACTCATAAAAGTGCTAACAAAAGATCAAGATGAAAAAAAAAATTAATTACATGGGACTGAGTGAACTGATGAGGATGAGTATAATTTGTGTGACTTTCTGTCTGAATTAAAAACAAAAAATCCAACAAGGACTCAGAGGCAAAGAATATACAAATCAATTTTCACTGCAAAGTAAAGGAGCTGTTACAATGAAGGATTACTTGACTGAATGTCAATATTATGACATAGTATGAGTGTGTTTCATGTTTGGTAATTGCAATCATTGTTGCTTTTGTTGTGGTCATCCATGTACAATGCTTGGTGTCAGTCTATTTATCTCTTGTAAAAATAAAATACAGTGTGTGTGTGTGAAAAAAAAAAAAAAAGAAGAATAATGAGATGTAATTATTGTCTATGATGTTGAGGAAAAAAAATTCCAAGATTAACACTCAGTGTTGAATAGAGCCCTCATCTCTAAACTTCTTTGATCAACCCCATGTATTAGTAAAACTTTTTGACCTCAAACACTAAAAAAAAACTTTAGAGTTAGTTGACAAATTTCTAAAAAAGGAATAAACAATCTATGACTCCAAGAAATTGTAAATATAGCCCAGTTACCAAGCATGGTAAAGGAACACATTAAAAAAATTGCTAAAATGTGTCCCTAAAAGCAGAGCCACTATTACTGAAAAGAACATTAGTGCAGATCAGTAGATCCATGGAAATAATACCCAGACATGATTAAACAGTGAACACAGAAGATAATAGCTATCAAACAATGAGGATTGGTATTCTCTGAAATAATAGTCATAATATCAAATTCAGGAGAATAGTGGGTCATAACCAGGGATCTGTTTAAAAAATCAAATAGATTTAATAAAAATTAAAATGGATAAAAGTAATGTACTCAAATACAAAATAGTCAAAATCTTAAAAAAGAAACAAAAAAGTAAGGCATGTGTATTAAAAAGTGAAGATATGATCAGTTGTCTTCACTAGGGGTTGTTTGTATCAATGTACTATATAAAGACTCAAATTTATCTCTGCATGTCTTAAAGTTGTCGTTATTTTGATTTATAAGTGAAATGTAGGTAAATGATAATAATGTAGGTAAATGTAGGTAAATAGTATTGAATCAAGAGGAAAACAACACAAACATAATGATATGTACAAAGTTTATTTTTAATGTACATGAAAAGTTCAGCCAATATGTAACGCAAGTAACTTTGCATATTTTTGAGTTAGAAAAATTATAAGAAAATTGAATATTAATGCTTTTACTAGAGATTATAAAAATATAATTTGAGATTTTGAAGTGAGAGAAACAAAGTAAACATACTAGAAATATAACAAAGTTGAATTTTTCTTCATTATCATAATTCAGGTCCAGATCACCAGCTATCCTGATAAATAACTGGAACTCATGACTTCAAATTTCCTCACAGACTTAGAATGTAATTAACCCGGTTTGATATAACAATTATGGTCATTATTAGGAGTGAAAGGCACATATTTTAATTTACTTTTATATTTGAAGACCCATTTTTCTAATCTTTTCTTTCTAAAGTCTATTAAAGAGATTATGTTGACTACTGAGTTAATTTTACATATAGCTTATCAGAGTTCTTGAAGTACCAGGGTACATTTGTGACCTTGACACTTAATTACTAGGTGAGTTATTTTATTGTATTTGTATTTATTTATTTCTAATCCTGCCAAATCTGTAGCACCCTCTCCAAAACCTTTTTCACTATTCTCAAGGAATAATCATCTTTTCTATAAGACCACTTTCTCCAAGAAGTTCTCTAACTTTTCCAATATAAGAGATTAGAACTAGAATTTTGAAATACAATCTGTCAGTTGAAATTACCCAATTAAAGTAATAAAGACACTTCTAGGTTTGATTCATTTTGACTTCAGGGAAATACAGTTGAAAGAGGGAAACGAAATAAAGCTTGAAAATGAATTTGGCTCTGGAAAGTGCAATTTCCCAGCCAAATTGAGAGAATCTTGCTTGACATCAAGGTCAGATCAAACTCTAAACTTGATTTCTTTCAAATTGATTTGATTTGGACCTAAAAGTTCAGCTGAGTTCCACCTGATAGAGACTTTCACATTAATTTTGCCCAATATACTGCATGGAATTGAATGGGGAAGCTATCATGTATTTATTTAAGAAATACACTAAAATGAGAAATATTCCATTGTACAGAATAAAATTCAATGACCTGAGAGTCTTTCCATCAATATTATTGCTTGGTCTGAAAATAACTCACAAAATATAAAATCTGTTTTGTCTCCCTTAGCCCCAGGATCATAACACAGAAACACACACACACACACACACACAAGAGACAGAGGGAGAAGGAGAGAGACGGGGGGAGAGAAAGGAAGAGAGAGAATATTTGAAGATCAATATTTATCAGATAGTTTTTAGAATTGTATGACACTTTTACAAACAGATCATCTCCAAATACAAAGACTAAAAACTCAAGTGGATTAGAGGCAGCATTCTTTGATCCTTTTTAGTAAGTCAGTAGTCCTCACCAGGGATCCAAGTGAAGAATAAGTTTGAGATGTTCTGATGTTCCCAAAGATGTTGAAATGGAAATGTTCCTTCCTGATGGTAAAGGTCAAGCTCCCAAAGTAGTATCTGGCTTAGATCTCAGGGAGGCAACTGACTAATATTAAAAACTTTTATTTCCTCCCAGGGTAAACAGCAACTGTCCAGTGTAACTTGCATATTGAGACTTTGCTTGTTGGTGAGGAGCTTTAGACACTAAAAAGGAAGTAGCCCAGAACAAGGCCAAGGCAGTGTTTTCTTAACTTGCCTGAATATATGAATCACCTGTAAGCATATGATAAAGCACAGCAAACATAGTCCTTCTTCTGGATGTTCTGATTCATTATCATCAAAGCCAAGAGTTGGCATTGGTATTATTTATTCCAGGTGATGTTAATCATCAGGGAGTTTGGAAAACTAAGGAGTAAGGTATTTTATTATATAAGATTTGGAAAGAGGCTCACA
Organism: Balaenoptera musculus; assembly: GCF_009873245.2. Classification (NCBI taxonomy): domain Eukaryota; kingdom Metazoa; phylum Chordata; class Mammalia; order Artiodactyla; family Balaenopteridae; genus Balaenoptera; species Balaenoptera musculus. The sequence goes on from NC_045797.1 coordinate 18,928,144, forward strand.
AACTCCTGTTGTTTTATGGTTGTTAAAATAGTGGGCTTGGGAATCAGACCAGTTTTGAATCCCAACATTGCTCACTCATCAGTTATTAGAATTTGGGACTAATTCAAAGAGATTTTATTTAAAGCTTTAAAATAATGCCTGGTATAAAGAAAGGCCTCGGTAAATGTTAACACCATATTTTGTGGAACTTAAACCAGAAACACAATTATTTTAACTTACCACTAAAATATCTCCTATTAAATTATGACTCAATGATAAGACTGCATCAAATGTAAAACCCATCTCAATTTAAGAAATGTTAAAATGTGAAAAAAGAACAGTGTATCTTAGAATAAATGAAATACACAACTAAGGAAGCCTGTGTGTATAATATAAATATTATGTATACTCATAATCTAAATGAGTAAAATAGCATGGGTAAGATACATTAGATGACAGAATTTCTGTTGAGGCCCACTCTCCCCTGAAAGAGGTACTGAAGTAAATACTTCAGCAGAAAGAGGAGTAAATGAGGATGAATGAGTGGTGAGCACAGGGACTGGGAAACTGTGTGATTAGAATCAAATGCCTTCAAATAGTTTTTGAAATACATACATACATAACCACAAATAAGTAGTGTTTTATAAATAGTTTTTAATATTCTAGAGAAAAATTACAAGGAAGAAGGGCTGAGAAGACTGTGGAATTGATAATTAAAACTTACTAAGAATTTTATACTAGATTAGAAATAGTTATATGTTTTAAAATCAATTCAATGTAACAAAGAGTATATAAAATAATTTATAGCTTTCAAACCAATAAAGAGGAGAAAATAAATATTTACACAGATGTCAAAATTTCCTTCTTTTTTATGGTTGAATAATATTTCATCACATTGAATACCTTAAAGTTATACAATATTATATGTCAATTTTATCTGAATAAAGCTGTAAAAAAGAAATGTTGAAAACTATTTGTCAACTTTACAATATATATGAAATAATAGGAAGGAAAAGCACTTGGTTAACAAAAAACACAAAATAAAATCACAGTTATAACTTAAAAATGTATTAGTATAAAAATACATTAAACAATTAAATTTACTAAGCTCATAGCAAAAATTTAAACTGGATTTAAATTAAGTACACTCTTTTGGTCTTAAAAGAGCTATACCAAAAACAAAATAACAGGAAATTTGAAATGAATGAAAAATGTTATAGTTAAAAATATTAAGAAAACAATATATAATTTAAGGCACAAAGGACACATCATGAAAATAAAAGTAATAAACCATCATACAGACATAAATATTATAAAATTTTATGCATCTAACAATAAGGTTTCTAAATATATATATTTATATAATATGTATATAAAATAAATAAAGTAATAAAAATCAGTTGGCATCTAGTATCAGTTAGATATTTTATGTTTTCCATAAATTTACAGGTCAATCAGATTAAAATTAAATAATTTAGTATAAAATATTTCCATTAGAGAAAGATGAAAGGAATACTTTGTTCCAGAAATGGCAATGAAATGCTACTTTTCCTCTCTATTTGTAGAACTTTAGAATCATCTCCTAATTTAAATCTGTAGACTCCATCAGAGAACATTTTTGCTCAAACCTACATCTAGCAAACAAGCTATATACAATTGTGAAAGAGATTTATTCAAATTTAGAGTGTAAAAATGTGCCAGTATAGATATTTTTGTCTTGAAGGCAAAAGTTAATGTACAGAAAACTTAACAAAAAACAAAGAGCCAGAAATTTATGTCTACCTATTAATCATATGTCTTGTAGAGAAGAGTCAGAGAAAGATCCTGAAAGCCCATGTAATATATAATGTGAACATCAAATACCAAGACACACCAATTTTTTATGCAGGTAATATGCATGATATTCAGAGGGATTCATGAAAGCTGAAAGGAGGGCCCAATAATAGGTAAATAAAGGAAAAAGTGTTTGATGGTCGTGATCTTATATAATATAGGTGTTATAATTAATGCCACCTCTTAGAGACTAATGTGTACCAAAGACAAAGTATTTAAAGTATACACATTTAAATACTCAAAAGAAAAAAAAAAAAAACTGGTCAGTTGTTAGTTTCACAAAACTTGAAAATATAAACCATGAATAGAGGTTCTGTCACTATTGTTACATTAAACAACATGAAATCAAAATCATAAATACATCAAGGGCATGATTTTCCCTTTTCCCAGTGTTTAATAAGCTTTCTGTGGACAGAGTTAGTATTTTAGCCAGATAAATATATTCTGTGAAGACTCTCAGAGTGGTTTGGGGGCTTATTCATATTCTATTTGTTGACTCACAGTAGTGAATGCAAATTGTATAAAGTTGGGGGGAAAATCTATTTCTTGTATATTCTTGAAAACACTGCTAAATTATAAAGCACAGCAGATTATAAAAGCCTGCATTAGGGAAATACAGAAACCTGGGTTCAAATTCTAACTACCATTTCTTAGTTTATTGACCCTGACAACTCATTGAACTTCTCTAAGCTTCAGCTTTCCCATATGGAAAACTCATTTTGTAGTAACAAAAATAAAAGTAGATTAAATCTAAAATCTTACTTAGCCTAAGTACTTTATTCCAGGTCTTTTTCTCCCAATTATTTAGAAATATCCATTTCCTGTTTAACATTTTACAAAACACTTACATGTGAGTCTATTATTGTTCCCATCTTAGAGATAAACTCAAGAGATTAATTGTTAAAGATCATTTGTTTAATTATAAACAAAGAATCAGTGGAGCCAAAATTTTCCCATAATTTATAAAGATGATAATTGGAGTTTTAGGCTTTACTGCACTATACCATGGCAACAATTGAGTGAAAAGTAAGAAAGGATTTAGTCCATCTGATTTTTCTGCATATTTTATTTTCTCCTTTCCTTTCTCCTTCTGCCAACAGATACTCCTTTTCTTTTTTATAGTTGGTTTCTGTATAACTTTCTCTTAAAGAGTCATTTACGCTTTAGTATCTTTTAGTACTGACAATGAAGGGAGTTTTCTTTTTCTTTTTTTTTTTTTTTGCTGTCTTTTTTTTGGTTGTTTTTCTCACATTTTGGTGATTTTTAGGCTCCCTTGATATGTTTAAAAACATTCAGTTTCTGGTTCCTAAAACCAGGCTGACTATATGAAAATAAGAGTGTTGTTTGTGCAATTTGTTTATTTAAAAAGCTCCCAAGAGAATATGATGATCAGTTGGTTCAAAAACCACTGATAATCCAATCATTCTAATTAAAACACATGTCTTAAAATGGAGCTAGATGATCTCTGAGATTCTTTTCAAATCAAAAATTTGGAAATATCAAATGTTAGAACTAAAGAGAATCTTAGACTCAGGTTTATCAGGGAACTTGTATTCTGTGGCAGTGACTTAGGACTCACCACTATATGTGGTCTTGAGGTTAAGTGGCCAAGGTTGTAAGTTTCTTGACTGGAACAATTCGACTTTTTTATTTTCATACATTAAAAATTCTCCAAATATATTGGTCAGGTTGTAATGTAACCAAATTCTTCTATGGCCTTTTTTCCCTGACCCCAACCTTTTTCTTTTCTAAAACACAATGCCAGGAATTATTGAGAAGATGGTGGTCTACCTGAAATCTTTGAAAATATGCCATATAGAAGTTTATTTTGTTATTTCTGGTTTGTCTGAGGTCTTTGAGACTCTGATTCTTTCTTCTTTTGAAGCCACGTTATGATTCTGAGAAGTGAACATGTAAAGGCAGATTTCTTTTCCCTAGAGAATTGAACAAAATATCATTGAAATATTGGCCAGAGGTCAAAAGCCAATCATCTTATAAGGATTGGTTATGGGCCTGAATTAAATGAATCTCAGGTCCCTCATGGCAAATGGTAACTGTGAGTCAGCCTCAAAGATTTTGAGGTGTGAGTATAACCCTCAAACAAATGTCCTGCTTGAAGTCTGAGTTGCTATAGAGGGACTCATAAAGACGTCCCTGTCACTCTATGCCTCTTAGCATTTGCAACTAATTTTTTAGTTATCACTGCCTAGAAATAAAGTGAATAGTTTCCTATCATACCGTCACAAATCATTTCAGTTTTACACATAAAGTTTGCAAGATGTGTATAGACATTTTCAAGTATCCACACATCCTAGTAAAGGAATTGTTAGCGTGTTTCATTCTGTGGACAAATTCTTATCAGTTAACTAGTGCAGCCTGCAACAATGCATACCTTACTAATACTTTCTATAAGTCTGGTGAAGGGGGTAAATTTATCCTGTTCAGTTTGTCACTTTGATAAGCAGCTTGAAGTATTATTTAATCTTCATAACAAGCTTAATAACAGTTATTATAATTGTTATGTGCTTCATCATTACCACCATCATCCCCGTTTTCCAGGGGAGGACAGTGAATCATACAAAAGTTGACTAGCCCACAGTCCTATAGCTGCTAATTTGTAAAGACAGGACTTAAACACAATGTTTGTACGCATAACCACTTCCCAATGTTTATTCATGATAGCCATCCATCCACTTTCACGACTGCATTTTCTTGTTTAATAAATAAAGGATAAATAATGATCAGAGACTTCTAGTTAACCTAATAATTTTATCTGGCTACAAAAGCAATTTATGGATTGGCCAAAAAGTTCGCTCGGAGTTTTCCTTAAGATGTTATGGAAAAACCCGAACGAATTTTTTGGTCAACCCAATACAAGTTTAGTTAGAGATGGACATCATGAAAAACATTTTCTAAGACAGAAATAAAAATTTAAAGTTAGATCTTTACCCATGTTGTATGTTGTATGATAGGATGCACCCAGAAGATAATTAATTCTGTGACCTCTCACGTTCATAAGTCTGATATACATTGAACCTCCATCTGTGGATTCAGAAAACTCGAACTATACTTTTTAAAACTATCTCCTCAAATTGATCCACTTATTATTTTACTTTTAATTAAAATAATTTTGCTTATACTGACACAAGGCTAAAAGGCAATGGGGTCCTACTAGCCTGAATGGTGAATAAGAACCAAGCCTCCATTAGGCTGACTAACCTGCTGTGCTGCAATTGTTTCCAGGTGAAAATAGCTTAAGTACACATTTTTTTTTTTTTTTTTTTTTTTGTCCTGGTGGCCTGAGTTACAAGTATATGTTTTGAATAGTCATTGACATAGAGATATTTTTTTCCATTAACCTACTTCCCAAATTGGTTGGGAAGATCTCAGAATTAAGAGTAGCATATTCTAGTAATTCATCAGTAATTAAACTCTGGAAATTTATGAAAGATTTACTTGAAAGTTTTTGTCCTGATACCTGGCTTTACTGGTCAGTTCCAAGAGAATACTTCCACTCCAAAGGAGCAACATTGATTTTACTGTATCTCCTTTTAAGACTTCATTTTTGTTGTTTTATGCTGGATTTAAATTTTAACCTGGTTTATACAGTGTAATCTATTTTAATGGTTCAGATACATTAAGACAATTTGCTTCCTTTTTGTTGAATATTTTTTCACTTATTTTAAATTTCTGAATCATTTAACTGAATATATATTACTCAGTTCCTAGTAAAGTATCTGTACATTTCAGTACTTTATTTTTGGAATTATTAGAAAGTTGTTTTCTTATTTCATACACTCACAAGCACACACACATACTGTATTATAGTATCTATAGGTTAATCTATCAGTATGCAATCAAATTTTAAGGACATATTACTGAAGTAATGGTTATCATTATTAATTTTTCAAGAAATGAACAAGAAAACATTTTTAATGAAAAATTTAGAATGTGGAATGATTTGCATTACTTATCTCTATTAAAACACATCAGGATATGTAATTACTATGCAAAGTTGTGAAGTAGGTACATTTAGTCACTGAACCTCTATATCTTTGCCAAATCCAACATGATAAGTAATTGTCAGTTCTCATTTTCATTTCACGTATAATCAGTAAGATTCCTATTTTTATTATCAGTATTTTATTTGACATTAATTCATTATTATAGCATAAATAATATATTGATAATTAATAATATAATTAATGTCCATAGGAGACACTCACTTTACAGAAATCTTTCTTTGACTTTTAAAGTGAAATCAGCAGAGATGCAAGATGTGGTCAATTTGGCCAAACATATATAGGCAGCTTAGTTCCTTAAAGAAGGCAAACCAGTGTGTAACAACCCTGTACCACATAGTAGAGAGCACACACAAGCAAGGGGACAGTTTTGTCAAAGGATTCCTTCATGTAAAAGGACAAGAAGCAAAATCAGGAGAGATGAATACCATGGTCAAGGAGAAATTGGGGATTACTCAAAAGGCATGTGGTCTGGATTTGATGGTCTTACTTATTAGTTTCAAGATCTTAGACAAGTTATTTTACTTCTTCAGGCCTCAGTTTTCTTGTTAATAAAATATAGCATAGAGTTACACAACTTCATATACATACACATGCTTTCATATATTTAATTGTCTGATAAGAGTTAATGATAGAAAAATATTTTCCTGTCTTGTAGTTTTCAAGCAATTTTATTGGTCATTAGATATTTGGCAGTACCAAGAGTGCAATCTGGACACAGCATCAAACCAATTTTAGAGACACAAACCTTTGCAGTGATTTTTTTAAATAACAGCTGTCACAAGGTATAATTCACATATAAGGTTCATCTTTTTAAAGTGTAAAATCCAGTGGTTTTTACAATATTTATAAACTTGTGCATTGATCATTATTATCTAATCCCAGAACATTTAAATCCCCCACAAATAAACCCCATGCCAATTAGCAATGCCCCACATCAGCAGTCTGCATTCTCCCCATCCCCAAATCTTGGCAATTACTAATCTATTTTCTGTCTCCATGGATGTGCCTATACTTAACACTTCATATAAATGGAATCATATCATAAATGGCTTTTTGTGACTGACTTGTTTTGTTCAGTGCTTTTTCAAGGTTCATCTGGGTTGTAACATGTATCAGTACTTCGTTCCTTCTTTTGTTTTGTTTTTTCACTTTTTTTTTCCTTTTAAGTAGATTTTTTATTTTTTAGAAAAGTTTTAGATTTACTAAAAATTTGGGAGGAGAGTTCTCACATACCCCCACCCAGTTTCCCCTATAATTAACATCTTAAGTTAGTATATTTGCTACAACTAATGAATAAATATTGATAACATTATTAAAGAATATCCATAGTTTGTATAATTTTTCTTTGTTTTCATCTAATGTCCTTTTTCTATTACAGCGTCCCATCTAGAATACATTTGTATCTAGAATACATTACAGTTGGTCCTTGTGTCATCTTTGGTTCCTCTTGGCTGTGGCAGTTTCTCAGGCTTTCATAATTTTGATGGCTTTGACAGTTTTGAGGAAAACTGGTCAGGTGTTTTGTAGGATGCCTCATTTTGGAATTTGTCTGACTTTTTTTCTCGTGGTAAGACTGGTGTTATGGGTTATTGGGAAGAAGATCACAGAAGTGTAACTTCATCAAGTATATGTACTATCAATATGATTTATGACTATTGATGTGAGTCTTGATCACCTGGCTGAGATGTTTCCAAAGTAAAGTTAATCTCTACCTACTCCCCTTTCCATATTGTACAATTTGTAGCAGAATCGTTACGTGCAGTCCATACCTAAGGTGTGAGGATGTATGTTCCCTCTCCTTGAGGATGGAGTATCTCCCTAGATTATTTGGAATTCTTCTGCACAGGAGATTTGTCTCTTCCCTATTTATTTATTTATTTATAAAATCATTTACTTACATAAGTATAGACTCAAGAATATTTTATACTTTGGGTTGTAATTCAACACTATTTTATTTTATTGGTCATATTTTTAAAGAGTTGGCCATTGGGAGCTCTTTCACTTGGCACTGATGTACCTCTGACATACCCTCATCAAATTGGGGTTTTGGTTTTTAGAACACTTCCTTATATGCTGGTGCTATCATGTGCTCCAGGCTCAGCTTATATATTTCCTACCCCAGTCCTGGAATGAGCCATTTCTCCAAGGAGCCCTTGTTTCTGTTGTTGAAGAATGGTATTAGAAACCAATAGCTGTACATTGGTCATGTTCATTGCTACAGAGGGGCCATTTATTAAAGGCTTTTTCAGGTAACCAAAAATATATGTGCATATATAGGCTTATATATATGCATTCCTATATGTAACAATCTGCATCTATAATAAATTAAACATAAGTTCATACTGATGTGTCCAACTCTGATCTATTTCCATGTATCGTTCTAGTTTCCTCCCCCTGCTTATCCTTAGATGTTAACTACAAAAGTGTAAAACCTGATTTCTACCTTCTGCCATACATTTACTTAGTTATTCTATTTCAGTACTCATGAGTAGCAGTATCAGAATTGGTAACCCATAACTCCCTGGGAAGCAACTTTATGAACTAGAGTACAATTTTTTCATGTACTTCCTTTTGCCTTTCATCTTACAGAGATCACTCATTTCCAATAGTATTAGGTCAGCACCCTTTTTCCTTTCAGTAAGATTGTTTCACACATTTGTAATAACAGTTAGATGCTTTGCTCACAGTCTGCATTTCTTCCTGGGATTTCCAACTCCTAAATATATATTTTTTAAAATTTGCATACATAAGGTTTCATTCATTGTGCTATAAAATTCTATAGGTTTTGACTAGTGCAGAGTGTCATATATTCCTCCTTAAATTCTTGAGAAAATTGGCCAGTGAGGTCACTTGTGTTTAATAGTGTCTTTATTGAAAGGTTATTAATTATTGATTCAGTATCTTTAATAGATATAGTTATATTCAGATGACCGATTTCACCTTGTGTGAGTTTTAGGAGTTTGTGTCTTTCAACGAACTGGTGCATTTCAATTCAGTAATGAAATTTGTAGGTATATAATTGTTCATACTACCTTTATTCTCCTTTTAAGGACCATGGGGTCAGTAGTGATGTCCTCTCATTTCTAATAGTAATAATTTTTATCTTCTTTCTTTTTTTTCTTGTTTAGCCCATAAATAGATTTGTCAATTATAATTACCTGTTCAAAAAATTAAACTTTTGTTTGGTTGATTTTCTGCATTGGTTTCCTATTTTCAGTTTTATTGACTTATACTCTAATTTTTATTACTTCTTCTCTTCTCCTAGCTTTAAGTTTAGACACTCACTTTTTCTGGTTTCCTAATGTGCTTAGACCAATTTAGAAATTTCTTCTTTGTGCTTAATACATTTAATGCTCTAAACTTCCCTCTAAAACACTGTTTTTGCTGCCTCTAACAACTTTTTAAATTTTCATTTATTTTAAAATATTTTTAATTCCTCTTGAGACTTCTCCTTTGACCCATGTATTATTTAGTAGAATGTTTTTTAATTTGCAAATATTTTGAGTTTACCACCTATATTTTTTTACTTTTTTTCTTTATTAAAATATACTTGATGTACAATATTATATGTTACAGGTGTACAATTTAGTGACAAAACAGAGATCCCAGAAATAAACCCATGTACTTACAATCATTTAACTTACGACAAAGGAGGCAAGAATATACAATGGAGAAAAGGCAGTCTCTTCAAAATAAGTGGTGATGGGAAAACTGGACAGCTACATGTAAAAGGATGAAATTAGAACATTCTCTAACACCATATACAAAAATAAACTCAAAGTGGATTTAAGACCTAAATGTAAGACTAGAAAACATAAAACTCCTAGAAGAAGACTTTGGCAGAACACTCTTTGACATAAATTTTAGCAATAGTTTTAGAAATCTGTTTCCTAAAACAAAGGAAATAAAAGGAAAAATAAACAAATGGGACCTAATTAAACTTAAAAGCTTTTGCACAGCAAAGGAAACCATCAACAAAACGAAAAGACAACCACCTATCTTTCTTTTTATTAATTTCTCGTATAATACCATATTATTAAGAACATATTTTGCATAATTTATATTCTTTTGAAATTATTTAGGGGTGTTTTATGGCCCAGAATGTGCTCTATCGTGGTGACTGTTGTATACAAACTTGAGAACAATGTGTATTCTGATGTCATTGGATTAGATATTATATAAATATACAATAGAACAAGTTGATTGATGATGCTGTACAAGGCAACTATCTCCTTACTGATTTTCTCCCTCCTTCATCTGCCAATAGTATAAAGAGGACTGTTGAAATCTCCAACTGTAAAGGCAGAATTATCTATTTTTCTTTTCATTTTTATGAGATTTTACCTCACATGTTTTGATGGTCTCTTTTTAGGAGCATAGATGTTAAGGATTGTTATCTAGTCTTGTAGAATTAACTCTTTATCATTATGTAATGCTCTTGTTTACCCCTTAATATTTTTCTTCTTTCAAAATCTCCTTTTTCTGTTATTAATATACTTCTCCAGCTTTCTTTTGAGGAGTGTTATGATGGTGTATATTTCTCCTCTCTGTTTACTTTTAACATACTTATATCTTTATTTTGGAGTGGTTTTCTTATAAACAACATGTATGTGAGTGTTTAAAAAGAAATCCACTCTGATAATCTCTGTAATTTAATTGGTGTGTTTATACTATTCACATTTAAGTAAAGGTGACATAGTTGGTTTAATATCTATTTTTTTTGTAACAATTTTCTATCCATTGTACTAGTTATTTCTTTTTATCCATCTTTTTATATGCCTTCTCTGGTTTTAATTGTGCATTTTATATGATTCAATTTTTTCCCCTCTCTTAGCATATCAATTATACTTCTTTTAAAAATATTTTAGTGGTTGCCCTAGAATTTACAATATACAATATACAACAGCGTAGTTACAGTTTATAACTATAACTGCAGTTATAGTTATAAACTATAACTACAGTGTATAACAATATACAACTGTATAGTTACAGTTTATAACTATACCGTATGAATTTACAATGGATACAAATAAAATGTATATTTAATGTCTGTCAAAGTATATTTGTATAAAAACATACAATTATATGTAGCATACTGTATATGCATATAATATACATTTACAAAATATATTATATATATAGTATATATATAATGTCTATTTATACAATATACATTTACATAATATACAATATACATTACAATTATTCTAAGTACACTCTCAAGTACTAGTAAACCACTTCATGAATAGTGCAGGTACTTTATTTATTTATTTATTTTATTGGAGTATAATTGCTTTACAATGTTGTGTTAGTTTCTGCCATACAATGAAGTGAATCAGCTATATGTATATACCTATATCCCCTGCCTCTTGGACCTCCTTCCTACACCCCTCATCCCACCCATCTAGATAATCACAGAGCACTGAGCTGAGCTCCCTGTGCTATACAGCAGGTTCCCACTAGCTATCTATTTTATGCATGGTAGTGTATTTATGTCAAACCTAATCTCCCAATTCATCACACTGCCTTTTCCCCCCCATGTCCATTCTCTATGTCTACATCTCTATTCCTGCCCTACAAATATGTTCATCTGTACCATTTTTCTAGATTCCACATATATGTGTTAATATACGATATTTGTTTTCCTCCTTCTGGCATATTTTACTCTGTATGACAGACTCTAGGTCCATCCACATCTTTAAAATTACCCAGTTTGATTCCTTTTTATGGCTGAGTAATATTCCATTTTATATATGTATCACATCTTCTTTATCCATTAATCTGTCATTGGACATTTAGGTTGTTTTCATGTCCGTTATTGTAAATAGTTCTGCAATGAACAATGGGGTACATGACTCTTTTTGAATATGGTTTTCTCAGGGTATATGCCAAGTAGTGTGATTACTGGGTCATATGGTAGTTCTATCTAATTTTTTAAGGAACCTCCATACTGTTCTTCACAGTGTCTGTATTAATTTACATTCCCACCAGCAGTGCAAAAGGCTTCCCTTTTCTCCATACTCTCTCCAGCATTTATTGCTTGTAGATTTTTAAGTGATGGCCATTCTGACTGGTGTGAGGTGATACCTCATTGTAGTTTTGATTTGCATTTCTCTAATAATTAGTGATGTTGAGTATCTCTTCATGTGCCTCTTGGCCATCTGTATATCTTCTTTGGTGAAATATCTATTTAGGTCTTCCACCCAATTTTAATTAGGTTGTTTGTTTTTTTGATATTGAGTTTCATGAGCTCCTTGAAAATTTTGGAGATTAATCCTTTGTCTGTTGCTTCATTTGCAAATATTTTCTCCCATTCTGAGGGTTGTCTTTTTGTTTTGTTTATGGTTTCTGTTGCTGTGCAAAAGTCTTTAAAGTTCATTAGGTCCCATTTGTTTATTTTTGTTTTTATTTTCATTACTAGAGGAAGTAGGTCAAAAGATCTTGCTGTGAATTATTATGTCAAATAGTGTTTTTCCTATGTTTTCCTCTAAGAGTTTTATAGTGTCCAGTCTTACATTTAGGTCTTTAATCCATTTTGAGTTTATTTTTGTGTATGGTGTTAGGTAGTATTTTACTTTCATTATTTTACATGCAGCTGTCCAGGTTTCCCAGCACCACTTATTGAAGAGGCTGTCTTTTCTCCATTGTATGCCCTTGCTTCCTTTGTCATAAATTAGGTGACCATATATTCATAGGTTTATCTCTGGGCTTTCCATCTTGTACCATGGATCTATATTTCTGTTTTTGTGCTGGTAGCATACTGTCTTGATGATTGTAGCTTTGTAGTATAGTTTGAAGTCAGGGAGCCTGGTTCCTCCAGCTCTGTTTTTCTTTCTCAAGATTGCTTTGGCTTTTCAGGGTCTTTTGTGTTTCCATAAAAATTGTAAAATTTTTTGTTCTAATTCTGTGAAGAAAGCCATTGGTAGTTTGATAGGGATTGCACTGGATCTGTAGATTGCTTTGGGTTGTATAGTCATTTTCACAATATTGATTCTTCCAATCCAAGAACATGATATATTTCTCCATCTGTTTATGTCATCTTTGATTTCTTTCATCAGTGTTTTATAGTTTTCTGTGTACAAATCCTTTGCCTCCTTAGGTAGTTTTATTCCTGTTGTTTTATTCTTTTTTGTTGTGATGGTAAATTGGATTGTTTCCTTAATTTCTCTTTCTGATTTTTTGTTGTTAGTGTATAGGAATGCAAGAAATTTCTGAGTATTAATTTTGTATGCTGCAACATTACCAAATTCATTTATTAGTTCTAGCAGTTTTCTAGTGGCATCTTTAGGATTTTCTATCTATAGTATCATGTCATCTGTAAACAGTGTCAGTTTAATTTTTTTCCAATTTGGATTCCTTTTATTTCTTTTTCTGCTCTGATTGCTCTGGCTAAAGCTTCCAAAAATATGTTGAATAATAGTGGTGAGATTGGACATCCTTGTCTTGCTCCTGATCTTAGTGGAAATGCTTTCAGTTTTTCACCATTGAGAATGGTGTTTGCTGTGGGTTTGTCATATATGACATTTATTACATGAGGTAGGTTCCCTCTATGCCCACTTTCTGGAGAGTTTTTATCATAAATCGGTGTTGAATTTTGTCAAAAGCTTTTTCTGCATCTATTGAGATGATCATATTGTTTTTATTCCTTAATTTGTTAATGTGGTGGATCACATTGATTGATTTGCATATATTGAAGAATCCTTGCATTCCTGGGATAAATCCCACTTGATCATGGTGCATGATCCTTTTAATGTGTTGTTGGATTCTGTTTCCTAGTATTTTGTTAAGGATTTTTGAATCTATGTTTATCAGTGATATTAGACTGTAATATTCTTATTTTGTGAAATCTTTTTCTGATTTTGGTATCAGAGTGATTGTGCCCTCATAGAAAGAATCTGAGAGTGTTCTTCCCTCTGCAATTTTTTGGAAGAGTTTGAGAAGGATAGGTGTTAACTCTTCTCTAAATGTTTGGTAGAATTCGCCTGTGAAGCCATCTGGTCTTGAACATTTGCATGTTGGAAGATTTTTAATTACAGTTTGAATTTCATTACTTGTGATAGGTCTGTTGACATTTTCTAATTCTTCCTAGTTCTGTCTTGGAAAATTGTGCCTTTCCAAGAATTTGTCCATTTCTTTGTGGTTGTCCATTTTATTGGCATATAGTTGTTTGTAGTAGTCTCAATAGAGCAGATAGATTTAATTGATATTTATATGACATTTCACCCAAAATTGGCAGAATATGCTTTCTTCTCAAGTGCACACAGAACATTCTCCAGGATAGATCACATCTTGTGTCACAAATCAAACCTTGGAAAATTTGAGAAAATTGAAATCATATCAAGCACCTTTTCTGACCACAACGCTATGAGATTTGAAATCAACTACAGGAAAAAAATCCTGTAAAAACACAAATACATGGAGGCTAAACAGTGTGCTACTAAATAACCAAGAGATCATTGAAGAAATCAAAGAGGAAATAAAAAAATACATAGAAAAAAATGACAATGAAAACACTAAGACCCAAATCCTATGGGACACAGCAAAAGCAGCTCTAAAAGGGAAATTTACACCTATTTATTCTAACCTCAAGAAACAAGAAAAATCTATAATAAAAAATCTAACCTTACACCTAAAGCAACTAGAGAAAGAAGAACAAAGAAAACCCAAAGTCAGTAGACAGAAAGAAATCATAAAGATCAGAGCAGAAATAAATGAAATAGAAATGAAGAAAACAATAACAAAGATCAATAAAACTAAAAGTTGGTTCTATGAGAAGTTAAACAAAATTGATAAAACTTTAACCAGATTCATCAAGAAAAAAAGGGAGAGGACACAAATCAATAAAGATAGAGATGAAAAAGGAGAAATCACAATTGACACTGCAGAAATACCAAGGATTATAAGAGACTGCTAGTACAGGTACTTTACAACAGTGTATTTCTAATTCATCCTTCCTTTCCCTTATAATATTGCTGTCATTCATTTTGCTTATTTATAAGCTATGTTCATTCAACATTTGTTACCTATATTTCTTTGAAAAAATGTTATGATTTATATCAATTAAGCATTAGAAAAATAAGATACTTTATTCATCTTTTTTCATTTTCTAACATTCTTCTTTAGGTAGATTCAAGTTTGTGACCTATATCATTTTTATTCTCTCTGAAGGACTTCTAACATTTCTTGTATTTCTCTGTTGTATCTTAATCTAGTTCTTATGCTTGCTTTGTCTCTTCAGACTATGTTTTTTCTTGCCTTAGATTGTACTTTGTAAGTTTATGTTGAAACCTGGCATGATGTATCAGATAATAGGAACTGATTCAAATAGATCTTTCCTGTGAAATTTTATTTTAATCTGGCTACGAATTGGACTATTTTTAACATTTGTCATCACTGTATGACTGTCAGAGGCTTTACTATTCTCTAAGTTCTGCTTTTGTCTCCTCATTTTCTTTAAATTTCTCTAAAAACTCTTATTTAGTCAGAAACTTGTAATTATTTTGACTATTATCAACTGTTATTATATTATTGTTTTGTTGATGCAGTGATAAGTTGTGGAGGAAGTGGAAACATTCAATAATCTTGATTAAGTCTCAGTCATTTAATGGGAATGTGTTCCAGGGCTGTGACATTCACAAGTGATTTTCTTCTACCCCCTCCCCTTTAGGTGAGAAAGGATGTGTTAATTAATGTATTTCATCAAATCTGGTAAGTTTATTTCCTTAAACAGCCTTTCTACCCCTTTCTCTCCTCTCCTTCTGGGACTTCTATTATGTGTATGTTGGTACATTTCATGTTCCACATGTATCTGAGTTCTTGTTAATTTTTCTTTTTTTTTTCTTTTTTTCTCTTAGACTAGGTAATCTCCATTGACCTACATTCAAGTTCACAGACTGTTTCTTTTTCCCAGTTCAAACCTGCTTTTGAGTCTTTCTAGTAATTTTTGTTCATTGTTTTTATTATACCTTTTAACAACTGAACTTATGTTTAGGACTTTTAAAATAATTTCCCTCTATTGACATTTTTTTTTTTTTTTTTTTTTTTTTTGCTGAGAGATTGTCCTAATACTTTAATTCTTTAGACACATTGTACTTTAGTTCTTGGAACATATGTGTATAATACCTGATTTAGTCTTTGTTTAGTAAGTCCAATATTTGAAATTCCTCAGGAACAGTTTCTACTGACTGCTTTGTTTGTGTTCTGTGCATGGGTCGTACTGTCCTATTTCTTTGAATGTCTCATATTTGTTGTTGTTGAAACTAGGCATTGCAATAACATAATGTGATGATTTTGGAAATCAGATGCTCCTCCAGAATTCATTATTATTGTTGTTTCTTGTTTTTTCTTTGTTTGTTTAGTGCCTTTCTTAGACTAATTCTATAAATGTTGTATTCTTTGTCATCTGTAACCACTGAAGTTTGCTTGTTTAGTGTAGTGTTCAGCTAATGATTGAATCAAAAAATTAAATACCTTGGAACAATTAGTTTCTCAGCCTTTCTCAAAGGGCTCTGTCTATGAGTTGTGGACATAAGGTATTGATACTGTAACAGGGAGTTTTCAACTCTACTGTAGTTTTACTTGGCTTGTGCAGAACCCTACTATATTGGCCCAAACGATAGCTCAGGGCCTTTTCTTGTCTTTCTGGATTGGCACACAACCCTGAATATGAACACAACACTGTGCATTGTGGCTTTCTAGGTTCCCAGGAATATGTCAGAACTTTTTAAAGTCCCTTATGGACAACTCATTCTTCACATTTTGTTTTCTTTAGTTTTTGGTTAGACTTTTGTTAGCTATAATTAGTTATGCTGTCTCAAGCAGCTGAGCTGTTTAACAGTTGCCACTGATTATTTTCAACAAATGCCCTGTGAGGAATGCTGTTTGTACAGACTAAGATCTGAGGCAGATCAAATACAGGCAACTTCTGAGGATGGAGCCATCAAATAAACTGCCAGAAAGTAAAAAAATCATATGTAGGTTTATGAGAGCTACTCTACCTGTTAAACCTAGTTTTCCATTTTCTCCTAATATAGGTCTTACCAGTTAGTAGGCTGGGGCAAGACACATTTATGTATTCTTTTCTTTGCCAATTTGGATCCTAGCCATTTCCAAAACCTAGCTGAAGTTCTTCCACGATCCCTTCCCCATCTGCTCCCCAAACTTTTAAATTATCTATCTGAATTTAAATTAAGATGTAATCAAAACTTCCTGGGAGAGTCATGGTGTATAATGTGGTTTCATAAATAGTAAATATGGTGAGTGAAGTAAGTCAGTCAGAGAAATACAAATATCATATGATATAGCTTATATGTGGAACCTAAAAAACTGCTACAAATAAACTTATTTACAAAACAGAAATAGAGTCACAGATGTAAAAAACAAACTTATGGTTACCAGGGTTGGAAAGTAGGGGGTGATAAATTGGGAGATTGGAATTGACATATACATACTACTATATATAAAATATATATACTACTATACATAAAATAAATAACTAATAAGAACCTGCTGTATAGCACAAGGAATAAAGACAGACATAGAGAATGGACTTGAGGACAAAGAGATGGGGAAGGGTAAACTGGGACAAAGTGAGAGAGTGACATGGACTTATATATACTACCAAATGTAAAATAGATAGCTAGTGGGAAGCAGCCACATAACGCATGGAGATCAGCTCAGTGGTTTGTGACCACCTAGAGGGGTGGGATAAGGAGGGTGGGAGGGAGATGCAAGAGGGAGGAGATATGGGGATAGATGTATATGTATAGCTGATTCATTTTGTTATAAAGCAGAAACTAACACACCATTGTAAAGCAATTATACTCCAATAAAGATGAAAAATAAATAAATAAAAAGCAATATATATATATATATATATATATATATATATATATATATATGTCAACTTTCTCCCCTTGTAACAAGTAATAAATAAGTGACTAAGACACAGCAAATCTCAATTCTTAGGATGATGTCTCTGCCTGAATTTTTCATGGTTTGGGCCCTTGACACTGGGATATTGACATTACAGACCCATTCATCTTGAAGTTGTGACTATCTTCCAAAAACTTGCTGATGAACTGATCTATATGACATATATTTCATTTCTAGTGTCTGTCCTTTCAGAGCTTCCCTCCTGACATTCTAGTTTCTTGACTCCTGAATTTCTTTGTATCTCCAGCAACCACAGCCTCTTCATCTCTCTATTTATGGGCCTCATGTCTCAGTCATCTCTATTTCCTATGTTCTACCTTTTGACACAATGCCATTGCCACTCTTGAAGGCCCAGAGGATAATCAAGATACCTAACAGAATTAAATGCACTTAGATATTTAAAAAATACTGTTAATGTGAAGTTCAATCATAAGGTAAAAATGTGCTTCAGTTCATTATGTATTTCCCTTTACACCCAATGGGAAATGCATGAATGCATACAATGCTGAATCAACTAGAATAATATCAATACACCCAGTACTCTAGACTCTAGTTTATTGTAATCTACTCTTTTATTACTGCTCAGTAACTCAGTTCTGCATTATTCCATCTCAAGTCTAAAAGGTCTACGTAAATCCATTCATATTTATTCTCCAGCTGGCTACAGTCTGTGGCTACACAGGTAGGAAAAATATAATCGTACATTATAGAATGTATTGGTTTTCTGCACTCTCAATTTCAATCCTAAAACACAGCCTTTCAAATCTTTTAAAATATGCTGCAGTGTTAAGAGATAAGCTGTAGAAAAAAAGGTTCTTATGGTATTTTTTTTTCTCCCATTCTCTCTTATGCGGTTAGGCATCTGCTGAAGTCTATGACCATATAAACATTCACTTTCATACTTATGCAGCATTCCACTGTAATAACACTTGTCAGCTTTTTCCTCTTTACACTTATTGATAGGAAGGAGGACTGAGTGCCATGACCTATGTAAAGTGTTGCTTTCTGTTTGCTTTGAGTAGTAGCATCTGGAGAGGAATTTTGACCACACAAAGCATTAAACTTTATGTGTGAAATGTCACCTACAGAATTATTACTAAAAAAGAGAGGAAACTGTCATATTATTTAGATATATAAAATGTTGAAAACACTAATGACAGTAGAGAATATTTTCAGAATGGTACACTTTCTCAGAATTGAGACTGGATAATACACACCAAAAAACCATAGGTATGTAATTGTATTCACAAATTTGCCCACTTTCTGGTTCTAACAAAAAGGATCAGAAACTCACTATAAGATTCATAATGCTGAAAAGAGTAAAATCTGCAAAGTTGCAGTGATAGTATCAATTAATTGTGATCTTTCTATATGTTGAGAAACCATAGAAACCCATTGAAATGATAAGCATTGATCGTTGATGTTCAAAGCTTGGTTAGAGTAATATGTCAAATAGGACAAATTTACATTAGATTATTTCCTTGGAACCTTTTCAAAGTGTCTCTCCTTGACACTGTTTTGATTCCATCTCCTTATGCCCAGAATCTGTTCACAATTCACAATTTGAGGGTCTCTTAATGGGAACCACTTGTGTGATGATCAAAGGAGAAAGGTATACAACTGATTTTGTACGTTTAAAAAAGAAATACCAGATTGAAAATTAGAGCAATGATTACTCTAGATTTAAAATGATGATGATGACAATGATGATGATGATGATGATGATGATAATTTACAGAGGAAAAAGTATATGTTTTATTTGTTCTTTTGCTTGTTTGCAAGGAGACTCCAGTTATTTGGATATCTGATAGAGTCTCATTGTACAAAAATGAATATCTATCTGTTGACATATAATTTAATACATTTTATTAGAACACACTTTATTAGAACAAGTTGTGAAAAAGTACGATTAAACAAAATGACTTTAAGGCCTTTTATACAGACTAGATTCCAATTTACTTACTAAGAGAATGTTTTAGCTTTCTTTCCACAAGGATATTTCCAAAGTGCTACCCTCCCCAACTGTTTTCTTTGTCAGTGAAGGAAAGGCCATGGTGGAATTTATCCTGAAGGGGACATTTCAAATTAGATTAGATGCCTTTTCAGAGCTTAATTCTTTTAATTTGTCTGCTTAGGCACTTGGCCTCATTTTTGAATAGGAGAAATATTTATTTTGGTATTATTGTTTTAATCAAGTGTTAGATTTAAGTTTCTACTGTTCTTATAGAATATATTAGAAGGCTTTTCATTTTTTTCAATGATACAAAATATTAAATTACTTTCCACTTCTTTCTCTCTTTAAAAGTTAAATAGAATTCAGGTGTGATTTCATGTGATTTTGATATTTTTTATTTGGTATATTTTAACCTCCTTTTCAATGTATTCTACAGTGAGAGAATACTAAGTAAACTAAAGACAACATATGCAATTGTTGAGAACATTCTATATGAGAACATAGAGGAAATTTATCTTCTGATGATAAGTTTTCAATTTTCATGGTTTCATTTTTTCGGGATATATACCCAGGAGTGGAGTTGGTAGATCATATGGTAGTTCTCTTTTTAGTTTTTTGAGGAACCTCCATATTGTTTTTCATAGTGGCTGCACCAATTTACATTCCCATTATTAGTGTTCTAGGATTCCCTTTTTTCCACATCCTCACCAGCACTTGTTATTTGTAGACTTTTGATGGTAGTCATAGTGGCAGGTTTGAGGTGACATCTCATTGTTGTTTTGATTTGCTTTTCTGTAATAATTAGTGATGTTGAGCATTTTTCATGTGCCTGTTCGCCATCTGTATATCTTCTTTGGAAAAATGTCTATTTAGTTTTTCTGCCCATTTTTGGTCTGGGTCTTTTTTTTTTTTTCTTGATATGGAGTTGTATGAGCTGTTTATATACTTTAGATATTAATCATTTGTCATTCATGTCATTTACAAATATTTTCTCCAATTCCATAGGCTGTCTTTTTGTTTTGTCAATGGTTTCCTTTGCTGTGCAAAAAATTTTAAGCTTAATTAAGTTCCACTAGTTTATTTTTCTTTCTTTTGCCTTAGAAGACAGATCCAGAAAAAAATATTGCTATGATTTATGTTAGAGAGTGTTCTGCTTATGTTCTCTTCCAGGAGTTTTAAAATTTATGGTCTTACATTTAGGTCTATAATCTATTTTCAGTTTATTTTTGTATATGGTGTGATGAAATGTTCTAAACTCATCCTTTTACATGTAGCTGTCTAGTTTTCCTAGCACCACCTATTGAATAGACTGTCTTTTCTCCATTGTATAGTCTTTCCTCCTTTGTCATAGATTAATTGACCATAAGTACATGGGTTTATTTCTGGGCTTTCTATCCTGTTCCATTGATCTATTTCTCTGTTTTTGTGCCAGTAAGATACTGTTTTGATGACTGTAGCTTTGTAGTATAATCTGAAGTCAGGGAGACTGCTCCTCCAGCTCTGTTTTTCTCTCTCAAGTTTGCTTTGGCTATTCGGGGTCTTTTATGTCTCTATGCAAATTTAAAAATTTTTGTTCTTGTTCTGTGAACAATGCCATTGGTAATTTAATAGGAATTGTTTACAAACAGCTCATGCAGCTCAATATCAAAAAAACCAAACAAGTCAATCAAAAAATGGTCAGAAGACCTAAATAGACATCTCTCCAAAGGAGATACATAGGTGGCCAACAGGAACAGGAAAATATTCCCAACATTGCTAATTATTAGAGAAATGTAAATCAAAACTACAATGAGATATCACCTCACACCAGTCAGAGTGGCCATCATCAAAATGTCTACAAACAATAAATGCCAGAGAGGTTGTGGAGAAAGGGGAACCCTCTTGCACTGTTAGTCAGAATGTACATTGGTGCAGCCACTATGGAAAACAGTATGGAGGTTCCTCAGAATACTAAATATAGAATTACTATATGATCCAGCAATCCCAGTCCTTGGCAATATATGGAGAAGGACATGGTTCAAAAGGATGCATGCACCCCAATGTTCAGTGCAGTGCTGTTTACAATAGCCAAGACATGGAAGCAACCTAAATGTCCATCTATAGATGAATGGATAAAGAAGATGTGGAAAATATATACAATGGAATATTACTCAGCCATTAAAAGAAGAATGAAATAATGCATCCATTTGCAGCAACATGGATGAACCTGGAGGTTATCATACTCAGTGAAGTAAGTCACACAGAGAGACAGGTATTATGTGATATCACTTATATGCAGAATCTACAAAAAATGATAGAAATGAACTTATTTACAAAGCAAAAGCAGCCTCACAAGCTTAGAGAATGAACTTATGGTTACTGGGGAGAATGGTGGAGGGACGGATAGATTGGTAGTTTGAGACTGACACGTATACACTGATATATTTAAAGTAGATAACCTCCAAGGACCTACTATATAGCACAGGGAACTCTGCTCAATATTCTGTAATAACCTAAATAAGAAAATAATTAGAAAAAGGATGGATATATGTATATGTATAACTGAATCACTTTGCTCTACACCTGAAACTAACACAACATTTTTAATCAATGATACTACAGTGTAAAATATTTTTTTTTAAATCTGATGATAACTTAGAGAGAACAGTATCATATTAACTTGAAATTAATAAAAGAAGAAGAAAGGATGATCTGATATACACATATTTGTAATATAGACTTAAGCCAGCTATAAAAATATAAGAATGATTACACAGTAGAATAAATTTAATCTTCAATATATAAAAGTAGAGGGATGACATATTGGTTTAACTGGAAAATATAATGACAGGTGCTTTCTATGCACTTATACACTCCAGTTTATTTGTTAGACTAATTTTAGTTTGTAAATTATGAAACATAAAAATGCTAGCCTCCCCAAGTCAACATACAGTATAAATTGCAGACTTTATTATATCCAAATTCAGATTTGTTAACTTCAATTCGAATTCTTATGCTTTTCTACTCCACCTTACAGAAAATTATTTTTAAAAGTTATTGACCAGAGAAAATAAATTGAGAACAAACCCACCATTCAGAGGAAATTTGTAAATGTGTAAAGGAGGCAAATAACAGTGACAGAGAGAGAAGTCCCTCCGTTATCCCACAGAGATATTACAAGAAGAAGACTGTGGCATCAAACAGTGATTTTGAACGGCCCCAAGTCTCTAAGCCAAAGAGATTTGAACACTAACTTTAGAATTTTGATCTCTGATCCATTATTGGAAACTAATGGGTAGAAGATGAACAAGACTGAAAGAAAATAGCAGATGTGCCAATGACAGTCATATTTGAAAAAGGGAAATCATTCACATTTAAGCCTGACAATGATGTGTGAGGCTGAAAATAAATGATGAGGTCACAACATGAAAATCTCAAATATTATTGTAAAGAATGTGAGCTCATCCTATATACAAAGGAGAAAATGTAGATCTTTGGCCAGCAGAATTAATAGATTAAAAATGCATTTTAGGACAAACATTTCAGTGCAGGTAAGGAAGTTGGATTATATAAAGTTTAAAGGTCTACTTTGTCCCAAAAATGTTGAGAGATTTGGACAAGGAATAAAAATAATATATATTCAGTGCTCATAATGTATCAAACATACTATGTGCATTACCCTTTTTTTAAATTGAAGTATAGTTGATTTACAATGGTGTGTTAGTTTCAGGTGAACAGCAAAGTGATTCAGATATATACATATTTTTCATATTATTTTCCATTATAGGTTATTACAAGTTATGGAATATATTTATATGGTAAATCCTTATTTCTTATGTATTTTATGTATAGTAGTTTGAATCTGTTAATCCCATACTCCTTATTTGTCTCTCCCCACATCCCCTTCCCCTTTGGTAACAATTAAGTTTGTTTTTGATGTGAGCCTGTTTCTATTTTTTATATAGATTCTTTTGTATTATTTTTAGATTTCACGTATAAGTGATATCATGTAATATTTGTCTTTTCTGCCTGACTTTTTTCACTTAATATAATATTATCTAGGTCCATCCATGTTGCTGCAAATGGCAGTATTTCTTTCTTTTTTATGGCTGAGTAATATTCCATTATATTACCACGTGTTCTTAAGCCAGTCATCTGTTGATGGGAACTTAAGTTGTTTCCATGTCTTGGCTATTGTAAATAGTGCTGCTATTAACATTGGGGTGCATGAATCTTTTTGAATTAGAATTTGCATATTTCCTGAATATATGCCCAGAAATAGGATTGCTGGATCATATAGTAGCTCTATGTTTAGTTTTTTAACACAGCAAAGGAAACCATCAACAAAACAAAAACGCAACCTATGGAAAGGGAGAAAATATTTGCAAGCAATGCGACCAACAAGAGGTTAATATCCAAAATGTACAAATAGCTCATATTACTCAATATCAGAAAAACAAACAACTCAATCAAAAAATGGGCAGAAGACCTAAATAGACATTCCTCCAAAGAAGACATACAGATGGCCAACAGGCACGTGAAAAGATGCTCAACATTGCTAATTATTAGAGAAATGGAAATCAAAACCACAATGAAGTATTACCTCACATTGGTCAGAGTGGCCATCATCAAAAAATCTACAAACAATAAATGATGGAGAGGGTGTGAAGAAAAGGGAACCCTCCTACACTGTTGGTGGGAATGTAAATTGGTGCAGCCACTGTGGAGAACAGTATGGAAGTTCCTTAAAAACTAAAAATAGAGCTACCATATGATCCAGCAATCCCACTCCTGGGCATATATATGGAAAAGATGAAAAATATATGCATTATCTTGAATTTCATTACAACCATGTCATATGGAAATTCTTTATTCCATTTCATATATGAGAAAACCAAACTTCCAAGAGTCTAGATAAACTGGACAGTCTCTTAAAGCCACTAAGTGGCAGAATCAGGATTTGAAACTAATTTGACTCTTTACTATCCAACTTGCACCTCATTTCTATCAACAGGTTACTTGACATTTCCAATAATTAGAATAATTAAATGGCAGTAGGATTTTTAGAGTAGTTAATGAAACTTTTTTTTATGTTGATCAAATACATTTTGCCCAGTGTCATCGGAAAGATGCTTATAAGCTGAGGCATAAAATCAACTATTTATTGCTAACAAGGAAAGACTGGTCTCCTGTACTCAATTTGAATTACAATGAAGGTAGCAAGATTTCTGTACCTGGAACTTATCCATTTCTGGTTATTTATCAACACAGTAATGAAATTATTAGCAAATTGCTTTTCTTTCTTTCTGTCTTTTTTTGTTTTCTTACCAACTTGATCCATTTGACTTCTTCCATTTGCTTGAATTGTAAGGAAAATAATGTAATACATGCTGATGAATTCTAAATTTACATAAATCATTTCCCTAAGTGATTTATAATCCTGAGTTAAATATATCTGAAAATACCCACATGCAAAAATGTCTATTGTATGTGTTGGCATAATTCTAATAATCATGCAATTTATAAGCAAAAAAAGGAAAAGATTTGATGACCTCAAGCCACTCAGAAATGATCCTTTTCCCTCATTTTTCACCTTTTTATCAGTCTGTCAATTAGAGAAATTAAGTTTGTTCCCATCTGGTATTACTTTTAGCAATGCATTAATGTTGGATGAGTAATTAAATTCTTGCAAAAAATTGGTTTGATATTTTACACTAAGAAAAACATACATAAATATGAATTCACTATTATTTATTTATATTCTACAGTATATTTTATGATAGCTTAATAAATTCCAAGCTCTATTTTAAGGGCTGGAAGTAAGACAGTGAATAAGAAAGAAAGTGTATACACTTGCCCTTACAGAACTTATATCTATGAAAGGAGAAGAGATGGGATAAACAACCAAATAATTTAACAAACAGGGTAATTTTGGCTGTATTAAGGGAAAAAAAATCTCTTGATAGAAAGACTTGAGGATGTGTGTTTTGTTTTTGTTTTTGTTTTTAATGGTGTGATTAGAAAAGTGATCTTTGAAGCAGTGATATTTAAGCTGTAAAAGCAGGAGGAGCCAGCCCTTCAAAGATGTGAGCAAGGAGTTCTGGCATAGGAAAGTTAAGTATAAAAGAAAGGAGGAAGGCTCAGCTCATCTCAGGAAGATCAAGGGCGGTGCCACTGATTTGGGTGAATAAACAGTAGATGCAGGCAAGGGTCATATCACCTCAGACCTTACAGACCATGGTAAGGAGTTTGGACTTCACCTGGGTAGGATGGGAAACCAAGGCAGGCATTAACCAAATGGAAGACTTAAACTTCTTAGTTTAAGCTCCATGAGAACAAGGATCTGCTTTGTTTACTGATATTTCCCAAGCCTCTCAAACATTGTCTGATATGGAATATGTTCTCAATTAATGTGTATGGACTGAAAAAACACATAAAGTTCTGTCTGCCAGTTCTTGGGTAGGGCGAAAGTTGAGACAATGTTTTCTAGGTGAATGAATAAATGAATCATCTGATTCTTCCTGCCAGTGATTCTTATTATTAATAGTAATGGTAATCATGATAAGCATCATATAATTTCATTTGCTATTGAAGTCTTGTAGATTCTTGGTTTTGTTTGTACTCTCTAAGATCTCAATTCTAAAAATCTACCAAAGAAAACAAACTCTCATCATAGGAGGGTAGATATAATTCACTAGATTTATTTATATCCATCTAACGATACAAATATTAATAATTATTTGATCACTGCAGTAAATACTTTGTCAATTCAGAAAAGAAATGCATTATGTAACAGTCAGTTCGTTCAAGGTCATTGAATTGATGAAATATATATATAAGAGCATCCAATTGAGAAGCCTGAGGTAGGTACTTCTTTGTGTGAAGTAGGAATCACTGCATTTTCTATGAAATTGGGTCCAGTGAGGTCAACGATTCTTTGTCCACATCCTGTCTTGGAAAATAAATGGGCTACAGCTGATAGACTCTGTATTTCTTGCCACTTGTTACAACCCACTGCTCTATTCATTGTGAAGACGAATGAAATGAGTGAATTCAGTGAGGTACATCCACATAACCATACATTGGCTGTAACAGAGAGTTATTGTTCATTGACTAGGGACATATTCATTCTTAGTCACTGTGTTATTAATAGTGCTTTCTAAGTGTTCAATATTCTATCTCTTGCTTTCTTCACATATCTGTTATGAAAAATGCATTCCTTAGGCAGCTTCTGATGATTGCCTAGATGAGTAGTTAGTTTATACAATATTGATTAGGAACTGGACTCTTAATATCTTTACCAGTGATAGAATAAGAATGGAACAGCGACTTGTCTTTAACTGTTAAATAACAAAAACAAAGAGTCAGTAGATAAAATATCTGGGGAACTAGGGGTCCTGGAACTCAGTTAAGGGTAAGTCATTGTGTTACCCTGGAAGATTTCCTTTACCCTCTTAGGTCTCAGTTTCTCCATTTATAAAATAAGAGGCCTGAGCTTAATTAACATCAAGGTCTTATTACAATTGGGTTCATTTAGCTTCAGGGGTTAGAAACCCATTCAAACTTGATTTAATTAGTAAAGGGGAATTTGTTTGAAGGATGCAAGTTTCTCATGAGGGACTAAAAGTAGGAAGTGAAAACTCACCTATAGCTCCTCTCATCTTCTTTTTCCTCACATATGCTTTCTCTCCTTGTGTATTCCTCCACATTTCTGCTGGGCTTCTATCAAGTATCTCTGGTTCTAGTTCTGTATAATCTTCCAGTTGAAATATCTATAGAAACCACCTAGAATCTTTGTATTCTAAGTACAAATTCCCAGGAAAGAAATAAGCTTTGACTCAGTTCCAACCCAGATGTCTAGCCTTGGTCCAATCAAGTGTGACCTGGTCAATCAATCTAAGGTCCAGGGGCTATGTGGACTGATACACACAGAGCAGCATAAACCAAGGGAATAACAGGTTCACCACAGTTCTCTTATAACTCTATGACTATGAATAAACTGCTATTTTTCTTCTTGAATTGTACAAATTTGTACTTTGTGTCAGGGAAAAGTCCTGAAATAACCAAGGTTTCTTAGGCAACAAAGCAGCAAGGATTTGGACTGAAAACACACATGATGGCAGTCTGGTGAGTAGAAATTCTCAGCAGAAATTATTTTTTCCTTCCACTGCCTGCAAGAGTCAAGAGAAGCATGCTTTCTTGGAAAAGGGGTGCATTCTTTAGGTTCCTAGGGTTTTTTTCTGGAGTCTTCCTTTGTGTTTCCGCTTTGACAAACTGTGGGAGGCATCTCTTGTTCCTCACGCCTCATGCAGTTGAGAAAACATAAACTCAGGATATACAGAGAAATTCACAGGCTTAGAGGTGACTGTCCTTCACTTACCCCTGAAAATTACTAGTTTCACTAAGTTTGGGAGCTCTGCAGTTTCCTTACTTGTCTAGTTGTTTCCACTTAGAAGTTTGTTCAGGGTCTTCAATCTGTCAAACTAGTAGAAAAAGAAATTTCAGGCCATGGATTTAACTCTAAACTAGAAACCATTTAATGTAATTTTTAAAAGAGCATCTCATATTCCCATAGTAGCTTCATAGGAAGTACATGGCATCATCATTTACTGTAGATACTATGAGCTGGGCATTACTTTGGATGTGTCAGATAAAAAGAAGATTTAGTCTTGTAAAGGTTTTCAAAAAATGAGGTCAATTTCCTAATACATGGTGCACTTTCTTGGTTCTCTCCAGGGAGAAGCATAATTATACAGTAGTGTTGGTTGTTTATTTACTTATCATGAGAAAATAAAAAAGGAAGCATCTAGATGTGGTAAACATACTGTTTCTATATAATTTATGTCATTAGGCTTGGCACCCCTGTTTGCTTTCATGGCTCCTTCTGCTTGTCTGTTTTAAGCATGACATTGGCTTCTGAAAACATGACTAATGATAGCTGTACATGCAATTTTCAGGCTCTAAACTGACTAATGTGGACATACTTCATCAGACCTCTTTTTAATATTTGGATTAAAGTCATGAAAATGAAAGAGAAGGTAATGGTGAGAGAAATTTACAGGCTGTAAAATCAGAACTACCAAATGCTAATCAGTTGTATAAGTTAATTGGATTTTGAAAAGAACCAAAATGAGAATGTCGAAAGTAGATTAAGTTCAGACTTAATCAGGCTAATATTAATTCTGATCAATTTGCCTAATAATTTAGCCCCTCTCTTCCTCTAGAATTGGCATTCCTGCTTATATCTGGAAGATCTTCAGAATGGTAGCATGTGGTGCAGGCATTTGTAGGTTGCTGCTGTAAATTAGAGCTGCCACTTTGTGGTTTGGGCAAGACCACAGTTTAAATAACTATTTCTGGAGCCCTTACATAATGGTAAACAGTACAGTGGCTAAACTTGAATGTAGAAAGCCCTAAGCACAGGACCAACTCCCCACATAACTGAAAACTCAGAATGTTTAAATATGATGTCTTCCTACAGCTTTTGTCAGATTTCCCAACCCCTTATGCTCACAGTGACCTCTAGGAGCCCTTTGGCTCTACTGGCCCATCTCTCCATCCCAGTCCATGCACATCCAACCTTAGACACGGTCATTCTTTATAAATTCTTCGTCCACTCTAACATCAGATCTTTCTCTCCTATGTTCCATGATCTTGGAATTTCACCTCTTGAGCTAAACAACTGGATGACTGAAAAGCTTCAAAGTGTTTTTTTCTTAAATAATGAGGCTACTGTCCATTAAAACTCTTGCATTATCATTATTATTTTTTACTCTGAACATCAAATGAAAGAATATCATAAAGGGGTTTCATGACACAAAGAAGCCACTAGATTTGCTCACCATAAATTCTATTTTGAATAATCATCAATTCATACTCATCAAATGAAATTTGTACATAAAGTCATAGCTTTTCCCTTGAAACTGAAAGGACCTGCTTAATTATGTGCATTTCATTTTATACACAAATATGATATATTTCATAAAAATTATTAAAATGGTAGAAATTTTGGCACTTGAGAGAACACTCCAATAAAATAGGAAAATCACTGTGCAAGATTCAGACCTCAATGATGCTAGATACTTAGAGATCACCATGTATCCATAGGAGAGGATATGAGTAGAAGATAGAGACTGAGGCCCTAGAGTTATAGTTAAAAAGAAAAGTTGTATTTTCCTATTCTCATGGTTGGGGACAAGTTTTCATGCATGAGTCTGTCAATGGAATAATAAATTTGGGGTTAATATTCAGTTTCATTCTTAATTAATTAATCCAGATTTTCTTCCTGTTAAAGATTATTCAGTCTATCTGTTTAATTTTGAAAGATTAAAATTACAGTGAATGATTTCATCTGAAAAACTAAATTTAAAAGAATGTTGAAAAATATTGAGATTTCTGGTGTCGTATAATTTCTGGGTATGGGATAATGTAAACTCGAGTTAGAAAAAGACCCACAATATAATCTCATACATGTTGCATGTGATTGCTTCCTGCCATGGAATATTAAGACCAAGCCTTCCACCATTATAATCTTTTCTGATTAAAATTATGAGAAGGCTTACCTTTGGACAAGTGGTAAGTAAAGGGGAATTTTGAATTAAGAAAATTCTCTAGTTATTAACATTTTAAATACTCATTTTTCTAAACTTTAGCTTACTCCAGAGTTATTCAATCAATAGTCAATTTGTTAAGCTCTGAATTAGTGCCAATGTGTGAAAGAAATAATCTAAAACTAGTAATATACTAGAACAGTCAGTAACGTACAGCTAAATGGTTTATTTCACCTGGTAAGTATTAGAGGAGGTCAGAGAGGAAAAATACAAAAGCTAGAAAGGACAGACAGGCTTTATTCATGGAGTGAGTATTGTAATTGGCCATAATTTAGGTTGTTTTAAGAGAGAGAAAAGATATTTCAGCTAAGAGAGCTGTTTCTCAACAGAAGTGAATTGGGTATGATTACAACCAGATAGCTTACCAAAATCGGAAGTTGCAAAGCTGGCATTATATTTTGGAGGTCTCCAGTCAAATGTCTTATTTCCTGGTGGCCAAGAGCACAGATTCAAATTTACATACAAATTATAGCTCTATCAATTTGTAGTTGTGTGAACTAGTGATTTTATTAATTTCCCTATCACACAGCTTCCCAGTCTGGAATTTGAAGAAAATCAGTATTTTCCACATGGGAGGCTAAAAAGAGATAAAGAGATAATCTAAAAACAAATCTAAAAAACAACAAAAATAAAAACAAATCCAAAGCAACAAAAATAAAAACAAACAGAAAATATTTGCACTGTTCTTGGTATGTAGTAAAACTTTTCTTCCACTACTCTTGTTTCAGAAGTTTGCTGATGATCTTAATTATAGGCAGAGGATATATGTTCCTATAGCATATCTATTCTGACATTATAAATTCTACAGTTAAAAATGTATCACCATGGATTATACCTAGACCACTCTTTAAAATGTGTATATGGCAAAACACATAATGGAAAATACTATTCTCTCCCTTATATGTTTTATCAATTCCTTTCTTGATCAAACATGTTCCACTCCTACCATTCTCCATGGCACCTTTTGCATGGTTAGTGAGTATAAAATGGTTGAACCATAAAATAGCTTTGCTGCTGTTGTTGGGGGACATGCTTGGTAGCATTACCCGAGGGTGCGATTGCATCTGTGTTTTAGCCACATATACCGCATTTGTGTGTTTTTTGAAAACCACACAGCCATTTCCCACTGTAGATGTCATTTAGCAATGTGGTTTTCAATGAGCTCCTGAACTTACTCCTGCCTGGCACCCACAGTCCTCTCCAATTTTATTGGGATTGCCATCCATCCAGTTGCTCAGATGATTAAAACCTGGGATAATTTTTAACTATCCTCCTTTAAATTCATCCAAATCTGAACTGTCAAAAAAATCTAGCTGATTGTGTCTCTAATACAGTATCTGTTCATTTTTCCCCCATCTCCACTGTAGTCACCATGGTCTTGGCCATCATTGTCTCTCATCTGGATTAGTACGATAGCCTCAAAATACATTGCCCTGTTCTTATCGTTGACTTCTGATGGTCTATTCCAATAGCTAGTAAAGAGATCCATTTAAACACAAGGTTACATAGATATTCTTTTTAAACTCCACCAATGGCACCTTTTTTTCACTCAGTAAAAACAGAAGTACTTTAAGACCTTATTTGATCTCATCCAGCATTACAATTTTGATTGCTATTGTAAATCAAAGTTATATATCCTGTGTATGGCTTACTCCATTCCAGCCCTGAAGGCTTCCTTACTGTCCTTTAAACATAGTAATCATGTCCACACCTTAGAGCAAGTTTTCAAATTTTCTTCTTTACCTGATGGCTCTTTTTATAGATATGTATGTGATATTTTCACCTCCTTTAAGCTAAATTCTCATTTTTTAAGTGAGGCCTAACTTTAAAACCCCTTGCCACTTTATTTAACTCTACAACCTGTGGTCCAAGTCACTTTATCCAACTCAGCATTACTGATATAAAACACGCTGTACTTTTTTAATCTCAATACATTTATTATATACATATATTATATATAGTTATATATATATATGTATAATTTATAATTTTGCTGTTTTCTTCTAGAATAGTTCCCAGTACATAATAAGCACTCAAAAATATTTTGTGGGTGAATGAAAGAATGAATTGCAGTTATAATTATGCGATGATTGTTGCTGAGTGAAAGTGTAAAATGCTCTGTGAGAATCTAATAGGAAAATCTCACTAACTATATTAAGTCAGGAAAGGCTTACTAAGAAAAATAGTATTTAATCAGAAGTCTGAAGGGAGAGTAAGAATTAGCTACATGTGGGGGCTGAGGGTACAAAACAATGAAAACAGAGAACTTGTTTCTTGGTCCTAAGGCAGGAAGAAGCATGACCTGTTTGAGGAATTTAAGGAAGGGAATAATGGCTGATGCTAATAGAGAGTAACTGGTGATGTCCCTGAAAATTTAGCTCAGTACTTCCCCAGGGATTCTCCTATTATGAGCAGATGCACCTTTTATTTAGCATTATCAGTTAAAAGACACTAGGAATCAGCCAACTGTGATGTTCTGGAGGCTTCCAATTAGTTTCATGTTACTGAATAATTAGGTGCAAATATCAGGGTCTCTGAACCTGTATTGCCTACAGGGGTTGTGGAACATGAAAAACTTCTTCATGAGACCATTCAGTGAATCATGTGAAACAAGAGAATGACCTGGACAAGGGTAGGGATTATAGAGGTAGAGATAAAGGAGTAGATGACAGATATTTGGAAATAGAAACTACAGGATTTAGAAACTGATTGGATTGTGCCAGTTGGTCTCATTTATGAAATGTTGAGTGTTAGAGATTCCATTCCCACAATGTTTTTCTCAGCTTCACTCATGGATTAGTTTGTTGCTCTGTCCTCCTAGGAAAGATACAACCTAAATTGTATAACAGGGAGTTTAAAAGTACAGGTTTTGGTAAAGCTGGACCCTAGTACTGAATTTGCCACTCACAGATGACTTTGATAAAGTTTTTTCTCCTCTATTAGTTTCTGTTTCATTATCAGTGAAATGAAGAAGATAACACCCTCGTGGGATTGATATGACTATTAATTTAGATGATGTTTATTAATTACACAACTTCATGTAAGCCACTTAATAAATGCAGAAGACATACAAACTATTGCTGTTATTAAGAATTTACACAGTTTCCTTAACATTGTCATAAATTTCCAGGATACATGAAGGCCATCTTATTTATTTAAACCTAGCATGATATCAAAACACTGCCTTGCCTATAAGAGGATTAAATTTGTGTGGAGTAGAACTAAATATAAATGAATGAACACTGGTGATCATGAGCAGAATTATGCAGGAAATCTCAGCTTACTACCATCCACTCTTAGTTTACTACTCTTTCTGACATCAGGGAGCTTTCCATTAGTGACCAGTAATTTTATGTCTGGCTGTTTCCTACATATGAATCCTCAGTTATATTTAACAATACTCTGTCTTCAGAATACCCATGCCAAATCTTTAATAACTAACAGTGTTCATTTGAAATTTATTGGGCAGATAATTTAAGTAAATATGCTTTAAGTAAGGTGCCTACCTTATGTTGGATATTTTGGAGAATGAGCTTTCTGTAACTGGTCTCAAATGAAATGTGGAGGTAGCAATCTCTCTCCTACTCCTAAGGATCCCTTATATTAGCTGACTCCTCATTTAATATAAACTCAGATATGAGTCTTGGAATTGATTTCAAAAGGTTGAGTTCCCTTCTTTCAGGAATATAGGATAAATTATGCTCCTTTTTAAAAATTTTAAATAACTTGAGTCCCAACAATATTGAGTAACCTGCCCATAGTCACACAGGTGGTAAGGGACTGGATGATTTGTACCATGTCTTCTGCCTTCTGTTTACTGTACAACATAGAGCTATGTACCTGATGCTGAGGCCAAATAAACCCAAGGATGGACCCCTCTGTAATATTAGGAAAATGTGTCAATGGTATTCAGAGCCAATCTAATAATGAAAGTTACTAAGCAGAGAGACTTGCCCATATCAATATGGATCTCTCTGAATAAAAAGCCTGACATGGATTTCTCACAGGTGCCAATGCAGTCTCAAAAGCCATTTGGCTTTTTTTTTTCTTTTTAATGCCTGACTATAAAACTTTTAAATATAAAGCTTCAGCATGAAGACCCTGACATAACCTTAACTACTGTAAAACTAGCAGGCAAACTTATAAAAATTTCAGCTTTATAATATAATCTGAAATTGAATTACTCTCATTTCACGGCAAAGTCAATATTGCTAATGGATTAGAAACATGGATGATAAAAGTGTTTTGAGTTCATATTTGAAGAATCATGTGGAAAATAATGTCTCTTGTGGTATATGGCACTTGAAACTTGGCTTTGATCTGAAAAGAAGCTTCATGGTGTGGACCACTTTAGTGAGTAAATGCTTCAAGGTCAAGATGAATGAGGCTCAAAGTGTGTCTGATAAAGCAGTTGCAAATCTTTTCCAGCATTCCTCATTCTGTCACTAAACTACCATTGGAACACCGGTGACCAACTGTGAAAGGCCTAATCTACCAAAGTGACAGACATGGCAAGGGGATATCCATGAAATAGAAATTCTGTGATTTCTGCAAGCATATTCGAAGAATCTGTCAGTTAGACAATGAATTGAGAATCCTAGATAAGAGATTAATATAAATCACTTTCTAGCTCTGTAAACTTGGGCAAATCATCCTCTCTCTGGGTTTACTTTATCTACTAAATAAGAGGGTGGTCTACAAGAAAGTAACTACTTTATGTCTCGCTGATTCTACAATATCCAATAGAGATACCTTGTTCATCTCATTTTAAATGACAGATGTTGATTATTAGCTTATTGAGTATTAGCTATATTCAATATATTAAAGCTATATTAAAGCTTATTGCTTTAATACTGAATATAGCCTCTGTTCCAAAGATAAAAGTTCTACAGTTTCACCTGTCAAAACCATGAATACATTAAAGATTAAAACTGAATTTCTGAGACGTTACAGTTTCCCTATATCTGCAATTAACTAGAGATTAGTGTTAAATATTTTGTATAGGAAACCAGTTCTAGCTATATCATACTTAAATCTATCTTTTAAAATCATAGTTCAAACCTTCTATCTGACACATCTAATTTGTAATAATTTCACATTGATCAAAAAAATCTCAGACTATAAATAAGTCATCCATAGAATCTATAGTTAGTGGTAAGAGCCTTGTATTAGGATTAAGAACAATCTTCATTTCGATTCCTAGTTCTAAGTATCTTCTGTGCTACACTTCATCTCTCGATATAAATGTTTTCCATCTTTCAAAACTTGTAAAAATGTCACCTGCCAGAATGCGATAATCTTGCCCAAAATGTATAACTTGAATATAATCATGATGAAATAGTCCTACTCACACACATAAACACACAGGGATGTGCACATACACACAAGTCTGTACTCTTAAAAAATGACAATCTATTAAAGACCAAAAACATTTTGAGAATTGTTCCAAATTAAAAGAGACTATAAAGACATAAAAACTGAATGAAATGCATGGTCCTTGATTGGGTCCTTGATTTAATCCTGTTCTATTAAAGGCAGAGTGGGAACAATTTGTGAAGGTTGAAAACTAGCTATATATTAGATAATAGTATTAAATTAAAGCTAAATTTTATGAATTTAATATCTGTACTGTGTTCATGTAAGAGTATGTCCTGTTTTTAGTAGATATGGGCTCAAGTACTTAAGTTGAAGGGTTATGATGGCTACAACTTACTCTCAAAAGTTCAGCAAAATGAAAAGAACTGTAAGAAGAAAAAGAATATGTCAAAATATTAACAAATGGTGAACCTAGGTGAAATATATTCAGGAGATCATTATACTGTTTTGAAAAATGTTTGCAGATAGGAGACTTTTTTCTAAATAAAATATTTTAAAACACCCAGTTTACAACTGTTCTTTGTTTAAATCTCTCTCATTAGAATAAAAACGTTTCTTTCTTTAAAAGCCATGGTCTTTTTAATGTATAGCAACTTCACAGTTGAACTTACATAAAATATATTTGTGTTTAGGTTATGTGCTCATTAGTAGAATGTAGGGGCCTTAAGGACAAAGCCAGTACTTTAATCATTGTTGTGAGCTTTTCGGTATCAGATGGAGTACTTGCATATAACATGTACTCAAATCAATAATAAATTGGTCAAATACTTCCTGCATTTCAAATATATTGGAGTGTATTATATACTAGACACAGGCCTAAATTGGGGGATTACATCAACGTCCTGCATGCACTTTCCAAAGATTTCCATGGCACTCTAAAATTGTTTCAAATATCTTCCACCCATATTTTTATTTTTATCGTCTCCAAGTTTGTTATACCTCTCCCCCCATCACTCACTATACCTCAGCTACATGTGTCATGTATCTATTTATGAACAAATACATTCTTGAACACATTATTCTCCTTGACCTTTAAGTAGTTTGAGGAAGAGCCCAGACAGCACATCCAGACATACCTGAGTGTCAGAAAAAGGGTGGGTATTGATCAGAGAATTCATTCTTGAGAAGCCAGTACCAAAAGTTGTCCTTCAAAAACAGTGGGAAAGGGTATGCACAAAATCAAGGGCATCTTGTTTTCAGGGACTTAAACTAGTCAAATGTGGCATAAACATACACAGCAAGCATGGAAACTACAGAGTGGACATAGATGAGATAAACACATATCAGTTCAGGAAGAATGTTAAATCTCATGATAAACGATTTTTATTTTGTCTTGAATGTTATGAGGATAGTTTGAAAGAATTTAAGCAGCGGAATGATGCAATGAGAATTGAACTTTAAGACAAACATTCTGAATGACAGGGTAAAAATAAAATAAAGGAAGTAACAAAAATCAAGACAAGGTTATCATTTACAAGGTTGTATTTTTAATACAGTTGAGAAATTAATGGTAGCTAGCCAGTGGCCATGAGGATAACAAGGGGTGGGGATCAGTGGATGGAATTCAAAGATATCAAAGTAATGAATTTAAAAGAATTTATTGATTTATTGGAAAGATAAAGTGCAAGGCAAAGCAAATATAAACATAATTCTTAATTATTCTGGTTTGGGGCAATAAGGTCAGTGCTGTGCCATTTATTGAGAGGAATAATAAAGAGGAAGGACGCTCTGCTTCTGTTGGTTTTAAATGAATAGTTATTTTGAACCAATCCACCTGCTGAGAACAAATGGAAAATCTAATATTTAAAGGTATCACAAAGTGATCAAGGAAACTAGGATTTGCAGTGTTAAGATCAGAAACAGTAGAAAATTCTGAGGAATGAGACTAATTGCTTGGTGTTGATTTGCTCTTGTTTTACTGGAAAGCAGTGGCTGAACTATGAAGAAGATGAGGGAAGAAAAGCTAGAGCTGAGAATCACAGAAATGAAGCTGAACTCTCAGTGGACTTATGGATATTGATGAATAAGAAATGAATTCAGGACCTACCAGAGAAGTTCTCTGATGAAAACCTCAGGCATTCAACAAATACTCCAAAGAGCTGCAGCCTAGGAATAAATATGAACTGAAAACAGACAACACAAGGCCTAAATCCCAATTTTGAATTATTTCAACCTTAATTATATAAAGGAGATTCATCTTTAATCAAGGAGAAAAAAACCAAATTATACCATCCTCTCCATCATCCAGAGCCTTCACTAATCTGTACATTTTTCTGTAATATTCACCAATCGTTTAATAATAACCAAGATTAAGAATGGATAAGAACAGACCAAAAAAGAATGAAAGGATAGAAGACTCACATGTAACTGATATCAACTTTTTAAAATGCTGAGTGAAATATTAAAGGAAGGAAAGAATGCAAAATTATTGGAAGGAGCTGGATATGACACAAATCACTGAAAAAATTCTAGTACTACAAGAAAACTAAGTGACAGAAATGAACTCAATAGATGTTTCACATCAGATTAAAAATAAAGAGAATTAGTGGATTGAATGACATGGAAAAATTGCTGACTGAAGTACGACAATAAAAAAATAATGGAAAATACAGAAGAGTATAAAAATGTAGATATATATGTATATTCCATATATATATGCTATATATATCTGGAATCCCAGAAGAATAAGAGAGTGAGCACAAGTTACATACTACAATAAATAATGAAAGAAAATATCACCAAAGAGAAAAATACATCAAGTCACAGATTCAAGCAGTGTAACATATTTAAACATAATAAATATAAAGAAAACCACAAAATCTTAAAGGTAGCTGAAATAAGGAAAAGTATAATCTTCAAAAGAACACAAATATTCACTGCTAAATTTTCAACACAAATACGGAAACTAGAAAATTTTTTATTCTGAAAAGAAAACATTTTAATATGAGGATTACATAAAAAGCTTTTCAGATAAACAATCCTATGAAATTTTAAAGATGAGGTGTACACATACACGCACACACACACACACACATGCACACACATACCTACCTAAAATGTATTCCAAGCAGAAGGAATATGACTCCTGAGAGTAAAATTAAAATTACAGGGTGGAAACAAGAGTTGAGAAATGTATATGGATGTGGGTACACCTAATATAATATTCACAGTATAAAACAAAATAATTATTTATTATAGGGTACTAAACATATAGAGAATCAAGATGTATGGTGATAATGGAGCATAGAGCAAAAGGGGAAT
The DNA here is from genome assembly GCF_009873245.2 of Balaenoptera musculus. Lineage (NCBI taxonomy): Eukaryota > Metazoa > Chordata > Mammalia > Artiodactyla > Balaenopteridae > Balaenoptera > Balaenoptera musculus. Next base: position 18,967,095 of record NC_045797.1, read on the forward strand.
AAACAATTTAAAATTCTCTCAGAATTTATATTTTTGAAAGGTGGATAAAAGACTGATTTATGTTAACCTTGAATAAAGAATATATTGTGTATAGCTAGGGCAAAGACTTCAAGAAAATAAATGAGGGAGGACTTTCAAGATGGCAGAGGAGTAAGATGTAAAGATCACATTCCTCCCCACAGAAACATCAAAAATGCATCTACATGTGGAACAACTCCTACAGACCTAATGAACGCTGGCAGAAGACCTCATATGTCCCAAAAGGCAAGAACATCCCCACATACCTGGGTAGGGCAAAAGAAAAAAGAAAAAACAGAGACAAAAGAATAGGGACAGGACCTGCACCTCTGGGAGGGAGCTGTGAAGGAGGAAAACTTTCCACACACTAGGAAGCCCCTTCACTGGTGGAAACGGGAGGGTTGGTGGGGGGAAGCTTAATAGCCATGGAGGAGAGCTCAGCAACAAGGGTGCAAAGGGAAAAGTGGAGAGAATCCTGCACAGAGGATCGGTGCCCACCAGCACTCACCAGCATGAGAGGCTTGTCTGCTCACCTGCCAGGGCTGGTGGGGGCTGGGAGCTGAGACTTGGGTTTTGAAGGTCAGATCCCAGGGAGAGGACTGGGGTTGGCTACGTGAACACAGCCTGAAGAGGGCAAGTGCGCCACAGCTAACATGGAGGGAGCCCAGGAAAAAGTCTGGAACTGCCTAAGAGTCAAGAGACCATTGTTTCATAATATTCGAGGAGAGGAGATTTCAAACACCCCCTAAATGAGCTTCAGAGATGGAGTCAAGCCACGGCTATCAGCATGGACACCAGAGATGGGCATGAAACACTAAGGCTGCTGCTGCAGGCAGCAAGAATCCTGTGTGCAAGCACAGGTCACTATCCACACCTCCCTCCTGGGAGCCCATGCAGCACCCCACTGCCAGGGTCCCATGATCCACAGACAACTTCCCCAGGAGAACACACAGCATGCCTCAGGCTTTTGCAATGTCACTCTGGCCTCTGCCACCAAAGGCTCATGCCACTTTCGGTACCACTCCCTCCCCCTGGCCAGAGTGAGCCAGAGCCACCTAATCAGCTGCTTCTTTAACCCCCTCCATTCTGGGTGAAAAAAAGATGCCAGAGGGCAACATACATGCAGAGGTGGGGCCAAATCCAAAGCTGAACCCCAGGAGCTGTGCAAACAAAGAAGAGAAAGGGAAATATCTCTGAGCAGCCTCAGAAGCAGCAGATTAAATCTCCACAATCAACTTGATAGACCCTGCATCTGTGGAATACATGAATAGACAACGATTCATCCCAAAATTGAGGCAGTGGACTATGGGAGCAACTGTAAACTTGGGGTTTGTGGTATGCAACAGACTAGTTACTGATTTTTATGTTTACCTTAATAGAGTTTTTGTGTTTGTTATCATTGGTGGATTTGTTTATTGGATGGTTGCTCTCTTCATTTTTGTATTATTTTTATTTTAATAATATTTTTTTAAATTTTTATATTACTAACTTTATTTTATTTTATTTTTCTTTCTTTTTTTTCTCCTTTCTCTTCTGAGCCATGTGGCTCACAGGGTCTCAGTGCTGTGGTCATGTGTCAGGTCTGAGCTTCTGAAGTGGGAGACCCGAGTACAAGACATTGGACCACCAGAGACCTCCTGGCCTCACATAATATCAATCAGCAAGAGATCTCCCAGAGATCACTGTCACAACACTAAGACTCAGCTCCACTCAACGACCAGAAGTTCCAGTGCTGGACTCCCCATGCTAAACAACTACCAAGACAGGAACACAACCCCACCCATTAGCAGAGAGGCTGCCTAAAATCATACTAAGTTAACAGACACCCCAAAACACACCACTGGATGTGGTATTGCCCACCAGAAAGAGAGGATCCAGCCTCATCCACCAGAACACAGACACCATTCTCCTCCACCAGGAAGGCTACACAACCCACTGAACCAACCTAACCCACTGTGAGCAGACACCAAAAACAACAGGAACTGCGAATGTGCAGGGTGTGAAAAGGAGACCCCAAACACAGTAAGTTAAGCAAAATGAGAAGACAGAGAAATAAACAGTAGATGAAGGAGCAAAGTAAAAACCCACCAGACCAAACAAATGAACAGGAAATAGGCAATCTACTTGAAAAAAATGCAGAGAGTAATGACAGTAAAGATAACCCAAATCTTAGAAACAGAATGGAGAAAATACAAGAAACGTTTAACAAGGACATAGAAGAATTAAACAGCACACAAACAATGATGAACAACACAATAAATGAAATTGAACATTCTCTAGAATGAATCAATAGCAGAATAGATGAGGCAGAAGAACGAATAAGTGACCTGGAAGATAAAATAGTGGAAATAACTATCACAGAGCAGAATGAAGAAAAAAGAATGAAAACAACTGAAGACAGTCTCAGAGATTCTTGGGACAACATTAAACGCAGCATAATTCGAATTATAGGGGTCCCAGAAGAAGAAGAGAAAAAGAAAGGGACTGAGAAAATATTTGAAGAGATTATACTTGAAAACTTCCCTAATATGGGAAAGGAAATAGTCAATCAAGTCCAGGAAGCACAGAGAGTTCCATACAGGATAAATCCAAGGAGAAACACACCAAGGCACATATTAATTAAACTATCAAAAATTAAGTACAAAGAAGAAATATGAAAAGCAGCAGGGGAAAAGCAACTAATAACATACAAGGGAATCCCCATAAGGTTAAGGACTGATATTTCAGCAAAACCAGTAACACAGTCATAGTAGGGGACTTTAACACCCCACTTTCACCAATGGACAGATCATCCAAAATGAAAATAAATAAAGAAACACAAGCTTTAAATGATACATTAAACAAGATGGACTTACTTGATATTTATAGGACATTCCACCTAAAAACAACAGAATACATATTCTTCTCAAGTGCTCATGAACATTCTGCAGGACAGATCATATCTTGGGTCACAAATGAAGCCTTGGTAAATTTAAGAAATTGAAATCATATCAAGCATCTTTTCCGACGACAACATTATGAGCCTAGATATCAGTTACAGGAAAAAATCTGTAAGAAATACAAACACATGGAGGCTAAGCAACACACTACTTAATAACCAAGAGATCACTGAAGAAATCAAAGAGGAAATCAACAAATATCTAGAAACAAATGACAATGAAAACATGATGACCCAAAACCTATGGGATGCAGCAAAAGCAGTTCTAAGAGGGAAGTTTATAGCAATACAATCCTATCCCAAGAAACAAGAAACATCTCAAATAAACAACCTAACCTTACACCTAAAGCAATTAGAGAAAGGAGAACAAAAAAAAATCAAAGTTAGCGGAAGGAAAGAAATCATAAAAATCAGATCAGAAATAAATGAAAAAGAAATGAAGGAAACAATAGCAGAGATCAATAAAACTAAAAGCTGGTTCTTTGAGAAGATAAATGAAATTGATAAACAACTAGCCAGACTCATCAAGGAAAAAAGGGAGAAGACTCAAATCAATATAATTAGAAGTGAAAAAGGAGAAGTAACATCTGACACTGCAGAAATACAAAGGATCATGAGAGATTAGTGCAAGCAACTATATGCCAATAAAATGGACAACCTGGAAGACCTGGACAAATACTTAGAAAAGCACAACCATCCGAGACTGAACCAGGAAGAAATAGAAAATATAAACAGACCAATCACAAGCACTGAAATTGAAATTGTGATTTAAAATATTCCAAAAAACAAAAGCCCAGGACTAGATGGATTCACAGGTGAATTCTATCAAACATTTAGAGAAGAGCTAACATCTATCATTCTCAGAATTTTCCAAAATATAGCAGAAGGAGGAACACTACCAAACTTATTCTATGAGGTCACCATCACCTTGATGACAAAACCACACAAAGATGTCACACACACATGAGAAAACCAGGCCAATATCACTGATGAACATAGATGGAAAAATCCTCAACAAAATACTAGCAAACAGAACCCACAGCACATTAAAAGTATCATACACCATGATCAAGTGGGGTTTATCTCAGGAATGCAAGGATTCTTCAATATACACAACTCAATCAATGTGACACACCATATTAACCAACTGAAGGAGAAAAACCATATGATCATCTCAATAGATGCAGAAACAACTTTCGACTAAATTCAGAAGACATTTCTGTTAAAAACTCTCCAGAGTGTAGGCATAGAGGGAACTTACTTCAACATAATAAAGGCCATATATGACAAACCCACGGCCAACGTAATTCTCAATGGTGAAAAACTGAAACCATTTCCACTAAGATCAGGAACAAGATCAGGTTGCCCATTCTGACCACTATTATTAAACATAGATTTGGAAGTTTTAGCCACAGCAATCAGAGAAGAGAAAGAAATATAAGGAATCCAAATCGGAAAAGAAGAAGTAAAGCTGTCACTGTTTGCAGATGACATGATACTATACATAGAGAATCCTAAAGATACTACCAGAAAACTACTAGAGCTAATCAACGAATTTGGTAAAGTAGCAGGATACAAAATTAATGCACAGAAAACTCTTGCTTTCCTATACACTAATGATGAAAAATCTGAAAGAGAAATTCAGGGAACACTCCCATTTACCACTGAAACAAAAAGACTAAGATACCTTGGAATAAACCTACCTAAGGAGACAAAAGACCTGTATGCAGAAAACTATAAGACACTGATGAAAGAAATTAAAGATGATACAAACAGATGGAGAAATATACCATGTTCTTTGATTGGAAGAATAAACACTGTGAAAATGACTACACTACCCAAAGCAATCTACAGATTCAATGCAATCCCTATCAAACTACCAATGACATTTTTCTCAGAACTAGAACAAAAAATTTCACAATTTGTTTGGAAATACAAAAAGCCCCAAATAGCCAAAGCAATCTTGAGAAAGAAAAATGAAACTGGAGAAATCAGGCACCCTGACTTCAGACTATACTACAAAGCTACAGTAATCAACAGAGTATGTTACTGGCACAAAAACAGAAATATAGATCAATGGAACAGGATAGAAAGTCCAGAGATAAATCCATGCACATATGGTCACCTTATCTTTGATAAAGATAGGCAAGAATATACAATGGAGAAAGGACCGCCTTTTCAATAAGTGGTGCTGGGAAAACTGGGTATCTACATGTAAAATAATGAAATTAGAACACTCCATAACTCCATACACAAAAATAAACTCAAAATGGGTTAAAGACCTAAATGTAAGGCCCGATGCTATAAATCTCTTAGAGGAACACATAGGCAGAACACTCTATGACACAAATCACAGCAAGATCTTTTTTGACACACCTCCTAGAGAAATGGAAATAAAAACAAAAATAAACAAATGGGACCCAATGAAACTTAAAAGCTTTTGCACAACAAAGGAAACCATAAACAATATGAAAAGACAACCCTCAGAACGGGAGAAAATATTTGCCAATGAAGCAACAGACAAGGGATTAATCTTCAAAATATACAAGCAGCTCATGCAGCTCAATATGAAAAAACAAACAACCCAATCGAAAAATGGGCAGAAGACCTAAATAGACGTTTCTCCAAAGAAGACATACTGATTGCCAACAAACACATGAAAGGATGCTGAACATCACTAATCATCAGAGAAATGCAAATCAAAACCACAACGAAGTATCACCTCACACCATTCGGAATGGCCATCATCAAAAAATCTACAAACAATAAATGCTGGAGAGGGTGTGGAGAAAAGGGAACCCTCCTGCACTGTTGGTGGGAATGTAAATTGATACAGCCAATATGGAGAACAGTACGGAGGTTCTTTAAAAAACTAAAAAATAGAACTACCATATGATCCAGCAATCCTACTCCTGGGCATATACCCTGAGAAAACCATAATTCAAAAAGAGTCATGTACCACAATGTTCATTGCAGCTCTATTTACAATAGCTAGGACATGGAAGCAACCTAAGTGTCCATTGACAGATGAATGGATAAGGAAGTTGTGGCACATATATATAATGGAATATTACTCTGCCATAAAAAGAAACAAAATTGAGTTATTTGTAGGGAAATGGATGGACATGGAGTCTGTCATAGAGAGTGAAGTAAGTCAGAAAGAGAAAAACAAATACTGTATGCTAACACATATATATGGAATCTGAGGGAAAAAAAAAAAAAAAAAGAAAAGGTTCTGAAGAACCTAGGGCAGTACAGAAATAAATACGCAGATGAAGAGAATGGACTTGCAGACACGGGGAGGGTGAAGGGTAATCTGGGGCGAAGTGAGACAGTGGCATTTACATATATACACTACCAAATGTAAAATAGATAACTAATGGGAAGCAGTCTCATAGCACAGGGAAATCAGCTCGATGCTTTGTGACCACCTAGAAGGGTGGGATAGGGAGGGTGAGAGGGAGATACAAGATGGAGAGGATATGGGGATATATGTATACATATAGCTGATTCACTTTGTTATACAGCAGAAACTAACACAACATTGTAAAGCAATTATACTCCAATAATGATGTTAAAAAAAAAGAAAAAAAATGAGGATGTATAAATAGTAAATTAATTGAGAGAAAAAATGGAACAACACATTAATAATTAATATACCTAAGACAAGTTAAGAAAAGAGAAATTTGTGAATTAGAACATGAGACAAATACAAAAACAATATTAGTAATAGATTTAATAGTTTATCAAGTAAGAGATTAGTAGTAAGATATTAGATTTAAACCTGAATATATCGGGATTTAGATTAAAGGCAAATTAACTGATTTCAACTATAAATGTGGTCTTCTTAAAGCAGCACCACCTTAAGTAGATAGATAACTAGCTAAATATATAGATAAATCATAGAGGAATCTATCAATACAACTACAGTGATTGATACATTTTACCCCTTTTTATCCTATTGCCAAGCCCTGTGATGATTAGATTAGCATGTTATTAGCATTTTACAACACTTTTAATTTAACTAATAGTTAGATATTTAGTGTCTATTAGTGTCACCATAACTCTGATACTACAAGGACCTCAACTTATGCCAACTATTATGCCAATATCATACCAGGGCTCTATTCAGAGTTTGTGAAGCCAGTTAACTGTACTGTGTATCACATTCTGTCATCCTTGTTTTTGCTCAAATTCAAGTTTTAGAGTTATGTCTTCTCTGGACACTCAATCCTAGACTGTTCTGAGTTTCCTTTCCCCATGTCCCAAGTGTCTGCTTCTCCCGTTGCTGTCTGGACCTCTATTGTACAATATATAAATTTCCATATATCTTCGAACTGTTTATAAGTTGTCCCTTTATCTTTCAACAGCAATCATTTTAATAGAATACTGTCCATTCCTCTGGTACCACTGGATTAGAACACTAGTCAGCATGTTTATTACTTTCAAAATGCTAGAAATATGTATATGCTGGAAGTTAATTTTTCCATTCAACTATAAGACTGACTATGACTACTCATCATTTCATCATTACCATCTATCAGCCTTCTGTTCTCCCCCATATATTTGTTGAATATATTGACAACAAACTCACAATTTTGTAAAATATCTAGTTCCATCCTGATCCTGCAATGGTTTCAATACTTTTGGATGTGAACTATCCAAAATTCTAGTCTCTCAGTTCTTTAACATGTGGAATTTTTTTTTGACTATTCTATAACATACCTTGGATTTGTTATCGTCTGGAATCACTGTGCTTCTGTAATATCTAATTACTATATCACATTCTGACTGTAGTCTTTCAAGCACATGCTCTCTTATTCTTTGCTTCCCATAATAACACATTTTCTGACTGTATCCTTCTATTTTCTTATTTCCTTTATCCTATCTCACTAATTGCTTTACTTACAGGGTCTAACTCCCTTCCTTTCTTTGCTTTCAGTCCAGCAAATCCTCTTTTCTTAATATCTTTCATTATTCCATGTAGAATTCTTAGTCCATAATTTTAAATTCACATTTACAAGCAACTTCAATCTCCTTGCCCACTTACAGTTCCATTGCCCTTCCTGCCCTTGGACCAATATAAATATTTGCCTTATTCTATATTTTATTTGGGTAACTAAAAAAAAAAAAAAAAAAAATCATCCAATCATACCCTCTTCCACAACTCCCAAGTATCCTCAGGGAGCTTTTGACTGTTTTTCTTTTTTTTTTTACCACAGGGAAAATAAAGCAATTCAATAAGGACTTTCTAAACTACTTACCCCTTGTATAAACTTAACTGTAGCTATATCTATCTCCATTTCTTCTTTATGTAGTATAACAGTTTTTCCATTCTGTCTAAATTTATCCCCTTTCACGATTCTCTGGATTCCATAATATTGTGCCTCTTTAGAGACAATATTCCATCATCATACTCTATCCCATTATTCAACTTTTTCCACTTTTCTCTGCCTCTTTGGTACAGTATAATGAGGTCTCTTTACATACCATTACACCACTGAAACTGTGCTCAAAAACTTCACTAAAGACTACTTTGTGGCTAAATTTTAAAATATAATTTTATTCCATATATCTGCAGCACTGGACAATTGTCACACTTTAGGTTCCTTGGGAAATAGACTCTGAGATGTAGATTAGCTTGCAGAAGGTTCTTGGGGATCTGTTGGGAGAAGGAAGCAGGGTTGGGCAGAAGGAAAAGTTGAGCTGGTCTGAGCCAGCCCTATGGGGAGTTCTGAAGCCAAGATGACTCTTCAGGCTTGTCCTGAGTTAGGGCATGAGGACTGGAGCTTTACACTTATCAGTCAATGTATGCAGATGTTTGGAAGGAGATGTGAGCTTGGTTGAGACAGTTCTCTTTAACTAGGGAAATCCTTATAGAGGGTTAAATCTCAAGGCTGTCTGCCTATAACACTGCCAGCTACTAGAGAAGAAAGTTCTTCACTTTTGAAGGGTATCTAGGTAGTACCTCACAGCATCCAACAGAGCAATGTTTACCTATCCCAGCTTCGTCAAAATTTCTCTTTCCATATGTTCTACAAGTACATTACAAGACTTGTCAACAAGAGTTAATCATTGAGGTGCATGTATCTTTTTGAACTATGGTTTTCTCGGGATATATTGCCAGGAGTGGACATGGAAGCAACCTAACTGTCCATCGACAGATGAACAGAGAAAGATGTGGTATATATATATATACAGTGGAATACTTAGCCATAAAAAAGAATGAAATACTGCCATTTGCAGCAACATGGATGGACCTAGAGATTATCATAGTAAGTGAAGTAAGTCAGACAGAGAAAACAAATATCATATACTATCACTTATATGTGGAATCTAAAAAAATGATACAAATGAACTTACTTAAAAAACAGAAACAGACTCACAGACATAGAAAACAAACTTACAGTTACCAAAGGGGAAATGTGGGGGGGAGGGATAAATTAGGAATTTGGGCTTAACATAAACACAATGCTATATATAAGTAGATAAACAAGGACCTACTGTGTAACACAGGGAAGTATATTCAATATTCTGTAACAACCTAAATCGGAAAATAATTTGAAAAGAATGGATACATGTATATGTCTAACTGAATCACTTTGCTGTGCATCTGAACCTAAAACAGCATTGTAAATCAACTACACTTCAATTAAAAAAAAAAGTTAATCATTGAAAATTGATGTTAAGACGTTACTCTCAACTGGCTGAATTTTGTGACTGACTACTCATCTTGCCTTCTCATGATTCTAGGAGACGCAAGGCAGATAGTTCCAAACAAAAGACTCTTTTTTACTAATTGCATGTCTGATTGCATTCCAAGGCTTTGTTCTGGCCATGCTTCCTAATCATAAATTCTTAACCATTTTATCAGTTCTAATGGAACTTCATCTTGATAACTCTAAAAATCTTGATCTCGATACCAGTATATTTCCCTGAGCTACAAGGATATATATCTAATTATTTACTGGGCTTCTTTAAGAATGACATTTCAACTTCAGCATTTTTAAAACTGAACTCATCATCTTTCACCTGAAAAATGCATATTTCTCTATATCCTCTTTGAAAATAAAATTTAAATATTAAATTCATTAGAGAAAAGTTCACAAATAATGACTGTGCAGATAAATTATCATTAAGTAAACAACCCATTAAGTGCCACCTATGTCAAGAAATAAAGTATTATCCAGACAATAAAGACCTTTTTCATGTCCCCTTCTTTTTCTCCAAAGATTAGCATTATCATGACTTCTGGCTTTTTTTTTTTTTTTTTTTCCTTTCCTTGTGATGCCTTGTTTTTCTTTTTCCATCTTTATTAAGAGTTAATTGGGGCTTCCCTGGTGGCGCAGTGGTTGAGAATCTGCCTGCCAATGCAGGGGACAAGGGTTCGAGCCTTGGTCTGGGAAGATCCCACATGCCACAGAGCAACTAGGCCCATGAGCCACAATTACTGAGCCTGCGCGTCTGGAGCCTGTGCTCCGCAACAAGAGAGGCCGCAATAGTGAGAGGCCCATGCACAGCGATGAAGAGTGGCCCCCACTTGCCGCAACAAGAGAAAGCCCTCGCACAGAAACAAAGACCCAACACAGCAAAAAAAAAAAAAAAAAAAAAAGAGTTAATTGGCACATAAGATTGTGTAAGCTTAAGGTGTACAATGTGTTAATTTGTTATACATATGTATTGTGAAACGATCACTACAATAAGTTTAGTTAACACATACATCATACCTCACATACTTACTGCTTGCGTTTTTTTGTGGTGAGGAATACTGAAAATCTACTCTTAACAATTTTCAGTTATATAATACAGTTTTGTTAACTATAGTCATCACATTGTATATGCCTAGAACTTATTCTTTTTATAACTGGAATTTGTACCGTTAGACAAACATCTCCTTTTATTTCTGCCACCTCTCAACCCCTGGCAGTCATCATTCTTCTCTCTGTTTTTATGAGTTCAGTTTTTTTGTTTTTGTTTTTTGTTTTTTTCTTAAATTCTACATACAAGTGAGATCACAGAGGATTTTTCTTTCTTTGTCTGACATTTCTCTTAGCATAATGCCTACCCAATGTTCTACCCATGTTGTTGCAATGGCAGAGTTTCCTTCTTTTTTATGGCTGAATAATATTTGATTTTATGTATATCACATTTTCTTTATCCATTCATCTATTCATGGACTTAGGGTTTTTTTTTTTCTTTAATTTTATTTATGCCACCAAAAATTCACCCTAATAAATAATATGAACATATGATCCCCTTGTCTGATGACACTTTCATCTCTACTTAGTGAAAATGAATGAATATTAACTCATGTTTTAAAGTTTGTTGTTTGCATGGAGGAATATTAAAAAATTCCTGGCTAGAGAGTTTGCTCAACACAATAGGCAATGGTAGGTATTAATGCCAAACCCATAGCATTCTTAAAGAATCATGTTAAAAAATATTTCCTTACTTGTATCTCTTGATATTTACTCCCTCAGTGTAAAGAAGTATTCCATGCAGTTGGGATCATTAGTCACTTCCCACTTTCCTCTTTTAAATTTCCTCCTCATCATTTCGATATTAACATAAAAAGACATCAATTCATTATTCTTTCAACAAATACTTTTGAGACTCCTACTGCATAAAAGGAACTTGATAAGACATCATGTCTATAAAGAAAACATTACTGTTCTTGTAAAGTTCAGACTAGCAGTAGTGAAGAAGTAGAATATATTCTCATAAAAGTGATTTAATTGATTTAATTACATTGAAAAGTTCAATGGACCTGAATATGTGATAACAATATCAAGATTACCTGGGGAGCACTAAAAATGCCAGTACCAGTCACTAATTGGTTTTCAATATATATCTGTTGAATTGACTAGCATGTTTTGCATTTTGTGTAGTGCTTTTTACTATAAAAGGTGATAGGAGAAAGATAAATGTACACTCTTGCATCTCAATAATGAAGACATCTTGAAGTATTGCACTGATGCACACATGATTGATTAGAATAGTTCAAGGTATTTCTTCTCTGTAGAAGTGAAAATAAAATAATAGGAAAATTTCCCTATTGCAATGGAAACTTTAGTCGTTAGAATTAATGTTAAATGATTATTCATGCCTGTCCTCTCCATTTTAGACTTTGGTAGAATTTTAATAATGTAGATGCTAACATGCATTATCTTGATAAGATTCTATCAGTAGGTTGTATAGGTGGTGAATTTATGCCCTTTAATTTGAAATGTGAATTTAGGAAAAGAAAATCTAACTAATTGGATAGATTGTCCAACTTGTAAGATTTATTATTTCATTTTGAATTTATTACTTCTATCAAAATGCATGAATTTACTTGATATAATTAAACAACCAGGTTATTTGCTGTTATTTGATAATCCTGGCATATTTTCAGGGTGCAGTGGATGAATTGATCTACCAAACACAATTACACCTGTTCATTGGGCATAAAAAAGAATGCTAAGAAATTCCAATAAGTAATTTCAATTGGTTCTAATAAATGGAAACTAAATCTGAAAAGCTGTTGGAACTGAGACAGGCAAAGAATGGAAGTTTATTTTGTTTTGCAACTTTGTTCTTTGATAGCTGTTACATTTATCTAGTGAAGATAACAAAGCACACATCAGTCTGGCATAAAAGAGAGTAGAATATGGATAATTTTTTCCACATTGCAGAATAGTATTATTCAAATAGGTGCCGAGTTTTCAGATGTTGTGCAATTTTGCTCTCCGTGCTTTCAACATAGTGAAAAAAGTAAAGCAAGTCAATTTTAAAACAAGAAAGACTACACTGTGACGTAAGGAAGGACTTCTTGAATTTCAGTGACATGGTCAGGGTCATCTAGTCCAAAGTATCCTGTAATGGCAATATAGACTCAAATTACTTGTCTGGGTCATCATTGTGTGAAGACAGCTGTCAGGAGTCCAGGAGCAAGTAAATAGTGAGATAAATATTTATATGTTTATTGTCTTATTTAGTAACACATATTATATGTATACAATTAGTTTGAAATGCTTTCAGTTACAAAATAGAAAACAAAACAAATTAAAACAAAAACAACTAAGTCATTTAATCATTTTTTGTTTGTTTGTTTGTTTGTTATTTAGGCGGGTTTTTTTTGCACTCAATAAGACATCTGGAAGAAGGTAGTCCACATCCAAGGCTGCTACTGAAGTTCAATAATGCCTTTGGAATCAGAGCTATTTTAATAGTTTTACTCTACCGTCTTTAGTGCATAAACTTTCATCCTTATGCTTACCATTTTTATTACTTAGACTAAAGTAGAAGGTGGTGTGATATTGACAAATGCCTGTGCCACAGGGGTTCAACACAATCAAAGTGTATTTTGCTCATGCAAAGCCCACTGTGTATCCAAGTGAATTTTCCTTGGCAGGTCTCCTCCAGGTAATGACAAAACAATCCAAGCCACTTGACCTGTTGGTTCAGCCATATCAGCACGGTGCTTCCATGGTCCCCAACCATGAGGGACCCAATGAAGAAAGAGACAAGAAAGTAGCACAGAGGTTTTTCACTTCCTCAGCCTGGAAATGACACCTGTCATTCCCATCCATATTCAATCACATGGGACAAAGAGTATAGTTTTGCATGTACCCATGACAAGAGGGAATTGAACATTGAGAGTAATAGTAATGTGTATATCATCACCGTATGGTTATAACATGGCAGTTGTGCCTTGAGGTGCCATTCATGTTTTCCAAAGATAAAAAATGGAAAGAGAGATAAATATGAAATGAGAAAGGAAGAAACCAAAAATACTTTTACCTAGTTATACTCACTTTTTTTGGGAGAAACACATTACTACTAAGACAGGCTTTACATAATAGAAAAGCTGAGTTGTGCTATTCTGCACAAATATTTTGTAAGAATATTTTGCCTCAGAGAATATTATAGAGTGTTGTCCAGACGGTAGTGAATAGGCTATTTGAACTGCAAACACTAAGGATGAATTTTTGTTTATTTTTGAGCTTTGGGAAAAAGTGGTCCCTACCACACCATCACACTGAGGTACTATGTATTAATGTTGGCAACATGAGGCTCTTATATAATGTAATTTACAAAGCTTGCAAGTGAGTCTTCTTCCCATGTATCACCAGAGGCCAAAGTTACAGAATCCATATAGATCTCAGTAATGAGATATTAGAGGTGAAGGAATCATGTAAATCATAGAGGATTTACAGTTTGGAGTAGAGCCAGAGAAATTGTCAACAATGAAGCTTGAAAGGTAAATGCTGCAGAACGATGAAGAGACCAGTCTAAACAGCAGCCTAAAGAAGATCATGGGAATAATTGATCTGAAGGGTGCATAAGAGCCTCTACTGACTTTTAAGCTGGAACACTTTGGCTTTACTTCTAGAACCTACAGAATGGCCAGGCTCTGCCACAGTGTGTTGCTGGCTAACATATGAGTGCACCAACAAATGCCTCCACAATATCGGATGGTGTATTTTGGGGGAGAGAAAGCACTGGTGGAAAGATAAAAACTTTGTGGGACTTACTGGGATAAGAAATTCCCATTCCTCCGCATCAATTTTTTAAAATGTCAAAGCTGAGAAAAGAGCAATTGTCACAAGTTACTATCGTGACTCTTCATAACTTTTCTAAATCCAAGGCCTCGGAATGATAATAATGTCAAATAGTTTTCAGTTTACATCATGTAGATCAACAAACCCTGTTGTGGAAGTATTAAAAATTAGAAATTTTTATCATAACTGGAGGTTTACATCTTTTGACCACCTTCATCTAATTGCCCCTCCCCCACCCCACTTCTGGTAACCACAAATCTGATCTCTTTTTCTATGAGTTTGTTTGTTTGTTTGTGGTTTTTTGAAGTATAATTGACCTACAACACTATGATAGTTCCTGGTGCACAGCATAGTGATTTGATATTTCTATACATTACAAACTGATCACCACAATAACTCTAGTTACCATTTGTCACCAAACAAAGATATTATATTATTATTGACTATATTCTCCACTCTGTGCATTACATCCCCATGACAATTATTTTGTAACTAGAAGTTTGTACCTCTTAATCTCCCTCACCTATTTCACTTATCCCCCAACGCTACACTCTGGCAACCACCTGTTTGTTCTCTGTATCTATGATTCTCTTTCTGTTTTGTACTAGAGATGTAATGTAAAACATGATTAATATAATTAACACTGCTCTATGTTATATATAAAAGTTGTTAAGAGGGTAAATCATAAGAATTCTCATCACAGGGAAAAATATTTTTTTCTTTTTCTTTTATTTTATATCTCTATCACATGATAAATGTTCACTAAACTTATTGTGGTAATCATTTCATGATGCATGTAAGTCAAATCATTATGCTGTACACCTTAAACTTACACAGTGCTATGCTGAATATATCTCAATAAAACCAGAAGAAAATTAAATTAAATTAATAAAAAGTAAAAATTAGGGATTTTCAAACAGAGATATATCCCTACCATACCATACCATAACATGTTTAATATGAATGTCCCCTCAGTTCTGCTTTGATTTTTTTTTTTTCTATTTAACATTTACTCAAATGATACAGTCCTTTGCTGATATCCATTAGCTAGCAGGGTGATTGTACATAAATGTTCTGTAAGCACACTTCCTGGGTCTGATTACTCGTTCTGCTACTTTGTGATTTTGATCAACTTAATTAAATTCTTGATTTGGGGGTTTCTTCTCATGGAATATGATAAAAACATACCTATATAATTGAGTTATTGTGAGGTTACAATAAAAATGCATTTAAAACTATTTATTATATTGTTATTATTATTACTATTACTATTATGTGGAACTCAGAAATACTTTACCTGTAAAGGGGATTTCCAGTACCAATAACAATTCTTGCCCACAAATTATTGCTTATGACACTAGGAAAATTTAAAATAAACAAAAGGGCATAAGAGGTAGATCTTCTGCTGTTCTTTACAATAGTAGGTCTGATACATACACTAGTTCAAGAAAGATGTATTATTACAATCCATATATAAATTACTTCTAATCAAACTTTTAAAAATGTAGAAATTCTTTGAAATTGAGTGCATTCTTCAGCTTTGAACTTTTCCAAAGTGTCTTAGGGTTCTAAGGAAACTGAGGAGGCCCTCTTTTCCCATGCCTTAAATGCTACTTTGAGAATGGAATTATTAAAATAATTTACCTTTCTTTACCTTGCAATATTGAGGTTCTGATGATCTTCTACTCAGTTCATCAAACTCAGATATCAATCTATGTTGTGTTTCAATGGGCTGGGTCCATATCATCCATGTTATATGTGTGGACACCTGCTGACTACCTGGGCAAATTAAAGATCCCATCATTAAAGATATTTTGTATAGCCAGGAAAATAATGTTCACTTTAAACATTTTATTTACTATGACGTTCTGAGTCATTTTTTACCTTGTACTGTGCTTCTTACAGAGACCTTGCTAAGGTAGCAAATATTTTTGAAATCTATTAAAAATTACACAAAACTTTGGTATTATCATTAATTGAAATAAATCTGTCCCCCTGGTTGAGCCCTATGTCAGACTCTTCACTAACCCCTGCATATACTATCTTGTTTAAATCTCATATCTACTCTATGAGGTCAGTGTCATCTTGAATTTCCAGAGAAGTTGAGTGATTCTCAGATCATATCTCTCAACTCCACTGCCTGTACTCCTAGCACTTGTGCTCTTTGAAACAATCTCTCTCTCTCTAATCTGATGCCTACTAGGTATATAATGATGTTTTGTTTTGAATTAGTGAAAGGAGCTAACAAACAGAATGATTAGAGTCTTATTATGAAGGTTTATCAAACCGAAATAAAAGTAAGATTTATACAATGAACAGTACATTAGATGTGTGCAATTTTAGAAAAGTCAATTAAAAAACAGATCATCTAGGCTACAGACTGAAAAAGAATAAGTATTTAACATAATGCAAATAAACAAAACAGTGACCACTTTTTCATTTAGTTGTGAATGTTAGTAAGTAGTGACATGTCATTAAAAATTTCTTCCATAAACTAAAATAGTGTATTTCAACACTTTCTACACTATCCTCATTTTGATAAACACAAATAAAATCAATGGCCCCCTGTAACATTACTTAAAATTTCAAATTAAATTATTATCAACAAATGGAGCTGGGAAAATTGTATATCTGTATACAAAAAAGAACATTGACTCTTCCTTTTCTCCATGTACAAAAATAAAATTAAAATAGATGATAGACCTAAATGTTACACTTAAAAGTATACATTTATAGAGGAAAATATAAAGAAAAACTTCATATATGTAGGTTAGACAAAGATTTCTTAGGTAGACACAAAGTACATGAATTCTAAAAGAACACACTGATAAGTTGGACTTAAACTTTAAAACATCTACTCTCAGAAAGATATTGTTAAGAGAATGAAAATAAAA
Organism: Balaenoptera musculus; assembly: GCF_009873245.2. Taxonomy (NCBI): domain Eukaryota; kingdom Metazoa; phylum Chordata; class Mammalia; order Artiodactyla; family Balaenopteridae; genus Balaenoptera; species Balaenoptera musculus. Next base: position 18,984,488 of record NC_045797.1, read on the forward strand.
GCCATAGACTTGGAGAAATCATTTGAAAATCACATAGAAGTGAAAGAATTTGAATCCAGCATATATAAAGAAATCCCAAATGTAATAATAAGAAATAATTAACCTAATAAAGAACTGCACAAAATAGTTAAACAGACACGTCACCAAAGAAGATATTTGGATGGTAAATACACACATGAAAATTGATTATTATTATTGATTATTAGGGAAATGAAACTTTTAAAACTAAAACCACAATGAGGTATAACTACATGACCATTAGAATGACTAAAATTTTAAAAACTGACCATAATAAGTGCTAGTGAGGAGGTAGAACTCTTACATACTCCTGTTGGGGAATGTAAAATGGTACAATTATTTGGCAAACAATTTGTCAGTGTCTTAAAAAATTAAACATATACCTACCGTATGATCTGGTCTTTCCACTCCTAGATAGTTACCAAAGATAAAAGAAAGTATATGTCCCTAGAAAACTTGTATATGTAGAGCAGCTTTATTTGTAATAACTAAACTGTAGAACAACTCAAATTCTCCATCAACAGATAAATGGATAAACAAATTGTCGGAAAGGCAGGATCAAGATGTCAGAGTAGGAGGATGCTGAGCTCACCTACCCTCATAAACACATCAGAACTACAACAAAATATAGACTATCTATTACTGAAATTGACCTGAAGACTAGCAGGACACTCTTCTACAACCAAGGCTGTAAAGAAAGATACACACAGGGTCTGGTAAGAAGGGAGAAGTGATCCAGTCAGGACCCACACCCCTAGTGGGGGACACAGAAGAGGAGGGGGATATCACAGGCTCAAGGATCCCCCTGGGGAGCAAGGGGTTCGAGCCACACATTAGCCATTACAGCCCTGTGTTAATACTAGTAATAAGTCTGTTCAGATTGTCTATTTCTTCTTGATTCTGTCTTGGAAGATTGTGTGTTTCTAAGAAGGAGTTTATAGCCATACCGGTCTATTTCAAGAATCAAGAAAAATCTCAAATAAACAATCTAACTTACCATCTAAAGGAATTAGAAAAAGAAGAAAAAATAAAGCCCAAAGTTAGCAGAAGGAAGGAAATAATAAAAATTAGAGAGGAAATAAATAAAATAGAAAACAAAATGTCAATAGAAAAGATCAGTGAAACCAAGAGCTAGTTTTTTAAAAGATAAACAAAATTGATAAGCCTTTAGCAAGGCTCACTTGGAAAAAAATGAGAGGGTACCCAAATAAGCAAAATGAGAAATGTAAGAGGAGAAATTACAGCTGATATCAAAGAGACACACACACACACAAAAAAAAAAATCACGAGAGACTAGAAACCATAAAACTCCTAGAAGAATAGGCAGTATACTCTTTGACATAAACTTAGCAATATTTTTTTCGATATTTCTGCTCAGACAAAGGAAACTGAAACAAAAATGAACAAATGGGACCTAATCAAACTTAAAAGCTTTTACACATCAAAGGAAAACATCAACAAAACAAAAAGACAACTTATTGAATGAGGTAAGATATTTGCAAATATTATATTTGATAAGGGGTTAATATCCAAAATATATAGAGAGCTCATAAAATCAATATTAAAATAAAAAACTACAATCCAATTTTAAAAATGGACAGAAGACATGAATTTTTCAAAGAAGACATACAGATGGTCAATAGGCACATGAAAAGATGCTCATCACCACTAATTATCAGTGAAATGCAAATCAAAACAAAATGAGGTATCATTACACACCTATCAGAATGGCTCTGTCAAAAAGACAACAAATAAAATAAATGTTGTGAGGATATGGATAAAAGGGAACTCTAGTACACTGTTGGTGGGAATGTAAGTTGGTACAGCCATATTGGAAAACAGTATGGATGTCCCTAAAAATATTAAAAATAGAATAACAATATTGTCCAGCAATATAGTCCAGCATATCATATAGTCCAGTCCAGTGTATACCATATAGTCCAGTGTATCCAAAGAAAATGAAAACTCTAATTAGAAAAGATATGTGCACCCCAATGTTCATAGTAGCAATAGGCAAGATATGGAAGGAATCTAAGGGTCCATCAACAGATGAATTGTGATCTATATACATCTTCTTTATCAATTTAATTACTTTTATGGCTGAGTGATACATGAAATATTACTCAGTCATAAAAATAATTAAAATTTTCCTTTTGCAACAACATGGCTGGGCCCAGAGGGTATTATGCATAATGAAGTAAGTCAGACAGAGAAAGACAAATACTATATACTTTCACTTATATATGGAATCAGAAAATAAAACAAATGAATGATTGTAACAAAACTGAAAAAGATGCACAGATACAGAGAACAAACTAGTGGTTTTCAGTAAAGAGAGGACTGGGAGGATGGGCAAGATAGGGGAAAGGGATTAAGAGGTACAGACTACTAGATATAAAATAAATAAGATACAAAGATGTAATGCACAGCACAGGGAATATAGCCCATATTTTATAATAATGTCAAATGGAGTATAATCTCCAAAAATATTGAATCAGTATGGTGTGCACCTGAAACTAATATAATATTGTAAATCAATTATACTTAAATTAATAAAAGGAAAGAAAGCAATGTATTTCCCTTCCTTGGGGGTGGGGGATTGTGATATAGTCATACAACGGAATACTACTCAGCAATATAAAATAAATAACTCTTAATACATAAAACAACACAGATAAATCTCAAAATAATTATGCTGAGAGAAATACATGAGACAAGATAAGCAGTCATACTGTATGACTTCATCTATATAAAATGTGAAAAATGCAAACTAATATCTATTGAAAGAAAACACGTCAGTGGTTGTCTGGGGGCGAAGGGAGACAAAGAGAGGAAGAGATTATAGGAGGCACCAGGAAACATTTAGAAGTAGTAAATATGCTCTGTATCTTATTGTAGTGATGATTTTATGGGTATATATATATATATATATATATATATATATATATATATATATATGTAAAAACATAAAACTACACTTTAAATATATGCAGTTATTGTATGTTATATTTACCTCAGTGATGCTGTTTGTAAGAGCTCATCAAACCCTAAAAAAGATTATAATATTTACTGACATTGGAATTATTCTAAAATAATAATAAAATGACCTTTATAAATAATATAAATAAATAAATAATAACATAGAATAGACTCTCTCAAACTGCACCTTCTACTTCACTGGAGGTTCTGATACATGTCTGGCCCTTGAGAATTTCAGTCTAGAGGACAAAGCCTACTTATAGTACTTAGCTTGCTGACTTCAAAGCACTATCACAGACTATTTTTGCTCTCTTTAAAAATCATTCCTCAGATTTATAAATGTCTTTACAGTCACAAAGCTCCAAGAAGCTCATGTATATATGGGCACTACAAGAGGGTCAGCTTCCTGAATAATGGCGTACTTATACAGGCCACTATATTGTCAAAGGACTTCTATGTACATGATCTCGTTTGATCCTCATAAATATCCTCATTCAGTCCCCAAACATCCTCTTCACAGACAAATGACTCCTCAGCATTCTGGCATGTGCTCCAGTGCAACCACCATCATAGATCTGCATGGCTTCTGAGCAGGGCCAGAGTGTCTACCCAGCTCAGGTTGAGATGTGTGGCAAGGTGCTCACCGGTAAACTGGCAACTACTAAAGCATACCTCTCTCTATCCTGACTCAGAGCCAGTGGACATGTACTCCACATGAGTGGAGTCCAGACTTCCCACAGCCATTCTATTTGTCCCAGCAGTCCTCCAACCAACAGAGGGGGCTTGTGCCCTCCACATAGGATCCAGTATGTAATTATTCTTCCTTTCTGCAGCTAAAGGTATTTTCATAATTTTTGTTTAGTAGATGTTTACATTTTTAATGTAAACATAATAAAAAATGTTGACATGAAAGCTGATCAGACTCAGTAGGGGTCTCTGGCCATGTCCTTCTTACATCAGACTCACAGTAGATACAGTCACATCTAATAAATATAATGGTTTAAGTTCAGTATTAAAGTGGCCCTGTACCAAAATTTGCAGCGTCCAAGAGAACTGAGAAGCCTTTAGTGAATAGGTGAAACATCATAGGCTCTGAACATTGGGATATATTTTATTAATAGACAGAAAAAAACCCACAAATGACATCAACTGATAAGGTGACCTCACCTCTTCCCCCTCATTATTGTAGGCCTGTCTTGTGCAGTGTAGAGTACCTGCCAACCTTCCTTTGGGGATCCTGCCCATTTTATTTAATGAAGGGAACCACTGTAGCAGGAAAATCTTCTCTCCCACAATGTACATTTCTTTTTCTCTCTCTCTCCAACATGGATTATTAATATTTCCAAGGCTCCCTTTCACTTTTCTCTCTCCAGGTGTTAAGCATGCTTTCTAGAGACAAACCTAGAATCTCAGGGGCTCTGGGATCTCCAGATGATGAAATAAGTTATATTCCTTACATGACTGATGTGGTAAATCTGCAAAACAAATTCTCTTCAGAGAAGGATGCCAGTATCTAGACTTGTGGAGGTAGAAGGAGGTTCCATATTGGCTTCATCACATTATTAAAATCTCTATAAATCTATCTATCATCTATCACATCTCTACGATATTTAATTTGCCTCAATGGACTTTTTTTCAATTTATCATAATCATACATAGAAGTAGGATGGAAAGAGGGATGGAATTTCACACTCCACCAAAAAATACTCCTGTAATTGTAACAGCAATAACTTTGAAAATTATTGAATATAAGCTGAGTTAATTATTTTTCTTTAGATATCTTCATATGCTTACTCAGATTTTTAAGAAATTCTTTTAAAACTCTGCTTATTTTTCAAACAGATCATCTCTTGTCCCCAGAGCAGAAATATCATGACCCCCACCTGTATATCCAGCCTCAATGCACGTAAATCTATCCATGGTCAAGAGAAATTAAGTTAATTTTACCCATCAGACGAATATGTATCTCACTAATACCTTAATGATAGGATTTGAATTTCTGTATAGTTCCCATGAATTTAATCCCTTATTCTGTATTAGACACTGTGCCATCTCATTGAAACCATAATGCATGAGCATTTGGGATTATTTTTTTCCAAGAAATCAGAACAATGTGATAGTGATTGTCTTTTAGTGTAACATCTGAATCCTAAAGTTATTAAATGGAATTGGATTTCAGTGGAGGAGAATTGTGATTTGCAAAACAAAGTCAGTCTTGATAATGTGAAATCTGGGGTATTGCTCTGACAGTTGAAGGCTCAGAGACTAATGAGAAGGAGTTCCATACATTAGTTATTGGAAAATATTCATCCCAATATTTTTTAAAGTATGGACTGAAGAGAGAAATATGGTCATATCCCCTGTGGTACAAGATTACATAAATCCCAGGGCTCAGAAAACACACACACATAGTTAAACATACAACACAATAAAATGTATGCATATTAAATTTTTTTTTAAAAGATTATACTATAATCTTCTATTGCTGTACCCAAGCTACACAGTGTTTTAGCTGTGATATCTGAAGTTACCCTGAAGATGGGATGAGATTTCCTATTAATACAATTTCTTGGTTCAGGATAAATAAATGTCTAGGGGAAACAGAATCAGTTATCTTTTTCTGATTGTCCTGCAGAATTTGATTTTTCCTTCCTTGATTTCTTGGGGAAAAAAAATTATTGGACTCTACCTGATATTGTGTGCCTGTAAGTTTGGAATAAAGCTGAGTTTGTCAGGTAGTTGTATGTGCAATGTTCTTTGTGACAATAAGATGGACCATTCTTCAAAAACAAAGGGGCTGATATGTTAATTCCTGTTATTTTCCAGACATAATCACCTTCCTCAAATGCATAAATATTTTGGTTTAATATTCATTTATTAATTTTTGCATTCACCAAGCAAAATTCATATATTCACAAATATTATATGCAATGACAGGGATCATAACACATTGATGGATGACAATGCATGACCCTTGGAAAAGTGATAGTTATTAAATTTCAAGTTTAAAAGAATGACCATATAGAGAATTTCATAGCTGCGATATATTTCCATATGACCAGGACATGACAATGACTGCCATACTTGCAATCCCCTTTTGCGGGAAACAAAAGATGATTGTGTTTACTTAAGTAAGTAGGGACAGGGCTTGACATGAACGAGGCCCTGTTGGTTTCACAGAAGTTCAGAAAATGGCCTTTTTTCAGGGACAATCTGTAACGGACAGTGACTGTGCAACCAATCAGAAGCTCTTTCTGTGAGTGTCTGGATATGTGAGGGCATGCAGAACCAAGTATGTAGTAGTATAAGAGTAAGCAGAGGCAGGGATCGGTTTGGAGCTTGCAGTAGAAGAAATCAAGAGTAGGAACAATCAATCCTGGACACTGAAAGGATGCTGAGTTCACTGGGTCCCCAGACCTGCACAACATCCTGAGTCACATTGCATTTCTCCCAGATTTTGGAGGCTGCTAAGACATTTGTTGGTAGTTCACATGTATTCTTAAAATAAGTTCCCATTAACTAAGGTGAAATAATTCTAACTAAATTCTTACCTCAAAAGAGTGCTTAATCCTTGTTTGTATAATAAGGTTTCTACATATCCTAAGATTTTAGCAATTATTTTTAATAATTGCCTTTACAAAATATTAAAATTGACAAATGTATGTTTACTAAATATTTGCAAGAAATAAAAGGAACAATTTCAATGAAACACATTTATCAAAACATAGTCTAAAAAATACATTTTTACGTTTAGTGTGTGCTTCCTTCTGTAATACTGTTCACTCCATCCTCACACAGAAGCAGCTACAGGTCTTTAATATGTGATTTTTATTCTCTCTCTCTCTCTCTCTCTCTCTCTCTCTCTATATATATATATATATATATATATGTATATATATATATACACTTTTATTTTTAAATAATATATTACAGTTCTGAAAATTTTAAAAACTTGTATAAATGGAATTATATTCTATTCTCCTATAATTTGCATTTTCAGTAAATATTGTATTCCTGATATTTATTAATAATGTTGCATGTAACTTTATTTAATGCATTTTCAGTGCAGAATGGGATTCCATTTTATAAATACTATTTATCTGTTATGTAAATACCATTATACAACTTTATTATAAAACTCCATTACCCATTTATTTTTTACTGCATCCTGCAGAGTTTTTCCAAACTAGACATGAGAACCAAAAATGGTTAAATGGTTTTGGGATGGTCATGTCGCTGTACTAATTCACACTGAGTTTACTGTTCCTAAAAATCTGTAGTGATTTTTATATGTGTCTCAGCTAAGTTATATCTGCTCTAATTTTATAGTAGTTGGCTTTAACAGATCAAATGAATTTATTTTTGTTAAATTACATATTATTGGAATTATCTCTTGACTCAGTCTTTCAGGAACTTTGGGGATCCTCATTCTGTCATCTAACATATTTGTCTGTTCTTTTGACACAATCCTATATGGTCATCTAAGTCACTGATGTGGAAAGGACTCTATGGATGTTGCCGGTCTGAGGCAAATGTTCAGAAACATTACTCAGATTGACAGTGATCTGGTAACCAGTACAATATGAGTGATTATTGGACTGGATTCTATTCTACCTAAATAACATTCAGTCCCTGTAATAGACTAGACTATCACGAAGGACTGTGACAACTGCTTCACTGGAATTCAGCTCTATCTATTGAACCTTGATCATAGCAGTATGTTAAGTCTGTCAGAGAAGAAATTGAGATTGGTTAAAAATGACTTGTTCTTTGTGATCCCTGCTGGGTTTAATTTCAATTGTGTCATTTCTAACTATCGTGCACCACCGGCAGATGTAATGGGGCAGATGGGCCCGTATTTTGGAACTGAGAAGTCTTCTCTTGTAGCTTTTTTGAAGCATACTGAATATTATTCTGCTCAGTTGCAAGACTTCACCCAAGCTCATGTGTGCTTCAACATATTCCTCTGTGTGTTAGTAATTGTCCATTAGCCATAAAGTAATTATTGGAGCAAGACAAGGCTGTACAGATTGTTGAACTCGGTGGTTTGTGTTTTCAACCGTGTTCCTCATAGATCAGTGAGTCTCTGGGTCTACCAGGATGTGTAAGAGAGAGTTGACCCCCAGAGTTTCAAACATGTCCATCTGCACTTAGATCAAGATGTTTCAGGTTTCTTATTTTCTAGCCTAGATCTCTACTGAGACTTTTTTAAGCTTCTGTTACAAAAATATTTCTAAATTCCACCAATTTAGTCTCCTGCCCTTTTCTTCCCACCCCATTTTTAGTATGAAATTGTCTCCCCAGCATGGTGCTACTATACTTGTTTCTCAACCAGATTGCTAGCATTTGGGGGGAGTGCTCAATCCCATATGAAATCTATAGCTTATCTTTGCCTTTTTTGAGTAGGATATAGTGTATGTAATAGAGGTAGTCATCAGAATGATAGAGTAAAAAAGCAGAGAGAATGGCATATATATATATATATGTGCCATATATATGTGTGCATATATATGTGCATACAAAGTTTAGCTGGATAGAAATTGTATTTTAAAATAAATAGATAAAGTTAAACAATGGATTGCTATTTATACCATTCCAATGAACACTGAAGATTTTTAAAATGTTTTCAAGATTGCTGAGGAAGCTAGAGTCCTCTAGAAGTTAAATCCCCAGCTTCCTTCTTCCTTTTTTGCTGGTTTCTTGTCACCCTGTTATTTCTTCTCTTAACCTCTGCTTCTTGTCGTCTAAAATTGCTCCCACTGATTTTCATTCTTAAGTTGCTGGCTATCGAGGGACTACTTCTGTTGTAAACATAAAATCTCTTTTCATTTGGAAGGGTGTGCACTGATGATTGCAAAGAAAGAAATAAGGCAAGGTCCTCAAGATACTATTGATATATAACAATAAACAGCAAACAAAAAAAAGTGTAAAACAATCATTTTATGATATTCATGAAATCTATGAAACTCCCAGAAACTGGGAGAGGAAGAACAGTATAGATGGCCTGCTCCTGTTTCAGCGTCTGCGAGCTCATCTGGGAAAATTCAAAGGCTGGTTGATGACTCAGCCTTTATTGGAATCATCTGGAGATATCTTCACTCATATGACTGGCACTTGATGCTAGATGTTACCTGAGGTCTAAGGTCAGTTGTTGGACAGACTTCTGTATTTGGCCTATGAGTGTTGCCACATTGTAAATGAACATTTCTCCCATGGGCTATTTGGGCTTCTTTGTACGATAGTAGCTGGTTTTCAACAATGAGCATCCCCAAAGCAAAAGGCAAAAGTTTATGGCATATTTATAACCTAGCCTCAGAATTTAGGTAGCCTCACTTCCTCCATATTGTGCAGGTTATGAGCATCAAAAATATCCACCAAAGACATGGATGACCAATCTTGGGAAAAGGCAGTCTGCCACTGTCCAACCTTTAGCAACAATTTATATTTCTTCCACATACAAACTACTTTCAACTCTACATCAGTTTTCTCAAGTCTCATGCCATTATGGCATCAGCTCCAAGTCTACGTCTAGTTATCTAAATCAGGTTCAGTTTCCTCTCAATCTGAAGATATAATGAAACAAGTTCTCTTCCCCATAAATGCAACATACAGTGGTGAAAAAGGCCTAGGGTAATTGCTATGGACACTGTCACTCAAAAATGTAGACAATAAGAGAAAGAGAACAATTATGGTTTCATAGCAATTCTGAAATCCAGCCGGTCCCTGCTGTCAGTGACTTGATTAGACCTCAACTGTTCTCCCAAGAGGTTGTTTCCCATGTCTATAGGCTCCACCTTCTGGGATTTTAGTTGTAAGACAATCTCCCTTTTCCACAAAAAGTGACCTATGCTTATAACTGAGTAGTTGTCCACTCTGCTTCCTACCTGTATAAGTTTAGGATTGAAAGGTATTTTTTGTTTTGTACAATTTCTATCCTTTAAGTCCATGTGATATAATTTTATAAAATACATTATGGTCTTCTAATATGATAATTTATAATCCACTCAATTACACAACTGCCACACCCATAAATATCTTCACGATAAGCTCTTCTCTTTCTGGGACTCTGTGTGAGACTGCCTTGGAACAATATCATTAAAACTTTTAGAAATCCTATTATTTCATCAAGAAATTCTGTAAGGCATGCCCTTAATCTCCTTACAGGGCATTTTTTGTATTTGAACAGTCCTAAGAGGCAACACCATAGATCATTCCAAGGCTGTTACACATAGAATAGAACATTTTCTCCATGGATATGCTTTTCACCTGAGGCCCTTTCTTAATCTCAGAATAATGTTCAGGAGAGGTTAGGGATGAGAAATAATTTAATTTCAAATCCAGGAGGTCTTGATTTAGATATTTAGCAGAGTATCCTTTGTGTTGTTCTGTCCTGTTCTTTTGTTATTGGCAGTACAAGCAGCAAAAAGAAGCCAGATGATATTTTCAATATTCTGACTTAAAATCCTTTTAGCTTAATTATCTAGTCTGAAGGATACATTTTGCATTTTTTACATTATTGCAGGAAACAGTTTTGACAAATTTTCATGACTATAACAAGGGTCTCTCTTATTCCAGCTTCAAAAATCTTTTTTCCTTACTTTCTCTTAAGCCCTCATTGGCACACTCCTCCAGAACTAACAAAGTCCGCTAAGCCCTTCCAGCTTCCCCCTGCCTCATCTGCAAGATAAAGCTACATATCTTGGCTCTTTTTTTTTTTTTTTTTTTTTCCTCACAGCAATGCCTTTCTTCCAGATACCAAAATCTCTTGGCTGTTTATTTTTGTGTAGCAAACAATCCCAAAACTAGGTGTCTTAAAATAACAACAATAATTACTCACAAATCATCAATTTGACATGGACTCTACAAAAATAAACTTTGCTATTTAACTGGGGCCTGGAGATCCACTTTTGAGATGGCTGCCTCACTTGATGTGCATGTTAGTGCTGGCTGTCAGCTGGAAGCTCAGCCAGAGCTATGAGCAAGATCACTAGTTCTTCTTTATGTGGGCCTCTCCATGGGCTGCTTGAGCTTCTTTATGCATAGTGGCTGGATTCCAAGAGTGAACATCCTAAAAGAACAAAGCAGAAATGCCTGGTACTTACATACCCTAGTTTCCCAAATCACATACCATCACTTCCACTATTCAAAATTCAGAGTATATAACTGTAATAAACATTCACCACGAAGAGTAGGGTGAATATATTTATAGGTGTATATATGTTTAATTTTAAAACTATCTGCAAGAGTAACATCAATTTATTGAAAGAAAGGTTATTTACCTAAAACAATCACATAAAATAAAACAAAACATGCACACAAACAAAAAAACTAAAATTTTCACCTATACCAAAACCTAAAACCTTCTCAAAGTAGTTATCACATCTATGATCATGTTCTTTAGGATTTAGGATGACTATGACCTCACAGCAACCTTAATGTCCTCACAATATTGTGTTATGTGAATATGCTATATTGAACAGAATTTAGGGATGGCTCAGAGGCTTTTAATTCATTGTGTACTTCTGGGAATAACAACCTAATTTCTCTCCATAATCTAGTAATGTAAAATAACAATACATTGAGATGTAGGAGAAGCTTCTTTGTTAAAGAAGGCTAGATTGAGAACCCTAAAGTCTTCCTTGTGAGGTTTAAATGTAACTCTATTACATTTAAAGGACTGGAGTGATTCCGACAGAGGTTATTTAACAGAAAGAATAATAAGGGCTTCTTCCATGAAAAATAAATTGGTATTGCACTGCTCATCTTAACTCTGGGGAAAAGACTACAACTGTGAAAGCAGAAAGGATTGAACTATTAAGATTTGTAACAATTTTAGCCAAGGAAAAATTTTTGAACTATATCTAAACTAAAACTGATAATAAATAAAATTTACTTTGATACCTCACAGAAGATTGGGGACTAAGTGAATCATCAGAAACCTGGAAAGGTGACCATGGAAGTAGTGAGGACAACACCAAAAGTAGTGAAGCAGAGACTTCAGTGGCCACATAGTACAAAGAACATAGATTTTAAATAATTAGTTCAGAAGAGTTACTAAACAAACAAGTAAAAACAACTATTAACAACAACAACAACAAAGCCACAGGTGAGGGGGAATAATCTGAACTCCAGAGTTGCCATACTATATTATTTAAAATGTCCAGTTTTCAACAACAAAAACATATTATGAGACATTCAAAAAACCAATGAAGTATGCCCCATACAATCGGGAAAAAGGCAATCAGTAAACAGTGTCCCTTAAGAAGCCAAGATGCTGGATTTACTGGACAAAAAATAAAAACAAAATAGCTACTTTAAGTATGTTAAAAGAGATAAAGAAAACCATTCCCAAAGATTAAAGGAAAGTATGAGAATTATGTCTCATAAAATAGGGAACATAAAGAATGAAATAGAAATAATACAAAGATCCTAATAGAAATTCTAGAGTTAAGAAGTATAATAACTGAAATTTAAAAATGTATTAGAAGCCTGGACAGCACATATGAGCCAGAAGAAAAAAGAATGAGCAAAATTAAAGAAGAGTCAATTGAAATTATCCAGTCTGAGGAAGCAAAAACAAAATGGATGGGAAATAAAAAAGGAACAGAGTTTAGAGTTTCAGAGACCTGTAGGGCACCATCAAACATATCAACATATCATAATGGGAGCCCCAGAGGGAAATGAGAGAGATAAAGGGAAAAAAGAAGAAGAAGTATTTGAAGAAATTCTGACTGAAACTTCCCAAACTTGATAAACAGTGACTTACATCTCCTAGAAGCTTAATGATTTACAAGTAGTATAAATTTCAAAGTGATCAACTAATATAGCAGATAGGATAAAATGAACAAACCACAAGTACAGCTTAAAATTTAAACACTACTCTTTTTGTAATTGATCAAGTAGAGAGGAAATTAGTATCTAGAAGACTTGAACAACACTAACATACAACCCTACTTAATTGCCATTCAAAGATAATCACAGCACAATGCACATTATTTTTTTTAGGGCACATGGAAAAACATAGTCTAGGCTGTAAGATTGTCTCAATAATTTTAAAAGTATTAACTAAAAAGAGCATATTCCTTTACTACAGTGGATTAAACTAGAAATAAATAATAGAAAGATACTGGTAAAAATCCCCAATATTTAAAAATTAACAACAAACTGATACATAATCTATGAATGAAAGACAAATTCATGAGAAAAAACAGAAAATAATTTGAAGTAAAAAAAACCAAAATGAAAAAAAAATAAAAAATAAAAAAAAAATAAAAAAAAAAAACCAAAATGAGAACAAAATATATGAAAATTATAGAATGAAACTAAAGCAATGCCTAGAGAAAATTTATAAATTTTAGATATATTTAAAATGTTTACATACGAAAATAATAAAAGTATAAAAGCAATTATCTAAGATTTTAACTTAAAACCTAGAAAAAGAAAAATAAATTCAACCCAAATGAAGCAGAAAGAATATATTGAAGATTAAAAGTAGAAATCAATTAAATAGAGAACAGAATAATAACGTGGAATATCTATGAAATCAATGGCCAGTTGTTTGAAAAGCTAAATGAAAGTATAAAAATCTCTAGGTAAATTGAAATTCCAAAAAATGAAGAAACATAAATTATTGATATTGAGAATGAAATAGAAGACTTTACTACAGAGCTTACTGGAACAAAGCAAGATGTTTCCTTCTCACCATTTCTATTCAAGATTGTATAGGAGTTTTAATCAGTGTATAAGGCCAGAAAAAGAAGGAGAAGGAGAGGAATGGGGTAAAGGGGAGAGTGGGGAGGGGGGTTGGAAGAGGAATAAAAACAGTACAAAATAAACAGGAAGTAAAACCTTTTTTATTTTGGAAAAATAAATAGAAAACCCTAAAACATTTATAACAAAGCTACCAGAACTAATAAGAGCTTAGCATAATTGCGAGATTCAAGATCAATATGTAATAATAATGTTTCTATATATTAGCAAGGAAATTATAAACTAAAATTTCAAAGTATCTTTCACATTTTCATGAAAACCATGAAATACATGGAGATAAATTACAAAAATATAAAAAAAACAAATCTTTGCTGAGAAAAATTAAAGCCCAACCTATGTTAAAATGGCAATTCTCCTCAAATTGATAATATATTATGCTGTAATCTTAAACTCCAGTAGCATTTTGAAGAAATTGAGAAGCTAAATATCAAATGTATACGAAAATGCAAATAGATTTTAGGTTTTGGTATAGGTGAAATATTTGTGTGTGTGTGTGTGCAAATAGCCACATCAATTTTGAAAAACAACAAATTTTGTCTCCCTGATTTCAAAGTTTACTATAAAATCACAATAATCAATTCAGGGTGGCATTGACATAAGGAAAAATAAGGAAAAATCAGAGAAACAGAAATATACCCACAATTGTGTGAACAATTGATTTTTAAAATTTTATTCATTTATTTACTTTTTTATACAGCAGGTTCTTATTAGTTATCTATTTTATACATAATAGTGCATATATCTGTCAATCCCAATCTCCCAATTTATCCCACCATCACCCTCCCCCCAACTTTCCCCCCTTGGGGTCCATATATTTGTTCTCTACGTTTGTATCTCTATTTCTGCCTTGCAAACCAGTTCATCTGTACCATTTTTCTAGATTCCACATATATGCATTAATACACAATACTTGTTTATCCCTTTCTGACTTACTTCACTCTGTATGACAGTCTCTAGGTCCATCTACGTCTCTACAAATTGAACAATTGATTTTAAGCAAAGTACCAAGGTAATTCAAGAAAGAAAATATACTCTTTTCAATAAATGTTGCTGGAATAATTGAATATGTATATCAGGGGGAAAATGAACCTCAAGTGTTATCTCACATGATATACAAAAAATTAACCTAAAATGATCCATAGACTTAAACATAAGAGGGCTAACTATAAAACTTTTAGAAGAAAATATAGGAAAAATATAGTGACATCAGTTTTGGCAAAGGTTTCTTAGAATGCACACAAAAAATTATTTCACTGTTTGAAAGACACTGTTTAACTGTTACAAAAATGTAAAATCAAGCCATAGGACAAAATAGTTGCAAAATATATATTATTCAAAGAATTAATATCTACATGTATATTTAGAAAAAAATTCTTCAACTATAATTATACAAAAAACCCAATTTTTTAAATGGGCAAACAATTTGAAAAGATATTTACCAAGGAATATATACCATATGAAAAGAAGCTTTTCTTTGAACAACTGCCCAAGTTAGTGAAAATTATTTCACTATACGTAGCATGTCATCTGTACTTAGTAAACCAGCAAATACAGGCACAATTTCTTAGAATGGATTAAAATTAACTGTCCTTTTTGAAGATTTTAGGAAATTGTAGGATCAACAACCTCAACTTCACCCCTCCATCAGTACCCTACTGTTGCATCTTGCCCCAAATTCCCACCTAAGATGTTGATAGCTATCTTCGGTTGGATTTGCTTATAATTGTTTCTTGATTTATTTATTTATTTTTCCCTCATATATGTTTATTCACTAATTGGTCATTTCTCTTCTCAAACTAGCTTTGCCTGCAGTATATCTGGCACACAGATTTCTAGTTATGGAACCTACTTACTTTGGTTTCAAAATTGTTATACAATTTACTTATTTACCTGTGGATATTAGTAAAACTTTAAGGAATAAATGTGTGGGTGTGAAGCACCATATTCAGAAAAGATTTTGAAAATTTTAAAGAGAAATTGAGATAATGAAAGTAACACTGTTTTTCTTACTCCACCAAGTCTAAGATCCCAGGAATATATATTTTTTGAAAATTATTTCTTATCCAAATATTTTTTAAATATTTTTTTATGTGGACCATTTTTTAAAAAGGCTTTTTTGATTTTTTTACAATACTGCTTCTGTTTTATGTTTTGGTTTTTTGGCCAGGGGGCATGTAGGACCTTAGCTCCCTGACCAGGAAGCAAACCTGCACACCTTGCATTTGAAGGTAAAGTCTTAACCATTGGACAACCAGGGAAGTCCCCAAATGTTTTGTAATCAGGAGATGATGGCAATTATGCATTTGATATGGTTCAGTTGTTTTGATAGAGATGAAATCAGTCAAACTCTGTATTGACTTGAGTATACTGTTCTGTCAAAAATTAAAACCAGTTGTACATAAGGACAAAACTTCTATCCTGCTGATCCAAAACATGGAAATATATAGATTCTTCAAACTGTGTATTAACATAAGAACTGATGGAAACTATTAAAATAACTAATTTCTGGATTTCAGTACTTATTATTTTTCCTTGATTGTTGCCATTAGGATGGATCATAAGGAAGATTGGTAAAATCTTTAGTTCTATAGATATTTAAGTCAAAGACTCATAGTTATACCGCTACAGTTGGTGTGAAGCTCCATTCAAAAGGGGAGGAGTTGAGCTACAAATTCTTAATAATTTCTACTAAAAGGCCACAAACATTCTCTTTTATTCCATATTTCCTTAATTGCCAAGAGGTAAGAGTTTTTTTGTTTTTTTTTTAACATCTTTATTGAAGTATAATTGCTTTACAATGGTGTGTTAGTTTCTGCTTTATAACAAAGTGAATCAGTTATACATATACATATGTTCCCATATCTCTTCCCTCTTGCATCTCCCTCCCTCCCACCCTCCCCATCCCACCCCTCTAGGTGGTCACAAAGCACTGAGCTGATCTCCCTGTGCTATGTGACTGCTTCCCACTAGATATCTATTTTACATTTGGTAGTGTATATATGTCCATGACGCTCTCTCACCCTGTCACATCTGACCCCTCCCCCTCCCCATATCCTCAAGTCCATTCTCTAGTAGGTCTGTGTCTTTATTCCCGACTTGCCACTAGGTTCTTCATGGCCTTTTTTTTCCCTTAGATTCCATATATATGTGTTAGCATACTGTATTTGTTTTTCTCTTTCTGACTTACTTCACTCTGTATGACAGACTCTAACTCCATCCACCTCATTACAAATACCTCCATTTCATTTCTTTTTATGGCTGAGTAATATTCCATTGTATATATGTGCCACATCTTCTTTATCCATTCATCCGATGATGGACACTTAGGTTGCTTCCATGTCCTGGCTATTGTAAATAGAGCTGCAATGAACATTTTGGTACATGACTCTTTTTGAACTATGGCTTTCTCAGGGTATATGCCCAGGAGTGGGATTGCTGGGTCGTATGGTAGTTCTATTTGTAGTTTTTTAAGGAACCTTCATACTGTTCTCCATAGTGGCTGTATCAATTTACATTCCCACCAACAGTGCAAGAGTGTTCCTTTTCCTCCACACCCTCTCCAGCATTTATTGTTTGTAGATTTTTTGATGATGGCCGTTCTGACCAGTGTGAGATGATATCTCATTGTAGTTTTGATATGCATTTCTCTAATGATTAATGATGTTGAGCATTCTTTCATGTGTCTGTTGCCCATCTGTATATCTTCTTTGGAGAAATGTCTATTTAGGTCTTCTGCCCATTTTTGGATTGGGTTGTTTGTTTTTTTGTTATTGAGCTGCATGAGCTGCTTGTAAATCTTGGAGATTAGTCCTTTGTCAGTTGCTTCATTTGCAAATATTTTCTCCCATTCTGAGGGTTGTCTTTTGGTCTTGTTTATGGTTTCCATTGCTGTGCAAAAGCTTTTAAGTTTCATTAGGTCCCATTTGTTTATTTGTGTTCTTATTTCCGTTTCTCTAGGAGCTGGGTCAAAAAGAATCTTGTTGTGATGTATGTCATAGAGTGTTCTGCCTATGTTTTCCTCTAAGAGTTTGATAGTGTCTGGCCTTACACTTAGGTCTTTAATCCATTTTGAGTTTATTTTTGTGCATGGTGTCAGGGAGTGTTCTAATTTCATACTTTTACATGTATCTGTCCAATTTTCCCAGCACCACTTATTGAAAAGGCTGTCTATTCTCCACTGTATATGTTTGCCTCCTTTATCAAAGATAAGGTGACCATATGTGCGTGGGTTTATCTCTGGGCTTTCTATCCTGTTCCATTGATCTATATTTCTGTTTTTGTGCCAGTACCAAACTGTCTTGATTACTGTAGCTTTGTAATATAGTCTGAAGTCAGGGAGCCTGATTACCCCAGCTCCATTTTTCGTTCTGAAGATTGCTTTGGCTATTCGGGTTCTTTTGTGTTTCCATACAAATTGTGAAATTTTTTGTTCTAGTTCTGTGAAAAATGCCAGTGGTAGTTTGATAGGGATTGCATTGAATCTGTAGATTGCTTTGGGTAGTAGAGTCATTTTCACAATGTTGATTCTTCCAATCCAAGAACATGGTATATCTCTCCATCTATTTGTATCATCTTTAATTTCTTTCATCAGTGTCTTATAATTTTCTGCATACAGGTCTTTTGTCTCCTTAGGTAGGTTTATTCCAAGATATTTTGTTATTTTTGTTACAATGGTAAGAGGGAGTGTTTTCTTAATTTCACTTTCAGATTTTTCGTCATTAGTGTATAGAAATGCAAGCGATTTCTGTGCATTAATTTTGTATCCTGCTACTTTACCAAATTCATTGATTAGCTCTAGGAGTTTTCTGGTAGCATCTTTAGGATTCTCTATGTATAGTATCATGTCATCTGCAAACAGTGACAGCTTTACTTCTTCTTTTCTGATTTGGATTCCTTTTATTTCTTTTTCTTCTCTGATTGCTGTGGCTAACACTTCCAAACCTATGTTGAATAATAGTGGTGAGAGTGGGCAACCTTGTCTTGTTCCTGATCTTAGTGGAAATGGTTTCAGTTTTTCACCATTGAGGACAAGGTTGGCTGTGGGTTTGTCATATATGGCCTTTATTATGTTGAGGAAAGTTCCCTCTATGCCTACTTTCTGCAGGGCTTTTATCATAAATGGGTGTTGAATTTTTTCAAAAGCTTTCTCTGTATCTATTGAGATGATCATATGGTTTTTCTCCTTCAATTTGTTAATATGGTGTATCACGTTCATTGATTTGTGTATATTGAAGAATCCTTGCATTCCTGGGATAAACCCCACTTGATCATGGTGTATGATCCTTTTAATGTGCTGTTGGATTCCATTTGCTAGTATTTTGTTGAGGATTTTTGTATCTATGTTCATCAGTGATATTGGCCTGTAGTTTTCTTTCTTTGTGACATCTTTGTCTGGTTTTGGTAACAGGATGATGGTGGTCTCTTAGAATGTGTTTGGGAGGTTCCTCCCTCTGCAATATTTTGGAAGAGTTTGAGAAGGATAGGTGTTAGCTCTTCTCTAAATGTTTGATAGAATTCACCTGTGAAGCCATCTGGTCCTGGGCTTTTGTTTGTTGGAAGATTTTTAATCAGAGTTTCAATTTCAGTGCTTGTGATTGGTCTGTTCATATTTTCTATTTCTTCCTGGGTCAGTCTCGGCGGGTTGTGCATTTCTAAGAATCTGTCCATTTCTTCCAGGTTGTCCATTTTATTGGCATAGAGTTGCTTGTAGTAATCTCTCATGATCTTGTGTATTTCTGCAGTGTCAGTGGTTACTTCTCCTTTTTCATTTCTAATTCTATTGATTTGAGTCTTCTCCCTTTTTCTCTTGATGAGACTGGCTAATGGTTTATCAATTTTGTTTATCTTCTCAAAGAACCAGCTTTTAGTTTCATTGATTTTTGCTATTGTTTCCTTCATTTCTTTTTCATTTATTTCTGATCTGATCTTTATGATTTCTTTCCTTCTGCTAGTTTTGGGGTTTTTTTGTTCTTCTTTCTCTAATTGCTTCAGTTGAAAGTTTAGGTTGTTTCTTCGAGATGTTTCCTGTTTCTTGAGGTAGGCTTGTATTGCTATAAACTTCCCTCTTAGCATTGCTTTTGCTGCATCCCATAGGTTTTGGGTCGTCGTGTCTCCATTGTCATTTGTTTCTAGGTATTTTTTGATTTCCCCTTTGATTTCTTCAGTGATCACTTCGTTATTAAGTAGTGTATTGTGTAGCCTCCATGTGTTTGTATTTTTTACAGATCTTTTCCTGTAATTGATATCTAGTCTCATAGCGTTGCGGTCGGAAAAGATACTTGATACGATTTCAATTTTCTTAAATTTACTAAGGCTTGATTTGTGACGCAAGATATGATCTATCCTGAAGACTGTTCCATGAGCACTTGAGAAAAATGTGTATTCTGTTGTTTTTGGGTGGAATGTCCTATAAATATCAATTAAGTCCATTTTGTTTAATGTATCATTTAAAGATTGTGTTTCCTTATTTACTTTCATTTTGGATGATCTGTCCATTGGTGAAAGTGGGGTGTTAAAGTCCCCAATATGATTGTGTTGCTGTCGATTTCCCCTTTTATGGCTGTTAGTATTGGTCTTGTGTATTGAGGTGCTCCTATGTTGGGTGCATAAATATTTACAATTGTTATATCTTCCTCTTGGATTGATCCCTTGATCATTATGTAGTGTCCTTCTTTGTCTCTTGTAATAGTGTTTATTTTAAAGTCTATTTTGTCTGATATGAGAATTGCTACTCCAGCTTTCTTTTGATTTCCATTTGCATGGAATATCTTTTTCCATCCCCTCACTTTCAGTCTGTATGTGTCTCTAGGTCTGAAGTGGGTCTCTTGTAGACAGCATATATATGGGTCTTGTTTTTGTATCCATTCAGACAGTCTGTGTCTCTTGGTGGAAGCATTTAATCCATTTACATTCAAGGTAATTATCGATATGTATGTTCCTATTCCCATTTTCTTAAATGTTTTGGGTTTGTTATTGCAGGTGTTTTCCTTCTCTTGTGCTTCTTGCCTAGAGAAGTTCCTTTAGCATTTGCTGTAAAGCTGGTTTGGTGGTGCTGAACTCTCTCAGCTTTTGCTTGTCTGTAAAGCTTTTAATTTCTCCATCAAATCTGAATGAGATCCTTGCTGGGTAGAGTAATCTTGGTTGTAGGTTTTTCTCCTTCATCACTTTAAGTATATCCTGCCACTCCATTCTGGCTTGCAGAGTTTCTGCTGAAAGATCAGCTGTTAACCTTATGGGGATTCCCTTGTGTGTTATTTGTTGTTTTGCTCTTGCTGCTTTTAATATGTTTTCTTTATATTTAATTTTTGACAGTTTGATTAATATGTGTCTTGGCGTGTTTCTCCTTGGATTTATCCTGTATGGGACTCTCTGTGCTTCCAGGACTTGAGTAACTATTTCCTTTCCCATATTAGGGAAGTTTTCAACTATAATCTCTTCAAATATTTTCTCAGTCCCTTTCTTTTTCTCTTCTTCTTCTGGGACCCCTATAATTCGAATGTTGGTGTGTTTAATGTTGTCCCAGAGGTCTCTGAGACTGTCCTCAGTTCTTTTCATTCTTTTTTCTTTATCCTGCTCTGCAGTAGTTATTTCCACTATTTTATCTTCCAGGTCACTTATCCTTTCTTCTGCCTCAGTTATTCTGCTATTGATCCCATCTAGAGTATTTTTAATTTCCTTTATTGTGTTTTTCATCATTGCTTGGTTCCTCTTTAGTTCTTCTACGTCCTTGTTAAATGTTTCTTGCATTTTGTCTATTCTATTTCCAAGATTTTGGATCATCCTTACTATCATTATTCTGAATTCTTTTTCAGGTAGACTACCTATTTCCTCTTCATTTGTTAGGTCTGGTGTGTTTTGACCCTGCTCCTTCATCTGCTGTGTGTTTCTCTGTCTTCTCATTTTGCTTATCTTACTGTGTTTGGAGTCTCCTTTTCACAGGCTGCAGGTTCGTAGTTCCCATTGTTTTTGGTATCTGTCCCCAGTGGCTAAGTTTGGTTCTGTGGGTTGTGTAGGCTTCCTGCTGGAGGGAACTAGTGCCTGAGTTCTGGTGGATGAGGCTGGATCTTGTCTTTCTGGTGGGCACGTCCACGTCTGGTGGTGTATTTTGGGGTGTCTGTGGCCTTAGTATGATCTTAGGCAGCCTCTCTGCTAATGGATGGGGCTGTGTTCCTGTCTTGCTAGTTGTTTGGCATAGGGTGTCCAGCACTGTAGCTTGCTGGTCGTTGAGTGAAGCTGGGTGTTGATGTTGAGATGGAGATCTCTGAGAGATTTTCACCGTTTGGTATTACATGGAGCTGGGAGGTCTCTTGTGGACCAGTGTCCTGAAATTGTCTCTCCCACCTCAGAGGCACGGCCCTGATGCCTGGCTGGAGCACCAAGAACCTTTCATCCACACGGCTCAGAGTAAAAGGGAGAAAAAATAGAAAGAAAGAAAGAAAGAAAGAGGATATTATATAGTGAAGTAAAATAAAGCTATTATAAAGCAAAGCTATAGAGACAAAATCTCATCCAGAAGCATATACATATACACTCACAAAAAAAGGAAAAGGGGAAAAATTAATATATCCTGTTCCCAAAGTCCACCTCCTGAATTTGGGATGATTCGTTGTCTATTCATGTATTCAACAGATGCAGGCACATCAAGTTGTTTGTGGAGTTTTAATCCGCTGCTTCTCAGGCTGCTGGGAGAGATTTCCCTTTCTCTTCTTTGCTTGCACAGCTCCTGGGTTTCAGCTTTGGATTTGGACCCGCCTCTGCTTGTAGGTCGCCTGAGGGCGTCTGTTCCCAGCCCAGACAGAATGCAGTTAAAGTAGCATCTGCTTCGGGAGCTCTGGCTGACTCAGGCCGCAGGGAGGGAGGGGTACTGAGGAGGTGGGGCGAGCCTGCAGTGGCAGAGGCCTGCATGACGTTGCACCAGCCTGAGGCGCACCGTGCATTCTCCCGGGAAAGTTGTCCCTGGATCACGTGACCCTGGCAGTGACGGGCTGCACTGGCTCCCAGGAGGGGCGGTGTGGAGAGTGACCTGTGCTCGCACACAGGATTTTTGGTGGTGGCAGCAGCAGCCTGAGCGTCTCACGGCCATCTCTGTGGCCTGCGCTGATAGCCGCGGCTCGTGCCCGTCTCTGGAGTTTGTTTAGGTGGCGCTCTGAATCCTCTCTCCTTGCGCGCCGCGAAACAAAGAGGCAAGAAAAAGTCTCTTGCCTCTTCGGCAGCTGCAGACTTTTTCCCGGTCTCCCTCACAGCCAGCTGTGGTGCGCTAACCCCTTCAGGCTGTGTTCACGCCGCCAACCCCAGTCCTCTCCCTGAGATCCGACTGAAGCCCGAGCCTCAGCTCCCAGCCCTGCCCGCCCCGGCGGGTGAGCAGACAAGCCTCTCGGCCTGGTGAGTGCTGCTCAGCACCGAGCCTCTGTGCGGGAGTCTCTCTGCTTTGCCCTCCGCACCCCTGTGGCTGTGCTCTCCTCCGTGGCTCCGAAGCTTCCCCCCTCTGCCACCCGCAGTCTCCACCCACGAAGGGGCTTCCTAGTGCGTGGAAACCTTTCCTCCTTCACAGCTCCCTCCTGCTGGTGCAGGTCCCGTCCCTATTCTTTTGTCTCTGTTATTTCTTTTTTCTTTTGCCCTACCCAAGTATGTGTGGAGTTTCTTGCCTTTTGGGAGGTCTGACGTTTTCTGCCAGCATTCAGTGGGTGTTCTGTAGGAGCAGTTCCACGTGTAGATGTATTTCTACTCTATCTGTGGGAAGGAAGGTGATCTCCGCGTCTTACTCTTCCACCATCTTCTCTCCAAGAGTCTTTTGTTTTTTTTTTTGTTTTTACTTTCTTTTATTTCCAAAATACCTATTTTGGAGTTATGTTCAATTTGAAGAATGGGTGGGAAATGATTAAACTGTTTGTAGCCAAGTTTTTGCTGTGAACAAATATGCATGCCACAAAATGTAATTATACAAGATAAGTGCTTGCCTGTAACCATTTTTTAAGTGAGAGGGCATAGACACAACCATTGCTTGACTTGTAATTTTACAGCATAAGAAGGTTTAAAAATGTGATGAGAGAAAAGAGGAAACAGTATACATTTGGGGAGAAAATAACATTATATTATCAAATGAACACATTTGGAAAGAATCTGCAGTAGTAACGTGAAAGGGAGTTGACAAGTACAGTCCAACTGAGAAGCACATGTGACATCAGGAACAGAAAAAGGAAGAATGTAATGTTTAGTTCGCAACAGAGAATAAATTTACAATTAAACAGTATGAAGAAACTGGCAAACTCTAAGAAACAAGATGCAATTTTTCTCTAGGCTCAGAAATAATTGCTAATAGTTAGGAAATCCTCATTTATTATTTACTAAAACATCACAGTTTGAAACTAGGATACTTCTCAGACCTTTAAATATTCACAGGTCTCCTTTCAAGGTAAGTAAAACACAAAGTAGAACCATTCATTTTTTTAAGGGGTCAAATACACCAGAATCACAAAGTTCATGTTAGCAGACGCAGGTATGAAATTCAGAAACTGAAAGCAAACTTAGGTTACTCTATGGGCCTCAGGTCAAATGCAACAGGCTAGAGTTGATGCAAACTTTCTCTTTTCTCTTCTCCTTGGGATTTAACCAAACAATTGCCCATATTTCTGGGAGAGAAACAGCCTTGAAAAATCAGTGATGAATAACAAATTTTGTCTCATGCTAATGCATTAATTTTACTGGTGTCCCTAGTTTCCTTCCAGGAATCTGTTTTCTAAACTCCAATTTTATGAGGACTTGTTCCAAGATACCTGTTAACCATTAAGTTTTTATACATCAGAACCTTACTTACTTATTTTAATATAAGACTCTCAGGCCACACCTTGTAGTCAGATTCCTGGTTCTCTGCCAATGAGATCAGCTTAGACAATTGACACCAGAGTTCAATTTCAGTAGCTGCAGTTGTGTGATCATAGTGGTAGTAGTATGAAAAACATAATGATGAGACCCATCTGGTCAGGTGCAACCTGAGCCAAGAAAATACCCAAGGTCTGGCTTTTCACTGTCCTTCTTCACCAGCTGATTTGTCTCCAAAAGCTATGGGCCCAGGACCTCTAAAATTATTAACGACCTACTTCTTAGATAAGGTCTTACACATTCAGAACTTGCCACTTCATTAAGCTTCTTGAGGGCAGAAACATGCCTTAACAGTAGCTACCATGAACCTGAAGGATAATATGTGCTATATATATATATTTGAAATATAATACTTTGGATCTTTTCTAGGTGACCAGTTCACAAGGATAGTAATGGTCAGCATATGTGTATAATTCCACTAATAACTATTTATATTGAAAAAAAGAACCCTAGAGAAATTATGATGTACACACTTGAGCAATTATAATCGTTATCAGTATTCATTAGATGAGTCAACTAAAGCTCAGTAAGATTAGGTATCATGCACAAAGTTACACTGCTAAGACACTATAGAAGAGCTATTTCTGGAGGCAAGATATGTTCAGATGGCCTTATTAATGAAGTTTTAAAAAGTAAAGCTCTGAAGATCTATGCAAAGGGTTGCCAAATAAAGTATAGTATGCTCAATTGAATTTAAATTTCAGAAAAACAAAATATTTTATTATAAGTATGTTCCCAATATTGCATGGAATATACTTATGCTCAAAATTACTCTTTGTTTATCTAAATTTCAAATTTAACTTGCAGTCCGGTATTTTTATTTACTAAATCTGGCAGTCTTACACATGACCCATTCATACTTACTTACATTTTGCCTGTGCATTAGTTGATACCATAAAAAGCTCTATCAGAAGACTTTTGAAAACAATTCAGCACATATTAAATAGCAAAATTTACTTTCTAAGGACTGTGCTGAAACAGCAGATATATGAAAATGTTCTCTACTATCAAAAAATTTATAATCAGTTCATGCAGACAAAAATAACCCAGAGAAAGTAATAGTGAATAATAACAGACTATAAGCAAGTAAGTACTAGGCTGTGGGGTAAAAAAAAAAAAAGGAAATCAAAACATCATCAACTAGCCAGATAAGATGTAATCAAAGGAGTGGAGAGAATGAATAGTTGGAAAGTGAACCTGTCAGTCACTGTTAGACTGAGGAACAAGTCCTGAGAGCAGGTGAGGGGATTAAGAAGAGACGGGGTCAGGAGGGTGGTGTACAAGCACACACACTTTATTTCCCATCAAAACTCTTTTTATAGATTGCAGTAGACAATAGATGTTTTTGTTAAAATCACAAGACAGAATCATCAGACAGTATTTCCTTAGTTTTGAAGTTATAGTACAAAACATTCTGTGAACCAGAATATAAACATGCATGAGAACAGACTGTGATTACCGAAATATGCCAAGGACAAATTATAGTTAGAGAAATCGCAAGCAACCTCACGGGCCAAGACTCATATCTTCTCTAATAACTCTTTCGGGTCCTGTCAAGAATTAAGCAGGACTTTGCCATGCTTTAAGCTGCAAGGACTGTGTCAGCTTGCAGCTGGTTCCCAACATGTCCCCCTTCCTTATTTTTTAATGTGAGGTGGTAGAGTCTGACTCGGAGTTCTGCAATTGCTCGTAAGCCAGTTCGCAGGAGGACTGGAAAACAACAAATACACAACAGTATTAAAACACCAATAACAATTATAGGATAAAGGAGGTTAATAAGAGAACTCGGGGCAAAAGTACGTGTAATCTGGATAAATATGTCTCGAGCAATTTCCACTGGATTTACATCTAGGGGAGCTGCATGCTGGATATTTGTGATATCCTCATGTAAGCGAACAATATCAAGGGATAGATTGGAATGAGACAAAATTCCCAATAAATGATTCTTAATCTGAGGCCAAGGCCATTGCGAATGATTATATGGCTTAGAGGTTACACAGATTGCAGAAAATTCTGCATGACAACGCATAGGAAAGGCAGTTTTTAAAGCAGTTAATTGGTCTCCAAGAATAAGAGAAACTTCTTCCAATGCATTAACACGACTTTCTAATTTTCTATCAATAGATTCCTGAGTTCCCAAAGCATTAGAGACATTAGTGGCTAAGTTATTCACAAATGTGGCAGTATGGATACTTTGAGTCAGTGTAGTAGCAGAAGCAGCTACAGAAGCGATAACTGCAATGAGCACTGTAATTCCAGCTATAAGTAGCCCCCAAAATCACTTGGGCCGTTGTAAAAGAAGGGGAAGTTCATGTATGACCAGCAAACATGAATTAGAATACCAAGGACCTGTAACATTTACAGGGAGCATAACAAAGGGAGGCTGATGAACAAGAAGAAATCCCCGATTGGATTCCCCCGTGGTTATACAATTTGTCAAATTACAATTATCACAACGTATGTCATAAAACCCTTTTTTTTGGAAAACGTACACAGAACCAGTAAGAATAGCATAGGGTGATGGAACACCAACCATAACAAAAGTGGTTAAATTCCGAACAGGATGTTGTCGAGTCGCATTCTCTCCGTATGGCGAGGGAGGGAATTCACCATCAGGTCCGGATCCATAATGGAAGGAAGGGAGTTCTCCATTTGGTCTGGATCCGTAGAATCTCACCAGGTGCTCAGGCACCCAACGAGGATCCTCAGCGTCCCTAGGAAACACACAAACATGTCCTCATCCCCATATTAATACAGGATCTGGACCATTCCATTGATTAGTAAGAGGATCCCGCCAACGGACTTCAGCAAAAGGCAAGGCACGAGGATGCCAAAATCTTTCTGCAGCTGTCTGTCCTTGTTTACCTACGTTCAAAAATTTAAAGTATATAAAGAACGTCACAATAAATTGTGTGGGGTTGTGGTATATTTCCACTTCTTTATTTTAAACCCCAAAGAAGATATATCTTCCCCCTGCTTAAAAGCTTGAAATAAAGCAGTTTGGAGTGGAGAAGAAAGACTCACAGGCAGACAGGAAGTACAAGAAACAGAAACAGACCCCTGAGCCACTGAGGGAGGCTCATCAGGAACTTTCGTTGGCAAGGAAAAACAAGAAGAATGCGTAACAGGGGCTAGGGAAGCATCTTGAGTAACATCATGTAAATGTTTCACCGAAGTTAAAGCTTGGACTAGAGTAGTAAATGAAGTTTTATCTAATATAGGGAAGTTTTCAGATCCCACAGGTGCATTCTTAAGGGCTGCAAAAATGCCATCATCAAAATCAGGATGTGATATCGTGCAGCCTCTTCCTCCAATTCAGCCTCATCCTCTGGGGATAATTTATCATCATCCTCCAGGGACTCTGAGGATGGCATGTTCACCAACAAGGGAGGCGCAGTAGGAGAGACAGGCTCAGGTTCCTCAGACAAATTTTGTAACTGAGGAGCAGAAGGAGAGCGGCGTAAAGACACTGCTTTGAATAACTTCTGAATCTCATGAGTGGGTCAAGATAGTCCCTTATCAAATTCCAAAGTGAAAAAGTATCTACAGGAACCTTAGAAGGTCCATGAAGTGAATAGAAAGTTTTCAATTGCTGACCTATTTTTTCCCATGTTTGAATATTAACAGTTCCTCCTTCCGGGAGCCATGGACAAATTTCCTGCACAAAATGAAGAAAACGATCAAACTGTTTATGTGTAACCTTAACGCCCCGAGTGGATAACATAGAGTACAGTAGCTGAACGAAAAGTTGTCATTCCTTAGGTCCAGTTTATCCCATTTTTACTCCTGATGAGAAGAAAACAGAAAGAAAAACTACATCTAAAACATCCCCCGGCACAACCTCTTTTACCTTATGCGTGCACGTGAAGTATCTCCGGGGTCCCTCTCAACAGCCCACGTACTCAGGTCCCTGTTCGGGCGCCACTTGTCAGTCACTGTTAGACTGAGGAACAAGTCCTGAAAGGAGGTGAGGGGATTAAGAAGAGACGGGGTCAGGAGGGTGGTGTACAAGCACACACACACTTTATTTCCCATCAAAACTCTTTTTATAGATTGCAGTAGGCAATACATGTTTTTGTTAAAATCACCAGACAGAATCATCAGACAGTATTTCCTTAGTTTTGAAGTTATAGTACAAAACATTCTGCGAACCAGAATATAAACATGCGTGAGAACAGATTGTGATTACCGAAATATGCCAAGGACAAACTATAGTTAGAGAAATCGCAAGCAACCTCACGGGCCAAGACTCATATCTTCTCTAATAACTCTTTCGGGTCCTGTCAAGAATTAAGCAGGACTTTGCCATGCTTTAAGCTGCAAGGACTGTGTCAGCTTGCAGCTGGTTCCCTACATGAACCTGCCCGAGAAAAGTATTATTCTCAACTGCATCTGATTCCTCAATGTCTGAAGCAGGGTAGATTTCAAGAAATTTTAATACCAGTTGTAGAATGCACACAATGGAAGCCAAAGCACTCTCCCAAGCAAAGGGAGCAATAAAAACTTAGCCATTATGAAAAGAACAATAAACAGGTGTAAGAGAAGACAATGGTGTGAAAGTAAGTAGACAACTTTGAATGACATAGGGCAGTTGTTCTTAAAGTGTGGTTTCCAGATAGCAGCATCAGTATCACCTATGCATTTGTTAGAACAGCAAATTCTCCAGTTTTACTCAAAAAATACTCAACCAGAGTCATTCATTATTTTTAAAAGTCCTCCAGTGATTCTGATATATAGCAACATTTAATAGCCATTGAAGTAGAGTTTGTAAAGGCATCTTCCTTTTTCTATCAACAAGGGCAGCTTAGGTAGAGTGTATCTACAATTCAAAGGGCTAATCTCCAATATCAAGTGCAAAGCTGATAGATATAAAGAAAATATCCAGACAAATTATTTTCCAAAGCCTCTGATTTCTTCTTGAAATCATTCAAAGTCCTCATTAGGCAGCACTACAACCTTGATGATTAGGAGGAAAAAATCCTTGAACAGACTCTAATGTCAAGAAATCTGTACCTAAAGGCATTAACACCTACTTTCAAGAGTCCAAAGAAATCATTTTATTCTTACAACAATTACCTACTTGACCTAATATTATTAAAAGAGTATGGAATTATTTTCTTGGGTAAATTCCAGTCTATTTAACTAAAACATAAAGCAGAAGGTCTTTAGAAACTTTCTGGTAAATGCTATGATTTTCAAATAGAACTTGACAATAAAATAGCTCAAGGGGATATTTGACTGTTAATGTGAAGTTTTGGGTCAGGTAGTTGTGAATAATAATAACAGTTTGTACTTATTGAGTGATGGCTGTAAGTCAGATTCTCTTCGGAGACCCATATATGTATAGTCTCAATTAATCTTCACAAAAAAATGTATGGGGTATTAGTAGCCCTATTTTTATATGAGAAAACTGAAGCATCCAGAAATTACACGGTCTGCTTAAAGTCATAAAACTACTAAGAGGAAGAACAACGTTTACAGCTCAGACAATCTGCCTGCAGAGCCCAAGTTCGTAATTATGACAATGAAACACTTGTCGTTTTGAGCAAGAGTTCAGCATTAAGGGGGAACAACTCTATGGGATCATTTGATACATGTTAACTAGTTTATGGAAATAATTTTGCTTCTCAAAGGAAAAACATTATTGTGACATAATGTAGGCAAATGAATAGCAATTGAAATTTGAGAAAATTTTGTAATTCTCTATCAAAATTAGTACTAAAGGGAGATAAGTTCTTAATGTAAATGAAGAAAAAGAGCAATATTTTGGATGGTCTACTTAACAATAACTACGCTTTTTAAAATTTTAAAACATTCTATATAAAATAATTTTCAATATATCAAAATGTTATTAGTTGGAACCATTTATGATGGTAATATTTTAAAATCAGATTACACACACATTTAAATACACATGTATGTACATATAAAAATATAGTATAAAATAAAATATAAAATATAAATATAAATATATAAATTAGGCTATTTTGTTCAGAATTACCATTATAAATATTAGTTCTAGTGATGTAAATTATTATAGAAGTTGGCAAATATGAGCCAGATCCATATATACTAGGCATTAAGTTTGGAGAAGTAGATTAGGGTCATATCAAAGGATGCTGTTATGAATGTTAAAGACTGAATTTTATTTGACATACAGTTATATTTAGAGTTTATATTTTAAATCAGGAGTTGTATAAGGGGTGACTTGCAGGAAACGTCAATGTGTAAGATTGATAAAAAAGGAGGAAATAGACACAGAAAATGTAAGGTTATTAAAATCGTCCAGGAAAGAGGCAATGGATGTTTAAATTAGAGTGTTTCAAAAAGAGTTTAAAGGACAAGTCAGAAACAAGAGGTATTTCAGTTTCAGAATCAACAGCAAGTGAGAATGAGAGAGAAGGAGAAGCCAGGGGTGACTGTGAGCCTTTAAGCCTTCAAGTGATAAGTGAACAGTGGTACAGTTAAGAAGAAACACTGAAATAAGCTCTCCAGCTCATGTAGTCTCTACTAAGACAACTGTTTCCACTTCTGAAAATGGCAAGATGATATGCGGTTCCTCTGAGGTCCCCTCCAGCTCTAAACTTTCATATTATAAAAGTAGATTTTAAATTAAAAGCAACAGAAGCAACTTACCAGATATATAATGAACATGTAAGCAAAGACATTGGTAATAGGTTGGAAAATGTCCCTCTGAAAAATTCTAACAGTTTAGCATAGCATTTATAACCATGCACATACAGAAAATAATCCTAAATATGACATAACCTTTTCTTCCAATTTCCTTGAAGAACAGCTAAATGAACTCTTTCCTTTGAACATCAGTTGGGTGATGTAGTCTTTAAAATCAGTGACTCAAATAATGAATATATTTCAGAGAAATGTGTCTGGCTGAAAGTCAAGATGTACCAAAGTATTGTTCACTCCTAATAATTTAGCGTCCTCCTGCTTGACTTTCTAAACTTACTTCAAAATTTACATAATAGAGAAAGTGATAACTTTGAAGAACACACACAATATATTCAGTGGTACAAAACGAAATCCCAGGTTATGAGGCCAAGCTTTACAGAGGCCACCACCTATCACCCTGGTTCTATGACTGTCATTTTCTCTCTCTCCAAACAACTCTAAGCACTCCTGCTAGAGCAACTTTTCTTTTACCACATCACTCTCTTTGTCCAAGATAGGTCTGTATTCTCCTGTTTCCATACAGAGCATTTTCAGACTCTTAGTTGGTCTTCAGTGTCCCTCAGTATCTGATCCTACTCAAAGAATGCACATTGATCTTATTTTTCTTTATTTGCTTTACTTCCCAATATATCTGTTTTTTTTCCACCAACACAGGCCATTCTCTACTGCCTGAACCACTTTCAGTGTGTTCCTCCCTCTGACTAGAATGACTGCTCCCACCTCCTACCTAAATCCTGTAAGTTTTTAGAAGTGCTGTTTGAGAACCACCCTTCTATGATTCCTTCTCTGGTCTACACTGATCTCCACCTTTTCTGGAATTTTACTGAATATCTGATAAACATATTAATGCTTAACTCTTCCATTTGCTTCATGATTTCAGTTTGTCATTCCAACTAGATTTTTTTTTCCCCACAAAGTAGGAGATATATCACCTTCTTTATTTGACAATTTCAGTCAGTACTCAGTCAAGTGATGGGGACATATTATGTTGTATTTATTGGTTTTCTTAAAAATTCCCACATTTGGTTATGATAATTGAGTGCAGTAGCATCTACCCAAAGTGTGTGTGTGTGTGTATGTGTGTTTGATTATTTGTTTAATGAGTTGATTTGAGTAAGTCATTGTGTTCATGTTCAACAAACATTTAAGTACCTACTATGTTTTAAACATTGTAATAAATATATAGTTATATATAATGCTATAAAATAAGCCACTAGAAAAATCTCAGTGATATACAAAAATAAGCATTTATTTTTTACCACATATATCTGCAGATCGTCTAAGGTTCAATGGATCTAAGCCAGGCTTAACAAGGTTTGACTCCAAGCTCTGATTCTATTCTAGCCCTGTTCCAAGTATCACTCATCTTCCTTGGATTAGGAGCAATGCAAGGTAGTTCTTCTGATATCAAAGACAAGAGAAGAGGGTCAACCATACAAGCACATTTCAAGAGTCTACTCAACTCTTGTCCACTAACATTATGTTGGTCAAAGCAAGTGATATGGCTAAGTACCAAATCACAGAGACACCATGGCAAAATGTGAGGGTAAGCATTTGCATAGCTCCTATAGGAAGCTGGTAAATAGGGAACAATAATTCACTGTATCCCAAGGGAGCAGACATACAAGCCAGTCCTGCTATCCTGCAGTTTATAGTAACTTTAAGGAGACTGTTAAGATTAAAAGTAATTAAAATACAGTAATATAAGTGAAACATGTAAGATCCTTTCCACACTGGTCTAAGGTGGTATATGAAAATCTACTATTTGACAGGAAGGTATGGAATAAGTACTAGCTAATATCAAGGCTTCATGGTAATTGGATTCAGGTTAAGCATTCATGGGGAGTAAGTAGGTGATAAGTACCTGTAATTAGGAAGAAGGGTATTGAAAGAGTCAAAAAGGTATCTCAGACACTATTTTTATTTTTCCCATTTTTCTATGCATCACTGAATAGACAAGTGAGAAGGTGCCTGAATCTCAGTTGGGCATGCAGCAGGAAACTTCAGCAAAATCAGTCCACTAGATGCCTAAGTAAAGCAAATCCCTGGAAATAAATTACTTGATGTTAGAAATTATGTAATTTGCATTTTTTCCTCCCAAGAACTCTGTGCAGTAACTGTGGTATGGATGCATGAGAGACTGGTCTGTGGGTTGCTCACATCATTCCCTGTTGTGTTTATCGAAGCTTTTCCCCATGGTTTTCTACAACCAGCCCAGCCGAGGGGCCAAGTGCCTGAGTTATCACATAACATTAAATTGCTATATGGTGATCATACAAACATACCGTAAGGTAGGAAGAGTTCTGATATGGTCAATCAGTGCAAAATAGTGTCATCAGGAATATAAAATGACAACAACGTACTGAGTAAAACTTTTAGTATTAAAAAAAGATTTATGAATAGAAAGATAATTGTTTACCTATAAACAATTATTTTCATGTGTATTTTCATTCTTTGACAAACACTCAGTTGTTGGGTCTGAATTATATTCACGGCAATGGATCATGGATCAATACAGCAAAGTATTAAAGTAGAGAATAGTAATGATTCTTGTACCTGGAGTTAGAAAAGAGTAATCCTACTTTGGAGTTCCATAAGACAAAATACAATATAACTTCTTCTCCCTTAGTCCATCTCAAATCTAACACGAGTTTCCCTACCCCATCACAGCTACAGATTTCTGTTCAAAATAAATTCAGCAGAAGTGTATATGAAGCTCTTTTATATCTCAGAGGAGTGAGATGCTACGAAATGGCATAAGAAAGAGGGCATTGTCTCTTCCATAAAGGACTTGAAGTTCTGTCATGACTTCCTCTTCCCAACTTATTTCCTACACAGATATTTGAGGACTTATCTGCATAAGTCCCTAACTGCAGGGGGTGGGGCAGGGGAAACACGTAGACATAATCCTAGAAGAAGAATATGACTTGGATACATGTTAAATAACATCCATGTCAGGAATCAGCTAGGAGGTGCCTGACTTATTTTCCCATAAAATTTTTGTGACAGCCACAAAGGCAAGAACTGCTGGTGTCATTGAAAATATTGAAAATCAACTTGTAGTTTGAGATGGTAATAGATGTTCACAGTTAGATAACAGATTTCAGACATATTTACACCCAGCTTGACATTAAATTAACCACCATGACAGAAAAAATGAGAAAACTCAAACAGTTCTTTAAATAAACCAATCACTTGTAAGTATCTGAGAAGAAATGTATACTCCCTATAGCTTCTAATTGCTATTTAAGTGTCCACTTTGTCCCCTGCAGATAAAGTCAAGCTATTCTGCAGCAAGCAGGCAATCATGTATTTCCATTGTCATTTCACAGAGCAGCCAATAGAATTTCAGACTGATAGGGTGATCTTTTTGAAGTCAAATGATGTGTCAGTGGCAGCATCACTAAATGCACAACCTTTTTTATTTAGTCTAGGATTACTGTGAACTGAACTGTGTACCATTACCCACTCCCCAACTCCAATTTAAAAGTTGAGGCAATAAACACAATGAGAGAGTATTTAGAAATGGAGAACTCAGGACGTCATTAGCTTCAGATGAGGTCATGAGGGTGGGGCCTTCATGGTGGGATTGGTGCCCTTTTGAAAAGAGATAGCATAGAGCTTGCTATGACCTCTCTCTTTGCCTTGTGAGGACACAGCAAGATGATGGCCATCTGCAAGTCATGTAGAGAACCTATACCAGGAACTAAATTCCACAGCTGCCTAAAACAAAGATCTTTTCTTCTACCTACTGCCTGGCAGCATGAAAACTGAGGGACTCCAGGCTGGGAAGAAGGGCTCTGAATACAACATTCCTAATTTCTCCCTGCCTCTCCATTCCTCTCCATAGACAAAGCTATCTTGAGAAAAAAGAACAGAGCTGGAAGTACCACACTATCTGACTATACTTCAAACTATAATACAAACCTACAGTAATCAAAACAGTATGGTGCTGACAAAAAACAGACACATAGGTCAATGGAACAGAACAGACAGACCAGAAAAAACCTAAGCACTTATATAAGTTAGTCTATGACAAAGGAGGTAAGAATATACAACTGGGAAATGACAGCATCTTCAATGAGTGGTGCTGTGAAAACTGGACAGCTACATGCAGAAGAATAAATCTGTAACACTGTCTCATAACATACACAAGAATAAACATAAATTTGGTTAAAGACTTAAATTTAAAACCTGAAACCTAAAATTTCTAGATGAAAACATAGGCAATATGCTCTTTGACATAGTTCTTAGCAATATTTTGGGGGATCTGACTCCTCAGGCAAGGACAACAAAAGCATAAATAAACTCATGGGACTACATGAAAGTAAAAATATTTTTTTTAGTGAAGGAAACCATCAACAAAGCAAAAAGACAGCCTACTGAATGGGAGAGAACTTTTGCAAATGATATATCTGATAAGGAGATAATATCTAAAATGTACAAAGAACTCATACAACTCAACATCAAAGAAATAAACAACACAATTAAATTTGGGCAGAGAACCTGAATACACATTTTTCCAAAGAAAACAAACAGGGGGCCAACACGCACATGAAAATGTTTGTGCTCAACATCACTAATCATCAGGGAAATGCAAATCAAACCACAGTGACATGTTACCGCATACCTGTCGGAATGGCTATCATCAAAAAGAAAACAAATAACAAGTGTTGGTAAGGATGTAGAGAAAAAGGAACCCTCATGCACTGTTGGTAGGATTGTAAATTGGTGCAGCCACTATGGAAAACATTATGGAGATTCCTCAAAATTAAAGATAAAACAACTAAATGATCCAGCAATTTCACTTTTGTGTATTTACCCAAAGAACACAAAAACACTAATCAAAAAGATATATGCATCCCTATGTTCATTGCAGCATAATGTACAATAGTCAAGATATGGAATCAACCTAAGTGTTCATCCACAGATGAAAGGATAAAGAAGTTGTGGTATTTATATGCAACTGAATTTTATTCAGGTCATAAAATACATGAAATCTTGCCATTTGAGACAACATGGATGAATCTAGAAGGTATCATGCTTAGTGAAACAAGTCAGACAGAGACAGTCAATACTGTATGATATCACTTATATGTGGAATCTAAAAAAAACAAACAAATGAACAAACAAAATGAAAACAGACTCATAGATATAGAGAACAAAGGGGAAGTTGCCAGAGGGGTGGATGTGGTGGTTGGGAGATTAAGAAGTACAAACTTTCAGTTATAAAATAAATTTCATATGGATGTAATATACAAAATAAGGAATATGATCTATCATGTTGTAATAACTTTGTGTGGGGACAGATGGTTGCTAGACTTATTGCAGTGATCATTTTGCACTGTGGTTAAATGTCGAATCACTATGTTGTACACCTGAAACTAACATAATATTGTACATCAACTATATTTCAAATTTTAAAAAGTTTGGACACCATTTACCAAAAAAAAACCTTAGTATGTTCTACAAGGCTGTATGTAATCCTCACCACCTTATCCCTTGACCACCACACAACAACAGTCATGTTACCTTAATAATAAATAATTGCTTCTGCACATTAAGCTGTTCCTTATCTTTGTGCCATTGCTCATCATCTTCCTTCAGCCAAAAACACAGTTCTCTGATTATCTGGCTGTGTAAAATTTTTGTATCCTTAAAAACTCAATTCAATGATCAGCTTCACTGGAAATTTTCCCAGGGCTATCTAGGGTCACACTATGCGCTACTCCTCTGTGTTTCCCTAACACCCAGGACATACTCCTATCTTTGCACCAGTAATTATCTGCACATGTATCTCTTCTCTTCAGTGAGGACACGAGACTCATTTATTCACCTGGGTATCCCTGGGTAATATTTTAAAGTAACTGTTCAACATAAATTTGTTAAAGTAATATTAAAAAATTACAGTAGACAATGTGCTGGCTCTCATCCTGCAAATCATGCTGAGGTTTGTGAGAATATGCTGGGTCAATTGTTTTCTGAGGTTAGATTGAAGACATCATTTAGACATATCAAATATTCATACTGTTATTTTATTGTATTTGCAATTAACATATCCATTTCCAGAGTCACTGGGAAAATATGCTCTGTTTGTCTGTGTGGTGGTTGATTTATTGCACCCTGCACTGTTTTCTGGTTACCTCTGCTAATGCTTGATATTTCTACCTGTTATACAAGAATTCTTATGTAAGTTTCCAGGCATAAGCAGGAGGATCTAGGGTGGATTTAAACTAAATCAATTTAAATAGTAGTTTTAAACCACGATTTAGATCACTTGTGACAAAACCTAGGCTCAATCATCCTTCCTCCACCTTGTGCCCACCTCACCTACTTTTTGATCAAACCTTAATGCATGTGCTTCCAGATCCAGAGACACTAGGAGTTATATTTAGAAGACTGTAAATCATTTTTACACATCTAAAAAGACAATGTTTAAACTTCATTTTAAGGTAATTAGCAAACCAAATTGTATCTGGTTTTTTTTGGTTATCAGATCAAACACTCTAATGTTAACAGTCTTGTCTCATTCCAAATGTTTGCTATTTAACATAAACTAGATTATTCTGTTCCTTGGTTATTCCCCATTTTATTAAGTGTTTGAGCAATTTCTGTGTTCTTTTATAATTATAGCAAATTTTGTCCAGGAGTAATTCTACCCCCAATCAATATTATTTCCATATGTTATCCAAATTTGACTTGACTAAGGTAATCAGTCTGTCAGGACTGAGTTTTTCCAGTGTTTCATTTCTATATGCCTCAAAAGTAGTTCATACCATTTTTTTTCTCTCAATAGACAAAAGAGGTCTTGCCTCCTTCTATACTTAACAACTTCATTTATACTCTCAGTTTCAACTATCCCTATCTCCCTACCTTATTCACAGCACCTGAATTGTTCACCTACATCCCACACCACCCAAGAGTTCCCACATGCATTCGAAGAGTCCAAATAGGCTTGATTCAGGTACCTTTCTTCCCTTCTTAATGAAACAAGAACATGCCATTTAAAATGAGAAATTTTATTTACTTTTTTACATAAATACAGATTGGGTGAGTTATTACTTCCAAGTGAGCATGAGTCAAATGCTGACTTGCATGTCCCAAATGTAAGCTTTTTGCTGCCTGTTTATCAGTGAATTAGAAATGAAATACATCTTCCTATTTTATCCTCATTTTCCAATTTGTCTGTTTAGTATATATTGTATCAAGAGGGATCGTATGGGCAAAAAAAATCTTAAACCTATAGAAAGATAGTCTATTATGAGAAAGATCAATAACATATATTCATTGATATCCCTGTATGAAAGAAACAGCCTTAGCCTTAAGATATGTAATAGATTCCTCAGTTGGACTGAATTTTTCA
The DNA here is from genome assembly GCF_009873245.2 of Balaenoptera musculus. Taxonomy (NCBI): domain Eukaryota; kingdom Metazoa; phylum Chordata; class Mammalia; order Artiodactyla; family Balaenopteridae; genus Balaenoptera; species Balaenoptera musculus. The sequence continues at coordinate 19,023,186 of NC_045797.1, forward strand.
CCTTCTCCTTATTCACAGCTTTGCCATATAACCTTTCGGTGCCTTCCACCTCCATGGTCAAATGTTCTTCACCACTACTTGACTTTGGGTTTGATTGTGTGACTTACTTTGGCCAATGGAATGTTAGCAAATATGATATAAGCAGAGACTTGAAAAGTGCTTACTCTTTTGAGCATACATCCTTCATCTTGGTCATCTCAATGAGAAACATAGGAACCCTCCTACACTGTTGGTGGGAATGTAAATTGGTACATTCTCACTATGGAGAACCGTATGGAGATTCCTTAAAAAAACTAAAAATAGACCTACCATATGATCCAACAATCTCACTCCTGGGCATATGCCTAGGTAAAACCATGATTTGAAAGGATACATGCACCCCAATGTTCATTGCAGTGCCGTATACAATAGCAAACACATGGAAGCAACCTAAATGTCCATTGACAGATGAATGGGTAAAGAAAATGTTATACATATATACAATGGAATATTGCTCAGCCATTAAAAAGGATGATATAATGCCATTTGTAGCAACATGGATGAACTTAGAGATTATCATACTAAGTGAAGTAAGTCAGGCAGAGAAAGACAATTATCATATGATATCACTTATATGCAGAATCTATTAAAAAATGATACAAATGAACTTATTTACAAAACAGAAACAGACTCACAGACTTAGAGAACAAACTTATGGTTATCAAAGGAGAAAGGTGGGGGTGTGATAAATTGGGAGTTTGGTATTTACATGTACACACTGCTATATTTAAAGTAGATAGCCAACAGGGACCTACTGTATAGCACAGGGAACTCTGCTCAATATTCTATAATAACCTAAATGGGAAAAGAATTTGAAAAAGAATAGATACATGTATGTGTATAGCTGAATCATTTTGTGTACACCTGAATCTAACACAACATTGTTAATCAACTATACTCCAATATAAAATAAAAATTAAAAAAATAAAAAAGAAACATAAACACTAGGTGGCTCATTTGTTTAGAATTCACCAAGTCCAGATGCCCAGTTTACTCAGTGTTTCTAAAATTAATCATTTACTGGGGTATATTTTAGTGCCATAATATTCATGAGAGACTTTGGTATGCAACCAGACTGTGTCTAATTTACTCACTTTATAAGATGAGCAAACTGCCAATCATTTCCTTTAATTCTGTTCTTCTACTTCTAAACTCCCTTTATTTTTATTTTTAATGCCAAAGTTTATAGCATTTACATTATATTTCATAATTAATTATGTGTTCTGTGCTTTGTCTATATGTTTATTTTAAGCAATGAGAATCAATGAAGAATTTGTTTTGTTATGACTATGCTTACAAGATTTATTATGTAGTTAAATATTATATTATTATTGCATTACCTTTCTTATACATCCATTGCTTTTTCTGGAGTTTTAAATTACCTTTTTACTTGTTTGTATTTAATACTGTGTTAATTTGAAGGGTTGAATTGATGAAAAGGGTTTGTATGAATCACAGATCTTATCCAACACCATATTTTGGTAATGATAAAAGGGTTATAGATGAGTGCCAGTCATGATCAAAACATTATTTTCCCATAAGAATCCTAAACCATCATATGCAAGCTTTGAAAAATATCCCTTTCTCCTGTATTAAGATTAGTTTTTATAGTAGCAGATACAACTTGAGCAACATAGACAGAAACATTGTCTATAAAAGAACAATTTCTGTTTCAATACGCCTACCTTTTATGCCCTATCAATTATTTAGCTATGTTCCATAATTTTAAAATTCCAGATGTACCTACAATAAGCACTCCAGTCAAGCAAGATGTATCCTGATAGAAAGCTTTTACAGGAAAGGGGTATCCAGGTATCTTGGCTCTAGTAATGTCATTTACATCTTTCCAAGTATGACAGCTCAAGCCCATTAGCAGGTTTACAAGAAAATGTTGTCTTGGTCACTCATTTTGCCTAACCCAGTTGAGAAGGAATGAGTAAGAAGACTGCTGTTAACATTTTTCTTACAACATCCTTAAGATTTTTCAATTTCCAAAAGACCGTATCATGTCTCTAGTCTAATTTCTTTCAGTTCCCACTCTGTTCTCTTATCCCCTCCAATACCTCTGTTCAGAAGACTTCCATCGACTTTTCAAGTAACTTCCCAGGAAAGGTTGTAAGAAAGATCAATATCCTGAGTTTTTTCTTGAAACATATTTGTATATTATCACATTTGATTGATATTTTAGCCTGGATCCAGAATTCTAAGTTCAAAATGAGTTTTCCCCAGAATTTTAGAGGCTATATAAAGGTGTCCTTCAGCATATAGTGCAGCTAATGAGAAATATGATATATGTTTAAGTCTTATACCTCTATGGGACAGCTGTATGTTTGCAAAAGTGCAGGACTTGGGTTTTAGATGGAAGGGAGTAAACATGAGTTCATTACTCCACTCTTTATTGCTTCATTTGTGGACTATCACAAATGACTGTCATCAACTCTTTGCTTGTTATTTTAGAAACAATTTATTTCTAGAGTCATATCAATTGACTACAATTAATTGGATATTTCACTGGCATTCCAGTGTACAGAGGGTAAAGCTTTACAGAAAAAGCTCACTTGGGGAGATTGGGGGAAAAAAAACTATACCATTTTTAACCACTTGGGTGTAATAAATAATGTGCTAAATGTTTTACACCACTGTCATATAACCCTCACAGTAATCCTGAAGTTGGCTTATACTTTCATATACATTTTAATCTCTTATTTCAGAAAAGGAAACTAAGCTTAAATTTGTTATTAGGTCATGTAGATAATAGGCAGTTGAGGCAGAAATTAAACCCAGAACTACCTTGCCTAGTGTCCACCCACTAGATTACATCCTTCCTTTAACACATGGAATTAAGTGACCAACTTAAAATTCCTTTTAGTCTACAATTTTTTGCTAAGAACAACAATCTCTTAACTCTTGCCTGGATTACTTTCAGACATTCTTTTTCAGCCTGGAGAAATCATTTTTCTAAGGATAGTTGCTCAGGATCTGCTTCTGGTGGGCAGTAGATAATTTGTTGGTTCTTCATTCTAGCCAAATGAAGATGCTCATTTATTCAAATCCACATGGTAATGTCAACTTCATAATAAAAAAAGTTCACTTCAGTTTCTTCTTATAAATATTGATCATTCTAAGATTTTGACAATACAAGGCTAATAGCACTCAACAGAAGTGCTCCCTGCAAGTGTACTGAGCTAAAAATGGCAAAATATAAGTAACTGTAACACAGTTCGCTGAGGCCCATTTCCCTGGCAGGATTGGCTTGCATTCCACAATACAAAGTTAACTGGAGAAAAGAAGCCAGGCAGTATTGGCTACACAACATGTGGATTTCCAGGAGGAGACATAAAGATAGAAATTTAGCTGGAATGAATCAGGGAAGATTTTCTGCACCAGCACTATATTAGATGCATGTTTTGACCAAGGACTGGATTTTGTGAAGTAATAAAGCCGTTATGACCCCAAGGAAGCAACATCCACTGTAGAGCTGTGAAGGTGTAGGTACAGCTGCCTACAATGAAATTCTAGCAGACCTGGTATGTTGAACCCAGGAGCAAACACACTCCAAGCTTTGAGGGGAAGGATTAGATTGTGCATGGTGCCATTCATGTGAGCAAGTTTTTCACATCATGGTAACTCAGTAATTTTCATTATCTGTAACAAACTACAAAATTAAAATCTAGACCATGGTTTATGGATTTTACTATTGATTACATGTTTTAATTCAACTTTGTGCTAAAAAGTGCCTGTACTGCAGATATTTTCAGAAATGATGCAAAGGGAGGATTGTGCCATCCAGAAATGATCCATGAAATGAGTAACCTAGGAACATTCAGGTTACAAAGGCATTAATTCAGGAACTGAATGTGTAAAATATCAAACCTTGTGCCTGGTGTAGAGTAATTCCACAACACATTTTATTTCCCTTTGACTCTAACTTGACTTTAAATTTTACATTTTTATTCTTTGTTCATTTCTCTGACTCAGACTATTGAGGTGTTATGAGGCAGCAATTTTTCCCTCAAAAGTTTCTGCTGAATAACATTATATCTAACTGTTTCCTCAGTCTCTCCCAATGGCAGAGCAAAAAGAAATAATCTAGATTAATGACAAGATTTCTCCAGCACTAAAAATATGATCATTAGGGGCTTCCCTGGTGGCGCAGTGGTTGAGAATCTGCCTGCCAATGCAGGGGACACGGGTTCGAGCCCTGGGATGGGAAGATCCCACATGCCGCGGAGCAAATGGGCCAGTGAGCCACAATTACTGAGCCTGCGCGTCTGGAGCCTGTGCTCCACAACAAGAGAGGCTGCGATAGTGAGAGGCCTGCGCACCGCGATGAGGAGTGGCCCCCGGTTGCCGCAACTAGAGAAAGCCCTCGCACAGAAAAGAAGACCCAACACAGCCATAAATAAATAAAATTAAAAAAAAAATACCTATCATATATATTTAAATATATATATATATATGATCATTAATTGTGAGACACTAAGTTAGTGATCATCTATGTGTCACAGTTTCTTTAATGCAGGCATATTAGTTATCTATCGTTGCATTAAAAATTACCCCAAAACTTACTGGCTTAAAACAACACACATTCCTACAGGTCAAGAATCTGAGCATGATTTAACTGGGTCCTCAGCTTTAAAATACCTCACAATGCTGTAATAAAGATTCAACTGGGGCAGGATCTGCTTCCAAATTCATTTATATGGTTGCTGCAGAATTAAATTCCTTGTGGGTTTTTGGACTCACATCCTCAGTACCTTTCTGGCTATTAGTTGGAAGCTGAACTCAATGCCTCGCCATTTGAGACTCTCCCACATAGCAGTTTGTTCATCAAAGAATCTACAAGTAAAACTGAAGTCAGTCTTTTATAACCTAATTATGGTTATGCTATTCTTTAGAAGTCAAGCCAGTGAGTCTAGCCCTCACTAAAGGAAAAGGTATCATACAAACGCATGAATAGCAGTAGTTGGTGATCACCAGGGGTCATCTTTGAGGCTGACTGCTATAATGAGTAAAGCACCTGTAAGGGTCTCTGTAACATATTCAGTGTTCAATAAATGTTAGCAGTTATTACTGCTAATAATAATAATCATGTGTTTACATATTGCTCCCTTGTTGAACAAATTAAAAATTCAAATATTTTACATCATTCAAGTCTCCTCAACAATATTAGATATGTAGAATAGGTATTATCATGCCTATTTTATAATTTGGAAAATGTTAATTATTGGAAATTAATTGTGTGTTTGGATATACGGTCTTGCGTTTGAAAAAATTTTTTTCCAATGAAAAGAGAAGGAAGGCCCCCATATTGCCCAAGGATGGGCTTGTGGACTGGTACTCAGGACACCTGATGTTTCAGTTATCTATATCTGTGCAACAAACCAGTCTAGAACAGTGGTGGAAAACAAGGACTCATTTATTTTCCTTACAGATCTGGGATTTGACTAAGCTCAGCAGGGATTTCCTACTTTGAGTCTCTCAAGCATTGGCAGTCTGATGTTACCAGGGGCTGAGGTTATTATTCCCATGCTGTAGAGCCCAGGCTGGGCAGTCTAAAACAGCTGAGGCTCAAACAGCTGAGGTATCTCTCTGTCTCTCTGTCATCTTTCCCCGTGGGCTTTCCCTATGGATTCCTCAGGACAGTTGGGCTTCTTAAGTGTTTGTTGAAAGCTCCAAGAGTGACTATTCCGAGATAAATCAGCAGATGCTGCATGGCTTTTCTAACCTGACTTCAGATGTCACATGGCATCATTTTCACTGGCATCTATACTTTGGGACAGTCACAAAAAACAAGACCAAGTTCAAGGAGAGGGAACATAGAATCCACTTCTTCAAGGGAAGAATATTAAATAATGTTAAGGTTTAAGACCAGCACATCATGCTCGAGTAGGCTATTACTATAAAAAATATAAAATGTCAACAATTCCCATCTTTCTTCTCTTTTCTGTATATCATCTTGGTTCCTTTTCCATATTTCTCTTCTTTACACTAACTTAGTTATACCTTTTAGAGATTTTTTTTAATATCCATTTTCATTCATTTCTCAAATTGTTTCTTGGCTCTAGCATCAGAATTGTCTAGTCACAGTGAAATGAGGAGAGTTTAAAGCATGAGAGACCATTAACTGAGGGCCATCATACCTTTGAGTCTCTATGCTTCTTTCATCATTTTCAGGCTTACATTTATTTCATCTTGCTCATCCTCATTACTCCTCCTTATCTCAAAGATCTAATGCATCAGTGAACCCATGGGAGTTCTTAAGCACACAGCATGTGTCTGTAACCAAGAGCTTACAAATTCATATTCAGGAGATTTTCAGAGCAAAGAAATGAGGAAAGAAAAAAAGGAAAGCCACTTTCTGTGTAATTACAGACTGCATCACATTCACTGTGAGCGCATTTGACTTCTGTAACTTGCCAAAGTACCTTAAGCAAAAGCAAAAATATGTCATTAAAGCAATATTTTTAAACTCATTACCAACCCTATTAAAGAGGAGTCACAGGATTTTCTTGAGGTATTAAAACTGTACCATGGGTATTAAACATAACATGTCTGTCTCAGTACAAGGAAGCAAATCACAGAGGATGGTGAAGATTCATGAAGTCTTGATACTTGGCAGTCTAGGAAGTCTGTCATACTTTCAAGTTTCTTCATCTCTACCTCAAAAACTGCTCTGTTATCCTCTCCTCTCCACTTCTAAATATAACACAGAAATCCTGTATTAATTGCAAATGATCCTCAAAGCAAGCATATACACATGACTCAGTCAATGCCCTTCAGCCAAAGACAACCAGGAACACACCTGTAGTTGAATAAGTTGAGTGTGCTGTAATGAGAAAAAGCATATCCCACGGGGCTTCTCAGTAAGAGAGTATTAGAAAAGAATGACATGATTCAGGATTGTGTGAGTTAGTTTTGAAGAGATTTAAAGGAAGCAAGGCTTTGCTCTGGCTTGTACGCTGTTATGAATTATGGTCAATTACATGACTGCTTATCATAATAACTCTTATCTAGAAGGAAGAAAGAATAGGCTGAGGCTAAAATTATAATTGGTAAAGAAGTAGCAGTCAATCATGCCAGAGAAGGGATGTGTTTGGTCATTTTATGATTTGGACAATGTCCACGCTTTGTGTGTGTGTTCAGACCTGATTACAACGTAGTCTGGTTTTGATCACAGAGTAGCCTTGTCTAGCGTTATGTTCACTGAAATTGTTTATATTCTACAGGTGAGCAGCAAAACACAGCTGACAGTACCAGGCTCCAACTGTCAGGAACTTCTTTCTTCCAACTTCAGGCAAGTTGCTCAATTTCATCTTCAGTTTTCTTTGTGTAAAATAGGGTTATAAGAATAATAGTTGCTTAATACGAGTATTGAAGGGATAATACCTGCTTAATAGAATCCCTCTCTCGGGAGAAAAAATGTGTGTGTGAGAGAGAGAGAGAGGTAGAGAGAGCGCTTATTTAGGTAGAGCTCAAAAAATTTCAACCTCATCCCCTTATTACTTTTTTAAATAAATCCTTCCCATTCTACATCTCAGTTTCCTAATCTTTATATTGGGCTGATAAATTTTCTCTTATTTTTTTTGTCCTTGAAAATATATATTCCTTTCCTTTTACATTTATTTTTTCTTTTCCACAAATATTTTTTATTTTGAAATAAAACACATATATAGAAAAGTACACAAAACACAAAAGTGAAGGTCAACACACTGTAAATGCATAATCCCCAGACTGAAATGAAGAAAAGGAAGAAGAAGAAGGAAAGCCTCCGCTGCCACCACGGCAACTCCTATGTTCCATCCCTGCCCCAATCATCTTCTCACTAAATGTATCCACCATCCAGAATTTTATGGTAATTATTTAATTTACATAAATTGTTTTTATAGCTCTATCTCTGTTACTATACTAGATGTGGGGTATGTTTAGTGGGTTTTGAATATCATAGCTGTTCTTAAAGGAAAAGGTCAAGTGTAAGTAAGTTTCTTTGAGTGTGGATGTCAAAGAACCAGTAGGAAAATTGAGGAAGCACATCTGTAAATGTGATTCCAAAAAGTACCAGCCCAAGATGAGGAAATGGGGTTCACTATCAGAATCTCCGGTAATTTTGCCTATTCCTTCAAGTTCCTAATACTTAGGTCTTCTAGTCTGTCTCATTATCTGCTACTGGGAAAAGTTCTTATATCATCATTTTCATTTCAGTACAAATGTGTATACTACAGGGTGAATGTAAATTGCTATTCCTTCTTTTTAAAATATTTGTATTTTAAATATTTACTCTTTTTATATTTCTGCTGTTGGAATTTTCAGAATCAGTACCCGGAAATGTTTCCTTGGCAACCCTAATATCATATGACACTGATCTATTTCTATATTACTTTTGAAAAATGACACTCTTTGACTGATGGTGGGAAAGGCCTGCTCTGGAAATAAGTAGACTTGAATCCCAGGCCCAGGTCTAACTGTATGATTTTGATGAAGTAATTCCAATGTGTTTGTCCCATCATTTGACTAAAGTCTGATAAGTATCACCTCAATTTTAAGGGCCTGGGAGCTAGTGATATAAGGTGCTAATCCTGCCTTCAGGGAGCCCTGAGTTAGTGAGGGAGACAAGTAATCAAGCTTCCAATTTAAGCACAGTATTATCTGTGATATGAAAGAAATGGTCAAAAAATGCCACAGGAAATCAAAATGAAGCCACTGGAGGATAAGGGGATTGGAAGTTAGATAAAGGTGATCAAAAGGTACAGACTTCCAGTTATAAAACAAATAAGTACTAGGGATATAATGTACAACATGGTAAAGATAACCAACTCTGCTGTATGTTATATATGAAAGTTAAGAGAGTAAACCCTAAGAGTTCTTATCACAAGGACATTTTTTTTTTTCTTTTCTATTTCTTTAATGTCATATCTATATGAGGTGATGAATTTTCTCTAAACCTATTTTGGTAATCATTTCATGAATGACGTAAGTCAAATCATTATGTTGTACATCTTAAACTTACACAGTGCTGTATGTCAATTATTATCTCAATAAAACTGGGAAAAAATGAAGCCACTGGACCCTAACTCAGAGATGAGAGAAGACTTCTTAAGGAAGATCAACTTTAAAGGGCCTGGAAGAATTAACCTGGTGAAGAAGGGGAGAGAAGAATTCAAGGCAGTGAAAATATAAGTAATGAAATAATGCATAACAAATTGTAAGTAGTTGATAATGTGGTTTTATCTGTAAACGGGAGATGGACTAGTGGTTTTATTTGTAAATTGAAGTTACAGAGTAATGGTGGCTAAAGAGAGAAATGTGCCTGTTACATTAATCTTTGGGTCATGAAAACAATAGTGAGCTATTGAAGGGTATGTAATAGAGGAGTTTAGCAATAAACTTGGAAAATAAATTTTGCAGAGGCAGGGTGATTAATCCAGTTTTAGACATGTTCATTTTGATTATTCTAATTAGAGATTTAATAAATATTTCCTGTTGGAAAGAAGGGGGAAGCAAGGAAGGAAGGAAGGAAGGAAGGAGGGAGGGAGGGAAGGAAGGGAGGGGCTGTCTAGGGCTCTGGATCTTGACTTTGAACTATCTAATTAGATGATGTTAGTATATAGACATTGCTTGAAGTCATGAAAATAAGCATTATTTAGAAAGTAAGAAGAGGAGTATCAGACTTCCCTTACCAGATGTGAAGGCATCGCTGGGGATATTGTAAACCTCTGCAGCATTGTCCTTAGTCCTAATTTGAAAATAGGACTACAGTATCTGAAGTACTGAGTTTGAATACCAAAACCTGAGGTATATTATCCTACAGAATTGCTAAGTCCATTGTGTGGCTAATGTCTAAAGCTCTTATAGGGGTGCCCAAGAGGTATGAGTAAGAATGCCAATTGCAGTAGTGTTTCTAATTTCAAAATATTAGAGGAAAAAAATCTTGATGTCTATCAATAGGACAAAGATAAGCAGGTGCATTTTAATATAATTATCAAAGGATAGTCAATAAAATGAATACATTAGTTACATGTATTAACATAAAAATGTCAAAAACAGTGATGGTATGCGTAATATGTCTTGTAAGATGCCAATTTATAATATGAAAACATAGAGAACTGTATTATATATTTTATATTGATATCTAAATCTTGATATCTATAATAAAAACATGATAGAAATATAAACTCCAAAATCATGATAGAATTATTTTCTGAATGGAGAGGGAGGAAGCATGAAAGTTTCAACTGTACTGTAACATTTTAGTTCTTTTTTTAAAATATTGATTTAATAAGTCAAAATGTTAACATTCAATACTGATAAACATTCATCATATTGTTTTGCAGGTTTCAAACTTTATATATCATGCACAATATATTATTCTCCAACTTACTATATTCACTCACTGTTTTGTTTTTGAGATTTATCTGTGTAGGAGTTGTATTATTCCCTGTTCTCTCCAGTATGTTTAAAATATTTCATAAAAATACTTTTAAGAGAGCAAGGAGAGGGGATGAATAAAGAAATACACAATAACTAAAAAGAATGTGAACCTGGAAAAATTATCTGAGACTTGGTTCTGAGTTTGGTGTAGTTAATTTTATAATAGCCCCAGCCTCTGGTGAGTTTCTACCAGGAACAAATCAGCAGGCTGACTGTGCAGATACCATCCCACGCATACCACCCCTCCAGTCATTCCTCTCTAAAGCTAAGTGGGTCTAAGTACTCTGGAACATTTCTGATGTGGAAAATGTTTTTTTTGCAATTATCCTTCAGTTCATCACCTTCACCTTGGACTTGGAAAGGCAGTAGCCCCACCAGGAGTCCCTCACTTTCTCTATAACCTATAATCTATTTTTGACTTCTAATATCACAACATACTATAAGAGAGGGATTGAAAAGCTAGGCTTTAATCATCTGTAACAGAAGGCAGGGGGAGATGTTAATAATTCTTATTGATGGGGGAAATTAAGGCCAGGGAGCCAAAGTGTTGATAATCAATGTCACAATAAGTGTCCAAAGAATGGGTCCTACACACTTATATATAGATTAGTACTAAGAATATGTCTGCAATAGAATCAGAACTTTGCTTTCATTCATCTGCTTATTTCTGTGGTCTGGTAGACATAGTCCATACACTGCTCTATGGTATGATAAAAGATATCTTTGAGGTATCTCTGAGTTACCTATACTTCCTCCAGGTACTAGCCTGCTTGGAAGTTATTAGTAATGCTGCGAATTGTAAGAAAATATCAAGGTTAGAACCCATAGATGCTCTGAAATAGGTTGTTCCAGACAAAAGGAAAGTAATAAGTTGTTTTAGGCAAAATCAACTATGGTGAAGCAGGTAGACAAATCACGTTGTTAGTAGTTGGTATAAAAGTCTGTACACATGTACAAAGTTGAAGAGGTTTTAAAACTAATATCTGAATGGCATGTTTCAGGGACCATTTAATTTTGGGTTTTGGACACCAAATTTGTTGAATATTTACAATAGACATTGAATAGCTCCATTTAAAACTGCGCTGAAAACTTAGGGCCACAGATTCATGCCCTTAGGGGAAAATAATGCTATTGATATAGAGCAGTGGAACTCAACTGCGAGTGATTTTTCCTCTGAAATGCTCCCAGGGGATATTTGGCAATTTAGCAATGGAAACATTTTTGGTTGCCACATATTTGGGGATGAAGGAGTGCTATTGCCATCTTGTGACTGGAAGTCAAGGATGATGATAAACATCCTACAATGCACAAAACATCCATGACCACACCCACACCCCCACACACACCCCAAACGATCATCTGATCTAAAATTTCAATAGTGCCAGGACTGAGAAACCATAATGTAAAACATAATGGTGGCTAGAGCAAGGTAGGGCTTGTGCAAATCTTAATGCTTCTATCACCACAAGGTTGTTATCTTTATTGTAAAATAGCCATAAGTCAAAATAGAAACCTTATGTGAATACTTTCCCTTGGATCCCTAAGGTGGTCCTTTCCTTGGACAAAGTTGTCATATGATGCCAACATACTGAAGTATGCCATATCAATCATGGAACCATCATGAGACCCTTTTCAAGGACTTAACCTAGACTATGGTTAGAGGCATCATGGCCTTGAGTGAGGACATCCATAACCTAAGTATAGTTCAATTGCCCATCCTTTAGACCAGATCATCTCAGCCTTCATTGTCATAGAGGGTGGCTTTGATAAACCTGAGTCTTGGCTTCTTCAAAATGTCTAAGCATGTCAGTGCCTGCCTACTGCCTATTTCAGGTAATTTCTCTTAGTTGAAGTTAAGAATTAGATTCGCTGTCTGAAGACACCCTGCCCACTTTTTTCACTTTCTAGGTTATGATATCTAAGTTATGACACACTCAAACAACTCTAAGATTGTCCCACAATTCACCCGGTGTGGGGTGTAATTTGGCATCAGTCTCAGGTGTTACACATGGGTACTATTGCCCTCATTAACATCTCCCAAAAGCAACACTAATGGTCAGCAGATCCTGTTTCCAAAGTAGTTAGCTTTTTCTGGGGTCAGCTTTCTGGAAGTGCTGACATGGAGATGGAGGTCATTTAACCAAGTATTTTCCCAAGCCATGGCCTCCCACAATAGAGGGATAACTGAGTTGTTTCACTTTTCGTAAAGACAGAGGTAAGATAAACAGAATCTGAATTACTGGAAGAGTACAACCATGTTAAGGAACAAGATGAATCCTCTAGCTTTATTATCACAGTTACCTAAGTAGTTTGTCCAAAGAAATGCAAGGTGAGCTGTCGGCAGTGCCCAGAGAAATCTAAGAACTATTAGACGTTTTTCACTGAAATTGAGTTTTGTACAAATTTTAACACTTATTTGAAGAATCCAGATGACATAAATATTAAAAGGATTCAACAATTTTTTTAAAGTTTATGTTGATCTCACAGTTTGCATAAAGGTGCCACTAACAAAACTATTTAGACCTTCCACAACTAGTAACCTTCTGAGGACAGAGTCTAATTATGCATTAATGTAAGCCTGACAACATATAATCTTTGGAAGACAGCTTTGTTGATGGATATGCCATGTTTCAGGATGATGGGAAAACGAGACAAATCAAGTGGGGAAAACACACATTTCTCCTCCAAAATAGACAAGGTTGTAGGTGCTCAAATGCCCACCCCTGTAATACCTTTTCACACAACTGAACTAGTACAGAAGGTCAGAGATGCACATGAAAAGGAGCAGTCCTCTTAAGTAGTAACTAAACAGACGTCTTTTGTTTAGTTAGGAGGAGAAGCAAATAATGAAACCCAGTTAGCAGACTGGGTCAAGATTTTGTGGAACACGTTATTTTTGCATTCATAAAGAAAGAGCATGCACTTGGAGCAAACATGCAACTCACAAACTGTATCAGTCACAAGATTACTTCAGTGAAGTAGGTCACTTCTTCTGCCTCCAAACTTGCAAATATCTTCTACTGCATTTTGGTATATTTGCTTAACAGATATTTAGCACTCTCTATATATTGGGCACTGGACCTAGCACTGTACATACATTTTATTTATTTGTTTATTTGTTTGTTTGTCTGTCTCATTCTTAATCTATACTTTACTTTTATTGAAATATAGTTGGCATACAATATTATTTAATTTCATTTGTACTATATATAGATATAACATTTGCATACATTATGAAGTAATCACAAGTCTAGTAACCATCTGTACACAATATAAAGTTATTATAATATCATTGACCATATTCCTTATGATGTACATTACTTCCATGAGATTTATTTATTTTATAATTGAACATTTGTACCTCTCAACCCCCTTAACATATTCCCACAGCCCTCCCCCTGGCAATCACCTTCTTCTACTCTGTATCTATGACTGTGTTTTCCCTTTTCGTTTTCATTTTTTTGTTGTTGTTTTATTTTTAAGATTCCACATATAAAGGAGATAATATGGTATTTGTCTCTCTCATCTGACTTATTTCACTTAGCATGATATCCTCTATATCTATCCAGATTTCTACATATGGCAAGATTTCCATTCATCATCTGTAGAGGAACTCTCAATTTCTTTCTGTATCTTGGCTATTGTAAATAATGCTGCTACAGACATTAGGGGCATATATCTTTTAGAATTAGTGTTTTTATTTTCTTTGCGTAAATACTCATAAGTAAAATCGCTGGGTCATTTTTAATTTTTTGAGAAACCACCATAATGATTTCAATAGTGGCTGAAGAAGTTTACAGTTTGACCAACTGTGCACAGGTGTTCCCTTTTCTCCACATCCTCCCAACAGTTATTTGGTGTCTCTTTGATGATAGCCATACTGACAGAAGTGAGGTGATATTTAATTGTGCTTTTTATTTGCATTTTCCTGATGATTAGTGTTGTTGAGCTCTTTTCATGTGTCTGTTATCCATCCGTGTGTCTTATTTGGAAAGATAACTATTCAGTTTCTCTGCCAATTTTTAATCAAGTTGTTTATTTTTTGGATGTTGAGTTGTATGAGTATTTGTATATTTTGGATATTAACTCCTTATTGGGTACATCATTTGCAAATATCTTCTCCCATTCAGTAGGCTGCCTTTTCATTTAGTTAATTGTTTCCTTCACTGTGCAAAAGTTTTTAGTTTTCTGTAGTCCCATTTGTTTATTTTTGTTTTTGTTTCCCTTGCCTGAGGAGACATATCCAAAAAATATTGCTAGGACCAATGTTAAAGAGCGTACTACCTCTGTTTTCTTCAAGGAGTTTTATGGTTTGGGGTCTTACATTTAAGTCTTTAATCCAATTCGTGTTTCTTTATTGTTAATTTTGCAGGTGAGAAAAGGTTCTAACTTTATTATTGTGCACATAGCTCTCCAGTTTTCACAACACCATTTAATGAAGAGGTTTTCTTTTCCCAATGTATATTCTTGCCTTCTTTGTGGTAGATTAATTGACTATGTAAATGTGAGTTCATTTGGGGGTTCTCTAATCTGCTCTATTAAGCTATGTGTCTGCTTTTGTGCCATTACCATACTGTTGTGATTACTATAGTTTTGTAGTATAGTTTGAAATCAAAAAGTGTGATCCTTCAAGTTTTGTTCTTCTTTATCAAGGCTGCTAACAATTTTATTCTTTCTGATTTGAATGTAAATGTTTCTTTAATTTATCTTTCTGATATTCATTATTAGTGTACAGAAATGCAACAGATTTTTGTATATTAATTTTGTATTCTGCAGTTTTACCCAATTAATTGATGAGTTGTTGTAGTTTTCTGGTGGCATCTTTAGGATTTTCTATCTATTGTATCATGTTATCCACAGGTAGTGACAGCTTTACTTCTTCCTTTCCAATTTGGATTCATTTTATTTCTCTTTCCTGTCTAATTGTTATGGCTAGTAATTCCAATACTGTGTTGAATAAAAGTGACAAGAGTAGGCATCCTTGTCTCGTTCCTGACCTTACAGGAAATGTTTTCAGCTTTTACCGTTGAGTATAATGTTAGCTGTGGTCTTACCATACATAGTGTTTACCACCTTGAGGTATGTTCTCTCTATGTCCACTTTCTGGATAGTTTTTATCATAAGTGGATGTTAAATTCTATCAAAAGTTTTTTTTTTTTTTTCATCTATTGGGATGATTGTATAATTTATTTTATTCTTCAATTTGTTAATATCATGTATCATATTGATTGATTTACAGATATTGAACCATTCTTGCATCTCTGGGATAAATCCCACTTGGTCATGGTGTATAATACTTTTAATGTACTGTTGGATTCAGTTTGCTAATAATTTGTTGAAGATTTTTGCATCTATGTTCATCAGTGACATTGAGCTATTGGCCTATAATTTCCTTTTTGTGTTATATCTTTGTCTTGATTTTTTATCAGAGTGGTTCTGTCCCACAGAATGAGTTTGGAAGCAAATTCCTTCCTCTGCAATTTTTGAAAAAGTTGGAGAAAGATAGATATTAACTCTAAGTATTTGATAGAATTCAACTGTGAAGCCATCTGGTTCTGGACTTTTGTTTGGGGAGAGTTTTTTATTACTATCATTATTATTATTGTTTCAATTCAATTATGCTTAATTGGCTTGTTCATATTTTCTATTACCCTCTGGTTCAGTCTTGGCATAGTTGTCTGTAGTAATCTCTTATAACCCTTTATATTTCTGTGGTGTTGGTCATAACTTCTCCTTTTGCATTTCTGATTTTATTGATTTGAACCTCTCTTTTTTCTTTCATGATTCTGGCTAAAAGTTTATCAATTTTGTTTATCTTTTCAAAAAACTAGCTCTTAGTTTCATTGATATTTTCTATTGTTTTTTGAGTTTCTATTTTATTTGTTTCTGCCCTGATCTTTATGATTTCTTTCCATCTACTAACTTTGGGTTTTGTTTGTTCTCGTTTTTCTAGGTCATTTAAGTGTCAGGTTACATTGTTTATTTGAGCTTTTTCTTGTTTCCTGAGGTAAGCTTGTATTGTTATCTACTTCCCTCTTAGAACTATTTTTGCTGCATCCTATAAGTTTTGGATAGTTGTATTTCCATTTTCATTTGCCTTCAGGCATTTTTTGATATCCTCTTTGATTTCATCAGTGACCCATTAGTTGTATAGCTGTTTAGATGCCAAAAGTTTGTGGGTTTTGTAGGGTTTTGTTTTTGTTTTTGTTTTTGTTTTCTAGTTGATTTCTAGTCGCCTACCTTTGTGGTCAGAAAAGATGCTTGATATGATTTTAGGCTTCTTAAATGTATTGAAACTTGTGTTGTGACCTAGCATGTGATCTATCCTGGAGAATGTTACAAGTGCATTGGAAAAGATTCTGCTGCTTTTGTATGGAATGTTCTATATATATCTACTGTATTCATCTGGTATAATGTATCCATAAGGCCTGTGTTTCCTGATTGATTTTCTGTCTAGTTGATCTGTTTTTAGATGTAAGTTTGGTGATAATGTCCCCTATTATTATTGCATTACTGTCAATTACTTCCTTTAATATTGTTAATATTTTCTTCATGTATTTAGGTACTCCTATGTTGGATGCATATATATTTACAATTTTATGTCTTTTTGTTGAATTGATGACTTTATCATTATGTAATGTCCTTCTTCGTATCTTGTTACAGTCTTTGTTTTAAAGTCTATTTTGGCTGATATATGTAGTGCTACCCAATCTTTTATTTCCTTTTTATTTGCATGGAATACCTTTTTCCATCCCCTCACTTTCAGTCTATGTGTTTATCTGAAATGAATCTCTTATAGGAAGCATATATATGGGTATTGCCTTCATTCAGCCACTCTATGGCTTTGGATTGGAGCATTAATTCTATTTCTATTTAAAGTAATTATTTATAGGCATGTGCTTATTGCCATCTTACTAATTGTTTTGTAGTTGTTTCTCTAGTTCTTTGTTGTTCTTTTCTTATTTTTTTGCTCTCTTCCCTTGTAATATGATGACTATATTTAGTGTTATATTTGGATTCCTTTGTCTTTTTTGTGGGTATCTAGTATAGGTGTTTGGTTTGTGGGTTCCATGAGGTTTATACATAACTAGATAGATAGGTAGATAGATAGATAGATAGATAGATAGATAGATAGATAGATAGATAGATAGATAGGGATATGATCATTTTAATATGATGATCTCTTAACTTTGAACTACCTTATATTTTTATTTCTTCCCCTCAGTTTAGTGTTTCTGACACCATATTTTACATCTTTTTGTTTTTTGTATCCCTTAACTATTTATTATAGCTATAGATGATTTTACTACTTTTGTCTTTTAATCTTCCTACTAGCTTTATAAGTGATTAATCTACTACTTTTACTGTATGTTTGCCTTTACCAATGAGACTTTTCCCCTTATAATATTTATATTTCACTTGTGTCCTTTTATTTTCTTTTTAGAGAAGTCAACATTTCTTGAAAATTTGGTATAGTACTGCTGGACTCTTTTAGCTCTTGTCCACAAAACCCTTATATCTCTTTCAAATTTGAATGGTAACCTTGACAGGTAAAACATTTTTGGTTTTAGGTTTTTCCTTTCATGTCACTTTTTTCTGTATTGCAAATTTTCTACTGAAAAGTTAGTTGACAGTTATACACAAGTTCCCATGTATGTAATTAGTTGTTTTTCTTTTGTTTCTTTTAAGATTCTCTCTTAATCTCTATTTTTGCCACTTTACTTGTAATGTGTCTTTGTGTGGACTTTTTAAATTTCATCTTGTTTGGGACTCTCTCCTTTCTAAACCTGGATGTCTCTTTCCTTTCCTTTCCTGTGTTAGGGAAGTTTTTAGCTATTATTTATTTAAATAATTTTTCTGTCCCTTTCTCTCCTCCTTCTGGGAACCCTAAAATGCAAATGTCAGTAGTATGCTTGATGTTTTTCCAGAGGTGCCCTAAACTATCCTTTTTTTTTTTAAATTATTTTTTCTTTTTTCTGTTCAGCTGGATTGATTCACTATTCATCTCTCAGATTACTGGTCCATTCCTCTGTATCATCTAATCTACTACTTATTTCTTCTAGTGTATTTTTTAGTTCAGTTTTTGTATTCTTTAGCTCTGTTTTGTTCTTCTTTATATTTTCTAACTCTTTTTTTGAAATTCTCACTATTTTCATCCATTCTTCTCCTGAGTTAAGTGAGCATTTATGATCATTACCTTGAGATCTTTAATAGATAAATTGCTTCCGTCCACTTTGTTTAGTTCTTTTTCTGACGTTTTGTCTTATTCCAATGTTTGGAATATATTCCTATGTCTCCTCATTTTGCCTAATTATCCATATTTATTTCTAACTACTAGGTAGCTCAGTTTTATTTTTCTACCTTGGAGAAGTAGGCTTATGTAGGAGAAGTCCTATGGGCTCCAGTAGCATGCTCTCCTCTGGTCATCAGAGGTATATGCTCTAGGAGTGCACCCTATGTGTGCTGCATGTACCCTTCTGTTTTGGCAGGGCCAACTACAGTGGGGATCCTTGTAGGTAAGGCTGGCCCCCATCCAGTTGGCTGCAAGGCTATGCCTTAAGCACTGGCTGTGAGTAAGCTGGATAAAGTAAGGTCTGGAGGGCTGGGTAAGTTTCCTTCATGGTTGGCTTCTCCCTGAGATCACACAGGGATGTTGCTGGCCCACTGGTGGTGAACATGCCTGTCTGTGGGGCTGTAGGGAGGCTCAGGGCTAGTGGCAGCATGCTGGAGGATAGGTTCAAATCCTTGTGTGGCTCTCTTCACAGCGTTTGGGGGCTTGGGGCTTGTGCTATCCTGCTGGTGGATAAGTCCATTCCCTACACATCTGTCCATATGCTAGCTCACTGTTGGGTGAATAGGTTCCCAGCACTAATCAATAGAGGGAGGATTCCAAAATGGCACTTGCCAGCACTGGTGTTATCATTTTACAATGCGCTTCCCAAAATACCTGCCATCAACATCCTTGCATGCATCCTCTTTTTAATTCTCAAAACAATTCCATCAAATAAGTTGTAATAAAGTTCCAAATTAACCTATTAGGAAATGAAGCTCATAGCATTTATTTAATCTGCTGAAATTCACCCAGTTCATAAATGGTAGCATAGGGAGTCAAATACAAGAAGGGTGACTCCAGAGTCCATGCTCTTAATCTCTATGTTGTTCTTTCTGTATACAAAAAGAGAAGGCTTAGCAGAGAAGGCCTTGTTAATTCCTACACACAGAAAAGACTCTTACCCTGTGGTTCTTAAACTATTGCTTAAGGGATCCAGAGATCTCTGAGACCTTTCAGATAATCTGTCAGGTCAAAATAATGCATACAGGAGAAACCAATGAATTTTAATGTAAAAGTATGAAAAGCTCATTTATAGTGTTTCACTTCTATTTTGCAAATAATCTCTAAGAAACTATCATTTTTGAATCTTCATGTAATATTAAAGAATATTTACAATTATCTAAAAGTCTGTTAAAATATTTAGTCAGTCACAAGCTGAATACAAAAGCAGATATTAAAATTTTAATTTTGTTTTTTTAATTAAGCCACATATGTCCGACACACCTTAATGTGTATTTATGTCTCTATATAATCCCCTACTTTTTGGTATCTGTAACTTTCTTCTAGCCAATATAATATGGCAATAGTGATAGGATATTACTCCCATGATTCTATTTCATTATATACAACTTTTTCTTAGCAGACTGGGAAGAGAGAGACTCCCTTGATGGCTTTGATGAAATAAGCTGCCATATTTTAAAAGAACCATATGGCAAGGAATTGCTATTGAGCTCTAAGAACTGAGTGGCCCAGAGCCAACTGCCTACAAGAAAACAGGACTTCAGTCTTATAACTGCAAGGAAATGAATTTTGCCAACAACCCAAGTGATCTTTCCCAATTGAGTCTCCAGTTGGGAACATAGCCCAGCAAAACCTTGATTGCAGTGCTGTGAGACCCTAAGCAGAGGACCCAGTTGTGGACACCACATCCACAGCAACTGTGAAATAACAGATGTTTATCATTTTAATCATCTGAGTTTGTGGTAATTTGTTATGCTGCATATGAAACTAATTCACCACACATTAAAGAGATTTGTAAAAATATATTTTTCATATTAACATGTAATGAATTCATTATTCTTACTCTTAAATGAAAAAATAAAATTTTAAAACACCATGGCTTTAATTTCTAACACAGTAAATATCAATAAATATAACATAAATAAAAAATATTTGTGAATCTTTATTGACTTAAGAGTTTTAAAGTATCCTTTGGCTAAGAATGTTAAGAACCACTGCTCTATTCTAACTTGTTAATTTCACTCTCCAACATTTTCTCCCTTCCTAGCACAAACACACCCTAGCCATAAAGTAGCTTCTCTATTTTCCTAGTATGCTGAGTATTTTTAAGTTTCTTTATCATTGCCAAAACGAAATCAGTACTTCTCTTCCTATCTTTGCCTAGTGAAATCCTGGTCATCATTCAATGCCAAGTTCACACTACCTCTCATCCTGGGCTCAGAAAGCTGAATAATATAGCGGTTAAGTGCACAAGTACCTGAATTGCTACCTACTACCAGCCATGTGACCTTTCACAAAGTATATAATTTCTTGCAGTTTCCGCTCTGTATTGTGGCAAGAAGATGTAACTCAATAGGGAACTGTAAACATTTGATAAAGGGGAAGGTAATTAGGTTGTAAAAATAATTAAATCAAGTAAATAAATCTACATTAATTAAAAGAGAGAATTGTTTTTTTAGAACCTACTATTTACCAGAAAGAAAGAACTTTACATGGCTTATTTTATTTGATCCTCATGAAATTCAACTACAATTATACTCATTTCACATATGAAAATACCAAGATTTAGAGAGTTGAAGTATTGCGTAGGCCAAAAGTTTTGTTCGTTTTTTTCTGTAAGATGGCTCTAGTAGCACTTAGTTGTCTTTAACTTCATTCAAAACAATTTTGTTAGATTGTATGTGACAGTTGTCATATCAGCATGCATTAAAAAAATACTTATCAAAATTGGTGAATTTTTGCATAGCCATTTTAGCATTGAAGATGGAAGGAAAAAAGCATCATTTTTGGCATATTATGCTTTATTATTTCAAGAAAGGTTAAAATGCAACTGCAACACACAAAATGTGCAGTGTATGGAGAAGGTGCTGTGACTGATCAAATGTGTCAAAAGTGGTTTACAAAGTTTCGTGCTGGAGATTTCTTGCTGGACAACGCTCCACAATTGGGTAGACCAGTTGAAGTTGATAGCAGTTAAATTGTAACAATACTTGAGAATAATGAATGTTATGCCATATGGGAGATAGCTGACAAACTCAAAATATCCAAATCAAGTGTTGAAAATCATTTGCACCAACTTGGTTATGTGAATTGCTTTGATGTTTGGGTTCCACATAAGTCAGGAGAAAAAAACTTTCTTGACCATATTTCCGCATGTGATTCTCTACTGAAACGTAATGAAAACGTTCCATTTTTAAAACAAAGTGTGATGGACGATGAAAAGTGTATGCTGTACAACAATGTGGAATGGAAGAGATCATGAGGCAAGTGAAATGAACCACCAACAAGCACACCAAAGACCAGTCTTAATCCAAAGAAGGTGATGTAGTGTATATGGTGGGATTGGAAGGGAGTCCTCTATTATGAGCTCCTTTTGGAGAAGCAAACAATTGAATCCAACAAGTACTGCTCCTAATTAGACCAACTGAAAGTGGCAGTCGATGAAAGGCATCCAGAATTAGTCAATAGAAAATGCATAATCTTCCATCAGGATAATGCAAGACCGCATGTTTCTTTGATGACCTGGCAAAAACTGGTACAGCTTGGCTGGGACGTTCTGATTCATCTGCCATATTCACCAGACATTGCATCTTGTGATTTCTATTTATTTTAGTCTACAAAATTCTCTTAATGGAAAACATTTTAATTTCCTGGAAGACTGTAAAAGGCACCTAGAACAGTTCTTTGCTCAAAAAGATAAAAAATTTTGGGAAGATGGAATTGTGAAGTTGCCTGAAAAATGGCAGAAGGTAGTGGAACAAAAGGGTGAATACATTGTTCAATAACGTTCTTGGTGAAAATGAAAAATGTGCCTTTTATTTTTACTTAAAAAACCGAAGGCACTTTTTGGCCTACCCAATATCTGGCATAGACCTCACAGCTAGTGCTCTGACCTCAGACCCAAGCTCTTGACTGCAGTGGCCCCTAATGTAGACTGCACTTTTTATAGACTCCTATCATAACACTTACTTCATTACCTTCTGCTTTTTTTTTTTTTTTTACTTTTGTTTGCTTTGCTTCTCCACTTAAATCAATAAATCCTGAACTACTCTCTTTGAGCAGAATATGTCTTCTTCAGCCTTTTAACCTCAGTGCCAATCACATATCCCTCTTTATTTCCTTCATGGCATGTAGTATACACTAATTATTGTATTTGGTTCTGTTTTATTTTTTGTCTCCAGGGACAGAAACTTTGGCTCTTTTTTTCCACTATATTTCCTTAATATCTAAAGTACTTGCCAACATAAATTAGGCATTTGGAAAAAATTGTAGAATTAGTAACTAAGCCTAATGCTTAAAAAGTAAGACATTGATTCCTGTAAGGTGTCACTCTATTAAATCAATCCATCACAAATATAAACAATCCAGGCTTTCACCATCTCCCACATTATGTGTCGTTATCCAAGCACATATTTCCATATCCTTTCTCCAAATTTAGAATGCCATTCCTTCCTTTTTCTAACTAACACAACTCTTACACATATTTTGAGACCGAAATTAAAACGAAACTCTACTTGAATCTGTTTCTTAAGCATTCCAGCTTACAATGACCTGTTCCTTTGATAACCATCCATGCCAGTTATGTATTTATTAAACATAAAATTTCCTGAGCATTTACTCAGTTCTAGACACTAAGTCTCAGGATGGAATGTGGAATAAGAAAAAAGGCTTTTTCAGTTTCTGTACAGCAAAGAAAACAATCAACAAAATGAAAAGACAATCTATGGAATGGGAGAAAATATTTGCAAACAATATATCTGATAAGGAGTTAATATCTAAAATATATAAGGAACTCGTGCACCTCAATAGCAAATAAAGCTCAAATAATCCAATTTAAAAATAGGCAGAGGGTCTGCATAAACATTTTTCCATAAAAGACATAGACATGGACAAGAGGTACATAAACAGTTGTTCAACATCACTAACCATCAGGCAAATGCAAACTAAAATGAGATATCACCTCATATCTTTTAGGATGGCTATTATCAAAAAGACAGAGATAAGTGTTGGTGATGATGTAGGAAAAATGGGAACCCTTGTACAGAAAAATAGAAAAACTTTAGCCAGACCATGAAGAAAAAAAGAAAATTCAAATGAATAAAATCAGGAATTGAAGAGAAGATATTACAACTGATACCATACAAATACAAAGGATCTTAGGATATTTATATGCCAGAAATTGGAAAACCCAGAATAAATGGATAAATTCTTAGGAACATACTAACTACCAATACTGAGTCATGAAGAAACAGAAAAACTAACAGACCAATAATGAGTAAGGAGGTAGAATCAGTAATCCAAGAAAAGCCCAGAACCAGCTGATTTAATAGATACATTTTACCAAACATTTAAAGAATAATTAATGCCAGTTCTTCTCAAACACTTCCAAAAAAATTGAAAGAGAGGGAATACTCAACAACTCATTTTAAAAAGCCAGTGTTACTCTGATACCAAAGCAAGATATATAATAACACTACAAGAAAAGAAAAATATAGGCCAGTATCCCTGAAGAATATAGATGTATGAATTCTCAACAAAATAGTACAAACTGAATTCAACAGTACATAAAAAGGATCACACAGCATGATCAAGTAGGATTTATTCCAGGGATGCAAAGATGATTCAACATCCACAAATAAAGAAGTGTGATATACATCACATTAATAGAATGAAAGATAATAATCATATGATCATCTTGATTATGCAGAAAAAGCATTCAACTTTTTCAACATCCTTTATGGCTAAAAACTCTCAACAAATTAAGTATAGAAGGACCATTCCTTAACATAATAAAGGCCCTATATGGCAAACACACAGCTAACACTACACTCAGTGGTGAAAATCTAAAATGTTTGCTCCAAGGTTAAGGACAAGACCAGGGTGCCCACGTTCACCACCCTATTCATTACACTACTGTATTTGCTCTAGCCATAGAAATTAAGCAAGATAAATAGATAAAAGTCTTCTAACTGGAAAGGAAGAAGTTAAATTCTTTTATAGATAGTTTGATCTTATATATGGAAAACACTAAAGACCTCACCCTAAAAATGTTAGATATTATGAATAAATTCATTAAAGTTGTAAGATTCAAAATCAACATACAAAAATCATTTGTGTTACTATATACTAATAATGGATGATCTGAGAGTAAGAAAAGAATCACATTTATAATAGCATCAGAAGTAATAAAGTACATTGGAATAAATTTAACTAAGGAAATGGAAGATGTGTTCACTGAAAACTATAAAACACTGATGAAAGAAGACATAATTAGATGGAAGATATCCTATGTTCTTTGATTGAAAGAGTTAATGATGTTAAAATTACCACCCAAAGCCATGCTTAGATTCAATAAAATCAAAATTCCAATGGCATTTTCCACAGAAATTGAAAAAAACAATCCTAAAATTTGTTTGGTACCAAAAATGACTGTGAATAGCCATAGCAATCTAAAGAAAGAAAAAATGGGGAAGTATCACACGTCCTGATTCCAAACTATATTACAAAGCTATAGTAATCAAAACAGTATGACACTGGCATAAAAATAAACACATAGACCAATGGAAGAGATTAGAGAGCCCAGACACAAACCCATGCATCTACAGTCAACTATTATTTGACAAGGGAGCCAAAAATGCTCAGTGGGAAAGAGAATATTCTCTTCAATACAAGGTATTGAAGAAACTGGATATCCATGTTCAAGAGTGAAATTGGATTCTCATCTTACATCACACACAGAACTTAAATTTAAATGGATTAAAGACTTAAATATAAGACCTGAAACCATAAAACTTCCATAAGAAAACAGAGGGGAAAAGTCTTTGACATTGGTTTTGGCAATGATATTTTTTTTGGATATAACACAAAATGCATAGGCAACAAAAGCAACTGTAAATAAGTAGAGCTATATTAAACTGAAAAATTCCTGTACAGCAAAAGAAACAATCAATAAACTGAAAAGGGAGAAAATATTTGCAAATCATATATTTGATAAGGGGTTAATGTCCAAAATATATAAAGAACTCATAAAAGTCAATAGCAAAAATAAAGTATCTGATTAAAAAGTGGACAGAGGACCTAAATAGACAATTTTCCAAAGAATATATACAAATGGTCAAGAGGTAGATGAACAGCTAAAAAACATTATTAATCATCAGGGAAATGCAAATCAATACCAAAATGAAATTTCACCTCACATCTGTTAGGGTATATATTATCAAAAATATAAGAGATATCAAGTGTTTATGAGGATGTGGAGAAAAGAGAAAAACTTTTTGCACTGTTGGTGGGAATGTACATTGTACAGCCACTATGGATAATTATATGGAGGTCCTCAAAAAATTAGGATTATAACTACCATATGATCCAGCAATCCCATTTATGGGAACACATCCAAAGGAAATCACTATCTGGAAGAAATATCTATACCCCCATATTCATTGCAGCATTATTCACAAATGCCAAGACATGGAAGGATTCTAAGTGTTTGTCAACAGATGAATGAATAATAAAAATGTGGTATATATAATGGAATATTACTCAACCTTAAAAAAAGAAGGAAATCTTGCCATTTGTGACAACATGGATGGACCTTGAGTGCATTATGCTATGTGAAATATCAGACAAACACAAGTATTGTATAATCTCATTTTTATGTGGAATCTAAAAAAGCTGAACTTGTAGAAACAGAGTAGAATAGTGGGTGCCAGGGGCTGGGGTCTGGGGGTTATGGGAAGATATTGGTCACAGGACAAACTTTCAGTTGTAAAATGAGTAAGATCTAGAGATATAATGTATAAAATTGTGATTATGGTTAATAGTTACATACTTGAAAGTTGCTAAAAGAGTAGGTCTTAAATGTTTTTACACACACACACAAATATATACATATATCAAATCATCACATTGTACAACTTATACTTTCACATTATATGTCAATTATATCTAAGTAAAGCTGGTAAAGGGAGAGAAAACAGGCTTTTTCCCCAGTGAATCTTACATTTTGGACAATAAAGACAGGAAAGAGGTAAATAAATGAAATAATTTCAGATAATGATGAACACTATGAAGAAAAACAATGTAAAGTAATGCAGTTTGGCTGCAGGGATGAAGAATAGATGGAGAGTCAGACAGTACTAAGCAATGTGACCACCTGGGGTAAGAGAGTTACAGGACGAAGAAAGAGTAGAAATACTCTGAGACAGGAAAGATAAATAGTATGTGTTGTCATGTGCTTATTGGTTTCACACTATTTGTTCTCTAATTACTCTATTTGTGTTATTTTTGTTGTCACATCTTGATTGTAAGTTTTCTGATAGTAGGGATGCTGTTTTATACTTGTTTTATACCATAGTACATAAAACAGAATGCAATGTAGAAAATAAATTTTAAATGAGTGTTTATTGAATAATTTTATTATTTAATAATGTTTTAAGTAAAGCAATCCCTCTCCTATTCCTGCAATACATTGAGAGTGCTAAATTTCTTCAAGGATAAAATTGTTATAAGTAATGTATTCCTTATACCAATATATAAATTAAAAATGGAGTAAATGCATGAACTTAAGACCATTTTTTTCAAAAGCAATTTATTTCTGCATTCAGTTTATAGGGTCTTTGTAATCAGCAAACAGAAAGCATAATTTTCATCAATAATAATTTTTTATCCTTTTTTTTGAATTTGAACAAGAAAGGGGACCATACAATAATAAAATTCATGTTGACCAAGCAAAAGATTGGACACTTTGATGATGTTGACAAAAAGTTAATAACTTCCTGTAGCAAAACCAATGTTATATTGATAAATATGATTTGGATAATGACTACTGAATAGTGGAGCTACTCTGGGTGTCATCTAGAATCTAAGGCTGTCTCTCTCAAGCATCTCTTTATGCCATCTGGGCTCTAGATCATCTCTGAGAAATGAAAGGGGTCACCGAGATCATCCAGCTTAGCTCCTCTCCTGTGCAGGAATACCTTCAGCAACATCTCTGTGATATCACGTGTCATGGAGACATAGTCATCCAACATTTGCTGGAACACTTTCTGTGAGTGAGAACTCAATATTTCACACAGAAATACATCCTATCATTGGGCAGCTCTGTTATATTAGTCTTCATTATGTTAAGCCATACTTATCTCTTTCTCTACATTCTAGGGCTGCCTTTAAAGTTCATGAGAATACAGTAGAATATAAATACATGGCTTTGTTCTTCTGTAATTACATCCCTATCTGCCCATGTTTACTGAACACAATGTGCACATTGCTAGGCCAGGTCCTCCACCAACATGCATAAGTCCTCATACATAACAACTTGGGAAGGTGACACAGCGTATCCTCAGTTTCATCAGTCTCATTGTCTTAGCTCTTCTTCCTCTGCCTTGGGTTCCCTTACCTTCAATCACTCATAATATGGCATCTGTCCTCTTATATCACCAGTGAAATTTACAGTAATGACTCCCACTAAAGTGTGACTAATAAGGGCTCAAATACCTACCTGGGGAATAGATATTTGATCTGGGAAAGGACTTTAAACAGAACAAACAAGTAAACAATAACAACAACACAACTCATGGATCTCTATCCAGAGTTGTCCCTGAATAAACTGTCTAAGAAATTGGATCAACTAGAGAGTGGCTGTGCTTGTGCAGAGTTAGCTGAATATACCTTAACTAAGACCAAGTAAACAGCACATTTATCTTATTTTACAGGAAAGGCTCTATTAGCCCAAACTTTGTTTCTGAACATGTTATCCTTTCTTTATCTTTCTTCCTATTAACAGAGCTCTAGGGGTTATGTATATACCATTATAAATGTGGCTGGATATTGCACGAATAAATGATAGGTGAAATTTATTTGGCCCGGTTCTTTCCAAAATGTGTTTTTCTAGTTGCCACCAAGAAAAAGAACTTATTTCAAACATCCCACTTGGAAACACTGTGCCTGACATCTGGAAAGAAAGCCATCATTAGAATACGGCATTATTTCCATCAATAGAGACAAGGAGCTAAACAAATATGTGGAAGTATGTCAATTAATCCCATTGTAGCTTAAAATAGTTATCATCACTAACCAGGTGAAGCTTCACCTAAGAGGTGCATGAGAGGCAATTAGAACAGTAATTATAGTCCGGGTTACAATGAAAGTGGTAGGAGACAAAACTTCCAAAATCTGTATAATTTATCTAAGGGAGACAAATCACTTTTAAGACACTATAATCTAAGCATATTGAATGCTGTATGAACTAATGCATAATATTAATTAGTTATCAATGGGTATGTGATGTGAGGAGGGGAGCTATATCTATTGTAATTTGCCCTGTCATTGATTTTTACCATTTTGAAAACCATTGGATTCTCATTAAGCAATAGCAAGAAGGTGTAAGATACACTATAACAAACAAAGGCGAGATATTTTTAGCCTTCATTATTTTGTGAGATTATATAATTTATTGGTCTTTTCCTCTGATCAGCTGTCTTTTTCATGACATAGGTGTATTAACCATCAGTTAATAACTCTTACAGGTAGATGTAGTGATCTCTTTTTATGATAAAAAGATCTTTGGAAATGAGTAGAATTAAGTTCTTTGGTTTTTTTTTAATTGTTTGCATTTTCTTATCACACCATGCTGTCTCACACACCTCCAGGCCTGTACACACTGTTCCTTCTTTGGAACACTTTTTTTATTTTAATTTTTTTGGCCATGTTGCACAGCTTGCAGGGTATTAGTTCCCCCACCAGGGATTGAACCCGTGTCCCCAGCAGTGAAAGTGCGGAGTCCTAACCACTGGACTGGCAGGGAATTCCCCTAGAACTGAGTTTTAATTCTGGTTACAAAAACCACTATCCAGATGACCTTGGGCAAGACACATACTTTCTAAGCCTCAATATCTTCAATAACTATCAAGAAAATATCAGCTCTACAATGTTCACAGGTGCAAGACATCCTCAAAATTATCTTGTTGGGCCACGTAAGCAATGCCCTATATACAAAAGCCTGAAATATTGTATCACCCAGGTCATACCCAACGGCCTAAAATAATAGGTATATACATAATGAGTTTTTTCACCCAGAAGCCTTTAAAATTCTGAGATTTTTATGGTATATGGGAATGAAGACTTTCCTTCAAAATAGATTTCATTAGAGTCACATATCTTTTTATAAGAATATTCTATGTGTACTCATACTAGACAAACACTTTGTTCATATTTTTATTTCTTCGTTATTTTTTCACTTATTCAACATGGATTAATTATATGGAAAACTGTATGATTGGATGTTTGTTGAGTACCTAGAGAAATAAAAGGTATGGACCTGCTCTCAAGTCCATCTCAATCTACTGATAGCTAAAGGGATATAAATGAAATACAAAGGGAGCACTGAGGAAAGAGCAATTATTATGTTTGGGAAGAAGGAAAAGGGAGTAAGGAAAGGAATTAATTTGAACCCTGCTCTCTCAGGCTAAAAGATCTTCCACATCAGGGAGCAAATGACCCAGGCATTTTGGCAGTGGAGCCATTTTTCTCTCTTTGAAGTAAAATTACTTACTGATACTTCATATAAAGAAGCCCTGAAAGCTAGGTAACAATTCATTTAGAAATTTATATCACCTTTTGATGACATCACATACCTAACATTTAGTCACTTATTGATCTAAAATCTTCACCTCCCTAAACCAGAGGCAATTTGTTTTCCCCCACTCCTGCCCACTGAAAGAAAACTTGCTAATACTTCCGGTTGAGAAGAATTATATCCCAGAAAAGAAGCTTTTATAGTTATATCTTTTCTATCTAGTATCCTTTTAACTTACTTTGTTCCTCTTTCTTTTCTAGCGGCTGGGCTCCAGATTTTAAATAAAAGATAGCTTTGGTGAGCTCAATAGATTTGTGTGGTCCAGGATCATGTCTGATAAATAATATATGCTCAGAGTATCCATTATTAATTCTTACTATCAGCAGTAAACAATGGGAACCTACCCTCAGCTCTCCTGCTTCTTCCACAGGAGGCTGTTAGCTCATTCCACAAGGTACATACAAAACTTAATCTGCTTGTTTATGTGTACATTCAGAGATGCTGTGATTGGGAAACTCATCACAAAATGTTTTTGCATCGGGCCCTAATGGAAGTCCCAATATGCTATTTATTCCCCACCAAAGAGACTTTGTTAAGATGCATCGTGCTGCAGCTTGCTGGACAATGTTCAGACAAGTAATACATCCTTCCATAAAGCTGCAAAGCATGCAGTCCAAAGCACAAACAAAGCTCACAGCACTAAATACCAGTCTTCAATCAACACTGTATTCCACCCTGTCATATCTCAACAACAGCTGCAAAAGGAATAAGTCTTCTTTTCTATTTTCTTTTTTATTTCTTTTTACTTAAGAAAACTCTTATAATATTGGCTTTATTCCCACTTAGTATTTTTTTAACATCTTTATTGGACTATAATTGCTTTACAGTGTTAAGTGTCCATCGACAGATGAATGGATAAAGAAGATGTGGCACATATATACAATGGAATATTACTCAGCCATAAAAGGAAATGAAATTGAGTTATTTGTAGTGAAGTGTATGGACCTAGAGTATGTCATACAGAGTGAAGTAAGTCAGAAAGAGAAAAACAAATACCGTATGCTAACACACATATATGGAATCTAAAACAAACAAAAAAATGGTTCTGATGAACCTAGGGGCAGGACAGGAATAAAGACACAGACATAGAGAATGGACTTGAGGAATAACTCTTCTACAGAGGTTTAGGGTTTTCTTTTAAAGTAAGATATGTGTACAAGTGACTTGAGAAAAAGAGGGGAATAAAACTATGCAAACTTTTCCAACTTTCTCTCTCCACATTTAATGGTGCCTGGCATTTCTATAGATGACATTTAATATTTGAAAGGGCATGATTTCTTTCAGTGCACATAGGAACTCCTGTGTTATTTCTGGAAGATACAGAAAAATTCATATCTCTACACGAGATCTGCATTGAAATCTCTATATGGGATGGATGTTTCTCAGTATTTACAACCTCCACATTGTACCTCAATGGGATCTACATAAATCCTCTATTTGATATTCCTTTATAGGTCTACAATCACTCATATTAATGAACAAAAATTAACCAAAAATGCTAGAGCTGAAAGTGGCTAGAGAAAAATCTAGTTTGATGCTCTTCAAATTGTGTTTTCCTGAAACCAGGAATTCTGGGAGGCACCCCAGGGGCAGAGGGATCTATGTAAGGAAGGCTGTGGGTAGCCTACAGTCAGAGCAACTCCTCTTTGAAATGTTTCATACATTAAAACTTTTAGTGACACTTTGTTAAAAATAAGATTTCATTTATTTAAAACACACAGTAAGAGACTACTGAGCTCAAACCGTTTATTTCACAAGTGAGGAACTTGATATAAAAGATTAGACAGAGTCCTAGGATGGCAGAAACTGAGCTTCTGAACTACTAGTGTTACACCAAGTCCAAAGAAAAGAGACAGGAAACAACAACAAAACAACAAATCCCACTGTGACCATAAAATAAAGGACTTATGCTAGAAAACTTGCTTTCAGTGAAGGAAGAGTGAGGTCCATTTCAGCAGTTACATTGCTACAAGTTCTTGAACCACATAATTTGCTCCTTGCCTAATAGAAAGATAACCTTTCGGTCTTCATTTGATTAATGGCTAAGAGGAAAGAGGAGATCTTAAAAGTGTATCACTTTGGCAAAGACTTTTTTTTTAACTTTAGAAGAAAACTTGATATATTTTATTAATCTATTAGTAGGACATAATGGAATTATTGGAAGAGCTCATTGAAGAAGAGATGATTTCCATCTATTTTTTTTCAACTGTAAACTTGTTTAGAGGAAAGAGGTCTATTATTCCTTCTTCCAAGTCCAATAATGTAGAGCACAGTAAGTTGCAAGCTTGTGTGTATGTATGTATATAAGTGAATGTATATATAAATATATATACACACAAATATATAAACACACAAAATGTGTATTAAAGTATAAAATGCTGACTAGATAAATAAATCTACTTCTTGATTACTTGCTCCTGAAGGAATTTATCAGCCTCAGTACTTTATAAACATTCTGAGTTATATACAGGCAAATGATATAATTGTTGTGGAGTATGCAATAATCTCAATGGCCTAATTGAGTTAATCAATTCATTAAAAGTATCTGTTGAAAGGGCATAAGAAACTCTTTGAAAAATTATAGAATACATGAAGAAGTCACAGACCTGATTCTTGCTCTCATAGAATTTGTGATCTATAAGAAATTTTTGACAAATGGTAAATAGCAAATAATACTAAAAATCCTTAGCAGTGTTTCCCAAACTTAGCTGCACATTGGAATAACTTGGGAATCACCGATGTCCAGTAATCATCCCCAATTGTATGTAATTGTATGGGGTACAATTTGAGCACTACTGGTTACTCATACACTATATAGGACATTCTTTTGTAAATAACATCAAATTCTGTTATTATCAAGTCTTTGTCAAGACAGAAGGGCAAAACATGAAGATTTCCCCCATTTGGTGCTCCAAACTTCATTCAGGCATCTTCAGCTATTAGCAATTCATAGCATTCAGTGGGATCATTTACTCTACTTTCACTATTAGAAAGAACAAGTTAAAACTAGCCACTTAAGCTTGGGCTTGGGATCAGCTCACAGCAGTTTTCAACCCTTTTTGCCCATTAGAAACATTTGAAAAGCTTCTGAGACATTCTAATGCAATGGTGCCCAAACTTATTCACATATTAAAATCTCCTAACACCAAAAGATCATACCCCATACTGATTATATCAGAAAGGGGATGGGAGCTGAGCTTCAGTATTTTTTAAAGATCCTGAGATGATTCCAATGTTCATCAAAATTCGAGGATTGCTTTTCTAATGCCACAGTCCCACACCCAGAGGTTGTTAGGTAACTGTTCTGAGGCAGGGTATGGGCATGAAGATTTTTACAAGTTCCCCAGGGGATTCTAATGTTCACTTAGGATAGAAAACTACTGAGTTAGAGCAGTTGCTCAAAATCATCCACACATAGAGATTTTTTTTTTTAAACAGCAAAGTTTGGGAAACATTGACTCAGAGGTTCTGTTTCTCACAGTATAGCTCATAGGTAACTAAGCTGATGATCCCTATTGAAGTTCCCGATTTTAGGGTCTTTCCAAATACTTACCAAATTAGACTGCAGTTTGAGCACAGAAATCTTCATTTTAACAAGTTCTATTAGGGAACCAGTGACCGAAACTGCCCGCCCTGGCCAAGAACGATAAAAACTGCTTGCATGAGTTGTCTCACAACAGGAGGTGCTGATAAGGAACACAGCGCTGCTGCTGAAAACTAAACGGGGAAGTTTGTGAGGGGCCAAAAGGAGGGAGGAGATGCCAACCCATAATATGTTCTTCCAACCTCCCAGATATGCTCATGCTAGAATCCATCTTGGCTGAGAGATGTGTGCGCCACCAGGAAGGACCAAATATGGGCACAAGCAAGATAATTGGCCAGAGACAACCCAGAAAGCTAACCGCATTACCATAAAACCTGAGACTGTGAGTCATGTGGCAGAGCAGTTCCTTGACCCTTCTGCACTCCGCCCAGGTTCCCCTTCCCAATAAAGTCTCTTGCTTGGTCTCCTCTGACAAGTCTCTTGCATGTGTGTCTCCTCTGACAATTCATTTCTAAGTATTAGACAAGAGCCCACTCTCTGGCCCCGGCAGGGGTCCCCTTCCCCTAACAGTTCAAAATGAAGTTTAAGGTTATTGATCTAGAACCATGATTCTGAAGCCAGGGATGATTTTTCCCCTCAGGAGTCATTTGGCAATATCACATGTCAGATTTTCAGCACTCACAACTGGGATGGGTGTTACTGGTGTCTAAAAGGTAGAGTCCAGGGATGTTTCTACATCTCTTACTATGCCCATGTAGACAACAGCCCCACAGGATAATTATTCAGTCCAAAATGTCCATAGTGCTGAGGTTAGGAAACTTTGTTGTACAGCAGAAGTTCTCAAAGGTTAGAGTGCAACAATATCACCTGGACTGCTTATTAAAACACAGATTGCTGGGCTCTACCCCTCAGAGTTTTTGACCTAGTAAGTCCAGGATGGAGCCAAAGAATCTGCATTTCTAACAAGTTCTGGTGATATTGACACTGCTAGTTTAGGGGCTATGTTTAAAGAACCCGTGATCTAGAGGTTGCCTCTCATTGTCATCTAATGACTCTGACTCCACTAGAAGTAAAGTTCATCAAGACATGGAAATTTTAATATAGTGTGGAGTGCTACCAAGAACTTGAAGACACCCCAGACCAGTGTACCCTAAACCTCTAAAATTAGGATTTTCAGGATCTGAGCATTCCTCCATCTGATATTGTCAGTCAGTATCAGTGTTCAACTACAGGACCACAAGTTTGATTTTAAATGTTTCACTAACTTCAATACAACTTTGTAATTGTATTTATTTAGTCTGCAGGTGATTCTTGACATTCCTCTGGTAAGGAACCATTTAAAAATATAACAACCACACCTTAAATACCTGTGGTACATTTAGGGGAGAATACTAACCTACTTCAATACCATTTTTTACAAGCAAATCCTGTTTATAAAATAAATACTTTTTAACAATGTCCTTAATAACAGAACAGACTGTCTCAGACCACCTCTGAACTGCTTCTCACTGATTTTTTTAATATTATTCCTTCCCCAGATCATTGTAATCAACAGCACCAGACACATACAAAAAATGTTAACAACATCTCTGAATAGAGATTTAAAGTGTTTTCATCAGACCCTCGGTTGCTGTTCTGTCTATTAGAGCCATCAATAACAAGAGAGACAAAAATTATCAATCTGTAACTAGGCAACAGGACAAAGCTAATGAACATTAGGCCGGAGATGGTAACCTTTATAAATAAAATCCAAATAGCACCTTAGCTGAATATATTTTTCCAGTTTATTCCTGTTTTGACACACATGAAACCGAGATGTATTCCCTATTTTTTGTTTGTTTTTACCTTTTTTTTTTTCTTCTAGTTTATGTCCTGTGTTATTACTTTGTGGAAAGAGACAGAGTGGATATAAAGAAGTCCATAAATTGGAACAAAACTGTTTTACTGTAAATACTTACCTACTTACCATCTT
Organism: Balaenoptera musculus; assembly: GCF_009873245.2. Lineage (NCBI taxonomy): Eukaryota > Metazoa > Chordata > Mammalia > Artiodactyla > Balaenopteridae > Balaenoptera > Balaenoptera musculus. The sequence goes on from NC_045797.1 coordinate 19,059,094, forward strand.
ATTTTAAAATGTCTAATCAGCAGGTTTGCCAAAGTAATCCTTGGAATTACACACAATCTTTGTGTTTGGCTATGCTATCTACAATTAAAATGTATGATTTGTGAGGCTAGTATAAAAAATCTGAATGAAAATGGATATGTGGAGAAAAATTAAACACACATTTACAGACAGATTCACATATGTGTTGTTCTTTTCTTTCAAAAGAGGGAACAGTATCTTTGAAAATCTACTAAATTCATTCTGTTTATATAAGTAAACAATTTCATTTTAGTTATAGACATTATCATTCTTCTCTGGTTTAAATTTTTGTATGGTTGATTTTCTCCAAGCATTTAAACTGCAAAAGAACTGGATTCTTTGCACAATCTTAAGGTGATTATTTTTTCTGTGGGAAAGTTCCAACTATGTACAGTTGGAACTCTATGTACATAGAGTTCCAACTATGCAAATATTAATTTAATGTCAAAAAATAAATATAATAAAAATAATTAGTGTGATATTTGTCTTGGAATTGCAGATATAATCAGATAAAATTACTTCTTTTTTCTTTTAATTTAACAGAAAGACCATGAGACTTTTACCATGACAATCCCATAGAAGTCTAAGCTATTGTCTATATGTGGTCCATTGACTTCTGACATACCAGAAAATCCCTCTAGAGGTTTAGTTTCCAAGCTGAGTAGTAAGTCCTCTTGCATAAATAATAGGAGAACTCCAAAGTGGCCTGCAAAATTACCCAATGGACACTTCCAGAAAAACATCAGCCCCAACTCTGCAGAAAATGCTTCAGGTAGGAAGGGATAATTCATTTATCCTCAATCTTAGAAGCTGATTCCTAGTAGAAAAAAAATGAGGTTGGGTGTCACTTTTTCTGTCCCAATCTATGAAGGTTACACCAATTTCTTTGAAAGAGATAATTATAAGAAAAATTATGATCTTTGGACAATGTTCAGAGCAAAAGAGGATGAAGGCAGATGGAGGCCTTTTAGGAGCACAAAAGTGAACACCCTGGCTTATCCACCAGGGATACTGCAAAAAAAATTGGGTGAACTGTGGTCTGAGCAGTCAGCCAAAGATAAACAATCACATGAACAGAAAGCAGCTAAGCTAAAGAAGAAATATGAAAAGGATATTGCTGCACACCGTGCCAAGGAAAAGAATGAAGTGGGAAAGAAGGGCCCTGGCAGGCCAACAGGCTCCAAGAAGAATGAACCAGAAGATGAGGAGGAAGAGGATGAAGATGAGGAATAAATGGCTATCCTGTAATGATGTGTGTGGAGTGTGCGTGTATGCTGCGGCAAGTGTTTGGCTACGAATGTGAATTCAAGTGCAGCTCAATATAAAAACTGTACAGATTTTTGTATAGCTGATAAGATTCTTTGTAGAGAAAATACCTTTTTAAAAAATGCAGGTTGTAGCTTTTTGAGGGGCTTCTATATATAGTTAGATTTTAAACCTTCTGATGTTGAACGTTTCTAAATATTTAATGGTTTCTTTAATTTCTTGACTTGTGTATGGTAGCACAGCAAACTCATAGACATTAGTATCTATAGTAAATTTTGGGTTTTCTAGAATGAGAATGTTTCATTTTTTAAAAATTTTGTAATAAAATTATGTATATTAAGAAAAAGAAAAATTATGAGAAGGCTTCCCTTTAATAGACTACTAAAATTTTGTAGTACAACTGAGGTGAGAACCCCATTTGCAATCAGCATTGATGGCTACAAGAATGACCAGGTCCACAAGACTGGACTGCTCACTAATTCAAAACCCCAAATTACAGGGAAGTCAGTATAGATCCACGGAAATATGAGGCACAAAGCTAAGGCATCTGATCAACAAGTAGAGATTAACATCAGGAGATAAAAAGGAATATTTTATGCCATCCCAAGGCAATCTAAATGACATGAAAACTTAGTTAAGTTTTTCTCATAGGACTTCAAATATTAAACTTATGTGCCTTTTCTTCCCTATACATTATGATTGTACTATCACCATAAACCCAGTTAGTTGAGGCACTTTGAAAACAGTAGGTTACCCTTTATTCAATAAAAAATGCACATCTTAAGGTATATTCTATTTCAGAAAATGAAAAAATAAAAAAGAATTATTGGGGAAGAAGAACAGGGAGGAAAAAATAAACCAGAAGATATTCAGTAACAAAAAAGCAAAATTGAATCTAGGAGACAAAAAACTCTGACTTTTTACAACATTCAGTTGTCTCTGGTTAAAGAAGATTTGACTCTGTAAAAAAAATGACATCGTGGTCTTTAAGTCTTAGAGGGATTGGAATGTTTCATTAGTCTCACACCAGGGATTTTGGCAAGCATATTCCATCAAGATTTTACAAATTATTTCAACCACTAATAAAGTGATTATGATGCAGCTTGAAAGTGCAACACTTAAGTTTTATAGCAAAATGGCAGAACCAATAAGCAGGCCTTAAAACCATAGTACTCGTGTTAATTGAGTGGAAGGGAGTATCGATTGAAGTGGAAAGGACCAGACTGCCAATTTTCATCCACGCGTCATATGCCATCGCACACACACTTAAGCAAATGTGCAATTCCAATGATTACAGGAAATGAAGTTAGGCATCAGCAAAACCAGGCCAAAGGCATAGAACAGGTTCACTAAAACATTCTCGTTCTTCCCTTTTCTGCTTTGCATAGGAATATACCTGTATGTTTGTGTGGCTGCTGGGAGTGAAGTATTATTTTCTTTTCTTTTTGGTATTACCAACTAATTTCCAAATTCCAAAAGCAGCAAGAATTGGAGCAACATATACAGTGGGAGCTAATTTTATGATCTAGAGGTTCGGAGAGATATTGGTACAACTGAGAGATGGAAAGAGATTAAAAATCAAAATAATCCACAAATACATAGTAAGTCTGCTATGGCTCATATATTTTGTTGGAAGTTAAGAGGAGAGAAGTTCAATACACCAAAACGCCCCACATTTCCTGTCCTCAAGAATCTTACAGTCTTAACGGGAAGCGATATTCTCTCCCTGCATTGTTTAGACATTTATTAAACACATATATTTTGTGCACCTGCTACGTGTCAGGCACTGAGCAAGATGCAGATACTTTAGATATTTTAATCCTCACTTGATTAATTCTAATACAGAAAAAGAAAAACATAATAAACTTTTAGGAACAAAAGTTCCATCACTTACTTTTATGACCTACTCTTACTTTTAATGTATTCAGTTCTTTGGGGCAGTCTCCTGAGGATTGCAGTATCTAATACTTGCTTTATTTCCAGCTCATTTTGCACTCTTCTTCCCTTTATGCTGTAGTTCCCTACCCTCTTCATTACTCTGAATGCACTATTCATTTACCTATTTCAGATCTTTCTCACCATCTGTTCTAGAACACTCTCTCCCCCTTCCTTAGCTATGTCTTTCTCATCCTTCAGGACTAAGGTAGGCTTAAAAACAATCCTAGTACTCTGAACTTTTTGAGGCATTTATCAAAATTGGAATTGATTAGTAATTTAGGTGATTTATTTGTCTGTTTTTTTCTTTTGAGAATAAACCCTTCATAAAAGCCAGAATTTGTCTGATTTACTTAAAAATGCATCCCAAGGACCTAGCACCAAGTTTAATGCATATTAGATTCAGTGAATAGTGTGAAATTAATAAAAGTTTTAAAACCCAGAATAATGCAATGCAATAGTTATTGGAGGACAAAGATGATGCTTTTCATCACAGTATTCCAGGGACAAGGACAGCAACTATAATATTGAGGGACTGAGGCTGTAGGTGAATGAGCAAGTAGGGTTCTGACAATAAATGCAATAGAACAGAAGAGAGGAAGGCTATTAGTGAACACAAGTTGTATAGGTACATGTGTGTGTAATTAAACATTACATAAAATTACAGGACAGCAAACCAGGTGCTAGGATGGAAAGTAAATGAAGGTTTTTAGGCAAGTCTTCTTTTGCACAGTAATATTTCAGTCTCTGTCTGAAAAAAAAAAAAAAAAAAGAAGAAGAAATCAGCTGTGCCAAGAAAAGCAAAGAGCATTCCAGGCAGAGGGAGCAGTGATTACAAAAGGCCCAAAGGCAGGCAAGTGATTGGTGTGTTAGGAACAACAGGAAAGGTATCCCAATAGCCTGGAACATGTCAAACAAGAAGGATAGGAGCTGGGAAAGAGGGTGAGAATTAAGCCTAAGGGTGAGATCACCTACAGCTTTGAAGGCTATTGTATGATTTTGGATTTTAAACACAATGGGAAGCTGCTGAAAATTTTTAAGCAGGGCTGGCATGATCAATTTGTGTTTTATAAATGTAACTCTGGCTACTGCATAAAGAGTACACTCAATGGGGGGAAATCCTGGTTATACGTTGCAATAGAGTAATTGGAAATTGGAAAGAGGAGCTAAAGTTTTCTTCTATCTTTCTAAATTAATACCATGATACCCCAAGGTCAGGGAAATTGTTCAAACTCTATTTTATTCCTTATAAATATCTGCCCTGTTTATCTTGCTACAAAAAAACACACAGTAAACATCTCTACTTTTAATTGTTTACCTAACAAATATGCCAGAAGCAATAGACTTCAATCTGTAACTTTCTGATATGCTTTTGGTTTTGTACAGGAAAAGAAAAAAAAGCTCTGGGCTGTCACCAAAATGAGGTAAATACCCACCTGGTTTCAGCAAATCCACTACCTTCTGCTATATCTCTTTCTCTATGTCTATGGAACATCCAGGGCTAGAAATGTCTTAAGGAGTCCTGCTCTCCTTTCTCATGTGATCATTGAAAAATAAATGCTCCAAAGAGTGCTGTAGTATTACAGCCCTCTGGGTTGTAGGTTGAATTCCTGTACAACTAGGTTTATATTCCTCATTCTCACCTGTTTTCTATAAATTCTTTTTAGAAACAAGAGACCACTGGTATTGACACAGATGACACTGTGCACTAAATAGCCTTACTTGCATATGCAGACCGACAAACATGTACCACAAAAGCCATTCCAATTAACACATGCATTTATACAAATATTCACATGCACATATCTTTGCCTAGATTGGAGAGTGTTTTAGTAATTACATTGCTTCAAACACAGCTGCCTATCACCAAATAACAAGTGGTTTTGTGCTTTTTTAAGAGACTTTGGAGGGAGAAAGGGAAGATATAATATGAAGCCAGCTATCAAAATTTCATGTGTAGCTTTCCATCCTGCTTCCAATCATGTCACCTTGTGGTCTCAACGACTTTTCTTAGTGGAACTTCAGCCAGGGATAGAGGAAAGAGCAAAATGTGAAATACATGAAATCTGTTCCCTTGTTGATCTTTTTTTTTTTATTTCAAAAAGACAATTTGCCAATTAAAGGTGAATATCTGAGAAACTGCGTTATTTATGGATACATAGAGGGCCTCACTATTCTTGGTTCGAGTTATGATCTAAGAAACTATTTTTTAATGGAGAAGAGGAAAGGGATATATTGTACCAAATAAATGGATCAGGAATATCATTGTAAATTGTTTTGCTTGGTTTAATTATCATGTGAATAGCAGTGAAACAAAACAGGACCCTGTGGGGCTCCTGCTCACAAAAGCCTTTCTGTGTCCCCCATTTCTTTTTTTTTTTTTAAAGCTTTTATTTATTTATTTATTTATTTATGGCTGTGTTGGGTCTTCGTTTCTGTGCGAGGGCTTTCTCTAGTTGTGGCAAGCGGGGACCACTCTTCATCGTGGCACGCGGGCTTCTCACCATCGCGGCCTCTCTTGTTGCGGAGCACAGGCTCCAGACGCGCAGGCTCAGTAATTGTGGTTCATGGGCCCAGTCGCTCCACGGCATGTGGGATCTTCCCAGACCAGGGCTTGAACCTGTGTCCCCTGCATTGGCAGGCAGATTCTCAACCACTGTGCCACCAGGGAAGCCCTGTCCCCCATTTCTTGATTACAGTAAATAGGCTTCTTTCAGCCTCCATGACCTTCTCTGAGTTCCAAGGAGCAGGTTCAAATAGTTGCTAATTACAGAAGTGAGGGGATGTGAATACAAGGGAAAAACAGTCAAGAAACAATAGTGAAGCCTTGGAGCAGGGTCCTGGTCCCCCCAACAAGGGATGCACATAACAGTATCTTTGAGCTGTTTTGCAGATACTGAAACCCCTCCAGGTAGGAGAAGTTAACGGTGTGCTGCCCACAAGCATGTAGACCCCAGACTAGTTGGAACCAGAAGATTGATGATGCTGACTCCCACTTACCTCACCACCAACCAATCAGAAGAATGTCCACGAGCTGATCACCCTCTTTGAACCATTACTATACAACTCCTCACTACACCCTCCAGGTTGGGACACACAGTTTTGAGGACATTAGCCCACTGTGGCCTCCTTTGCCTGGGAAAGCAATAAAGTTATTCTTTTCTACTTCACCTAAAACTCTGTCTCTGAGATATAATTCAGTGTCAGGGTACAAAGGCTGGTTTTAGCTTTAGTAGTGAGCTGATAACCAGGGGTCAAGTCTTTTGTAGTTAAAATTGCAAATATCTGGATAGTGTAAAATAAGGTTCCAAAGGTGACATATCAGACAGCTAAAACAGAGGGCTGGGATTAGTGACATCACAGTGTGATAATTTTCCAGGGGTTTCCTTCTATATTGATCAGGGGTCAAATCTCTTCTTAGAAATAGCTGGACTTTGAGGTGTAAACTCCCTATGAGAGAAGCAAAGTAGAGACTTCGTCTCACTGTTACCAATGAGTGGCAATCTGCAAGCCTTTCTGGAAATGGAGTTTGATGAGGGAAGAGGAGAGAATAAGAAGATGGTGAGAACTTGTACTGAGAGACTAAGCAAGCCCTGAAGCTGGAGAAAAGATGCAGAGGAGAAGCTAGGGACACACGAGTCAAACTGATCAGCCTCACGATTTTGCTAACTTCAAATTAGAGAAGGTAGAGACGTTAGCTACTTATATTTACTTTTTCAGAAATCCTGCTCCCATTGAGAGAAGACTCAGAAAATCAAGCATGGCATTTTTACCTGTGTGTGAAAAAGGGTTAACTCAGCAGACCTTGTTGTGGAAACCCTGCCCATTCCTAAGAAAGGCTTGTTTTCATCACTGGCCTTTAGCTGGCCCCTGAGAACTGAGCTTTTGAAATGTTCTGTCTGATGAAAATACTTTGTGTATGCCTGAGGCCTTGAACCACAGTCCCCCAGTTTGTCCATATAGTTTATGCTAACAAAGTGATATGTGCTGAACACCTGCTTTCCCTCTGGAGGCCTAGAGCTTGAGTATCTGAGGCCAGTCACTAGGTGCTATACACTTAGGTTACTGGTAGCCGATAAAAATTCTGGACACCCAGGCTTAGAAAAGTATCGCTTATTGGCAACCCTTCCCATGCGTTGTCACATATATTTTCGGAGGGAGAATTAAGTACATTCTGTGTGACCACACTGGGAGGGGCCCATTGGAAGCTTGCACTTCGTTTGCTCCAAACTTTACCCTTTGTTGAATTTCTCTGTATCCTTTTGGTACAATAAGCCATAATGGTGAGCATAATGACGTTTGTGTCTTATGAGTCCTTCTAGTGAATCAGTGAGCCCACGTGTGGTCTTAGAGACCTCCGGTGCAAAGTGTCCTCTAGAAATCCAACTATTGGCTAATCTGACCAACCATGGAGTGTCCACTGAGAGGACCTCTAGTTTCTGTACTCCTTTTGCAAGATAATTTCAAGGAAGTGACAAGACACCTATCTCTGGTGACAAGGGATGGACATGCACTCTTTTGATATAACTAAAGGACCCTACTGAATGACTTCTTATCTATCCAAACCAAGCATGGAAGAACCATATCTCTTCAATTGAGTCTAAACAAGGATTTATTGATACAGAGGAGAATCACGCTTTTCTGAGGAGATAATTCTGACTAGTAGAGTCAACATCATTAAATACCACTACTGGTCTTGCCTCTGGAATCAATGCCCTTATATTTTGAGTTTCTTGTGAGCAAAAATCATTGTCTTCTACATCAGGACTTTCATGTTCCTGTTCTACATCATTTGGAGGCTAAGTCATTTTCCATTTGTCACATACCCAGAGCTACTCTTCCTTCAGTCAAGAGCCTGACCCTTATAAACTGAATCACCCAGACTACTTTGCCTTGTGTCTTAATATTTGGTTTAATCCAAAGGAGGCATTCTAAAAATTTGAGAGAGGAAAGAAGGAAAGGTAGAAGCAGTTTCTCCCACTCTCTCTGTACCTGGGTACTATTATTCGGGCAGTGGCTATATTCTTCTTTTTCTACATCTCCTTCCTGATAGATTGATTCCACAGCACCAGTGATCCTTAGGATCTGGTTATAATGTTTCTTCTTCTTGTACTTTCAGGCTTAGTGGTAATAATAGCTTTTCTTAAATTCTTTTCACTGCATCAATCGAGTGTATCTTTTGTTTCCTACCAGTCAGGAGACTGGCAGAGAGGCATACACTGAAGTTCACTGAATGAATTTATGAGCAATCCAATGAATGAATGAATGAATGAAGAATCCCTGCTCCCTCATGATTCACAGAACCTACTTTGACAAACTAAGCCAAACCAAAAGCATAATTTGCTGCACTTTTTTGAGTTGTGGTGTAACAGAGGCCTTGAAAGTTAACCCAAAGAAAATATATCAATGTTGAAGATTTCATGTAAGGTTGGAAACAGGGCTGTAAGGGGAAAGCTATGAGGATTGATGCATACAAGGCTATGCAGTGGCTGACAGTTTCCTCTGCCTTGACTTCTCTGAGATCTTCTTGTAACAACCAGGTCTTACTATCTTAATGGGAACAACCAAAAAAGTCATAGTTGCAACAGGAACAAAATTCACAGTCAAAAGGATTGAAACAAGAGGGCTTAATAAAAGGGATATTGACAGAAATCTGAGAAACCTCATCACATACAGTCTTGCTGCCAGAGAAGAAGGGCCACCTGATAGGGCATCAAACCCAGCTATCGGAAGAACAACAGTGCTGAGGTAGGAAATGAATGGAGAAAATAAGTATTCCAAGCTCTTTTTATCCTGGCTCATAATCTATTGCTGGTGCTTCCCATTGATCTTGTCTAAATCAAACAAGAGGATAAGTGTGATGTGATGCAAACCTCCCAGGGAATACAGGAAGGTGGACCTGGATTGGAGCAGTGAGACAAGTGGAGAATAGCTAGCATAGCATGTTTAAAATCTTTTCTAAGAGAAGTGCTAAACCTATGCTTAAGGCCTATCTAGTAAGAGAATTAATAACCAGGACTTTACTACAATTTGCTACTTTTGAAAATAAAATTCTGAGGCTAACAACCACCCCATAAGGGAGGTTTGACAAACAGTATATTTTATCTTTGACATCAAGTACACTAGATATTTATCATATATGTTGGATAGACACTAGTCCATTGAACTGTGATCTCCCTAATGATACAGAAAGGAATCAGGGCTGGCCCTCAACCCTCTGAAGTCGTTTTCTAGTTATTTTATTATTGCATGTTGTACACCGGTACGCTCTTTGACCATACAACATTTTTCCCTCTTTTATCCTGGCATAAGCTTCTGTTTACCCCATTCAAGCTGCTCTTCCTGAAAAATCACTGTGCTTTAGTTTTATCAGCCAATAGCCATTGGCTTAAAAATGATTAGGATTTCCCCCAAGAGGAAGCCTTTGATCACTGGAGCCAGATGCAGCTATGGAAGTGTGGGTTTTCCTGCTCGGTTCTAACATTTTCTCTTAATTAGGACAAGAGAGACTGCCTTGGGAAGTTGATTCTTCACCTGCACACATAATATCTGTGTTGCTATGTTCTCTGAGAAAGCACTAGGGGACCCATTGGTAAGAACCTGTTTTTGAGGTAATTGCAAGGGGAAAATAAAGCACACCTCAATTAAAACTCATTTTGATTATATTCCCTATACTCTCTCTCTCTTTTCCCAAGTCCAGCAGCCCCAAATCTCAGGTGGCAAACAATAGATTTCACTGCTTGAGAATAAGCCAATAGAACAGCCCAAGGCAGAATGAAAACAGCAAGACCTTCCTGATCTCACATGAATGGGTTTCCCCTCTGGTTGCAGAAGGCTGCTCTCAAAATCACCTGTTGTCTGTATGTCTTCCTTGGTGAAGTAAGTCAGAAAGAGAAAAACAAATACCGTATGCTAATGCATATATATGGAATCTAAAAAAAAAAAAAAAAAAAAAAAATGGCACTGATGAACCTAGTTGCAGTGCAGGAATAAAGATGTAGACATAGAGAATGGCCTTGCGGACACGGGGTGGGAGGGGAAAGCTGGGACGAAGTGAGAGTAGCATCAACACATATACACTACCGAATGTAAAATAGATAGCTAGTGGGAAGCAGCAGCATAGCACAGGGAGATCAGCTCGGTGCTTTGTGACCACCTAGAGGGGTGGGATAGGGAGGATGGGAGGGAGGCTCAAGAGGGAGGGGATATGGGGACATACGTATGCATATGGCTGATTCAACTTGGCGTGCAACAGAAACTAACTAACACAGTATTGTGAAGCAATTATACTCCAATAAAGATCTATTAAAAAAAATCACCTGTTGTCATGTCTAGTACCTGCATATACAGAAGAAGTCCAAGCAGGCCCAAATATATAAAATGTCCACATGATTAGCACAGGGCACTAGAAGGCTTTATATGAAGATAACTGATAAGATTAGTGATGTGGAGAAGAGAAAGTGATGTTGTATTTGAAGTTATGATTGAAGTAAAAGGATATCAACGATGATGAGACAAGAAACCAAATCCCTGAACACTGGGCTAGAAGTTTGCCATGGAAGTTTGAGAGAATTCAATATGGAGTAACTTCCCTCCAGTAGGGGAATTATGCTGACATTCCAAAAATTCATTTTACGTTATTAAGTGATATTACAATGGGGTGGGCATAAGGAAGCATCTCTTTATTTTTTTAATTGAAGTATATTTTATTTACAATGTTGTGTTAATTTATTTTGTACAGCAAAGTGATTCAGTATACATATATATTTTTTAAATATTCTTTTCCATTATGTTTTATCACAGAATATTGAATATATTTCTCTGTGCTATGCAGCAGGACCTTGCTGTTTATCCATTATATATGTAATAGTTTGTATCCGTTAACCCCAAACTCCCACTTCATCTCTCTTCCACCCCAACCCCCACTGGCAACCAAAAGTCTGTTCTCTATGTCTGTGAGTCTGTTTCTGTTTCATAAAAGTTCATTTGTGTCATATTTTAGATTCCACATATAAGTGATAACATATAGTATTTGTGTTTCTCTTTCTGACTTACTTTACTTAGTATGATCATCTCAAGGTCCATCCATGTTGCTGCAAATGGCATTATTTTATTCTTTTTTATGGCCGAGTAATATTCCATTGTATATGTGTACCACATCTTCATCCATTCATCTGTCGATGGGCATTTAAGTTGTTTCCATGTCTTAGCTATTGTGAATAGTTCAGCTATGAATATAGGGGTGCCTGTATTTTATTGAATTAGTGTTTTGTCTGGATATGTGCATAGGAGTGGAATTGCTGGGTCATATGTTAGTTCTATTTTTAAGTTTTTGAGGAATCCCCATACTGTTTTCCACAGGGGTTGCACCAGCTTACATTCAAGAGGGAGGCATTTCTAGTACTTGAAATTAATATCATAAAGGGCAATAGCCCTTTTTGGTATCTAAATAAAAATAAAATTTTGGAATGTAGGTCCCATGGATCTGATTTTGAGCCATGCCGCTACCACCTCTGAGTGTCTCCTGTCAGTAAGCCTAGGTTCAAAGTCCTAGCCGGTTCCCTGACTATTTTTAATTTGATCTAGGCCATGAAATGATCAAATTAAACTAAGCCATGATCAAACTCCAACTGGAGAGGGCTGCAACAATGAGTTATTTTACCAGGAGACAAAGTCCTTGTCTTTTCTAATGTTCTGGTGTCCTGAATAGTGGAAGATGTAAGAAGGGAGGGAAGGAAATATTTTAGAACAAGACTTTTTGGTAACCATTGAGGTAATTATTCATTTTGCCTAATGATTAAATGTTAATGTGTATATATATATATATATATATATATATATATATATATATATATATATATAAAAGCAGGCTGAAATAAAATCTTAGCAAGCAGATTGTACAATTCTTCATTTATGGATGACTACTGAAATAGCATCAGCATGATATTTTGATAGAGTAAATGAAATATTTGTTCTTATTTCTAGATGGCTTTTTTTTTAATATGTTCTGGACAAGTTCTTGCAAACCTGAGTTTTTGAATGACACTTTTTTTACCCTCTACTACATTGTAACCCTACTACAGTTAGACATAAGCAAATTTAGATAAATCCCAAGCTAACTAGTGAAGTTCTCTACAACTAGATAGCAGAGATAAGAACTTAGGTGAAAGCCATCCAAAGGGACAGGTTGCCTACACCTCAGTTCTTTGAATCATCTCCCCAAAACCCTGCTCTGTGCCTTCCACATAGACAAACATTAAAGTTGTAAAGACACTAAATATCTTAAGACTTTTACACTCCCTCCACCACAAATACACACAGAGCCCCCTGGCAAACACACACACATAGATACACACACACACACAGCTCTACATTTCATCACTTCCAAGAGAATTTTCGTTTTCAGCAGAGACTCTTCATGAACTGATAACCCAAAGGCATGATTCAATCTTGGAATTTTAAGTTGGGTAAAACTTGAAGCATCCTTTGGGCTCACTTCTCATTTCAGAAATTATAGTTGCTACCTTGCACTCCTCACTTAATTCCTCTAAAGTTTGACACTCATCTGAAGAAAACAACCTTGTATTCCACTTTTTTTCTGTGTTTTTACACCTCATCTATTTTGTTTTGCCCAGAGAGGGACTTAATAAAGATTACTGGATCCTAAATTCAATGGTGTTTGGTTTTCAAAAGATACATTTTTCTTTCAACCTTCCTGTCTTCAAAAGCTAATGGGTTGTGTTGCGCTGTTGTAAGCCAGAGTCAGGTTGGTGAAGAAATCACAGCAATTATTCCTAATTGCTGCTGAAAACGTGCTTCCTTAGCAGAGGGGGGGGGACTAGTTTAGTTGACAGAAGTGCATATCTGCTAAATAGAAGAAATGCAATTAGTGGTTAGTTGAGATGTGGGAAAGAGAGATTTTACTTTGCAACAATTAACAAAAAAAAAAAGCTTAGAAATTATTTAAATTAAGCAAGATGTGTGAACCAGCACAGAAACTACACTGTTCAAGGTCTGTCATAATCACCCACTGCACTTCTCTTACAAAACATATTTGGGAAACAAGTGAATTTTGCCTTTATAATCTCATTAAATATAAATATATTCATTAATTAAAAGTAGAAAAACAGGAGCTTTGTAGTTAGGCAACTCCAAGTGTGAGCCAGGCTCTGCAATTTATAAGCTGTATGATGTTTTGCATGTTGTTAAACATTCATAAACCTGTTTCCTCTAAAACTAGATAATAATGAAATATCTTCAGACAGGTGATATAAAATTTAAATGAGATTATTATTTTTGAAATCATTCTATTATTTAATAATTTCATTGTTATTTTGAATAGTTTCTTATTTGCTGCACGATATTAAGCAATTTATTTAAACTCATCATCTGTAAAATGGATCTTTAATATATAGCTTTCAGAGACAATAGGTACAATCAACCAAGTAGATAATTACATATTCTTCATCTATCATGAAGTATTTAAATATGTGCTTGGCTTAGACTAATTACTGGAGAGATGGCTGTTCCCCTTTTCTTCTCTCCATCTTCCTCCCTCCCTCTCTTCATTCCTCTTTATTCCTTCCTTCTTTCCTTCACTGGTGAGGTAGAGTTGAAAGGTTGGGAAAGACAATACCTTGGTTTCATCTACTCAGAATTGCCTCCCATCTCCTTCTGGGGTCTCTGTATCTGCAATTATGGAGACTGACAGAGTTACGGTAAATAACCCACCAGTTCAAATCTGAAAGCTCTGGAGGTGAAAGATGGGTGATTTTACAGGTAAGGCCACAGCTCCTCCTTCTTTCCAATCAGAAATCTAATAAAACAGTAAATCAATAGAGTTCCGCTTCCTCCTCCTCTTTTAACTTTCAGTGGAAAGTGACACCTTGGTTCATTAAAGGCAAAGACAATAGTCAGAAGATAAATTTGATCAAACCCTGAAGGTTGTCCTGCTCATAGCCTCTGAGGGAAACAGGTCCCATTAGTTAGGAAGATGAGGGTGCAGTCAGGAGACTCCTGGGCCCTGGGGCTGGGAGAGAGGACTGCCTTTCCTTAGGTCTCAGAAAAAGCGAACACAAACATTAGGGATGAATAATGACGACTCGGCTTTTCATAGCCAGTATCTGGAGGGCTAAAGTGATTCCGAATTCAAGGGGCATTGTTGAAATACACCTCTCTTTCATGTTGAACTCAGTACCAGCATCGTCTATGAAACTTTTCCCACCTACCCCAGTTCCTCCAAATTACAGTTCTGGAGCATGTCTGGGGAACAGGACCTCAAAAAGGACTCCGAGAATGTTTCTAGTGAGAAATCCTAAGTTCCTCAAGCTTAATGTGTTTTTTTGTTTTTTTTTTGTTTTTTTTTTTTTTCCTTCAAGACAGTCTTCCACAATTCTAGCCACATGGTTACTCTTAACAAATCCTAGTTTACTGACAGTATTAACTACAGTTCAAAGTGCTAGAGAACTAGCGAATTCTTTAAATCACACAGAACAATTACGTTTCAGATGCAATTTAAAGTATTGGGAATTGGCATGATTTAAAAGAAAGAAAGGGAAAAATAATGTACTAATCAACTTTTGTTGCAATAAAACTGCATAACCAACATCTTCAAAATCCCAGGGTCTTACAATAATAAATGCTTCTTTTCTTGCTCACAGGTCTTTTGGTAGGCTATGGCTTCACTGTGCTTGGCTCTGGGTTTCAGATTGCTTCAGATCTGCTCCATTTGTTTCTTTATTTTCCTTGGACCAGGAGCTAACTGGGTCATATTCTTCTCACAATACATCACAGGAACACAAGAGGGTAAACCAAAACTTACATATATGAAGACTGTCCTTGAGTCATGTTGACAACATGATCTTTGCCAAGAAAGTCACACAGTCCAGGTCAACAACAATAATTTTATAGAAGGGAAGGAAGAAAAAATGGAAACAATCAACTTTCCATAGGAACTAATATTTAAGTTTCTTGACAATGCTAATCACAGTGTTAAATGACTAACAAATATCTCATTTAGTCCTTACATTACTCTTGTGATATGGGATTTAATATCTCTATTTTATAAGTGAGGAAAGAGTCTCAGAGAAACTTAGCATCATATTCAAGGCCAAAAAGAAATGGTGCCATGTGGAGCAGGAGTTCAAGTATAGGTCTCTTCAGTTCCAAACTCATCTATCTTTCCGTTAAGTTATATTGATGCTGCATAGCGGACATTCAAAAATAGATATTATTTTTACCAGAACTGGGGAGTGTTGTTAGCACTTTGCATATATTAATCTTGCCATCATCTGTTTGTATTATGTAATATTATTATTTCCCATTTCATAGATGAGAACTGAATCACAGAAGGTTTAAACAATTTAATATACAGGCCATCTGTCTACAGCTCTATATGATAAGCTGTAGTCATTCTGGTGTTTTTGCATATAATGATTATAAGAATAATTAGCAAAGCACATGACACACACTATATATTCACACTATAATTATCACATTTAACCCTCCTGCTCACTTTAGAATTAATACCAGACTTCCCTGGTGGCACAGTGGTGAAGAATCTGCCTGCCAATGCAGGGAACACGGGTTCGAGCCCTGGTCTGGGAAGATCCCATTTGCCACAGAGCAACTAAGCCCGTGCGCCACAACTACTGGGCCTGTGCTCTAGAGCCCGTGAGCCAAAATACTGAGCCCACTTGCCACAACTACTGAAGCCCGCTTGCCTAGAGCCCATGCTCCACAACAAGAGAAGCCACTGCAATGAGAAGCCCACACACCATAACGAAGAGTATCCCCCGATCTCTGCAACTAGAGAAAACCCGTGTGCAGCAACAAAGACCCAATGCCGCCAAAAATAAATAATAAAATAAAGTAACTAATTTAAGAAAAAGAATTAATACCTAAAATATATTCTGAATCTATCCGCTTCTCTCCATTTCCACTTCCAACTTGTTATATTATTCCAGATCATCTCTTGACTAAAATTCTTCAGGAGCTTCCTAACTAATTGCCCTGATTCCACTTTTCTCCCCCTGCAATACATTTTCCACACAGCAGCCTGCCTGAGTAATCTTTGCTGAAATGTAAATCAGATCATGTCATTTCCCTATTGGAAACCCCAATGGCTTCTGTCAGAATTTTATATAACATGCAAACTCTGTTTTGTCTTATAGGGCCTGAGATGATCTGCCTACATCTTTGATGGTATCAAGAACTACTCTCTGCTTCACTCCCCAAATGCCAACCTATAGCTTGCTTCCTCCTCAGACAACAGCCCAGGCTGTTTTCTGCTTTAGGACCTTTATACAGACTCACTGCAGCACTCAGTCTAAACATCATCCAAGAGAATGTTATTCTTAGCATTAACACTATTGGATATGTGTTTGATTTGTATGTTTATTTTTTGTCTTTCAATTATAATGAAGCTTTAGGGGAGGAGGGGCCTTGTCTGCCTTGATCAGTGTTACCTTTCTGTTTCCATTGTCTAGAATACCACCCATGCATAAGAAGCACTGGGTTAATGGATGTTGAACATGCAATCTATAAATGAATATATAAAATCCACAGATGAGCTACAACCATACGATCTCATTTAATGCTCATAAAGAAAAAAATCTATTTTATGCATATTCAGAGTTTGAGGCTTAATATGAACACAGAATTAAGTAAACTGTAATCACAAGCATTTTTAAATGTTTTAAAGTTGCCAACAATAATTTTAATCCCATTCTCTCTAGGAATGTATTAGTTATCTTAAATGTAAAATGATTAAAATGCCAAGACACATGTATGAGAGTGTGTGGTATATGTATATTACATATACATATATATATGGAGAGAGAGAAAGAGAAGGAGAGATGGAAATAATTTTTTGTTTAGTGAGATATAATAAAAATAATTTTTCTTTGTATTTTCGATTGGTTTAAAGACTTGTAAGGGAAATATTGAGTATCTATGACTTAAAACTTTAAACCAATCGTATAACCAAACTCTTAAAATGTGCCTTCACTTTCACTGTGTGCATAACTGTATATATATTTTTAATATATATTTTTTATAAACCTAGAGAAAATGGGTTGGTCTATGATGACAATAGATCAGTCAAGATATAATCATTTACACATTTTCAATGTGCTCAGCACTGAGGGACATACATTAACTCATTCAACTCACAATTATTCTTGAGTGCCCACTGTATGCCAAGCAATGTGGAAAATTCTAAGAAATTAAAAAATGTGTTCCTTGGGCTTCCCTGGTGGCGCAGTGGTTGAGAATCTGCCTGCCAATGCAGGGGACACGGGTTCGAGCCCTGGTCTGGGAAAATTCCACATGCCGCGGAGCAACTGGGCCCGTGTGCCACAACTACTGAGCCTGCGTGTCTGGAGCCTGTGCTCCGCAACAAGAGAGGCCGCAACAGTGAGAGGCCCGCGCACTGCGATGAAGAGTGGCCCCCGCTTGCCGCAACTAGAGAAAGCCCTCGCACAGAAACGAAGACCCAACACACCCAAAAATAAATTAATTAATTAATTAATTAAAAAAAAAAGTGTTCCTTGTACACAGTAAGCTTATGGAATAATACAGAAGAGGAGCATAATCTTTATACAAACGGTAGGAAACTGTATAATACAAGATGAAATTAAGCTTTTAATTATGGGTATTGAGAGTAGCAGTACAAAGAGAAAAATACAGGGTTCATAGGATAAGATGTTATTAAAGCAGCTAAAGGAATGGTATGATTGATATAGCCAGAAGGAGATGGAATTAAAACCAGGTAAACCATGTGGGGAACACCAAATTTAAGAAAGGGTATGCATATGGGTATGTGGGTCTGCATGTATCTGCGTACTTTGCAACAGTACACACATTAGACAAATCAAGTAGGAAAGAGGAATTCCATATAATTGTCCATGCCCCAATTCTCTGTTTAACTGCTTTTTCCATTTTGGTTTATACAATGTAGCCCTCACCTCAATGTACAAGTTACCTCCTAAGAACATGGGAATACAAGCCTTAATTGTGTAGAGATAGAATTTTGATAATGCAAGAAAAGCAACATTTCTTTCCCAGGTTCCATAGCTTGCAATATCTCATACCAATTTTGGAAGTTCTGCTTTTCAAAGACAAAGGGTTGCTATTAGTTTCTTTCTCCCTCCTGTTGTATCGATTGCCATCCAATCCACAGAAAGGAAGAAATCACTCCTTATTCAGGAAATGGAAGCTACTTTTGTTCAATTCATATAATGGCCAATTTAAGTTAGAAATCTTATCCATTTTCTACTTTGGTTACCTGTTTCACAAGCTCAGCACATTCCAAGATTCCTATTTTATGAAGCCAACAAGGATATTCAGAGAAATTGTCTGTCACATATTTCATACCCTAGGATTGCCAGGCTTATCAGAAAGACAATACTGGATTGATTCCAATAGTCAAGCAAGTTATAGTTATGTAAAAGATCCACAGATACTCGAGGATTACTTATCAACCTCGAATTCAAATTATTGAAATATCGATGCAAAATAACTTGAGACATTTAAAATATGTATATATTGTTAGATGTATAAAAGAAACTAGATAGACTTAAAAATAACAGTGAGAACAAAACAAAGAGATTTGAATAAATATTTTCACTGTAAAATCTATAAATCTGTATATTTGTTCCAGTAATGATGCCATTGCTCAAACTTTTACTGGACCTACGTTAATAAAGCTAAATTTTGGAGTAGTTTAGAAAACAAACTTTTTTAAATCAAAGCTTATTTTTTACCCTTAAATCTTTGTAATAAGATTAGTCTATAAATAACTACTAGGTATAGAAATTATTTTGAACAATGTGAATCAATTAAATCATGGTACCAAGAACTATTTCATGTCCTCTCCTCTTACCAGAAAAAGAAAAGAAAGGAAAATATAATTCAGGGGAAAAAAGGTGACATAGAATCTAAAGACAATCTCTAAATGGATCTCCCAGGAGAGATTTGCATAATAAGATCACCATAATAGTCTGTAAGTTGGACATGTTAGTTTTGATGGAAAAAAAAAATATCATTATACAGATGAACTCTACTTTGTGGAAAATTGTCTCATTAATGTGTACACATATTTTATTTATTGTGATCTCTACAATGTAGGCCATTCTAAGGAATTCATCACTTTTCTGTGATATTGGGGTTTTTTTCTAAAATTTCTATGAAGTGATTTGGAAATAACAGTTTTATGTTGACAATATAATTATGGAAGAAAAATCAGATTGTAATATTACTAATTAGAAGCAAATGCCTTTAAAAATAAGTTTATAGAAATTTAAAGATATAGAAAGTGATAACCAATTAAAAAATAACTCTATAGATGAACTGAAAGAAGAAAAATATCCTAAATAATCACTCTTTTCAGTATGTTTGCTATTTTTTTCTATTACTGACTTAAAAACATGAAACTTCATATGACAAAAACTGTTAACTTTCTTCCCAAAAGAAATTTCCTTCTTTTTCACTGGTTAAAAAAAAAAAAAAAAAGTTTGGCTTTGTTCCAGTAACCCTTAGCATGATGCTCATAAGGTGGTCTTATGATAAATCATAACTAGTCCTGGACAGTGAATAAAAGGAGTCTGTATGCAGTCACTGGACATAGAAAGCAGGTAGCTGGGAGCTTCTGGGTCTGATTTACTCCATGATAAAAGAGACAACATGAGGAGAAACCATGGTTTAGAGCCCCAGGCAGTTTTCAACATGTGACCCCCTACACGCTCGCTGGTAATGGCTGCCTTTTCTCTGTTCAGAGGCAGGGTTGGGTTCCTGCTGGCTCAGCTCTAAGTGTCCACCACCTTGGCAATGGTTGCCTTTGCTCTAGTGGAGAGCAGCACTGGAGCAAGAGGGGCTGGAACAGGCACCTGGTGTGGGCTGGTTTGCATGCCAGGGCTGTGGAGGAAAACAGGTTGGAGCCCCAGGCACCTTTCAGTTTGCTTCCTCTGCCTTGTTTCCTGGAGTAAGCAAGCATGTACTCATGCTCTTCATAAAAGTAGTCTCAGTTTGTTACAGCCCTCTGGTAAGTCCCACTAGTTTTCAAACCAGCTAAGAGGACTCATCTTCTTGATGTCAGAACCCGGGGTTGGGGTGCCCAATATGTGGCTCGAACCCCTTACTCCCCAAGGAGGATCCCCAAGCCCATGATAGTCCCCACCTCTTTCTGTGTCCCCTGCTAAGGGTAGGGGTCCTGGCCTGATCGCTTCTGCTCGCTCCCTACCTGACTCCATGTAGATCATTTTTTACAGCCTTTCTGTCAGTCTTCAGCAGGAGTTGCTCCACGTGTAGATGTATTTTTGATGTGTTCATGGAGCGAGGTGTATTCAGCATCCTCCTATTCTGCCATCTTAATCTCCCTCCTATGTCCTCATCTTTTAATTTTTTTTTTTTTTTTTCTGTTCAGCTTGGGTGATTTCCACTACTTTCTCTTCTAGTTTGCTGATCTGTTCCTCTGCATCATCTAGCCTGTTGATTTCTTCTGGTGTGTGTTTTATTTCAGTTATGGTATTATTTGTCTCTGATTGGTTCTTCTTTATATTTTCTAACTCTTTGTTAATAACTTCTAACTTCTCAATCTGTTCATCCAACCTTATCCCAAATTCTTTGAACATCTTTACAATCACTACCTTAAACTCTATTAGGTAGGTTGCTTATCTTCACTTCACTTAGTTCTTCCTCTGGGGTTTTATCTTGTTCCTTTGTTTGGAAAGTATTTCTCTGTCACTTCATTTTACCTAATTTGCTGTTTTTATTTCCATGTATTTGGTAGGTTGGTTACATTTCCCAGTCTTGGAGAAGTGGCCTTATATAGGAAACATTGCATGAGGCCCAGCAGTGCACTTCCTTCTGGTCACCTGAGTTATATGCTCTAGGAGTGCCTTCTTTGTGGGCTTCATGGGTCCTTCTGTTGTGGTGGGTTTATGACTGTGGGCACACTGGTAGGCATGGCTGGGCCCCAGTCCACTTGGTTACTAGACCCTGTTTTGTGCAGAGGCTGCCAACCACTGGTGGGTGGGGCCAGGTCCTGCTGTGGCTGGCTGTTCAACCAGGGGTGTCCCAGTCCTGGGGCTGGACAACAGGTGAGTGGGCCCAGTCCTTGAAATGATAGCTGTGGGTCCATGGTAGTCCCAGGGCTGGTTTTGGCCTGCTAGTGGGAGAGGACAGGGCCCAGAGGGTCCCAGGGCTGGTGCCAACCCACTAGTGGGAGAGGCTGGGCCCTGGGGTTACTGCCAGCCCACTGATGTGCTAACAGCCAGGTCCCACGGTTTCTGGATACAAGGCTCTGGGCATCCTGGAGTTCGTGTCAGCCCACAGTTGAGTGGGGCAGGAACTCAGCAGGTCCTGGGACTGGTGCCAGCCTGTTGGTGAGTGCACTGGGTTCTGATATTAGCTCATTTCGTTTTTGTGTTCAATAATATTCCATTGTCTAGATGTACCACACTTTATTTATCTATTCATCTATTGAAAGACATCTCAGTTGATTAAGTTTAGGCAACTATGAATAAAGCTGTTATGTTTACAACACACATGTTTATGTGTGTGCAGGTTTTTGTGTGGACATAAATTTTCAACTCCTTTGGATAAATAAATACCTACCAGGGAGTGTGATTACAGGGTGATATGTTAAGAGTATGTTTAATTTTGTTCAAAACTGCCAAATTTTCTTTCCAAGTGATTGAACCACTTTTTAATTCCACCAGAAATGAATGAGAGCTTCTGTTGTCCCACATCCTTGCCAGCATTTGGTGTTGTCAGTGTTCTGGATTTGGCCATTCTAATAGGTTTATAGTTGTATCTCATTGATATTTTAATTTGCGTTTCCCTGATGACATATAATTTGAACATCTTTTCACATGATTATTTTCTATCTGTATGTTTTCTTTGATGAGCTATCTCAAAGTCTTTGGCCCATTTTTAAATTAGGTTGTCTATTTTCTTATTAGTGAATTTTAAGGACAGTTTGTATATTTTGGACAAAAGTCCTTTATCAGATGTGTCTTTTGCAAATATTTTCTTCCTGTTGGTGGTTTGTCCTCTCATTTCATGAATTCCAGATTATTAACTATTTTTTTCACAGATTGTTCCTTTGATGTTGAAACTAAAAATGTTATCACTATATCCAAGCTCATCTGGATGTTCTCCAATGTTATCATCTAGGAATTTCATAGTTTTGCTTTTCACACTTAGGTGGTGATCTATTTTGAGTTAACTTTTGTCAGGGGTGTGAGGTCTATGTCTAGGTTCATTTTTTTGCATGTAGATGCCCACTTGCTCCAGCACCTTTTGCTGAAAAGACTAAGTTTGCTCTCCTGTATTGTCTTTTTTCCTTGTCAAAGATCTGTTGATTATATTTACATCAGTCTATTTCTGGGTTCTCTTATCTGCTCCATTGACCTATTTGTATATTACTTCATCAATACTACACTATCTTGATTACTATAGCTTTATAATTTGCTCATTTTAAAAAAATCAGGTTGTCTGTTGTTTTTGCTGCTGAGTTATGTGACTTCCTTATATATTTTGGATATTAACCCCTAATCCTATATATAATTTAGAATGTCCCATCTGTAGATTAACTTTTCATTTTGTTGATTTTTTTTTCCTTTGCTGTGCAGTTTTTTAATTTGATGTGTCCCATTTGTTTATTTCTACTTTTGTTCCCTTGCTTTTGGAGTCATATAAAAAATTACCAAGACTCACATCAAGGAGCATTTTCCTTTATTTTTCCTTTAGGGTTTTTATAATGTCAGGTCTTATAGTTAACTCTTTAATCCATTTTGAATTGACTTACGTGTATTGTGTAAGATAAGGGTCAATTTCAAAGTGGCATATAGGAAAAAATGTATACTTTCTAGTACATAAGGCAAAACTGTTATATTTAAGCTCATAAACTACTCTCCCCAATCATTTCTCCATGTTTAATAAAGAATGAGGCAAGGATTATTATTTGTTCTATTCCCTTCACTTCCCTCACTGATGCAAAAGCAAATTCTCTAAGTTATAAACCCAGTTTCAGTAACATTGTGATTTTTAAGGGCTCCAAAAAACTCTCACTTGTATGGTTTTGAAGCTTAATTTTAGGTAGTTGAAGACTTGCCATTCTAGATTTCATGTTTGGCCACGTATGCAAAAAATGATGTTTTATTCAGAATAGTTAGGGAAAGGGGATTCCTAATGGTTTCTGTCTGCCTTTGAAAGGAAGCCCTGTCTGCCACTTTAAATAAAAAGTTGAGGTAGGTGTTTTTATTATAGTCATTTCACAGAATGTAAAACTAAGGCCCTGAGAGAATCACTAACTTTTCCAGGAACAAACAATGAATTTGTATAAATGAAACTTGAATTTATTCTTCAGACCTAATGTGATGTATAATCTTCAAGGAGCTTTTGCACACTCATGTGTTTATATTTCAAAAGGATATATAAACAGGTAGAAAGATAATCAAAGGTAAATATAACCAAGAATTGTACCATAAAAAATAATAATAACATTAATGGTAATGCTCCAAAATGAGCTGAGGAGGCAAAATTGCTAAATTATACATAAATGCTATTTTATTGTTATTTTCAGCACAAAAGAAGAGGGAAAAGATAGTTCCTCATTTTGGGGCCAATTATGTAGCTGTGATGATTTTCTTCTTTCGTTTATATCTGAGCTTTTTCCAAAAAGGTTTTGAAGCTGCTAAATGATGAATTAGATAGAAAAGCAGAACATCTTAATTCATATTTAGCTTTTCTCTTCTCTGTCAATAAAATGACCAAATAAAATGCTGGACTAAAATAGCAGCACAAACACAAATACCAGAGGCAGTTTCCCAAGATGATGTTCATGACAGATCGAGATATTTTATGTGAGCAGCTAGCTGTTTAAATCATTTCAAGTTCCCCAACAGACCAATTTGATACTAGACTGAAAGAACTATTTAGCAAGAGCTCTGAATGGCCCTTGATGATCATTGAGTCATTATTGTGAATAGGAGGATAACATCTGTAAAACTGGCAAATATCACATTGATTTTTACAATGGAGACTCAAAATGGAGTAAACAAACTGTGGCCTGGCTCACTTACCGTTGATCCTGGGCAAACTTCTCTAATCAAGGACAATTAACATAAGATTGGGTTCACTTGCACAGGTATTATCACATCAAACCCATTTATTTCCTTGGGAAATATAATAGATATTAGAAAAACTAGGTGGTGGACATAGGAATCAGTAACGCATTTGATAACATTTCTTATGAGATGCTTGAAGCTTCAAGGGAAAATAAAGATGAGATGCAACAGAAATTTATTGAATTAGAAATCAATTGAACAATTTTGCCTGAATGTGACTGGGATTTGGGTCAATTGGCTGGGTGATTTCTAGTGGTTACCTCAGGACTGTGCATAAAGACTATTCTGCCTGATTTACTTTTATAGCATGTTGTTAACAACAGAGATGTCATGTTTATCTAATTTACAGATGACACACTCCATATTTGGTATCTAAATTGGTATATGATTTGAGTAGTGTATTTGGAATGGTGATAGATCTCAAATTCATGTAAAATGACCATAGCATCCAACTAAATAATGAGATTCTCTTAATACAAGGGCTAAAAATAGAGGTAGAGTAAGGTACAATTCAGAATGTAGTAATTCTTATTGTAACAAAAAGTCATGGATGGAAAATATCCCCCTGGTAAGAGAATAAAGGAATAAAATGCTTGAGTAAAAAAACTATGATATTCATCTTCTCCTTTATGAAACATATAAGTGTTTTTTTGATGATATTCATATTTCAAAATAACAGCTGAGGAAAACACACAGCTGAGCACTCTGTAGCTTTCAGAAAGGGACAAAGTAAAGCATGAAATTTCAAGAAGAGAGGATCAGTAAGTGCACAAGTATGAGAAATGCATTGTATATGTGTTTGGGGACGAATAATACTCTCCTTGCATTCAGTCATCATAATAAAATTGAATAGAGTCAAATGCCTCAGAAAACACAAATTTGGGGAAGATCATCATATAAATTGCATAAATGTCTTCTGTTAAAAAGCACAGTTGAAGAAAATGAGACAAATAACCTGGAAATGATTTAAGGTAAAATTGGGTGTTTTTAAATATATAAAGGGTTATTACCAGAAGAAGTATTACGCAGAAGAAGGAACTGATTTATTCAAAAATCAGTAACAAAAAAAACCAGTGGAGACATCTAATAGTTAATGGGTAGCTACTATATTTCAGATACTTTATTTCAGATACTATAAGTGTTTTATATACTTTTTTTGCTATTTATTCCTCAAAACTACTCCATTTTCTAATAAAGAAACTGAAAAAAATTGTAAAATGTTATGTTACTTTCATGTGACTTGTAAATAGCAGAGATGACCTTTTAATTCAGATCTATACTAGGTCTTCCTTTGGACTACTATGAACTATAACCTGATTCAGATCTCTCTTCAACAGGCAAAAGATCCAACATTCAACTCCTTTACTCCCTGGTATATGCATGGAATCAGGATGTAAGATTGATCAAAGAGGCTTAGTAAGTTTTGTAGTTTTTCCCCTAAGTTTGGCATCTAAATCCTTTAAGAATTGTGCTCAGCCACATGATTAAAATTGAACTTAGGAACAAAAGAGGCTCATACTGTTTCTCTAATAGGGAAGAATTAAGTTTAATAATTTACATAGCATTTCCATTTCTACCATTTTAATAACCCTGCAATCCTGTGAGACAGGTAGTAGTTTTCTTTCTATATAAAATAATTGCAACTGTATCATTTTCCAAGGATTCAACTAATTAGATATAAAACTTGGACTAGAACATAATTCTAAGTAAGAGCCACTTCCCTTTTCACTTATACAAAGGCAATTATATAAAATTATTCATAATCTATTCACATAGTGTGCTTATGGATTAAATTTTTATTATATATTAAAGAAACAGAAAAACAAAAATGAAACATTATTGTTTTTGCACAGTGAAGCTTAGGCTTGTTCTCAACATAGTTGCCACCTGATATATATTTCAGAATAATTTCCTAGCTTATATTAAATGTGATGTTGTTCTGAGTGGTTTCCTAAATTGCTTTTGTGATCTTGACACCACCATCCCTCTGATACTATGTTTTTTTAAGCATACCATGGTTTCCAAATATTTACCTCTCTCTTTTTTTAATTTCCTAGGTCTCATCAACTGATTTTCTTTTTTAAAATTTTTAAATTAAAACAATATTTTTTTATTTTTATTTTTTTGAGAGTACACTTGGGAATCTGACAGGCAAAATTTTGTTTTGTTTTGTTTTGTTTTGTTTTTATCTTTAGACTCCCTTTACCCATTTCTCTCAACTCTGGAAACCACCAAGTTTTTCTCTGATTTTTTTATTTTGTTTTATTGTTAGATTTCACATATAAAAGAGATTATATGATATTTGACTTTCTCTGTCTGACTTATTTTACCTAGCATAATGTCCTGAGGTTCATCCATGTATAGCCAAATAATATTCCATTATGTATACATAATATATATGATATATATGTATATATCTCACAATTTCTTCATTCATTCGTCCACTGATGGACACTTAGGTTGTTTCTTTACCTTGGCTATTGTAAAGAATGCTTTAATGAACATGAAAGTGCATATATCTTTCCAAGTTATTGTTTTCATTTTCTAAATTTTGAACACACAGAATTCACAAAAGTGGAATTGCTGGACAACATGGTAGTTATATCTCTAGTTTTTGGAGAAGCTTCCAAACTATTTTCCATAGTTGCTGCACCAAATTTTTTTCAGAGTTTATTTATTTTCAGGCTTGCTGTTTATTTATTTTTCCATTCTTTTTCAAATTATTTTTCCATTTAGGTTATTACAGAATATCAAGCAGAGTTTCCTGTGCTATGCAGTACCAATATACAGTCCCACCAACAGCACACAAGGGTTCCCTTTCCTCTACATCCTTGCCAACATTTGTTATTTCTTGTCTTTTTTTTCATAATAACCATTCTAACAGGTGTGAGGTGCTATCTTACACAAAACTAACATGTGGCTTTGATTTGCACTTCCATGATAATTAAAATGTTGAGCATATTTTAATGTACCTGTTGGACATCTGTATGTCTTCTTTGGAAAAATGTCTATTCAGATTTTCTGCCCATTTTTTATTGGATTGCTGGATTTATGCTACTGAGTTGTTTGAGTTCTTTATATATTTTAGATATTAGCTCCTTATCAGATATATGATTGGCAAATATATTCTCTCATCCAGTTGGTTACCCTTTCATTCTGGTGATGGTTTCCTTTGCTGTGCAGAAACTTTCTAGTTTGATGTAGTCTCACTTACTTATTTTTGTTTTTATTGCTTTTCCTTTTGGTGTCAGGTTAATAAAAATCATTACCAAGACCTATGTCAAGGGGCTTACCATCTTTGTTTTTTTCTAGGAGTTTTATGGTTTTAGATCTTACAATCAAGTTTTTAATTCATTTTGAGGTTATTTTTTACATGGTGTGAGAATGTAGTGCAGTTTGATCATTTTGCACGTAGCTGTCCAGTTTTCCCAACATCATTTGTTGAAGAGACTGTTTTCCCCATTGTGTACCTTGGCTGTTTTGTTGTAAATTAATTGACCCTAT
The DNA here is from genome assembly GCF_009873245.2 of Balaenoptera musculus. Classification (NCBI taxonomy): domain Eukaryota; kingdom Metazoa; phylum Chordata; class Mammalia; order Artiodactyla; family Balaenopteridae; genus Balaenoptera; species Balaenoptera musculus. Next base: position 19,086,948 of record NC_045797.1, read on the forward strand.
ATGCATGGGTTTATTTCTGAGTCCTCTACTCTGTTCCATTGATCCAAGTATCTGTTCTTATGCTAATACCATACTCTTTCAATTACAGTAGCTTTGTAATAGAGTTTGAAGTCAGAGAGCATGATGCCTCTAGTTCTGTTCTTCTTTCTCAAGATTGCTTTGGCTATTTGGTTTAGGTTTGTTTGAATTGTTTTGTTTTGTGTGGTTTCATACAAATTTTAGGATTATTTGCTCTATTTCTTTGAAAACTGCCATTGAAATTTTTATAGGGATTGCATTGAATCTGTAGATGGCTTTGGATAGTATGGACATTTTAACAATACTGATTCTTCTGATCCATGAGCACAGAATATCTTTCCATTTATTTGTGTCTTCTATTTTTTTTCATCAATACCTTGTAGTTTTCAGTGTACAGGTCTTTTACCTCCTTGTTTAAACTTATTCCTAATTATTTTTATACAATTATAAATATTAATTTCTCTTTCTGATAGCTTATTATTAGTGTATAGCATGCAAAAGATTTTTGTGTATTGATTTTGTATCCTTCAACTTTACTGAATTTGTTTATTAGGTCTAAGCGTTTTTTGATGGAGTCTTTAAGACTTTCTACATATAATATCATGTTATCTGCAGATAGTGACAGCTTTACATCTTCCTTTCCAATTTGGATGCCTTTTATTTCTTTTACTTGCCTAATTGTGGCTAGGACTTTCAATATTATGTTGAATAATCATGGTGAGAGTGGGCATTCTGGTCTTGTTCCTGATTTCTATTGAAAAGTTTTCAGCTTTTCACCATTGATTATGATGATACCTGTGGGCTTTTCATATATTGCCTTTTTTATGTTGAGGTAGTTTCCTCTATACCCACCTTATTGAGAGGTTTTTTGTTTGTTTCTTTTAAAATCAGGTACAGGTCATGTTATTAAAACCAAAGTTCACTGGGTTACTAGGTTCAATATTGGGTCAATTACTTGAATGTTATGATTTTTCCATCACAAAAGCTAATTGAAGAACAAAGAACAGATACTGCAAATGTGTCAGTAATGGATAGAATGGAAGGTTACTTCTTTAAGACTACAAAAAACTGTTGCATGAATATCATGTTAAGGGGGAAAATAACTCTGAAATAATAAAGTATATTAAATACTAATGTCTTAGTATCAGCTGAACATAATGAAGAGTTAGTTTACTTAATCTTAAAGTCAAAGGTAGTTATCTAAGATGAGATAGGAAAAGGTTATTATTAGCAAAAACAAAACACATTTCTGTCAAGGTGGCATTTAACTAGTTATATTTAATATATAAAAATATTTATTTGGGAATGATTTATAAATATTTATACATATATAATTTATAAATATATAAACATATACAGAGAGGGATGTGATGTTGAAATCATAACACTTAAAAATTTACCCAGCATTGTAATCTGATAGTTTATTCTGGAAACTAGAAAGACAGCCCTCTGTTGGAATATGCTTGTAAGTACTCCTTTCCTTCCCTCATCCTTCCTTTCATGTACTCCTCTCTTGCCTCCTAGAAGACAAAAGAGATTATATTATCTGCTCCCCCACAAAAGTACGTAAGTAGATAATATTACTTCTGTTTTTCGGATAAAGAAAGTGAAATACAGATGAATTAAATAATTGAGTTGTCAATATTTTGAGTAAGTGTCAGTGCCAAATATGAAATCTAACCATGTAATTGTCTTCCTGGTTTGTAAGTAAAAAAATGAATAAACAAAACCGGACAGACATGAATTTCAGGACCATGAGAAAAATAAAAATCTCCTGCACCTGGAATGCTCTAACACTAAAAATTAGTGGACTCACAGAGAGAGCAAGATGGCCCTCAGAATTTTTATGTGATGAATAACCTATTGGACATACATTAACAAGGAAGCAGACATTCTCCAAAGTGGAATGGGATCAAATTTAATACAGCACACACTTACACGTAGGTACCAGGCTTAGACTTTTAAAATAAGATAAAAAACCTAGGAAAGAGAAAAAAGGAGGGTGGGAGGATAAGGACACCAATCTGGTAAACCATGCCAGGTAGTCAAGGAACAAAAAGAAGCAAAATTCATTTAAGGAGTACGTTAAAGTTTTAAAACACATAGCTAAATCTTCGTGAAAGTGTGGGAATTTCACAGAGAGAAATGAAAGTAGATCATTAAATGAAATACTGCTAGGCTTACTGTTGCAGGAAAAGAAATTACATAATAGAACATTTGAAATGCCACTGACGTCATGATTGTTCTTCTAGTCCATACTATCAATTCATACTTATTGCCTATTATTGTCTGGTGAGCACACTGAGTTGAAGGTAATTTGAGATCATGGATAAAATATACATCATGTATATAAAATACATAATATCAAGATAACATAAATTTAGCCTCTGTCGGTCCATATTAAAATCCTCTGGGAACAAGTCAAGGAGATATTTATAACTGTTCTGGGAAGTTGAACTTATCATTGTTTGGGTTTTGTGAATTAAAAAAAGGAGTTCATTGGGTTGGAAAAGTGAATTCCCAAAGACCTGAACTTGACTTTGGAAATTTAGGTTACTTTTACTTCCAAGGGAGAGAAAGACCCATGATCTACAAAACAGCTGACAGTTTATCACATTAGGTTTAGAGAAACACCAAAAGTCAAAATTAATCATGAGTTTCAATATCCTATCCATTTGGATCCAGCCTATGAATGCATTTCAATTGGCACTATAGGCAGTTAAAAAACAAACAAACAAATAGGAAGACCAGTTAGAAGGCAGCTCCATGGCAAGACATAAGGACTATCCCTGAATATAATTAAAGAAATAAAAGTTAGGAGTAAATTTAACAAGTATAAGGGAAAAAAAACAATAAAAACAAAACTTGGTGATTGATTAGATAAGAAGGAATAAGAAGGAAATTAAGCAGAGGGACTAAATTAGGATATGGCGATTTTACTCTCAGATACACAGAACACAGGAGTAGCCTTTAGTGAAAATGGAAATATAATGAAGTTCTGTTTGAAAAAATTGAATCAGAGAGAGCTATGGAACATCTAAGTGGACATTTTCATTTTTAAGGGCTGGATATTGAGATGTAGGCATCAGCCCTTTAAGTTTTTAAAATCTTTCATTGACTTCCCATTAATTTTTTTTCCAATGTCAGTTCACTTTCCATAAATCATGATTTATAGCACCTAGGAGTTTTGGATTTCATGAATTAGTATAAATATGGAAAACTTGATTAACTGATCTGGATAATTCCAAGAAATAAAATGTAATTACTCAAATACTATAACATAGTTTATTTATAAGCCCTGGGAAGTCAAGAAGTTACTGAGCACTAGATGCTCAGAAGAAGACATAAAAGAAGGTCTGTTTCTAAAGAATGCATATTCTTTTAAAAGAGATAAAATATACCCATAAGCAAAATTAAAATCACACACCAACAATAGAATAAGCTTAGCTGGAAACTGTAAACAAAAATAATAGAAATGTCCATGATTTATCTAATCAGAAACAGATTGATATAACACCTGAGTTTAGAATAGAAAGCCTTATATCATCTCTTATATTATATTATCACAGCACAATGAAAAATTTAATAAACTAGATTCAATAAATGAAAAATCTGAGAAAACATTTTTTAATGTTTAAGAAAACATCATAAGCCCTAGGACTTAGAGTAGAACTCATGTATATACCACAGTATTAGATTTTTTAACCACACCTCTTTTCCATTAAGTTAATTTGTCTTCTGATGAGATTGTTGCTTAGAGATGACTATAAATAATTTTTGAAACACTTTTTCTCCAAAGCGTGATTCATATTTTAAGGAATCATCTAATTTTGGAGACCTTCTTTCCAGATGCATCTCCATTCTATGGGAAACCACATGGATTGATGTAAAGTGTATTGACTGAATTTAGTCAGACAGGTCTGGGTTGAAATTATGGTTCAACATTTTACTAACCATTTGATTAAGAGCAATTTTTTTAAAAAATTTGAGATGGGGGCTGTGATTTGTAATATGACAACAGTAAGGTATACTTTGTTAGTTTGCGGTAAAGACAAAATGTTGGAAAAACTTGAAGAGCTGAACAAGGTGGTCCTCAAATGCTGGCAGTATGTCTCCTTATTTCTTTACCAGGGATAACACCTGTAATTTTTGAAGAAAAATCATTAATTTCACATCTCAGTAGTATATCTTCGTCCCATTAATTCAGGTATATTCCTTCTGCTTTCACTTTTCCTCAGGTAAGAATATGTCAGCCATGCATATCTTGGAAGAATTCATTTTCTGTGTCTTTATGCCCATTGTCAGGGGATGCAGGTAGAATGCACTTGACTATCAACATTAACACTTTGCTCTAAAATCCTATTTAATTTAAAATCCTCTACGTTTCTGTGTTAGTCAGAGTAGCCCAGATTATCCTGGACTGGGACACCCAAAACAGGCTAATGGGGAAGGTACCACTCAACGTTGGTGGCTGTGATGCCAGAGGGAGAAAAGAGATTCAGGTGACTTTTACAGAAGGAATTCAGGGTTCTGGCTCAGAAGGGACCCATGTCACTTCCAATTATGATTCTTAGTCCCACTCGGCCGTAAGACACCAGGGAGTACAATCCTGTCATGCTTCCAGAAAACTGAGAGCCACAGATATTTAGCAAATAGCACAAATAATGACCAGAGTTATGACTTAATACACATGCACATTATGTGTGTTGAGAACACATTCCAAAAATCCTGGGTATGGAAAAACAACTTTATTTTTTCATTACTAAAATATATATCTGTCTGAAGTTCCCATTTTGCCTAGTGACAAAACTCTTACCCATTAAATTGCAGAAAAATTCAGTCACTTCCAGGCTTTCCTAGTAATGCTTAGTCATTGAAGATTTAAAGTGAGCCAAATTAGCACTTTTACCATCTGCGTATAATCAGGGATATGTAGAGTGAGATCATGGCATCGCACACATATATCTTAACATGTACTGCTTGTTGCCTAAGGTTGCTTGTTTGTTCATCATCTACAAGACTGTTCTCAAAAGATAATATAGAAGCAGGGAGCCAAGCTTCCTCTCCTACGCTAAAATCAATGGGAGGAAATAGAATTAGACATGGCCCAGAGAGCAAAATTTAATAGAGGAAACAAGAGAGTAATATACAAAAAGATACCACATAGTTCATAGCAACTACCAAAAGAATGACTATCAATAGAGAGTGCTGGAAAGTTTGCTGAACAAGGAAGTTAGCCCTCCAAGATAGGGAGATTTCAGTAGAGAAAAGGAAAAACACAAATCTTAGTGCACCCACAATCAAGAGCAATGTATAACAACATACCTATTTATATTAAATTCAAATTTTAATAAAAACTAAACTTTATTAACTATTTACTAAAGTTAGCTTCTCATGTTAAGCACTTAATGTGCACTATTTCCCTTAATTCTCATAATCACTTTATGAGGTCAAATGAATTCATGCTCATTTTAAAGATGTGTGATATTTAAAGTGGCTTAATAACTGAGCTTATAATTGTCAAAGAACTCATGTGTAGATCTTTCTTACTCCACCTGGATGGTCCTGACCATTGCACTGTTCTTTATTTGTTATGTTCAACTTATTTGGTATCAATTTGCAAATACAGCACACTAACATATATTCAAATTTCTTCAATTCATTTATGAATGAATTATGAGTGGGAGCAGTTATAAGATCCTCTTATGCCCTGCATTTGTGTTCTGACTCCATCTTACAATAGCTCTTTGAACATGAATAGATCATTAATTTTTTGAGTGTCTCTGATTCTTCATTTATATATAACAGAGATAAAATAGAAATTAAATATTAATTGCCTTGCCAATCTTACAATGTCAGTTTGTCTACTGAACTAGGTATTATATAGAAATGTAGACAAGAAAATAAATTATATGTATATACAGTACATACATATGTATATACATATATAGTCATTATTACTGGAAATGTTTCCACATGGAAAGAATAGAATATTAAAAAGATAAGGATTAGCCTATAAATGAAATGTTCATGATGTAATTCATGAACCTACCAGGCAAGTAGGAGCATTCAAAAAGAAATATTTGGAAACTTATCTGGAAATGTTGGACTATAATAAAGCAAAACATTAGTGCCAGACAGAGTATTTCAAAAACAAATTCACCTTCCAATGGCCAGAGATAAAAACAAATTTCACCAACTCCAATTCCCCTGACATTATTGTCAGGTGTCCAGTGTTCTACTGTATCTAATACTTTGCAAAAAACTAATGTCTAAGTATTCTATTTTTATTAGTGCAATGAATACTCTATCAACTCTGCCTCAGTTTCCTGAATCAAAATGATCATGACAACTTTCCAGCTGATGTATGAGTAAATGTTTGGGTAGCCTAAGGTGATGATGGACAGGAGCCTTCAAATTTAAAGCAATGTCTGGAAGATGTTCATTATAGAGGACAAAGAAAAACAGAACAAAACTATAAACCACAGTCAATATTAGAATTATACTAAAAATGTTTACAGGCTATATATTGAGAATAACAGATCCATCCTCATAAATGCAGATGCATTTCCTCTTATATTAATGGATCTGTAAGTGAATGCTATAAAACACAATTGCACTACTGGAAAACTGCAGAAGTATCAATTTAGGTGATCTATAATACAGAGAAAAAGGAAGCCACAATGTCCAAGTTTTTGTCATGTTAATTAGCCTAACCCCCTATTTCACACAGTCAATAAAAATTCAAGCCAATTTCCCAGATCTGTGCAGGACGTAAGAGTAATCAATGTTCACAATCCAGTTGTGAGTTAGGATGATCCAACATTGAGGTTAACTGACAAGAAGGTAAGAGAGACTAAATCTATATGCCTTTTGTCACAAATAAGTGCTACCTGAGCCAATAATAATAGGTCAATGAATCAGCAGCTAGGTTTAAAATTTTTACTGTCAATAGAACTTGCAAGTACTCAAATAAAAGTCCAAATAGCTTTCTAAATTATTGTATTAATGCATCAATAAGTAGCTTTTGAGTATCTACCATCTGTCCAAAATTGTGTTGCTGTTAACTCCTGTCTTGTTTCCTCTTCAGTAATTGCTCAAATCTACACATTCACCCTTATCCTCAAGCAACCTACATGTTCCAAATCTATTCTAGTTTGAAAGTCAAAGCCAAAGAGAACAGTGTGGTTGTCAATAGCCTCAGGTGTGCTCATCATTAGAATCAGCCCCAATGATCGTAAACCTATCTGTCCCCAATGAGTGATCCCAAAGCACCTGTAATATCCCTGCTAAAGCTTTCCCATATAACCTGCTCTTATCTACTCCATTACACAAACACTGTAGACCCATTGACTGTGTTTAGATTTAAGTTTCACTACCTCTAACTCACATTTCCAGAACAACTGGAGCCCATGGGTGTTCCCATGACATTTTGCTGATCTCTTGCTAATGCAGTGAGCTGAAACCTATTTCCCATAAGCCACACGTTTCTCTCTTAGTCATTGTCAAGATGAGGCCTAGATTACACCAATTGTCTCAAACCAGGATGAGAAGATTTCACCTTTATATTCCTCTGGCTTGGTACAGGAAAAGTATCCTAAATCATATGCTGATGGGAACCTAGAAAGTCATCTATCATTATCCTTTCATTAAAGATAATAACCTGACACTCACTGTCACTGTGATCTTGGCTGAAGTGGAAGATTGCCAAGATTCATTACTAGGATAGTCACACTGCAAAGCTCATGTTAATTCTTCTTTCCCATGAAAGCCTGACAGCAATGGAGTAATACTTAGGTAAAATGGACCCAGATTATGGACAGCCCTGAAAACCATGCAGAAGAGTTTGCAATTTATTTGATATGTTGTTTCCCTGAGTAGGAAAAATCCAAGTCAAAGTAGAATTTTAGTCTAGTGACCATGCACTAATTTGTTCACAAAATACCTAGTTTTTACTTATGTCTGATGTAACTTGTAGTAGTGCTACATTTCAATGTCAAGAGATTTCCTATTTGGACAAAAAATTATTGTCTCCCTGTATTTTATGGAGTTGATAAAGCGAGGTTGTTTAGATTAATGGGCAAAGTATCCATTGTCTATAATGCCTTTGAGACCGTCATTGACCAAAGAGTAATATTTTGTTCAGTATTCTTTACCTACCACCTCTTGATCAAGCAAACATGCTCTTCATTCACTTATCTCTTCAATCATCCTGCTTCTGCCTAGGTTAGTTTTTGTCTTGTGTGGATAAAAATAGAATGACTTCTCAGGTCTGATTTGCCTGGGGGTTAATATTTTTAATTACTTACCATATTTTCTCAAAATATCATTTTTCCATAATAACTCTAACTTTTTTATTATTGAAACTTGATTTTTTTAATATGCTACATTTATTTTTTTTTCTGGACACCCAGGTTCTAGAATCCAAAAAAAAAAAAAAAATAGGATACATTTGTACCTATCTCCCCATGAAGTTGCAGATATAATAAGCCATCTAAATCTTTAAACACTTGCTAGGAAATGTGGGGATGCATACTCAGATATCCAACCCTCTCTTTAAAATTCAGACTTAAATCCTGATAATTTACAAATTCCTTTATCAGCTCTGAAGACTCTGAAAAGTACAACATAAATCTCTTCTAGATATAAAGCTACAGTCTCCCATGCCATCACAAAATAGCCTCTCATGAGAGGCAGCAGTAACCCCTAAAAGAAGTGGGACAGAAAAACTCATAGAGATATGTAGAGAATCTTAATTGAACTTTACCTGGTAACTCTATCTTGATAACATCTAAACGTATCAGGGAAGTGCAGGTGTATACTTGAAGCAGTGAACAATGGCACTAAGAAATAGACTGGGTTTATTCATAGAATATCCCTGGCACGAAGGTGATTTAAATACAAGACAGATACTTACAGTTTGTCTTGGTAAAGGGCCTCACCTAACATAGAGGAAAACATGGTGCAGAGAAACATCTGATTGAGATAGTCAGAATCTGTCGTTCTATGCACAAGATTATGATTCTAATAACAATCAAGAATACCATGATAAAATCAAGAGGAAATAAACTAGATACATATATGTACAGATACCAATCTTTATCAGCATTCTTTTTTTAAAGGGAGAGTACATCAGAAAAAAAAAATGGCTTATGAAAATACTTATCAATAAGAAAGATAAAACATCAATTTAAAATGCTAAGAAAAAGCATAATTTAAAATTATTTACTATACAAATAAAAGAATATTTTGGGAATCATACTTTGTGTTTCCACATAATTCAAATAGATTCTATGAAGTAAAAGATATTTTTAAAAAATAAGACAAAGAGTTAAATATAAAACTAAACAAAATATATAAAATAACGATAATCAAGATATTGGAGGGCTTCCCTCGTGGTGCAGTGGTTGAGAATCTGCCTGCCAATGCAGGGCACACGGGTTCGAGCCCTGGTCTGGGAAGATCCCACGTGCCACGGAGCGGCTAGGCCCATGAGCCACAATTACTGAGGTTGCGCGTCTGGAGCCTGTGCTCCGCAACAAGAGAGGCCGCGACAGTGAGAGGCCCACGCACCTCTATGAAGAGTGGCCCCCGCTTGCCACAACTAGAGAAAGCCCTCGCACAGAAACGAAGACCCAACACAGCCATAAATAAATAAATAAATAAATAAAGAGGATGCATTTCAAATAGTAAAAAAAAAAGATATTGGACATCAAGCAATAAAGAACAGTGACTCCTGAGACAGGAAAAAATGAATTGAGCCCTACAGTGACTCAGCTTTATTGGAAATACATGCAGAGCCCACTGTCGCCCTCTGCTGAGGAGATGAAGCTTGAAGTTTGGGGAAGCCATGGAGGCTAGTGTACACGGAACAGAATAGCAGAAACGACAGAGCTACATGAAGAGGGAGTTACATGTATCTGCATAGCTCTTGTAGCTTCCTGAACATATAATCATAACTTTTTATGTTCTTTCTATTAATTCTATCACATCATTTATGGGTCAGTTTTGGTTTATTGATTTTTTTTTCTTGTTACGAGTTGTCTTATCCTGATTCTTTGCATTTCTAGTAATATCTGATTTTATGACAGAAATTAATTTTATCTCTTTGGATGCTGGATATTTTTATATTCCTGTAAATACTTTCGAACTTTGTTTTTTTGACACAGAAATTTATGTAGAAGCCATTTGATGCTTTCAGATCTTGCTTTTAGGTTTGCTAGATGGAACCAGAACTTAATTAATCTAGGTTTAAATTTTTTTCCTGCTCGTGAGGTTAAGACCTCTCTACTCAACATGATTCTCCCTGAAATATGATAGTCTGAGTCTGGGTAGTGATTACAACTGCTGTTCTTGGCATTTTCTAATTTCTGGGCACTGTTCTAGCCAATACTTTGGGGTGTTCTTTCCCCTATCCTCAGATGCATGCACTTACCAGTACTTAATTAAATTCTCTATGAGATTATCAGGTTGGATTAAAGAAAACCCAAGACCCATATATGCTGCCTGAAAAAGTCATTTAAGTATAGATACAAATAAAGGTGAAAGGTTTGAAAAAGGTACCATGCTAACACTGGAAACAAAGAAAGCTGGAGTAGATATATTCATACTAGATTAAGGAGACTTCAGAGCAAAGTCTTTAATCAGGAATAAAGAGGATCATTTCATAATAACAAAGAGGTAATTTATAAAGATGGTATAACAAACATGTGTATGCACCGAATAGGAGAGTTTTAAAGTACCTGAAGCATAGAACTGCAAGGAAAAATATGTAGTAGACATATCCTCAAATATATTTAGGGATTTCAATATTTCTATCTCATAATAAACAGTACAAGCAGAGACAGAAAACCAAATAAAGGTATAGAAGACTTGAACAACACTATTAGCCAATTTTGACCAATCCATATTTATAGAATAGTCCAAACAAGAACAGCAGCAGAATATACATCTTTTCCCAGTGCACATGGAGCCTTCACAAAGATGGATCATATTTTGCGTTGTAAAAATTTTTTCAATAAATTTAAAGAATTCAAGCTATACAAAGTATGCTCCCTTATTACAATGGAATCAAAGTAAAAATCAATAAAAAAAAATGCTGAGAATCCCTGAATATTTGGAAACTAAGTAACACAATTTTAAATAATCAACTGGTTAAACATGAAATCAAAAGTGAAATTTAAGAAGTATTTGAAATGAGATACAAAATGAAAGTACAACATTTAAAAAGTCACAGATTCAGCTTGAACAGTACTTAATGAGAAACTTATAGAACTAAGTTCTATATTAGAAAAGAAGATGATCTCAATCAAAAGCTTTAGCTTCCACCTTAAGAAAGTAGGAAAACAAACTATTAAACTATAAAGGGACTTAAAGTAAAAGAAAACCAAAATCAGATAAATCAAAATAAAGGAAATATAAATAAAGATCACACAGGAAATAAGCAAAATAGAGAACAAGCAAGAGAAGGAAGGAAACAAATCACAATGAAGTACCACTACACATTTATTAGAATGTTTAAAATATAGAAAACTTACTTATACCAAGTATTTTTGTATCCATGTTTTTAAAATAAATTTATTTACTTATTTATTTATTTACTTTTGGCTGTGTTTGGCTGTTGCTGCACATGGGCTTTCTCTAGTTGTAGCGAAGGGGGGTTACTCTTCATCGTGGTGTTTGGGTTTCTCATTGCAGTGGCTTCTCTTGTTGTGGAGCATGGGCTCTAGGCATATGGGCTTCAGTAGATGTTGCACACAGGCTCAGTAGTTGTGGCTCAGGCACTCTAGAGCCCAGGCTCAGTACTTGTGGTTCATGGGCTTAGTTACTCCACGGCATGTGGGATCTTCCCAGACCAGGGCTTGAACCCGTGTCCCCTGCATTGGCAGGTGGATTCTTAACCACTGCACCACCAGGGAAGCCCTTATTCCAAGTATTGTCAAGTGTGTGGATCAACTCAAAATTTCGTAGACTGCTGATAAGAATGCAAAATGATGCCACCATGTTGGAGAACAATTGGCAGTTTATGAAAATGTTAAACAAACACCAATCTTATAACTCAGCTAGTCCACTCCTAGGTATTTACTCAAGAGAAATAAAGCATGTGTTTACATAGTATTCTACATGAATATTTATAGCAGCTTTATTTACAGTAGCCAAATACAGGAATCAACCCAGATATACTTTAAGGAGTGACTGGATAAACTAATCATTGTATATCCATACAATAGGATACTACTCAATAATAATAATAAAAAAGAATGAGGTATCAATCCATCCAACAACACAAATGAATAAGTATGTTGAATAAAAAAATAAGCCAATGAAACCCTTTAAAAAACAGAAAAGTATACATGTTTTATGAATCATTTATATAAAAAATTCTAGAAAAAGCAAGCTAGTCTATAATGAGAACAATTAGATTTATAATTGCCTATGAATGAAGGAAAGGAAGGAGTTCTGGGAGAGTATGAGATTAGGAAGGGGACATCAGGACAGTTTGGGGTTGATGAATATCTCCATTCTCTTACTGCAGTGTTGCTTAGTGAATGCATATGTATGCCAAAATGTATCAAATTGTATATTTTAATGTGTGCAATTTATTGTATTTCAATATTACTTCAATAAAGCTATGTGTGAGTATGTTTGTGTGTGTTTAAGGAACTGGTTGGTAAACAAGAAGAAAAAAATAAGTGGGATGAGATAAGAAAGATGTTAAAAAAATAATATTTCAAAAGCAAAATTAAAAATAACATTAGAAATAATAAAAGGCAGACAAAAATGAATGATATTTAATAATTTATTTAGGGATAAATTTGAGAACATATAAAAAAATCCTGATGGGATGTCAGCAAGATGACAGAATAGGAAGTCCTAGACCCTTTTAACCCTCATAGAGACATTAACTAAACAGCAATACATGGACTAATATTGTTTCTGAGAAATCCAGAAACCAGTTAAGAGGATCTTATATCCAAGGTGAGTGCAAAACCAGCCACATTAAAAAGTATGAAAATTTGTGGCACTCACTACTATAGTTACCTTCCCCAGCTCAGTGTGTTGTGATCAGGAGAAATGTCTCAGTTTCCAGCTTCTTTCTGGGGAGGGAAAGACAAGATTAACACATACATCCAAGATTCATACATTTTGAGGGGCTGCCCAAGGGATTGCTTTCTACCCTGCCTGAATCTCATGCTGAGAGGAAAGGTCACTAGGATGGGGACCACTGAGAGCAAAGGTGGTGGTTTGGAGCAGCAGGCAATAGTCCCTTCCTCCAGCTCAGTGTGGAACAAGTGGGAGAAAAAACACTAATATATTCTCTCTGAAAAGAAAATGATCTGATGTGCATGTCCAATATTTAGGCTTTTCGGGTGGCCTGCCTGAGGGACCAGTCTTTCTGTCTTGCCTGAGTTAGAGCACTGACAGTGCCCCACATATTGTAAAACTGGAGAGGCTGCTGAGGAGAAAAGGAAGTTGGACAGTTTGCAGGAGTCCAGAGAACCTGCAGCACTGCATACAGACACTAGAGGAAGCAAGAGGTTATGAGATCATTAAACAAAGAAACAGGCAACCTTCTTTAATAGTGAATTTACCCACACAAGCCCAGAGAAGATTCATCCACTGAAAATGTTTGAGAGGTCCCAGCATCTCTAGGTGGGCTGATTGGTGAAGGTCTTTCCCTGAATGCGGCCAGTCTATAAAGACTGGGAGTGGAAGCTATTTTTTCAAATGTGTGGATTCTAACACAAAGTTACAAAACACATGAAGAAATATAGAAACATGGTCCAATCAAAGGAACAGAATAACTCTCTAAAATCAACCCTAAAGAAATGGAGGTATATGAATTACCAGAAAAAAGGTTCAAAATAACCAACACAAAGATGATTGACATGCTCAGCAAAGCAGTGAACAAAATGAGAATATTAACAAAGAAATAGAAAACATAAAAATTAATGAAACAGAAATTTTGGTGCTAGAAAATACAATAACTGAACTGATAAATTCACTAGAGGAGTTTAACAACAGAATAGATCAAGCAGAAGACAGAATCAGTAAATTTTAAAACAGATCACCTGAAATTATCCAGTCAGAACAGCAAAAAGAAAGAAAAAGAGTTAAGGAAGCCTAAGTGACACCATCAAATAGGTCAATATTATGCACATTATGATAATCTCAGAAGAAGAGAAAAACAGGCAGAAAGCTTATTTGAAGAAGCAATTGCCAAAAACTTTCCAAATCTGAAAGAAGGAAATGTACATTCAGATTCAAAGAGCCTGGTGGACCCTAACTAATATAAAATCAAAGAAGTCCAAACAGTCACATTACAATCAAATTGTCAAAAGTCAAAAACGAAGAGAGAATTTTCAAAGAAGCAAAAGAAAAATCACATATAAGAGAGCTCCCAATGGACTATCAGTGGATTTCTCAGAAGAAACCTTACAGGCCAGAAGGGAATGGGATAATTAAAACAAAACACCAAAAAAAAAAAAAAAAAAAAACTGCCAACCAAGAGTAATATAACTAGCAAAATTATCCCTCAAAATGAAAGAGAAATAAAGCCTTTCATAAATTAACAAAAACTAAAAGAGTTCATCACCAATAGACTTGCATCACAAGAGATGAAGCAGGGAGTTTTTCAAGTTGAAAATAAAGAAGTCTAGATAGCCCTGTGAAAATATGTGAAAGTACAAAGCTAACTGGGAAAGGAAAATATATAGACAAATACAGAATACTGTAATATACTGTAATGGTAGTGCACAAATCCTTTAATTCTGGTAATGATATTAAAAGACAAAAGGCTTTTAATGTAACTATAAAATATATTAATGGATAAACCATATAAAAAGATGTATTTTGTGACATCAAAAACATAAAGTGTATAGGAAGAAACTTAAAAGTATAGAGTTTTTGTATGCTATTGAAGTTATTATCAGCTTAAAATAGATTGTTATAATTATAAGATGTTTTACATAAGCCTCATGGTAATCACACAAGATACCTACAGAAGATACCGAAAAGAAAATGAATATGGAATAAAAACATGTAGTTACAAAAACAGCAAAACACAAAGGAAGATAGAAAGTAAGAGAGGGTCAAAAAGCTACAAGATCAGACAGAAAGCCATTAACAGAGTCAGCAGTAATGCTGTCTTTACTGGTAATTACTTTAAATTTAATGAATTAAACTTCCTAACAAAAAGATATAGAGTGGCTGAATGGATGAAAAAAAAAACAAGATCATACTATATACTCTCTATAAGAGACTCACTTTAGATGAAAGAACATACATATGCTGAAGTGAACAAATGAAAATAAAATATTCCATGCTAATAGTAACCAAAAGAGTGCAGGGGTGGTCGTTTATGTTAGACAAGGTAGACTTTAAGTCAAAAACTGTCAGAAGAGACAAAGTAGTATATTGCACAACAATAAAAAGAGTCAGTTACCTGGAAGACATGGCAAACTTAATTAAACAGCAAAAGTAGGATTATACACTATGACCAAGTGAGATTTATACTTGGGATTCAAGGATGTTACAACATTTTAAAATTAATGTGATAAACTACATTAACAAAACAAAGGATAAAAATCACATGCTCATCTAAATGGATGCAGAAAAGCATTTGACAAAATTAATACATGTTCATGATAAAAACACCAGGAATAGAAAGAAATTATTTCAACATTATAAAAGTCAAATGGAAAGCACACAATTAACGTACTCAGTGGTGAAAAACTAAAAGCTTTTTTCTTCTAATATCAGTAACAAGGTAAGGATGCCCACTCCAGACACTTCTATTCAACATAGTATTGGAAGTCAGAGCTAGAGCAATTAATCAAGAGAAAGAAATAAAAGTCATCTAAATCAAAAAGAAAGAAGTAAAATGATTTCCATTTACATATGACATGATATTATATGTAGAAATCCTTAAAGATTATACATATACACACACAATAATTTATTAGAACAAATAAACAAATTCAGCAGAATTGCAGGATACAAATCAGCATCTAAAATAAGTTGTGTTTCTGTACATTAACAATGAACAATCTGAAAGTAATGAAGACTGTAATCTCATTCATAATAGCATCAAAAGCAATAAAATACTTAGGAAAAAACTTAGGAATAAACCAAGAAGGTAAAAGACTTGGCTAAAAACTACAAAACATGAGAAAATTAAAGACACAAATAAATGGAAAGACATCTTAGTTCATTGATTAGAAGATTAATATTGTTAAAATGTCTATACTACTCCAAAAGATCTACAGATTGAATGCAATCCCTATCAAAATTTCAGTGATATTTTTTGTGGAAATAGGAAAACACATCCTAAAATTCATAGGAAACAACAAAAGGTCTTGAAGAGCCAAAACAATCTTGAGACATAGGAATAAATCCACACTCCTGACTTCAAAACATATCACTAAGCTACAGTGATCAAAACAATATGATGCTGGTATAAAGACCAATGGAACAGGAGAGAGCCCAGAAATAAACCCATGAGTATACAGTCAAGTAGTCTTTGGCAAGGGAGACAAGAATAAGCAATTGGGAAAAGGATAATCTTCTTAACCAATGGTGTTAGGAAAACTGGAAAACTATATGCAGAAGAATGAACTTGAATTCTTACTTAATGCCATAAACAAAAATCAACCTAAAATGTATTAAAGACTTTAAAACTTCTAGAAGAAACTTTAAAACTCCTAGGAGAAAATATAGAGGAAAAGCTTCATGACGTTAATCTTGACAATGATTTCTTGGATATGTCACTAAAATCATAGGAAACAACAGCAAAAATAGACAAGTGAGACCACAGCAAACTAAGTAGCTTCTGTGCAGCAAAGGAAAAAATCAAAAGAGCAAAAAGACAATCTAAAGAATGGGAGAAAATATTTGTAAACCATATATTAGATAAAGGGTTAATATCAAATTATGTAAATAAATTGTTCAACTCAATAGCAAAATAAATAAATTGATTTTAAAAATTGACAAAGAATTTGAGTAGACACATATACAAATGCCAATGAGTATATGAAAATGTGTTCAACATCGCTAATCATCATATAATAAGTTCTGAACATTGGTGTCCCCCTAAAACTCCTTTGTTAAGATCTCAACTCCCAATGTGATGGTATTAGGAGGTGAGGCCTTTGGTAGATGACTAGGTCATGAGAGTGGACCCCACAAGAATGGAATTAGTACCCTTATAAAAGAGGTCTCAGAGAGCTAGCTCCCTCTTCTAATATGGAGACACAGCAAAAAGTCAGTAGTCTACACCCAAAAGAGGGCCTTCACCAGAACCAGACCATGCTGATGCCCTAATTTTGAACTTCCAGCTTCTACAACTGTGAGAAAAAAAATTTCTGTTGTTTATAAGCCACTCATTCTGTGGTATTTTGTGATAACATTCCAAACAGACTAAGACATCATGTAAATGCCATTCTAAACCACACATCTGTTAGAATGAGCTTTATCAAAACACATAAAATAAGTCTTGACAAGAATTTAGAAAAATTGGAACCCTTGTGCACTACCATTGGTGGAAACATAAAATAGTGTTGCCACTAAGGAAAACAGTTTGAAGTTTCCTCAAAAAATTAAAAAATAGAACTACCATATAATCAGCAATCCCACTTCTGGTATATATCCAGAAGATTAGAAAATAGGATCTTGAAGAGATGTTTGTACTGTCATGTTCATTGTAGCATTATTCACAATAGTCAAGAGGTGAAAACAACCTAAGTGTCCAACAACAGATGGATGGTTAAAGAAAATGTGGCATATACATACAGAGACATGTTATTCATCTTGAAAAAGAAGTAAATACTGTCATACCCTACAACATGAATGAATCTTGAGGACATTATGCTAAGTGAAATAAACCTGTCATATAAGGACAAATAATGCATAATTCCAATTATATGAGGTATCTAAAGTAGTCAAACTCATAGAAGCAGAACATAAAATGGTGGTTATCAGGGGTTGGGGGAGGGGAAAATGGGGAGTTGCCATTTGATGAGTATAGAGTCTCAGTCGTGAAAGATGAAAATTTCATAGATCTGTTGTAAAACAACATACATATAGTTAACAATAATGTACTGTAATCTTAAAAATTTAAGAGGGTTTATTTTATGTTATGGAGGGTTCTTTTTCCTTTTACCACAATACAAAAAATGTTGATGAAGACTACAATTCTTTCAGAAAAACAAAGATACAACATTTGAAGAGTTGGTCTTAGAAATTGAGAAGAAAATAAAAGAATTTGAAGCAATATCTACATTTAAATTATAAGAAATCATTTATTGGTCAAAGAAAGGTTTAAATTCATAGATCAAGAATTTTAATAGAGTAATAGAATAAAGAAAAAAGACACATAGTGATAAAATTAATCGCTGTACTATTGACATAAAAATTAAACCTAATAAGAATTCAGAGTTAAAAGGGGAAAATAGGTACCTTTTGTAAAGGAACAAAAATCAGAATAATTTAGACTTCTCTTCTGCCTCCCTAAATACCAGAAAATAATGGATATAATCTTGAGCACACGGAAATTATGTGATCCACAAAATAATAAACCCAATCCACAAAAGCAAAAGAGTAAGTCCCAGCATGACAGCTGTGCAAAAGGCTTAGATATCATTTAGGCCTGATTGAGGTTAAAAGACATGGACCTTCTGGGTAAAAATATATCACAAAGGTTTCTTTCTTATTTTTCCTACACAATTGGTCTGAAATTATTGTACTAAAATTCAAATCTAACCACATTGTTCTTCCTATCCCATGGTATTCAAGAGTTACCCATTACCTCCAGAAGAAACTTTAAGAATGACATACAAACTTAAACCCTGAATACATTTGCAGCCTTACCACTTCCCTGTTATATTTTCTTAATTTTTAGCCATATTAGTATGTTTCCATGTCCCTAGCTTAATCATTTTCTTCCTATTCTTTGTGTTTTGGTCCTGTTCTTTCTGAATTGAGTATCTTCCACATTTGTCTACTTTAAGCTTCACTTCAATGGCTTGTTTATCTTAGAAAATGTTTACTAATAGTGTCTGCCTTAGTTAAACACTGCATTTTGTGCTCATTCTCTATTATCCCATATTAAAAAATTATTTTTGTTCAGCACCACTGATATGGTGTTGTGATAATTTTTTTTATTGTTTACTATTAGAGATATAAACACCTGAGGAGTAAGTCTTGTCCATCATTATTTTCCTAGAACATGTAATGAATGCAGAATATCTGTGTATGTGCATGTGTATATGTGTTTATATGTATTTTTATTAAATATTTGTTGGATAAACCAATGAATAAAATTAAAAACTATGCCTCCCTAACACCATACACAAAAATAAACTCAAAATGGATTAAAGACCTAAATGTAAGGCCAGACACTATAAAACTCTTAGAGGAAAACATAGGCAGAACACTCTATGACATAAATCACAGCAAGATCCTTTTTGACCCACTTCCTAGAGAAATGGAAATAAAAACAAAAATAAACAAATGGGACCTAATGAAACTTAAAAGCTTTTGCACAGCAAAGGAAACCATAAACAAGAAGAAAAGACAATCCTCAGAATGGGAGAAAATATTTGCAAACGAAGCAACTGTCTGACAAAGGATTATTCTCCAAAATTTACAAGCAGCACATGCAGCTCAATATCAAAAAAACAAAAAAACCAATCCAAAAGTGGGTAGAAGACCTAAACAGACATTTCTCCAAAGAAGATATACAGATTGCCAACAAACACATGAAACGATGCTCAAAATCACTAATCATTAGAGAAATGCAAATCAAAACTACAATGAGGTATCACCTCACACCAGTCAGAATGGCCATCATCAACAAATGTACAAACAATAAACACTGGAGAGGGTGTGGAGAAAAGGGAACCCTCTTGCACTGTTGGAGGGAATGTAAATTGATACAGCCACTATGGAGAACAGTTTGGAGGTTCCTTAAAAAACTAAAAATAGAACTACCATACGACCCAGCAATCCCACTACTGGGCATATACCCTGAGAAAACCATAATTCAAAAGAGTCATTTACTACAATGTTCATGGCAGCTCTATTTACAATAGCCAGGACATGAATGCAACCTAAGTGTCCATCGACAAAAGAATGGATAAAGTAGATGTGGTACATATATACAATGGAATATTACTCAGCCATAAAATGAAACGAAATTGAGTTATTTGTAGTGAGGTGGATGGACCTAGAGTCTGTCATACAGAGTGAAGTAAGTCAGAAAGAGAAAAACAAATACCGTACGCTAACACATATATATATATGGTATCTAAAAAAAAAAAAAAACGGGGTTCTGAAGAACCTAGGGGTAGGACAGGAATAAAGGTGTAGATGTAGAGAATGGACTTAAGGACACGGGGAGGGGGAAGGGTAAGCTGGGACGAAGGGAGAGAGTAGCATGGACTTATATACACTACCAAATGTGAAATAGATAGCTAGTGGGAAGCTGCCTCATAGCACAGGGAGATCAGCTCAGTGCTTTGTGATAACCTAGAGGGATGGGATAGGGAGGGTGGGAGAGAGAGGCAAGAGGGAGGAGATATAGGGATATATGTATATGTATAGCTAATTCATTTTGTTATAAAGCAGAAACTAACACAGCATTGTAAAGCAATTATACTCCTAATAAAGATGTTAAAAAAAAAAAAAAAACAACTGTGCCTCCTTCTATGTTATTCCAGTGTTTTAGTATTCCTCTGAAAATATTTACTTAATTTAAATATTATCCTATTTCCTTTTTGTACATTGAGATAGAAAAAAATATGCATCATAATTTTCACCCCAATCCTTCTGATATTAATTATTGTTGTCTATACAAGGATAAAACTCCATGAGAATAGGCAGAGAATAACCAAGAGTTAAAAGCTGAACAATCCCATAGATCATATAAGCTTGAAAGACATTCAAGTTTCAACCATCAGAGCAAGAGTCCTATTTGAACAAGGAGGACACTCAGTGGAGAGCCTAGAATCATCACACCATGATAATAGGGTCAAAGTCCTCCTAGAGCAGTGGTTCTCAACAAAGGGCAATTTTGCCTAGGAGTGGACATTTTGTAATGCTTAGAGACATTTTTGGTTGTCTCAACTGTGGGGAGTGAGAGGTACTATTCTTATCTGGTGAGTAGAAGCTTGGGATGCTGCTAAATAT
This sequence comes from Balaenoptera musculus, assembly GCF_009873245.2. Taxonomy (NCBI): domain Eukaryota; kingdom Metazoa; phylum Chordata; class Mammalia; order Artiodactyla; family Balaenopteridae; genus Balaenoptera; species Balaenoptera musculus. The sequence goes on from NC_045797.1 coordinate 19,108,152, forward strand.
CCTACAATTCTCAGGAAAGGCCCCTGCAACAAAGAATTATCTGGAGTCAAATGTTAATAGTGCTGAGATTGAGAAACATTGTCCTACATCTAAAGGCTACCCTAGACCTTTCCTAATAAAACTTAAAGTCTTAAAAGGATCAAGCTGATTGGCAAGAAACTTAATAGCCTTGACTTCCAAAACACTCTTAAATGAAGGCAACAACACCCTACATTCAAACAATATGGTATTCACAATATCCAGCACTCAATAAAAAAAATTACAAGGAGTAAGAAGTGTAAATTACACCCAGGAGAAAAATCAAGTGAAAGAAACAAAGCAAAAATGACAGCGATGATGGAATAACTTTAATAAAGATTTTAAACAGGACTCTAATAAGATCTTTAAACAGCTTTTAAAAATATGCTTAAGAATTTAAAGGAAAAGATTAACATAATTAGAACAGTCATCAAGGAAGTTAAAAGAACCAAATGGAAATGTTAATTTTAAACATTTACTAGATTATATTAATAGCAATTAGATACTGCAGGAATGATCAATGCCTTTAAAGACATAACTGAAGCACAGAGTTATGTCTAATGAAAATTATAAGGTAAGGTAAAAATTAAATAAACAGAGCCTCAATGATTGTGGACAAATAAGAAGTTCTCTAATACACATTTAATTAGAGGGGAAAAAAAAGAAGAGAAAGAAAAATATATTTGAAGAACTACTAACCAAAACAACAGCACAAAACCCACCAAATTTGATGAAAACTGTAAATTCACAGATCTAAGAACATTCCAGTCAACAACAACATAATAGTTTCTTTGGGTGCACGTACAACCCTCACTAAGATAGACCATATTCTAAGTTGTAAAAGAAATCTCAATAAATTTAAATAAATTAAATCATAGAGTATTTCAGAATTAATCTAGATATCAATAAAACAAATCTGTATTTTTGAAAATCCCCAAATATATGGAAATTTTTAAATATACATCTAAATAATGATGTGACAAAAAAAATTGCAGACAAAATTAGAAAATATATTGAAATAAGTTGAACTGAACAAAAATGAAAACAGATCAGATTCATTGCTTCTAGCTTCTGTTTCAGGATTTAGAGATCTGAAAAGAGTAAAGCTTTTACACTGAAAAAACAAACAAAAATAAAAACCACCAGACAAACTGCAAAGTCATTAGATTTCTTGAACCCATAAGAGAGTTTAGGTCTCAGGGCAAACAATGAGTCCAAAATCTAAGGAGAGCCAGACACCTGCAGGAAGGAATGAGACATGAGCATTGTTTTATCTAAAGTACATACAAGCAGACACCAGAAAGAATAGTAACCTGATAGAATTCAGTTAGGAGTGGTTGGCAAATTGGTGGAGACAAAGTGTGCACTGGTGAGAATATGATGCCCTCGAGTAGCTAAAGAAATTGGATAAATCTGTACATTGGAACTTGTGTTCTTCTCCTAGGACTTCCATAACAAAGTACCACAAGCTAGGTGACTTTAAAAAAATAGAAACTTATTCTTTCACAGTTCTGGAGGCTAAAATTACAAATTCAAGATGCTGTCTCTGAAACCTCTAAGGGGTGATCCTTCCTTGCCTTTTCCAGCTCTGGTAGCCTCAGACATTCTGTGGTTTGTGGAAGAATAACATCAGTCGCTGACTCTGTCTTCCCATGGTCATCTGCTCACTCTGTCTCTCCTTTCTTCTTTAACAAAACTAGTTCTATTGGATCAAGTGCCCACTCTACTCCAGCATGACCTTACCTTACTAATTAAATCTGCAATGATCTTATTTCCAAATGAGATCACATTCTGAGGTACCAGGGGATAGGACTTCGACATGTCTTTTGAAAGGACACAATTCAACGCATTACAGGGCTCAAAAAATTCGGGAGGGAGTCCTAAGACCTAGGGAAGTGGAACATCAACCCCTGGGGAGGTGCAAGAAAATCATTCACGTCCTTCTCTCCTGTCTTCTCTCTATAAAAAAGCTTTAATCTCTGGAAAAGAAACGTAAGAAACACTGATTCCCATTGCGACTGAGGTGAGAAAACAAGAAATAAACATTCCCAGCTCCCAGCTAGAGACTGATGCATTCTTTTTTTGGTTGTTTTTCTGTTTTTTTTGTTTGCTTTGCTTTGTTTTAACACTTTTATTAGAGTATAGTTACTTTACAATGGTGTGTTAGTTTCTGCTTTATAACAAAGTGAATCAGCTATACATATACATGTATCCCCATATCTCTTCCCTCTTGTGTCTCCCTCCCACCCTCCCTATCCCACCCCTCTAGGTGGTCACAAAGCACCGAGCTGATCTCCCTGTGCTATGTGGCTGCTTCCCACTAGCTATCTATTTTACATTTGGTAGTGTTTATATGTCTATGCCACTCTCTCACTTTGCCCCAGGTTACCCTTCCCCATCCCCGTGGCTGCAAGTCAATTCTCTATGTCTGTGTCTTTATATCTGTCCTGCCCCTAGGTTTATCAGAAACATTTTTTTTTCTTTAGAATCCATATATATGTGTTAGCATATGATATTTGTTTTTCTCTTTCTGACTTACTTCACTCTGTATGACAGACTCTAGGTCCACCCACCTCACTACAAATAACTCAATTTCATTTCATTTTATGGTTGAGTAATATTCCATTGTATATGTGTACCACATCTTCTTTATCCATTCATCTGTCAATGGATACTTAGGTTGCATCCATGTCTTGGTTACTGTAAATAGAGCTGCCATGAACATTGTAGTACATGACTCTTTTTGAATTATGGGTTTCTCAGAGTATATGCCCAAGAGTGGGATTGCTGGGTCGTATGGTAATTCTATTTTTAGATTTTAAGGAACCTCCATACTGTTCTCCATAGTGGCTGTATCAATTTACATTCCCACCAACAGTGCAAGAGGGTTCCCTTTTCTCCACACCCTCTCCAGCATTTATTCTTTGTAGATTTTTGATGATGGCCATTCTGATTGACGTGAGGTGATACCTCATTGTAGTTTTGATTTGCATTTCTCTAATGATTAGTGATGTTGAGCACCACTATGCTTGTTGGCAATCTGTATATTTTGTTTGGAGAAATGTCTATATAGGTCTTCTACACATTTTTGGATTGGGTTGTTTGTTTTTTTTGATTTTGAGCTGCATGAGCTGCTTGCAAATTTTGGAGAATAATCCTTTGTCAGTTGCTTCATTTGCAAATATTTTCTCCTATTCTGAGGGTTTTCATTTCATCTTGTTTATGGTTTCCTTTGCTGTGCAAAAGCTTTTAAGTTTCAATAGGTCCCATTTGTTTATTTTTGTTTTCATTTCCATTTATCTAGGCGGGTAAAAAAAGGATCTTGTGATAATTATGTCATAGAGTGTTCTGCCTATATTTTCCTGTAAGAATTTTATAGTGTCTGGCCTTACATTTAGGTCTTTAATCCATTTGGAGTTTATTTTTGTGTATGGTGTTAGGGAGTGTTCTAATTTCTATTCCTTTACATGGAGCTGTCCAGTTTTCCCAGCACTACTTATTGAAGAGGCTGTCTTCTCTCCATTGTATACTCTGGCCTCCTTTACCAAAGATAAGGTGACCATATGTGCGTGGGTTTATCTCTGGGCTTTCCATCCTCTTCCATTGATCGATATTTCTGTTTTTGTGCCAGTACCATACTGTGTTGATTACTGTAACTTTCTAGTATAGTCTGAAGTCAGGGAGCCTGATTCCTCCAGCTCTGTTTTTCTTTCTCAAGATTGCTTTCGTTATTTGGGGTCTTTTGTGTTTCCATACAAATTGTGAATTTTTTTGTTTGACTTATGTGAAAAATGCCATTGGTAGTTTGATAGGGATTGCATTGAATCTGTAGATTGCTTAGAGTAGTATAGTAATTTTCACAATATTGATTCTTCCAATCCACGAACATGGTATATCTCTCCATCTGTTTGTATCATCTTTAATTACTTTCATCAGTGTCTTACAGGTTTCTGCATATAGGACTTTTGTCTCCTTAGGTAGGTTTATACCTAGGTTTAGGCTTTTTTTATTTTTTGTTTTTGTTTTTGCAGTGGTAAATGGGAGTGTTTCTTTAATTTCTTTTTCAGATTTTTCATCATTAGAGTATAGGAATGCAACAGATTTCTGTACATTAATTTTGTATCCTGCTATTTTACCAAATTCATTGATTAGTTTTACATGTTCACTGGTAGCGTCTTTAGGATTCTCTATGTATAGTATCATGTCATCTGCAGACAGTGACAGCTTTACTTCTACTTTTCTGATTTGGATTCCTTTTATTTCTTTTTCTTTTCTGATTAACGTAGCTAAAACTTCCAGAACTACGTTGAATAATAGTGGTGAGAGGGGACAACCTTGTCTTGTTCCTGATCTTAGAGGAAATGATTTCAGTGTTTCACCATTGAGAATGATGTTGAATATGGGTTTGTAATATATGGCCTTTATTATGTTGAAGTAAGTTCCCTCTATGCCTACTTTCTGGAAGATTTTTGTCACAAATTGGTGTTGAATTTTGTCAAAAGCCTTTTCTGCATCTATTGAGAAGATCATATGGTTTTTCTCCTTCAATTTGTTAGTATGGTTTATCACATTGATTGATTTGCGTATGTTGAAGAATCCTTCAATTACTGGGATGAATCCCACTTAATCATAGTGTGTGATCCTTTTAATGTGCTGTTGGATTCTGTTTGCTAGTATTTTGTTGAAGATTTTGTATGTATGTTCATCAGTGATACTGGCCTGTAGTATTCTTTTTTTGTCACATCTTTGTCTGGTTTTGGTATCAGGGTGATGGTGGTCTCTTAGAAAGAGTTTTGGAGTGTTCCTCCCTCTGCTATATTTTTGAAGAGTTTCAGAAGGGTAAGTGTTAGCTCTTCTCTAAATGTTTAATAGAATTCGCCCATGAAGCCATCTGGTCCTGGGCTTCTGTTTGTTGGAAGATTTTTAATCACAGTCTAAATTTCAATGCTTGTGATTTGCCTGTCTATATTTTCTATTCCTTCCTGGTTCAGTCTCAGAAGGTTGTGCTGTTCTAAGAATTTGTCCATTTCTTCCAGGTTGTCCATTTTATTGGCATATGGTTGCTTATAGTAATAACTCATGATCCTTTGTATTTCTGCAGTGTCAGTTGGTACTTCTCCTTTTTCATTTCTAATTCTAATGATTTGAGACTTCTCCCTTTTTTTCGTGATGAGTCTAGCTAATGGTTTATCAATTTTGTTTATCTTTTCAATGGACCAGCTTTTAGCATTATTGATCTTTGCTATTTCTTTCCATAATTTCTTTTTCATTTATTTCTGATCTGATCTTTATGATTTCTTTCCTTCTTCTAACTTTGGTGGTATTTTGTTTTTCTTTCTCTAATTGCTTTAGGAGTAAGGTTAGGTTGTTTATTTGAGATTTTTCTTGTTTCTTGAGGTAGGTTTGTATTTCTATAAACTTCCCTCTTAGAACTTCTTTTGCGGCATCTCAAGGTTTTGGGTCATTGTGTTTTCATTGTCATTTTTTTCTAGCTATTTTTTGATTTCTTCTTGATTTCTTCAGTGATCTCTTTGTTATTTAGTAGTGTATTATTTAGTCTCCATGTGTTTGTATTTTTACAGATTTTTTCCTGTAATTCATATCTAGTCTCATAGCATTGTGGTTGGAAAAGATACTTGATGTGATTTCAATTTTCTTAAATTTACCAAGGCTTGATTTGTGACCCAAGATATGATCTATCTTGGAGAATGTTCCATGAGCACTGGAGAAGAAAATATATTCTGTTGTTTTCAGATGGAATGTCCTATACATATCTATTAAATCAATCTTGTTTAATGTATCATTTAGAGCTTGTGTTTCCTTATTTATTTTCATTTTGTATGATCTGTCCATTGGTGAAAGTGGGGTGTTAAAGTCCATTACTATGATTGTGTTACTGTCGATTTCCCCTTTTATGGCTGTTAGCATTTGCCATATGTATTGAGGTTCTCCTATGTTGTGTGCATAGCTATTTACAATTGTTATATATTCTTGGATTGGTCTCTTGATCATTATGTAGTGTCATTCTTTGTCTCTTGTAATAGCCTTTATATTAAAGTCTATGTTGTCTGATATGCAAATTGCTACTCTAGCTTTCTTTTGATTTCCATTTGCATGGACTATCTTTTTCCATCCCCTCACTTTCAGTCTGTATGTGTCCCTGGGTCTGAAGTGGGTCTGTTGTAGACAGCATATATACGGGTCTTGTTTTTGTATCCATTCAGCCAGTCTATGTCTTTTGGTTGGGGCATTTAATCCATTTACATTTAATGTAGTTATCAATACCTATGTTCCTATTACCATTTACTTAATTGTTTTAGTTTGTTAGTGTAGGTCTTTTCCTTCTCTTGTGTTTCCTGCCTAGTGAAATTCCTTTAGCATTTGTTGTAAAGCTGGTTTGGTGGTGCTGAATTCTCTTAGCTTTTGCTTGCCTGTAAGGTTTTCAATTTCTCATTGAATCTGAATGAGATCTTTGCTGGATAGAGTATCTTGGTTGTAGGTTCTACCCTTTCATCACTTTAAACATGTCCTGCCACTCCCTTCTGACTTGCAGAATTTCTGCTGAAAGATCAGCTGTTAACCTTGTGAGGATTCCCTTGTATGTCATTTGCTGCTTTTCCCTTGCTGCTTTTAAAATTTTTTCTTTGTATTTAGTTTTTGATAGTTTGATTAATATGTGTCTTGGTGTGTTTCTCCTTGGATTTATCCTGTATGGGACTCTGCACTTCCTGGAGTGGATTGACTATTTCCTTTCCCATATTAGGGAAGTTTTCAACTATAATATCTTCAAATATTTTCTCAGTCCCTTTCTTTTTCTCTTCTTCTTCTGGGACCTCTATAATTTGAATGAAGGTGCATTAAATGTTGTCCCAGTGGTCTTTGAAACTGTCCCCAATTCTTTTAATTCTTTTTTCTTTATTCTGCTCTGCAATAGTTATTTACATTATTTTATATTCCAGGTCCCTTATCCGTTCTTCTGCTTCAGTTATTCTGTTTTTGATTCCTTCTAGGGAATTTTTAATTTCATTTATTGTGTTGTTCATCATTTTTTTTTTTTTTTTGCCCTTTAGTTCTTCTAAGTCTTTGTTAAACATTTCTTGTATTTTCTCCATTCTATTTCCAAGATTTTGGATCATCTTTACTATCATTACTCTGAATCCTTTTTCCAGTAGACTGACTATTTCCTCTTTATTTGTTTGTTTGGTGGGTTTTTAACTAGCTCCTTCATCTGCTCTGTGTTTCTCTATTTCTCATTTTGCTTAACTTACGGTGTTTGGGGTCTCCTTTTCGCATCCTGCAGGTTTGTAGTTCCCATTGTTTTTGGTGTCTGGCCCCAGTGGCTAAGGTTGGTTCAGTGGGTTGTATAGGCTTCCTGGTGGAGGGAACTGGTGCCTGTGTTCTGGTGGATGAGGCTGGATATTGTCTTTTGGGTGGGCAGGACCGTGTCCGGTGGTGTGTTTTGGGGTGTCTGTGACCTTATTATGATTTTATGCAGCTTCTTTGTTAATGGGTAGGGTTGCGTTCTTGTCTTGCCAGTGGTTTGGCATAGGGTGTCCAGCCTTGTAGGTTGCTGGTTATTGAGTGGAGCTGCATATTAGCATTTAGATGCAGATCTCTGGGAGTGCTTTCACCATTTGATATTGCATGGAGCTCGGAGGTGTCTCGTGGAGAAATGTCTTGAACTCGGCTCTCCCACCTCAGAGTCTCAGGCCTGACACCCAGCCAGAGCACCAAGACCCTGTCAGCCACACGGCTCTGAAGAAAAGGGAGAAAAAGAGAAAGGAAAAAAGATAAAAAGAAAGAAAGAAAGAAAGAGAAGAAAATTAAATAAAATTATTAAAATAAAAAAATTATTATTAAAAATAGAAAAAACTAAAAAGTAATAAAAAGAGAAAAAAAAAGAAAAAGAAAGGAAGAAGAGCGCATCCAAACCAAACAACAAATCCACCAATGATAACAAACACAAAAAACTAAACTAAAAAAAAAAAAAAATAGCAGGCAGACACAACCCTAGGACAAATGGTAAAAGCAAAGTTATGCAGACAAAATCACACAAAGAAACGTACACTTACACCCTCACAAAAAGAGAAAAAGAAAAAGGAAAAAAAAAAAAATATATATATATATAAAGGTAGAGGGCAACCACACCAATAAACAAATCTACCAATGATAATAAACTCTAAATACTAAACTAAGATAAGCATAAAACCAGAAACAAATTAGATGCAGAAAGCAAACCCCAAATCTACAGTTGCTCCCAAAGTTCACTGCCTCAATTTTGTGATGATTCGTTGTCCATTCAGGTATTCCAGGGATGCAGGGTACATCAAGTTGATTGTGGAGATTTAATCCGCTGCTCCTTAGGCTGCTGGGAGAAATTTCCCTTTCTCTTTTTTGTTCGCACAGCTCCCAGGGTTCAGCTTTGGATTTGGCACTGTCTCTGCCTGTAGGTCACCTGAGGGCATCTGTTCTTCTCTCAGACAGGATGGGGTTAAAGTAGCTGCTGATTAGAGGACTCTGGCTCACCCAGGCCCTGGGGTAGGAGGGGTATGGAATGTGGGGCAAGCCTATGGCGGCAGAGGCTGGTGTAATGTTGCAACAGCCTGAGGTGCTCCATGTTTCCTCCCTGAGGAGTTGTCCCTGGATCATGGGACCCTGGCAGTGGCAGGCTGCACAGGCTCCTGGGAGGGGAGGTGTGGATAGTGACCTGTGCTTGCACACAGGCTTCTTGGTGGTTGCATCAGCAGTGTTAGCATTTCATGCAGGTCTCTGGTGTCTGCACTGATAGCCGCGGCTTGCACCTATCTCTGGAGCTCGTTTAGGTGGTGCTCTGAATCCCCTCTCCTTGTGCACCCTGAAACAATGGTCTCTTGCCTCTTAGGCAGTTCTAGACATTTTCCCGGACTCCCTCCCAGCTAAATGTGTTGCACTAGCCCCGTTCAGGCTGTGTTCATGCAGCCAATCCCAGTCCTTTCCCTGGGATCTTACCTCCAAAGCCCGAGCCTCAGCTCCCAGGCCCCACCCACCCCAGATGGTTAGCAGACAAGACTCTCAGGCTGGTGAGTGCTGGTTGACACGGATCTTCTGTGTGGGAATCTCTCTGCTTTGCCCTCTGCACCCATGTTGTTGCACTCTCTTCTGTGGCTCTGAAGCTTCCCCCCATCACCTGCCATCTCTGCCAGTGAAGGGACTTCCTGTGTGTGGAAACTTTTCCTCCTTTTCAGCTCCCTCCCAGAGGTGCAGGTCCCATTCCTATTCTTTTGTCTCTGTTTTTTCTTTTTTCTTTTGTCCTACCTAGGTACGCGGGGAGTTTCTTGCCTTTTGGGAAGTCTGAGGTTTCTGCCAGCGTTCAGTAGGTATTCTGTAGGAGTTGTTCCACATGTAGATATATTTCTGATGTATTTGTGGGGAGGAAGTGATCTCCACATCTTACTCTTTCACCATCTTGAAGGTCTCCCTCTGATACATTCCTTTTTCTATGATACTCCTACCTATTCTAGTTTAGTGTGTGTGTGTTTTTGTGTGTGTGTGTGTATGTGTGTGTGTAATGATACAGAGGAACAAATTTCACTAGGCTCAGTCATTTAATATTTAGTACAAATTTGCTTTTTTCCATCAACTAGGATTGGGCAGAAAGAAGGGGAATTTTCTTAAGTTGAATCTCCACCAACAGCACAGTTTAGCAGAGAGCATAACTTCATTTTTCACACTAGCATGTTCTGGTTATCAGTTGATTTTTATTTTAAGTAAAAATGTATTGACAGCAGAATTCTGGAGTGTCACATTTAGGGGACTGTCTGGCTTTGGGATAGCCTTGTTCTCTCATTGAAATAGCCATTGCTGTGATCCATCAAACAGTGGCTCACTCTATACATATTAAAAACCCAAACTTCATGAGAAATTGTGGTGTTGCAGAATCACTCTCACTGTGGCAAGGCAAGATGTTAATGGACCCTGCTGCCTTTCTATGAACTGTCACCAGAATATACCATTAATCAAATGAAGAATAAGCACTGGACCAGAAAATTCAAAACAGAGTGGCCAGTAGCAGTAAGTGAGAAGGAACTCTATTTTCCACTATCTAAAAGCTCATCAGTTCATACGCTGATATTCTAGGTTCCAAAATATGAAAACAATAATGTTCGTTACTAACCTAAATATTACTCTTAAATGAATAGCAAGAAATCTTTTAACATTTATAATGACTTAGAGAGGCTGAGCTTTCACTGAAGCAAGTTTCAAATATGTGAATTAAATAGAAATTTTATTTTTAGTAAAATGTATCAATCATCAGTGAAAGTAGAAAGGAATGATCCAGAGACTCTCCAGTGCCTTCATTCTCCCTGGTAACATCTGAGGCTATGAGAGAGATACAGGTATACTTCCAAGGCAGTATGAGACACTTTTACTCCAATGAGGATTCAGACTCTAATGGCTCATGTTTTAATTTTAAAAATGTATGATTTTTAGAGCTATCATGGCAAAGGTATGGAGAGTGGGTATAAGTCTCTTCCCTTTCCCATTGCAAGAATGAGAAATGTGTTACTGACTTCATACCTTCCCATTGCTCAGGATTCCTTTCCTTAGCTAAAATGTACTAAACACTTACCAGGTGTCAGGAATTCTGACAAGCACTATATATAATTAATTTTATTCAATTGTCACAATTACCTTTTAGGAGGGTATTGTTATTATTTTCATCTTTCATTTCATGCAACTCATGGTACAAAGATATTTTGATGAAATTCCCACAGCTTTCTAAATTCTCCCTTTCTTCTTAACTTCTTTGCAACATTCCCTACAAATATCACAAATACCTAAATACCACAAATAATATTATATACTGTTGGGGCTAATTTCTTTTAACTGATGGACAAACTAGCTGAAAGAACTGTTTTAATTTTTCCCAAGGAATATGTGATTTTAAGAAGGAACTATTGAACGCCTTATGCAGCAAGTACAATAAAATCTGTGTCTTACAAAAACAAAGGTTTGGTTTTTGCTCCTATATTTGACCACAGTAGTTCACCTAAGATTCAACTCCATATCTTTCTTACTCCATATGCACATACTCTAGTTGGGGTATCCCTGTCTCATGTCAGAGAGTAAAGAGAGGATGGCCACAGAATAACTTTTAAAGCTTTGTCTTGTAAGTGGCATATATCAAATTTGATGACCAAGTCTTATATTAGGAGGATGATAATCTTTGAGTAGGTTGGTATCCTGAATAGAGTAACAGTAAACATTTTGAATGATAGTATAATTTATTTAAATAATTGCATCTTATGTTAATGGAGTAAGGTCATGAATTAAAATATGCTTCAAAAGTCTTTAAAAGAATATTTACTTTTTAAAATGACAATGGTTAAAAGTGATCTAAGAGGAATTAAAGATGACTTTAATGTTTCTGGATAATTACTAACAAGTCAAAAGATTGGGCAGGAAAAATTATATAAAGCTCATTTTAAAAGTATTTTATTTGAGGTTTCACTAAATAAATGGTCCAATTATTAGACTTGTACTTGTAGCCTAGGTCAGCTTTTGAAATAGAGGTTTGTGAATGGTCAGTGTATAGCTCATTGTTAAAATCCAGAAAGTAGATGGAATTGTCCTTAGCGAAAATCTAGAGTAAAAAGTGAAGTGACTGTGGATGGCACATAAGAAAACATCACAATTAAGGAGAAAAAAGAGGTTAAAATCTATTAAAATGACTCCAAAAGAAAATAATAGCTATAGAAAACCAGAAAAACATGGGACAAAAATCAGCTTAATCAATAGGAATCTCTGAATTTTCTACAAAATTAAGGTTTGATCATAGCTGCATCTTGAAATTTCATGCTATATCTTGACTCTGCTGGTGAAAAATGTTGTCCAACAAAAACAAGCAAAACCCTTCTTCTGGGAAGAGAAAATTCAATATCACTGCCCCTCTCCCCTTCCAACTGGATTCCATCCTTCATACTCTGACATGTATTTCAGACATGCTCTAGGGTTTGGGGTCAGTTGGTAAGCACTACTAATCAACAGAGACAGGAAAAGGAGTGGTGAATAGAACCTGAGAATAGAACAGATGGCAACCCATGTGATGTGAATACAGGGCAAATAAATCAGAAAAAGTACACAAATGTCAAAGGTCCTGCTTGTAGAATATTATTGTTTTAGCTTAGGTCTTAGGTCTCCATTGCCTATTAAAATGCAAAGCTCCCTGAGAGACAGAACACTTTGAACTGTGTTCCCTTGGTCATATTCACAGAAGTGTGTCTAGCATTTGTGGATGGTATGGTGGCAGGAAGCTCAAAAAACATTTCATTAATGGAAAACAATTTTACTTTGATACTTTTTTGAGAACAGATTTTGATAGGATATTGATAACATCTTTTCACTTGCTCAAGTCAAACATAGAGATCTTATCCTTGATTTTGTTCATTTTCCTCATGCCCGCAAACATTCTATCACCAATTGGGTGAGCTCCACTTCCCAAATTTTTCTTGAATCTTTATCTTCATCTCCTTGTCACCACCCTTGCAAATTCTTATCTCTTACATGGATGACTGTTGATCTCTTTGCTACCATTTTTGCCAATTTCGCAGAATGAGTGATTTTTGTTTAAATGTTAAGCAGTATATTTCTCTCCTCTGATCAAAGGTCCTCAGTGGTTTCCACTTTCTATTAAATTTAAATCCAACACTTTTACCATGGCCCAGAGTGTTCATCACTATCCTGTTCCCCCTCATTTCTATTTTGCTTCTGTCTCTCTACAATCCAGGAGCATTCACGTCTTTTTGTTTCTTTTCAGTTCTTTGCACAGTGGGCTCATTTCATCCTTTAGATCAGTTCAAATGCCACCTCCTCAGAGAAGCACCCTCAATGTTCCCATAGAATTTGATTTCCCCTTACTCTTTACTTTGTCATAAACTTGTTAATTTCCTTCATATAACTTTCAGAATTATTAATAATCTGGTGTATTTTTAAAATGACTTATTACTGTATATCTCCCCCAGCTGGAGGAGGAGAGACCTCATCTGACCTGCTTACAGTATCTTCAAAAATTACAGAGTGCCCATCACAAATCTGTATTTCACGTATTTATTGAATAAAACAACTAATGGGTGAAAAAGTAAAGAATAGTTTCAGAGAAGGAAATAGGGATTAAAACTGGGGGATGAAGAATGAAGAAGACAAATTCCACCAAATTCACCATTTTGCTGAAGTCTAACCATAAGTGTGTATATGCCAGTGTGTCAAGCCAGTGTGTGTGGAAGACAGAGGGAGGAATGGAGAGAGCTAAGATGATGCATCCTTCAGAGAAAAGCCTCCCAGATGCCCTGGGGAACAACAGATGGAAGTTAAGCTTCCATTTGTTCCCAGTGAACCTTTAAAATTTCACCCTATTCCCAGCTCTGAGTCAAGGGGAAACATCAGAAGAAATATGAATTTTTTAAAAAATTGTTTTATCATATCATTGCTCCAGTGACCTGTCTCCCAGCACCGTTCACGTGCAGCACAAAACCTTTGCCATATTGCTGGAGCATCAGAGACATGCTTAATGAAATATATAATATTAGAAATGTACTTAAGACTGCACCTCTATGTGACAAGATGTTTATCTTGTGATTCCTCTTCCTCCTCCTTACCTATTAAAAATTTACTCTGAACCTTTCCCCCAAAATTTTGAGGAACTCAACCACCTCTTGTGCCATATTAATAATAACAATTATTTTACTTAGTGTTTACTATGTACAATGCACTGCAATTAGTACTTTCTATGTATTAACTCATTTCATCCTCATTTAATCTGCAAAACAACCCTGTGAGTCCAGCATCTGTTATCCCCATTTTATGCATAAGAAAATTGATGTTAATCCTTTAGAGATTAGAGAATCTACCTAAAGTCAGGTACCTGGTAGTGACAGGAATGGATTTAAACATTGGTAGTTTGTAACTGCTTAACAGATTGTCTATCACTGCAGCAGGACCAAAAACAACGATTCAGATAACTCCAGAGCAGGATATCTAAAAATCCCATCTTGACTATCTGTGTAATTTTTCCTTAAACAAGTTTAACTCATTCCTTACAAAATGTCTTCCAAAATGAGTTTTATATCAAATGCCATAGAAATAAATCTGCTTTCTTAGACCCTGGAGTAAACATTTAAACCAATTCTCACCCTCACTCCCCAATTTCAGCTTCAATTTTTGTAAAGATATATGGAAGAAGCTGGTAGTAGCTCTGGTGGACTAGAGACATATGCTTTTCTATATCACTTTAACTGAGGTCATGGTTAATATCTTAATCCTTGAGGTGCAGCAATTACGTGAGTCTCTGAATTGCTGTATGGAGCTAAAAGAGGTAATCGCTATATATTGGAGTGGCCAAAAAGTTAATTCGGGTTGTTCCATGATTAAAATTAAAATGAGGGACCTCTCCTTCAAAATCTACTAAGGATTTCAACTCACCAACATCAAAACTTTAAGACAAGTGCAGGGACCATTTAAGCACATGGGCTTGGGCAACTACACAGGTTGCAAACACATAAAACTGTCCCTATTTGTAAACAAGCCCTTAGGAAAATTGCCAAGTTGGCCAACATTTTCCTTTGCTACATTAACCATCTGCTCTCTTCTAGTTTCCACTTTGCCCAATACCTCTTCTGTGGTTTTCTTCAGGAGCTTGACCTCAGCCAACAATGCCCTCACTGAGCTTTTCCCTTTCCTGTCTCCATCATCAAAGTTCCCTATATTTTCCGTGCCTCAACATTTATGGATCATGTATTATATAATTGACCTTTAATAAATATTGGACTAATCAATGAATTTGGTAGAGTAGCAGGATACAAATTAAGGCACAGAAATCTCCTGCATTCCTATAAACTAATGATGAAAAATCTGAAAGAAAAATGAAGGAAACACTCCCATTTACCATTGCAACTAAAAGAATAAAATACCTAGGAATAAACCTACCTAAGCAGAAAAAAGACCTGTTGACAGAAAACTATAAGATATTGATGAAAGAAATTAAAGATGATACAAACAGATGGAGAGATATACCATGTTCTTGGACTGGAAGAATCAACATTGTGAAAATGACTCTACTACCTGAAGCAATCTACAGATTTAGTGTAATCCCAATCACACTACCAATGGCATTTTTCTCAGAACTGGAACAAAAAATTTCACAATTTGTATGGAAACACAAAAGACCCCGAATAACCAAATCAATCTTGAGAAAGAAAAATGGAGCTGAAGGAATCAGGCTCCCTGACTTCAGACTATACTACAAAGCTACAGTAATCAAGACAGTATAGTACTGGCACAAAAACAGAAATATAGATCAATGAAGCAGGATAGAAAGCCCAGAGATAAACCAATGCACATATGGTCACCTTATCTTTGATAAAGGAGGCAAGAATATACAATGGAGAAAAGACAGACTCTACAATAAGTGGTGCTGGGAAAACTGGACAGCTACATGGAAAATAATGAAATTATAATACTTCCTAACACCATACACAAAAATAAACTTCAAATGGATATAAGACCTAAATGTAAGGCCAGACACTATCAAACTCTTAGAGGAAAACATAGGCAGAACACTCTATGACATAAATCACAGCAAGATCCTTTGTGACCCACTTCCCAGAGAAATGGAAATAAAAACAAAAATTAACAAATGGGACCTAATGAAACTTAAAAGCTTTTGCACAGCAAAGGAAACCATAAACAAGATGAAAAGACAACCCTCAGAATGGGAGAAAATATTTGCTAATGAATGAACTGACAAAGGATTAATCTACAAAATATACAAGCAGCTTAGGCAGCTCAATATCAAAAAAACAAAAAACCCAATCCAAAAATGGGCAGAAGACCTAAATAGACATTTATCCAAAGAAGATATACAGATTGCCAACAAACACATGAAAGAATGCTCAACATCATTAATCATTAGAGAAATGCAAATCAAAACTACAATGAGATATCATCTCACACCAGTCAGAATGGTCATCATCAAAAAATCTACAAACAATAAATGCTGGAGAGGGTGTGGAGAAAAGGGAACCCTCTTGCACTGTTGGTGGGAATGTAAGTTGATACAGTCACTATGGAGGACAGTATGAAGGTTCCTTATAGGACTAAAAATAGAACTACCATATGACCCAACAATCCCACTACTGGGCATATACCCTGAGAAAACCATATTTGAAAAATAGTTATGTACCACAATGTTCATTGCTGCACTCTTTACAATAGCCAGGACATGGAAGCAACCAAAGTGTCCATTGACAGATGAATGGATAAAGAAGATGTGGCACATATATACAATGGAATATTACTCAGCCATAAAAAGAAATGAATTTGAGTTATTTGTAGTGAGGTAGATGGACCTAGTGTCTGTCATACAGAGTGAAGTAAGTCAGAAAGGGAAAAACAACTACCATATGCTAACACATATATATGGAATCTAAAAAAAAAAAAAAAAAGCTTCTGATGAACCTAGCGGCAGGACAGGAATAAAGATGCAGATGTAGAGAATGGACTTGAGGACATGGGGAGGGGGAAGGGTAAACTGGGACAAAGTGAGAGAGTAGCACTAACATATATACACTACCAAATGTAAAATATATAGCTAGGGGGAAGCAGCTGCATAGCACAGGGAGATCAGCTTGGTGCTTTGTGACCACCTAGAGGGGTTGGATAGGGAGGGTGAGAGGGAGACGTAATAGGGAGGGGATATGGGTATATATATACACATACAGCTGAATCACTTCGTTATACAGCAGAAACCAACACAACATTGTAAAGCAATTATACTCCAATATAGATGTTAAAAAAAAGACTGGAGATTGAAAGATGAAAATGATATAACCTCTGCCTTAAAGGGGAACATAAGCTAATGGAAGGGAAGAACAGTAAATATAATTTGCTATCTAGTAACACAGTGGTATTGTAAAACCAAGGAAGAGAGGTGAAAGAAAGAAAAAAGGAAAGAGGGAGAAAAGGAGGAAGAAAAATCCTATCTAGAGTAGTTGAAAAAGAGACACATGCACCAGCCTGGAAATCAGAATTCTTCCTATTAAGAGGAATATTCTAAGAAAAAAAAAAAAAAAAAAAAGACGTCGTCTTCTTAGCATCCAGTTGTTTACAGCATTAAAAATCTTTCATTTGAAATAACTATAGTGATTTTCAACGGATTTGGAAAGAAAGTGGAGAATCATCAGAAACTCACAGGAAAATTTTTGACTCTATGGAATATCCATGACCTACCCAACCACCACTGCTCATCCGTGCCCGCTGTTGGGGCTGATTCCCTCAGGACACATTCAAGATTTACTGCCACAGTGAGTCATGTCTGCTGACAGGCAAGAATGGCAATTTCCTTCAGGTGGGTGGCCACGAAAAGTTGACAATTAATAATTATTCACATTTACTCAACTATAAAAAAATCAAGTATTAGCTAGCCGTGCTTCAGTCTCCATAACAAGCTAAGGTAGTGGAGGAGGGTGGTAAGAGGAAGGGGGACAGAGATGTACATACATATGGCTAACATTCCTAGTGTTATTTAATATAAAGGTCTCTATTTTCTATACCCTCCCCTCTCCAAAAGACCTAATGAGGAGCTGGAGCAAAACTGTACTTGCAGGCCCTAAGGGCATTATGGAATTCACACTGTGAGTTTTTTGTAGGTGACTCATGAAAATACACTTTAAAGTACCCCATTCCTGATGATGGGACTTTCAACAACTGTACCTGATTAAAAGAACTATTCTAATAGATAGAGGCCCTTTTGATACCCCTTACTAAACATATACAGTGTTACATATCTTAATACAGTCTAAGAGTAGCACATGCTCTATACACTTCTCACATACAAAGAACTCAAATACATTACAGATATATATATACATGTTTTTCCACTCTCTTTTGAAAAAAGATTGAGCCCAAATATGTGACATAAGAAGGAGGAACAACAGAATAATAATTTTATAAATACCTTTGAAGATTTCTAAAACTACAGGTGATATATTTTAAAATAGAGCAAAGTTAAAATAATGAATCTGCTTATGAATAGTGTAATTGCTTTTCTTGATGTTTTCATATACAGAAAGCCAATGTAATAAAAATAGACAGATTTCTTGGAGTGGCTAGTTGGGAAAATATAAAGGCAGAAGGTCAGAAACATTGATTAATGAAGAGATGGAACCTTAGAATCTAGGCCCAAGTGGGCTGCAAAACTCCCTATAAAAGCTGATCCCCAAATCTTGTTGCATTGCTGTGGCTAATTAGAGGCATGGGTAGAACTCATGTGTCTGCACCCTAATGGGAAACAGAAGCAAGTTACCTTGCTTCAAGACTATGCAATGTCCTGGATGCCAAGATAAGGAACCCAGTCTTTAAATTTGAAACTCAAGAAGATATACAGAGACAGTTACTGTTTAAGGTTATTCTAAAGTTCATAGGACTTCATTTCTGAGCAAACATTCCTTTACAGAAGATTCACACTGTTTGTAATGTAAATGCCAGCACACCTTACATTTGTGCTGTATATGTTACTGGCTTTATGGATTTTGATGCATAATATGTGGAACGTGCTCTGTAGGGTCTCAGGTAGCTTCCCTGGGGAGACCCAAGAGACAAACTTTCTGAGGAAACTGAATTTATCTCCAGAAAACAAGGAATATTGTGTGATTTGCCTAAATATATTTAAACAAGAGGAAGAAACCCACTGATCATTCAACAATATTAGAATTTCCTTCATTTTCATATATTGCATCAAGAAAAGAGATCATAAGGGCTCCTCATGTCTATGAATCAACAGGCAAGGGAGAGACCTTCAAGATGGCAGAAGAGTAAGACGTGGAGATCACCTTCCTTCCCACAAATACATCTACATGTGGAACAACTCCTGCAGAACACCTACTGAATGCTGGCAGAAGACCTCAGACCTCCCAAAAGGCAAGAAACTCCACACGTACCTGGGTAGGGCAAAAGAAAAAGGAAAAGGCAGAGACAAAAGAATAGGGATGGGAGACCTGCACCAGTGGGAGGGAGCTGTGAAGGAGGAAAAGTTTCCACACACTAGGAAGCCCTGTCACTGGTGGAGACGGCAGGTGGTTTGGGGGAAGCTTCAGAACCATGGAGGAGAGTGCAGCAACAGGGGTTCAGAGGAAAAAGCAGAGAGATTCCCACAAAGAGGGTTGGTGCCAACCAGCACTCAACAGCCTGAGAGGCTTGCCTGCTCACCGGCTGGGGCGGGTGGGGACTGGGAGCTGAGGCTCAGGCTTCGGAGGTCTGATCTCAGGGAGAGGACTGGGGTTGGCTGTGTGAACACAGCCTGAAAGGAGCTGATGTGCCACAGCTAGCTAAGAGTGTCTGGGGAAAAGTCTGGAACTGCCGAAGAGGTAAGAAACTTTCTCTGGCCTTTTTGTTTCACAGTGCGTGAAGAGAGGGGATTAAGAACGTGGCCTAAAGGAGCTCCAGAGATGGGCGCGAGCTGCGGCTATCAGCCTGGACCGCAGAGACGGGCATGAGATGTTAAGGCTGCTGCTGCAGCCACCAAGAGCCTGTGTGCAATCACGTGTCACTATCCATACCTCCCCTACGGGGAACCTGTGCAGCCTGCCACTGCCTGGGTCCCATGATCTAGGGACAACTTCCCCGGGAGAACACACGGCATGCCTCAGGCTGTTGCAATGTCATGCTGGCCTCTGTGGCCTCAGACACGCACCACATTCCGTACCCCGCACCACATTGCATACCCCGCCCTCCCCCCAGCCTGAGTGAGCCAGAGCCCCCGAATAAGCTGCTACTTTAACCCCATCCTGCCTGAGTGAACAACAGATGCCCTCAGGTGACCTACACGCAAAGGGAGGGCCAAATCCAAAGCTGAACCCCAGGAGCTGTGTGAACAAAGAAGAGAAAGGGAAATCTCTCCCAGCAGCCTCAGGAGCAGCAGATTAAATCTCCACAATCAACTTGATGTACCCTGCATCTGTGGAATACCTGAATAGACAACGAATCATCCCAAATTGAGGCAGTGGACTTTGGGAGCAAAGGTGTATATATTTTTTTCCTTTTTCTCTTTTAGTGAGGGTGTATGTGTGTGCTTGTGTGTGTGATTATGTCTGTATAGCTTTATTTTACCATTTGTCCTAGGGTTCGGTCTGCCTGTTTTTGTATTTGTTTTTGTTTTTTATAGTTTATTTTTAGCATTTGTTATCATTGGTGGACTTGTTGTTTGGTTTGGTTGCTCTCTATTTTCTTCCTTTTTTTTTTCTTACTTTTTAGGTTTTTTTTATTTTTAATAATTATTTTTTTTCCATTTTTTATATTAATAACTTTATTTTATTTATTTATTTTTTCTCCCTTTTCTTCTGAGCCATGTGGCTGATAGGGTCTTGGTGCTCCGGCCAGGTGTCAGACCTGAGATTCTGAGGTGGGAGAGCCAAGTTCAGGACATTAAACCACAGGAGACCTCTCGGCTTCATGTAATAACAAACAGCGAAAGCTCTCCCAGAGATCTCCATCTGAACACCAAGACAAAGCTCCACTCAACGACCAGCAAGTTACAATGGTGGACACCCTATGCCAAACAACTAGAAAGACAGGAACACAACCCCACCAATTAGCAGAGAGGCTGCCTAAAATCATAATAAGGTCACAGACACCCCAAAACACACCACCGGACATGGCCCTGCCTACCAGAAAGACAATATCTAGCCTCATCCACCAGAACACAGGCACCAATCCCCTCCACCAGGAAGCCTATACAACCCATGGAACCAACCTTAGCCACTGGGGCCAGACACCAAAAACAACGGGAACTACGAACCTGCAGCCAGTGAAAAGGAGACCCCAAACACCATAAGTTAAGCAAAATGAAAAACAGAGAAACACAGAGCAGATGAAGGAGCAAGTTACAAACCCACCAACCAAACAAATGAAGAAGAAATAGGCAGTCTACCTGGAAAAGGATTCAGAGTAATGAGAGTAAAGATGATCCAAAATCCTGGAAATAGAATGGAGAAAATACAAGAAATGTTTAATAAGGACCTAGAAGAACTAAAGAGCAAACAAACAATGATGAACAATGCAATAAATGAAATTAAAAATACTGTAGAAGGAACAATAGCAGAATAACTGAGGCAGAAGAAAGGATAATTGACCTGGAAGATAAAATAGTGGAAAAACTACTGCAGAGCAGAATAAAGAAAAAAGAATGAAAAGAATTGAGGACAGTCACAGATACCTCTGGGACAACATTAAACATGCCAACATTCGAATTATAGTGGTCCCAGAGGAAGAAGAGAAAAAGAAAGGGACTGAGAAAATATTTGAAGAGATTATAGTTGAAAACTTCCCTAATATGGTAAAGGAAATAGTTATTCATGTCCAGGAAGCGCAGAGAGTCCCATATAGGATAAATCCAAGGAGAAACACACCAAGACACATATTAATCAAACTACCAAAAACTAAATACAAAGAAAAAATAATAAAAGCAGCAAGGGAAAAACAACAAATAACATACAAAGGAACACCCATAAGGTTAACAGCTAAACTTTCAGCATAAAAACTGCAAGCTAGAAGGGAGTGGCAGGACATATTTAAAGTGATGAAATGGCAAAACTTACAACCAAGATTATTCTACCCAACAAGGATCTCATTCAGATTCAATGGAGAATTTAAAACTTTAAAGACAAGCAAAAGTTAAGAGAATTCAGCACCACCAACCAGCTTTACAACAAATGCTAAAGGAACTTCTCTAGGCAGGAAATACAAGAGAAAGAAAAGACATACAATAACAAACCCAAAACAATTAAGAGAATGGTAACAGGAACATAGATAGCAATAATTACCATAAGTGTAAATGGATTAAATGCTCCAACCAAAAGACATAGACTTGCTGAGGGATACAAAACCAAGACCCATATATATGCTGTCTATAAGAGACCCACTTCAGACCCAGAGATAAATACTCACTGAAAGTGAGGGGATGGAAAAAGATATTCCATGCAAATGGAAATCAAAAGAAAACTGGAGTAGCAATTCTCATATCAAACAAAGCAGACTTTAAAACAAAGACTATTACAAGACACAAAGAAGGACACTACATAATGATCAAGGGACCAATTCAAGAAGAAGCTATAACAATTGTAAATATTTATGCACTCAACATAGGAGCACTCAAAACATAAGGCAAATGCTAACAGCCATAAAATGGGAAATCGACAGTAACACAATCATAGTAGGGGACTTTAACAACCCACTTTCACCAATGGACAGATCATCCAAAATGAAAATAAATAAGGAAACCCAAGTTTTAAATGATACATTAAACAACATGGACTTAATTGATATTTATAGGACATTCCAACCAAAAACAACAGAATACACTTTCTTCTCAAGTGCTCATGGAACATTCTCCAGGATAGATCATATCCTGGGTCACAAATCAAGCCTTGGTAAATTTAAGAAAATTGAAACTGTATCAAGTATCTTTTCTGACCACAATGCTATGCGACTAGACATCAATTACAGGAATAAATCTGTAAAAAAAACCAAACACATGGAGCCTAAATCATACACTACTTAATAACCAAGAGATCACTGAAGAAATAAAAGAGAAAAATCAAAAACTACCTAGAAACAAATGAAAATGAAAACATGACGACCCAAAACCTATGGGAGGCAGCAAAAGCAGTTCTAAGAGGGAAGTTTATAGAAATACAAACCTACCTCAAGAAACAATAAACATCTCAAATAAACAACCTAACCTTACACCTGAAGCAATTAGAGAATGAAGAATAAAAAAAAAAACCCAAAGTTAGCAGAAGGAAAGAAATCATAAAGATCAGATCAGAAATCAATGAAAAAAGAAATGAAGTAAAGAAATAGCAAAGATCAATAAAACTAAAAGCTGGTTCTTTGAGAAGATAAACAAAATTGATAAACCATTAGCCAGACTCATCAAGAAAAAAATGGAGAAGACTCAAATCAATAGAATTAGAAATGAAAAAGGAGAAGTAACAACTGACACAGAGGAAATACAAAGTAGTAAGCTCATGAGAGATTACCACAAGCAACTATATGCCAATAAAATGGACAACCTGGAAGAAATGGACAAATTCTTAGAAAAGCACAACCTTCTCAGACTGAACCAGGAAGAAATACAAAATATAAAAAGACCAACCACAAGCACTGAAACTGAAACTGTGATTAAAACTCTTCCAACAAACAAAAGCCCATGACCAGATGTCTTCACAGGTGAATTCTATCAAACATTTAGAGAAGAGCTAACACCTATACTTCTCAAACTCTTCCAAAATATAGCAGAGAGAGGAACACCCCAAAAACTCATTCTACGAGGCCACATTCACCCTGATACCAAAACCAGACAAAGATGACACAAAGAAAGAAAACTACAGGCCAATATCACTGATGAACATAGATGCAAAAGTCCTCAACAAAATACTAGCAAACAAAATTCAACAGCACATTAAAAGGATCATACACCATGATCAAGTGGGGTTTATTCCAGGAATGCAAGGATTCTTCAGTATATGCAAATCAATCAATGGGATACGCCATATTAACAAACTGAAGAATAAAAACCATATGATCATCTCAATAGATGCAGAAAAAGCTTTCGACAAAATTCAACACCCATTTATGATAAAAACCCTCCAGAAAGTAGGCATAGAGGGAACTTACCTAAACATAACAGAGGCCGTATATGACAAACCCACAGCCAACATGGTTCTCAATGGTGAAAAACTGAAATCATTTCCACTAAGATCAGGAACAAGACAAGGTCGCCCACTCTCACCACTATTATTCAACAGAGTTTTGGAAGTTTTATTCATGGCAATCAGAGAAGAAAAAGAAATAAAAGGAATCCAAATCGGAAAAGAAAAAGTAAAGCTGTCACTGTTTGCAGATGACATGATACTCTACATAGAGAATCCTACAAATGCTGCCAGAAAACTACTAGAGCTAATCAATGAATTTGGTAAAGTAGCAGGGTACAAAATTAACGCACAGAAATCTCTTGCATTCTTATACAATAATGATGAAAAATTTGAAAGAGAAATTAAGGAAACACTCTCATTTACCATTGCAACAAAAAGAATAAAATATCTAGGAATAAACCTTCCTAAGGAGACAAAAGACCTGTATGCAGAAAACTATAAGACAGTGATGAAAGTAATTAAAGATGATACAAACAGATGGAGAGATAAACCATGTCCTTGATTGGAAGAATCAGCATTGTGAAAATGACTATACTATCCAAAGCAATCTACAGATTCAATGTAATCCCTATCAATCTACCACTGGCATTTTTCACAGAACTAGAACAAAAAATTTCACAATTTGTATGGAAACACAAAAGATCCCGAATAGCCAAAGGAATCTTGAGAAAGAAATGCGGAGCTGGAGGAATCAGGCTCCTGGACTTCAGATGATACTACAAAGCTACAGTAATTAAGACAGTATGGTACTGGCACAAAAACAGAAATATAGATCAATGGAACAAGAAAGAAAGCCCAGAGATAAACCCATGCACATATGGTGTCCTTATCTTTGATAAAGGAGACAGGAGTACACAATGGAGAAAAGACAGCCTCTTCAATAAGTGGTGCTGGGAAAACTGGACAGCTACATGGAAAAGAATGAAATTAGAACATTCCCTAACACCATACACAAAAATAAACTCAAAATGGATTAAAGACCTAAATGTAAGGCCAGACACTATAAAACTCTTAGAGCAAAACGTAGGCTGAACACTCCATGACAAAAATCACAGCAAAATCCTTTTTGAGCCACCTACTAGAGAAATGGAAATAAAAACAAAAATAAACAGTGGGACCGAATGAAACTTAAAAGCTTTTGCACAACAAAGGAAACCATAAGCAAGATGAAAGACAACGCTCAGAATGGGAGAAAACGTTTGCAAATGAAGCAACTGACTAATGATTAATCTCAAAAATATACAAGCAGCACATGCAGCTCAGTATCAAAAAAACAAGCAACCCAATCCAAAAATGCCTAGAATACCTAAATAGACATTTCTCCAAAGAAGATACACAGATTGCCAACAAACACATGAAAGAATGCTCATCATCATTAATCATTAGAGAAATGCAAATCAAAGCTACAATGAGGTATCTCCTCACATCAGTCAGAATGGCCATCATCAAAAAATCTACAAACAATAAATGCTGGAGAGGGTGTGGAGAAATGGGAACCCTCTTTCACTCTTGGTGGGAATGTAAATTGATACAGCCACTGTGGAGAACAGTATGGAGGTTCATTAAAAAACTAAAAATAGAAATACCATACAGCCCTGTCATCCCACTACTGGACATATACCCTGAGAAAACCATAATTCAAAAAGATACATGCACCCCAATGTTCATTGCAGCTCTGTTTACAATAGCCAGGACATGGAAGCAACCTAAGTGTCCATTGATAGATGAATGGATAAAGAAGATGTGGCACATATATACAATGAAACATTACTCATCCTTAAAAAGAAAAGAAATTGGGTTATTTGTAATGAGGTTGATGGACCTAGAGTCTGTCATACAGAGTGAAGTAAGTCAGAAAGAGAAAAACAAATACCGTATGCTAACACATATATATATAGAATCTAAAAAAATAAAATAAAAATGATTATGAAGAACCTAGGGGCAAGACAGGTATAAAGACGTTGACCTACTAGAGAATGGACTTGAGGGCACAGGGAGGGGGAAGTTTAAGCTGCGTCAAAGTGAGAGAGTGGCATGGAAATTTATACACTACCAAATATAAAATCGATAGCTAGTGGGAATCAGCCGCATAGCACAGGGAGATCAGCGCGGCACTTTTTGACCACCTAGAGGGTTGAGATAGAGAGGGTGAGAGGGAGGGAGACGCAAGAGGGAAGAGATATGAGGATGTATGTATATGTATAGTTGATTCCCCTTTTAATAAAGCAGAAACTAACACACCATTGTAAAGCAATTACACTCCCATAAAGATGTTAAAAAGTAAAAAAAAAAAAAATTATAAAAAGAGATCATGTAAATATGAAAATGGAACTCTAATGACTTATTAACATTTTTTTGCAATTAGAAGTCAGACTGTGGTCCCAAAGGGGAAGATTTCTTCTCAGTGTTTAACATATTACCCAGAAATTTCTGGCTTCCTGGAATTCTCAATAAAAATTCCAAATCTCTTGGCAATAGCTTTCAAGCACCACAATTTCTGCCAATAAAAGAAGAATGATCATTAAGCATGCTCTCACTTTGGTTGTTTAAGAGTCCAGCTAGGGGAGGCCAAATTGTTATTATTCTGCAGGGACTGCTTGACATGAGGAGTGTGTTTGAAGTGGAAATCACACAATGCTGCTTGATGCAATCACCTGATTGACTAGGTGATTATTTTATTTGGGGAAAATATTATCATAGTACAAAGACTTCATTTGGAATGAGAAAAAATTCAGTTTAGAAAGCATTTGTGAATTAGAGCTCAACCTTTCCATCCCCTCAATTTATGATCTTTGTATAAATAAATGTGCTCCGACACCATGTATAGCTTTCTTGAAGAAAGCAGTTTTACATTTAGGGAATCTGAAGTTGAGGAGTTACTGAAGGGGACTAAGAAACTTGAGAACTTACAAATGGCCTATTGAAATGGAAAAAAGTCATATGAGCCCACGAAAATGAAATATCTGGGAAATGTAGCATAAAAAAGAATTGAGCGAAGAGTCCTATTAGAGAAAGCCAGATGTTCTTTTTCAGATGAAGAGAACAACTACATCAAGCTAGATAAATTGTGTTTGGTTGGAAGTCTGATCTGAAACAGGAAATATGTGTTGCCATGTGCTATGAGACAAGGAAACTACATAATAAACCATTAATTATCTTGCATTCTGTTGTCATTTGCCAGATATATACAGAGACAATAACCTAATCAACAACATTATAATAAAGTGACAATAGAGACAATACTCACTGCTTTGGATTCAAACAGACCTGGACTTGACTCCAGCTGCATGACCTTGATGATGTTACTCAACTTCCTTAATTCTTAGTTTCCTCAAGTTTTTTTTATTTTTTTAAACCAGGAAAAATATAATAATAATTCCTGTCTTCATAGAGTGGTATTAAATGAGTTATTACAGATAAAGGAATATGTGTGTTAACTTCAATGTTCTGTAACATTTTTGAGCACTCAAAAATATTATTTAATGGTAGTAGTAGAAGTAGCAGTATATACAAACTGAGGCCAAGAGAACTAATGATTGGCATGCTGAATGATTGGTGGCAGAAATGAGTTTTGAATTAGATGTCCAATCTCCCTCTCCAGGGCTTTTTCTACTACATCACATCCCAAGAAAAAAGCTCATCTCTGAGCCTTGACTATTTCATGTTCCAATATGATCAGGACCTATCTGGCTTCTTCAACCATGAACTTCCTTTATAGTCTAAAAAAAAAAAAAAAAAAAAAAAAAATGACACAAGTAAATAGAGGCAAGCAGTAGCAGCAAGTCAGGATTTCACCAAGGAAAATTGTAAAATCCAGTTAGCTATTATTGCTTTCAATTTGCCAGTTCACTTTTTAAGTTCTCCAAATGCTTCCCACATGTGATATACAATCTTCATCATGAATTGTTACATTTGTGTTTGTAATGTTACTTTCAAATTCAATTTTACTCAGATTGCAGCCAAAAATTTTACAAAAACAAACCAAAAAATGGGTTATTTAAAATAATGCAGAAGGAAAATTCAGAAAACACACAGACCTCTTATTTAAGCATTTATATACTCAAATATTTATTCTCTTAACCAGCAGCTAAACAACCTAAAAATATCTAAAAGGGTTTATAATCTGAATACTCACATTGGTCAGTCTTAACTGATCCTAGGTGTCTTCTGATATTTTTTGGAGTGATGCACCTGACTTGCTAGATAAGAAGTGAATCAGTGAAGGTGTGGCAGACAGACTTTATGTTAGCCACAGACCTGGATATTAATATTATAGAAATTTCTCTGGCTGGAAGTGGAGGGATGAGGCAGAAAAAGAAGTCAAAGACTTTTGAAGCATAAGAAGTATTTGTGCCACTGTTGCCTTTGAAGATGGGGGAAGGAAGGAATCTACTAACCAAGAAATGCAGACATCCTTAGAGGCTGAAGACCCCCACTCCACCCTCCCTGGGCCAACAGCCAGCAAGGAAATGGGGACCTCAGTTCTATAATCACATAGAACTGAATTTTGCCAACAACCTGTGTGAACATGGAAACAGGGTTTTCCCCAGAGTCTTTGGTGAGAAATGCAGGCTAACACCTTGATTTCTAAGCAGAGGAATTAGCTGAACCCACTGGGCTTCTGATCTGCAGAACTGTGATATATAAATGAGTTTCATTTTAAGCTGCTAGAATCATGTTAATATGGTACACAGCTCACAATATAGATCTTTAAATAATGTCTTAACCCAGTTCTGAGGACTCTACTAGAGACAGGTCAGTTTCCCTTCTTAAGCAGTAAAGTACACTCCCTCAATCACCTTCCTTACCTGGCTCTCACATTCCAGGCCACCATACATCCCCCCTAATATACCCAGGGTCAGGTACCAGAGAACCAGGGGCAGATCCTGTGTTACCTGCTGTAATTATTCAAATGATCCTATCCTAAACCTGCTTGCCTCACCCATTTCTTCCCCAGGGAACCACAACAAATGTACTTGTCAAGAGTTCCCCTGTATCTTTTGCCACCTCACCAATCCCTGTGCTTCCCCTGAGAGGTACTGTGTGGTATGCTATGCTCTTCCCAGGCAACTGTGAGTATCTTTTTGATTATGGTTTTCTCTGGGTATATGCCCGGTAGTAAGATTGCTGGGTCATACAGTAGTTCTATTTTTAGTTTTTTAAGGACCCTCCATACTGTTCTCCATAGTGGCTGTATCAATTTACATTCCCACCAACAGTGCAGGAAGGTTCCCTTCTCTCCACACCCTCTCCACCATTTGTTGTTTGTAGATTTTCTGATGATGGTCATTCTGACTGGTGTGAGGTGATACCTCATTGTAGTTTTGATTTGCATTTCTCTAATAATTAGTGATGTTGAATGTCTTTTCATGTTTTTGTTGGCCATCTGTATGTCTTCTTTGGAGAAATGTCTATTTGGGTCTTTTGCCCATTTTTTCATTGGGTTGTTTGTTTTTTGGATATTGAGCTGCATGAGTTGTTTGTATATTTTGGAGATTAATCCTTTGTCAGTTGCTTCATTTGCAAATATTTTCTCCCATTCTGAGGGTTGTCTTTTCATCTTGTTTATAATTTCCTTTGCTGTGCAAAAGCTTTTAAGTTTAATTAGATCCCATTTGTTTATCTTTGATTTTACTTTCATTACTCTAGGAGGTGGGCCAAAAAATATCTTGCTGCAATTTACATCAGAGAGTGTTCTGCCTATGTTTTCTGCTAAGAGTTTTATAGTGTGTGGCCTTACATTCCACATGCACCCCAATGTTCATTGCAGCACTCTTTACAATAGCCAGGACATGGAAGCAACATAAATGTCCATCAACAGAGGAATGGATAAACAAAATGTGTTACATATATACAGTGGAATATTACTCAGTCATAAAAAGGAACAAAATTGGGTCACTTGTAGATATGTGGATGGACCTAGAGCCTGTCATACAGAGTGAAGTAAGTCAGAGAGAGAAAACAAATATGGTATAATAACGCATATATGTGGAATCTAGAAAAATGGTATAGATGATCTTATTGGCAAAACAGAAATAGAGACACAGATGTAAAGAACAAATGTGTATGGACACCAAGGGAGGAAAGGCTGGGTGAGATGAATTGGGAGATTGGGATTGACATATATACACTATTGATACTATGTATAAAATAAATAACTGATGAGAATATACTGTATAGCACAGGGAACTTTACGCAATGCTCTGTGGTCACCTAAATGGGAAGGAAATCCAAAAAATAGGAGATATATGTATATGTATAGCTGATTCACTTTGCTGTACAGTAGAAATTAACACAATATTGTAAAGCAACTATACTCCAATAAAAATTAATTAAAAAAACATAAAACTGTAAATCACTTTCCAGTTTTCTCTCTCTTGATCTGTGTCTGGTCTCACCATACCTCACCCATGGTTAAAACACAGGAATAGAAAACCAACGCACTAGATTACACTATTCAAAGTTAGACTCTCACTTTCTGGTGTTCCAGCCCTCACCATTTACTAAACTGTCCTGACAAGGAGGCCATAGGGTTATAGGGGTAATTGATGGCACTTTCTGACCCTCACTCTCATTAACATTTCTGAAACTCTGTCCTCTTTTGACATGCTTCTTTATTGGTCAGGCTGGAACTGAGCAGAACCCTGCAGAACCCCCCAAGTACAAAAGCTCCTCCATGTCCCCTTCCTTTTTGTTGTAGAAAAGCTGAAATCTCCCAGACTTCCCTAAGTCAAAAAAAAAGGAAAAGCTCAAGTAGTTAATGATTAGGACAATTGAGTCACAGACTCACTGACTGATGCACATTTCTGAGTTGTTTTACAGATACTATAACTGCCCTCAGCAGGAAACTCCTTTTGCCTTGTCACTTTAGCAAAGCTATGTTGTAACTAAACTTAAACTAGGCACACCCATGCTTTGTTCATCTCTGGCGCAAGCACACTTTTCAAATCTTTTGGTCACACACTACCTTGCCTAACCTGTTGGTTCTTTCCATAGATCAAAGAGTAGAAATGAGTAAGTAATTAACAGATGACCAGATCTCTTCTCTAGCTTCCCCTTCAGTAATCCTGCAAACAAACTGTGTGAACAAACAGCGTGAACAAGATAGCCTCTAAAGAAAGATCACAAGATGTTGACAAGCCTGCACACAGTGGGAGATGGCTACAACTCTGACCCCCTATCTCAATGATTAACTGAGATTACTTCCCCTTTTCCCTTTACAACTTTCATGGCCAAGCAGAATCTTCAGAGTTGGTTCTGTGAGAACATGAGTCTGCCTTCTCCCCAGATTGCTGGCTTTCTGATTAAAAGCAACTTTCCTTTCCACCAACAACTGCTTCTCAGATATTGATTTTCTAGCGGTGAGCAGCTGGACCTGAGTTCGGTAACAATTCAGAAATGAAGAATAGAAGTTTCAGAATGAAATCTTCAACTAGTTTCTGTTGGACTTTAACATCTCTAAACATGTGTTTTCTCATCTATGAATTAATATAGTAAAATAACATAATCAGGTTGCTGTAAGCATTAAGAGAATAAAATATGGTAATACATACCAAATCTTAGTAGACTGCCTGATATTTAGTGACACATATAACAGAGTAACTGTTTATATCACTATTATTTTTGTTGTTATTAACTTTGGGATTATTCTCCTTTGCACTGACTTGTTCCTCTCTTCTATTCTCTGTTCCTCTGGCTCCATATTCTCTCTTTCATTTAAAAAATGGATTCATTTGCAAATATTTTCTCCCATTCTGAGGGTTGTCTTTTCATTTTGTTTATGGTTTCCTTTGCTGTGCAAAAGCTTTTAAGTTTAATTAGGCCCTATTTGTTTATTTTTGTTTTTATTTTCATTACTCTAGGAGGTGGATTGAAAAAGATCTTGCTGCATTTTATGTCAAAGAATGTTCAACCTATGTTTTCCTCTAAGATTTTTATAGTGGCTGGCCTTACATTTAGTCTCTAATCCATTTTATTTTTGTGCATGGTGTTAGGGAGTGTTCTAATTTCATTCTTTTCCATGTAGCTGTCCAATTTTCCCAGCACCACTTATTGAAGTGACTGTCTTTTCTCCATTGTATATTCTTCCCTCCTTTGTTATAGATTAGGTGATCATAGGTGTATGAGATTATCTCTGGACTTTCTATCCTGTTCCATTGATCTATATTTCTGTTTTTGTGCCAGTACCATATTCTCTGATTACTGTAGCTTTGGAGTATAGTCTGAAGTAAGGGCACCTGATTCCTCCAGCTCTGTTTTTCTTTCTCAAGATTGCTTTGGCTATTCAGGGTCTTTTGTGTTTCCATACAAATTGTAAATTTTTTTGTTCTAATTTTGTGAAAAATGCCATTGGTAATTTGATAGAGATTGCAATGAATCTGTAGATTGCTTTGGGTGGTGTAGTCATTTTCACAATAGTGATTCTTCCAATCCAAGAACATGGTATATCTCTCCATCTGTTTGTGTCATCATTGATTTTTTTCATCAGTATCTTATAGTTTTCTCAGTACAGGTCTTTTGCCTCCTTAGGTAGGTTTATTTCTGCCTAAGATATTTTATTATTTTATTCTTTTTGATGAGATGGTAAATGGGATTGTTCTCTTGATTTCTCTTTCTGATTTTCATTGTTAGTGTATAGATATGCAAGAGATTTCTGTGTATTAATTTTGAATACTGCAAATTTACCAAATTCATTGGTGAGTTCTAGTAGTTTTCTGGTATTAACTTTAGGGTTTTCTTTGTATAGTATCATGTCATCTGCAAACAGTGACAGCTTTACTTCTTCTTTTCCAATTTGGATTCCTTTTATTTCTTTTTATTCTCTGATTGCCATGGTCAGGAATTCCAAAACTATGTTGAGTAATAGTGGTGAAAGTGGACATCCTTGTCTTGTTCCTGATCTTAGAGGAAATGCTTTTAGTTTTTCATCATTGAGAATGATGTTTGCTGTGAGTTTGTCATATATGGCTTTTACTATGTTGAGGTGGGTTCATTCTGTGCTCACTTTCTCGAGAGTTTTATCATAAAACGGTGTTGAATTTTGTCAAAAGCTTTTTCTGCATCTATTGAGATGATCATATGGTTTATATTCTTCAATCAGAATGGGAGAAAATATTTGCAAACAAAGCAACCAACAAGGGATTAATCTCCAAAATATACAAACAGATCATGAAGCTCAATATCAAAAAGACAAACAACCCAATCAAAAAATGGGTGGAAGACCTAAATAGACATTTCTCCAAAGAAGACATACAGATGACCAACAAACACATGAAAATATGCTCAACATCACTAATTATTAGAAAAATGAAAATCAAAACTACAGTGAGGTATCACTTCACACTGGTCAGAATGGCCATCATCAAAAGATCTACAAATAAATGCCAGAGAGGGTGTGGAGAAAAGGGAACCCTCTTGCACTGTTGGTGGGAAGGTAAATTGATACAGCCACTATGGAGAACACTATGGAGGTTCCTTGAAAAACTAAAAATAGAGCTACCATATCATCCAGCAATCCCACTTCTGAGCATATATCCATAAAAATCCATAATTCAAAAAGATACATGCACCCCAATGTTCATTGCAGCTCTATTTACAATAGCTAAGACATGGAAGCAACCTAAATTTCCAGCAACAGAGGAATGGATAAAGAAGATATGGTACATATATATAATGATATAGTACTCAGCCTTAAAAAAGAATGAATTAATGCCATTTGCAACAACATGGATGGACCTAGAGACTGTCATACTGAGTGAAATAAGCCAGACAGAGAAAGAGAAATATCATATGATATTGTTTACATGTGGAATCTAAAAAACAAAAAAGGATACAAATAAACTTATCTACAAAACAGAAATAGAGTTACAGAAGTAGAGAACAAACTTATGGTCACCAAGGTGTAAGGGAGGGAGGGATAAATTGGAAGATTGGGATTGACATATACACACTACGTCCTATATATAAGATGGATAACTAAAAAGGACCTCCTGTATAGCACAGGGAACACTACTCAAGACTCTGTAATGGCCTATATGGGAAAAGATTCTACAAAAGAGTGGATATATGTATATATATATAACTGATTCATTTTGCTGTACACCTGAAACTAACACAACATTGTAAATAAACTATACTCCAATAAAATTTTTTTAAAAAGATGGATTCACACCAAAGTTTGTTTGTCAGTGTTTTCACTGACTTCGCTTCTCCTTTTCCTCCCCTCCTCCCACCATATTGAGGAGTAAAGGAAAAAGAAGAAAATGCTTCAGTAAAATTGACAAACATGCCAAATATACCAAAGTGATTTAAAGAACCATTAAAAAATTTATTCTATGTGCAAAAGCCAGGCAACATGACCACATATGTTTTCTATGCCTTCCTTTTCAATTCCCAGATGAGCTCCTGTTTGCCTCAACTGAAATCACAACCTCAGGCAACTGAGATGTTGCCAGCAGTTTGCTATTGTTTTGGAAATGCCCTAGGGGTAGGCTTCAACTCCTCATGAGCTGAGCTTGGAATCAAATCAAATTGCCACCTTATGTGTGAGAATAGAAATTTACCAGGGAGCTACAAGTTTGAACAAATATTGACTATGCCCTAGAGATGATGCTTTTAACAGATCTCCAAAAGTGGTCAGATATCTGTTGTTCAAAGTGCTGCCTGATTTTGCTAACAGTAGCACTGGAAGAGGTGGGACTAGCCCTAAGTTAAAATGTCCCAGACCCTGCTATTTTACCTAGGTTCAGTAATTTTCCAAGGATAGAAAATTTTCAGTTTATTCTATGGCTTTTTTTCAATTGCCAGATGTCCAAAATGGTTGATTTTAGTTGTTTTGTTTTTACTTTTTTGTTTTATACAGAGGGCAAGTTCACCTACTCCTCATCCACCATTGCAGAACCGATTAAACATTATTTTTACATTTATCATTAATCTCTTCTATATGTTTGCTGATTTTTCATTTATTTTGTCTGTCAGAGATAGAAATGTGTTAAATCTCTTGCTATAATGATAGATTTGTTTCCTTTTCCTAGTTCTGTAATTTTCATATATTATGAATATAGTTATACCAGCTTTAATTTGATTATAATTTCCATAGCATATATTTTTCCATTCTCTCAGGTTTATGCATAATTAAGACACAATGTTTCATTACAACAGGTATCTAGATTTAAAAGTATTTATCTATTCTGACAATTTTTCTGTTTTAAGTGAAACATTTGGCTCATTTACATTTATTGTAGTTAAACTATCACATTTAGGTTATCTTTATCACCATTTTTTTGTGCTATTTGCACCTTTTTAAAAATTTTCTCTCCTTTCTTATCTTAATTTTCTTCATTTTTTTTTCTTTTTTAAAAAGTTTTCATACATTTCTCTCCATTAGTTTGAAGGTTATATACTTTATTTCTACTATTTTAGTATTTTGATGTGCACATTTAATTTATCATACCCACAATTTAATCTTCGTATTTTTCATGATCTGAAAAATATTACAAGAATTGTGAAACATTTCAACTAATAATTACTAGAAGTACATGGAACCGTTATCATTTTAGATCTGCATTGTCATTTTTAACTGAACATTATACTTTTGTCTTATACACTCAAATTTTGTTGAGGTTTATCCATAGGGTCACCACTTTCTTTTTCTTCATTAGTATATGCTTCTCAGATATTCCACCTAGAACTGCTTTCCTTCTGTCTGAACAATAATCTTAAACTTTCTACTCGTTGGTAGAAAATTGTATTTTTGTCTGAATAAATCTTTACTTTGTCTTTGTTACCAAAAAACTGTTTTGTCAGATATAGAATTCTAGATTGACAAGAATATTAATATATTGATAGTATCATTCTTGGTCATCTGGTTTCTATTATTTTTATTGAGAAGATAGCTATCAGTACAATTTTTAGACCTTGTAAGGTAGTCTTTCTTTTCTCCCTGGCTGTTTTAAAGATATATTTCACTTTGATGTTATACTGATTAACTATGATGTATCTTGATGGGGATTTGTTTTTATTTCTCTTGATTAGGAATTTGGCTTCCTGAATCCATGATGTTGATGTCTTTTATAAATTCTTGAAAATCTTTGTTTTGAACTGAATTATGTCTCCCCAAATTCTTATGTTAAATCCCAACCCCCAAAGTGATGTTATTTGGAGATGAGGACTTTGGGAGGTAATTAGGCTTAGACAAGGCCATGGGGATGAGGCACTCATGATATTAGTATCTTTATATGAAAAGACACCAAAGATGTTTTCTTTATATCTCTCTCTGCCATGTAAGGACACAGCAAGAAAGTAGCTGTCTACAAGACAGGAAGAGAGCTCTCACCAGAAATCGAATTTGCTGGTGCATTAAAGCTTGGACGTCCCAGCTTTGGAATTGTGAGAAATAAACTTCCGTTTTTTTAAGCTATCCTATCAATAGTATTTTCTTACGGCAGCCCAAGCTGAGCAACACAATTGTAAATCATTAATTCTTCAAAAATTTCTTGGCTCAAAAATTTTCCCTCTGCTCTTCTATTTTTTATTTCTGTCTCACTCTGCTACTCTCCAGGTATTTTTTTACCCAAATCTATCCTACAGTTAGTAATTGTTTGGTCACTAACCCTGTCCAATGTATTTATTTTAATTTTAAATTTTGGTTATATTAGTTTTCAGCTCTAGAATATTTGATTATTTTGTGAGTATAATTTGCAGTATACATCTGCATCTTTATTCCTATCCTGCCCCTAGGTTCATCAGAACCTTTTTTTTTTTTTTTTAAGATTCCATATATATGTGTTAGCATATGGTATTTGTTTTTCTCTTGCTGACTTTCTTCACTGTCTATGAGAGATTCTAGGTCCATCTACTTCTCTATAAATAATTCAATTTCATTTCTTTTTATGGATGAGTAATATTCTATTGTATATATGTGTCACATCTTCTTAATCCATTCATCTGTTGATGGACACTTAGGTTGCTTCCATGTCCTGGCTATTGTATATAGTGCAGCAATGAACATTGTGATACATGACTTTTTTTTTTTTTTTGACATCTTTATTGGAGTACAATTGCTTTACAATGCTGTGTTTCTGCTTTATAACAAAGTGAATCAGCTATACATATACATATATCCCCATATCTCTTCCCTCTTGCATTTCCCTTCCTCCCACCGGCCCTATCCCACCCCTCTAGGTGGTCACAAAGCACTGAGCTGATCTCCCTGTGCTATGCAGCTGCTTCCCACTAGCCATAGGTTTTACATTTGGTAGTGTATATATGTCCATGCCACTCTCTCACTTTGTTCCAGCTGATCATTCCCCCTCCCTGTGTCCTCAAGTCCATTCTCTACATCGGTGTCTTTATTCCTGTCCTGGCCCTAGGTTCTTCAGAACCATATATATATATATATATATTTTCAGATTCCATAAATATTTGTTAGCATATGGGTATTTGTTTTTCTCTTTCTGACTTACTTCGCTCTGTATGACAGACTCTAGGTCCATCCACCTCACTACAAATAACTCAAATTCGTTTCTTTTTATGGCTGAGTAATGTTCCATTGTATATATGTGCCACATCTTCTTTATCCATTCATCTGTCGATGGACACTTAGGTTGTTTCCATGTCCTGGCTATTGTAAATAGAGCTGGAATGAACATTGTGGTACATGTATCTTTTTGAATTATGGTTTTCTCAGGGTATATGCCCAGTAGTGGGATTGCTGGGTCATATGGTAGTTCTATTTTTAATTTTTTAAGGAACCTCCATACTGTTCTCCATAGTGGCTGTATCAATTTACATTCCCACCAAGAGTGAAAGAGGGTTCCCTTTTCTCCACACCCTCTCCAGCATTTATTGTTTGTAGATTTTTTGATGATGGCCACTCTGACTGGTGTGACGTGATACCTCATTGTTGTTTTGATTTACATTTCTAATGATTAGTGATGTTGAACATCCTTTCATGTGTTTGTTGGCAATCTGTATGTCTTCTTTGGAGAAACGTCTATTTAGGTCTTCTGCCCATTTTTCGTTTGGGTTGTTTGTTTTTTTTCATATTGAGGTGCATAAGCTGCTTGTATATTTTGAAGATTAATCCTTTTTCTGTTGTTTTGTTTGCAAATGTTTTCTCCCATTCTGAGGGTTGTCTTTTCATCTTATTTATGGTTTCCTTTTTTGTGCAAAAGCTTTTAAGTTTCATTTGGTCCCATTTGTTAATTTCTGTTTTTATTTCCACTTCTCTAGGAGGTGGGTTAAAAAGGATCTTTCTGTGATTTATGTCATAAAGTGTTCTGCCTATGTTTTCCTCTAAGAGTTTGATACTGTCTGGCTTTACATTTAGGTCTTTAATCCATTTTGAAGTTATTTTTGTGTATGGAGTTAGGGAGTGTTTTAATTTCATTCTTTTCCATGTAGCTGTCCAGTTTTCCCAGCACCACTTATTGAAGAGGCTGTCTTTTCTCCATTGTACATTCTCACCTCCTTTATCAAAGGTAAGGTGACCATATGTGCGTGGGTTTATCTCTGGGCTTTCTATCCTGTTTCATTGATCTATATTTCTGTTTTTGTGCCAGTACCATACTGTCTTGATTATTGTAGGTTTGTAGTATAGTCTGAAGTCAGGGAGCCTGATTCCTCCAGCTCTGTTTTCCTTACTCAAGATTGTTGTGGCTATTCGGGGTACTTTGTGTCTCCATACAAATTGTGAATTTTTTTGTTCTAGTTCTGTGAAAAATGCCATTGGTAGTTTGATTGGGATTGCATTGAATCTGTAGATTGCTTTGGGTAGTATAGTCGTTTTCACAATGTTGATTCATCTAATCCAACAATATGTTATATCGCTCCATCTGTTTGTATCATCTTTAATTTCTTTCATCAGTCTCATAGTTTTCTGCATACAGGCCTTTTGTCTGCTTAGGTAGGATTATTTCTAGGCATTTTATTCTTCTTGCAGCAATGGTAAATGTGAGTGTTTCCTTAATTTCTCTTCCAGATTTTTCATCATTAGTGTATAGGAAAGCAAGAGATTTCTGTGCATTAATTTTGCATCCTGCTACGTTACCAAATCTACTGATTAGCTCTAGTAGTTTTCTGGTAGCATATTTAGGATTCTCTATGTATAGTGTCATGTCATCTGCAAATAGTGACAGTTTTACTTTTCTTTTCTCATATGGACACATTTTATTTATTTTCTTCTCTGATTGCTCTGGCTAAAACTTCCAAGACTATGTTGAATAATAGTGGTGAGAGTGGACAAACTTGTCCTGTTCCTGATCTTTGTGGAAATGGTTTCAGTTTTTCACAATTGAGAACAATATTGTCTGTGAGTTTGTCATATATGGCCTTTATGATGTTGAGGTGGGTTCCCCCTATGCCTACTTTCTGGAGGATTTTTATCATAAATGGGTGTTGAATTTTGTCAAAAACTTTTTCCGCATCTATTGAGATTATCATATGGTTTTCATCCTTCAATTTGGCAGTATGGTGTATCACGTTGATTGATTTGCATATGGTGAAGAATCCTTGCACTCCTGCGATAAACCCCCTTAATCATGGTGTATGATCCTTTTAATGTGTTGTTGGATTCTGTTTGCTAGTATTTTGTTGAGGAGTTTTGCATCTATGTTCATCAGTGATATTGGCCTATAATTTTCTTTTTTGTGACATATTTGTCTGGTTTTGGAATCAGGGTGATGGTGGCCTCGTAGAATGAATTTGAGAGTGTTCCTCCCTCTGCTATATTTTGGAAGCTTTTGAGAAGGATAGATGTTAGCTCTTCTTTAAATGTTTGGTAGAATTCAGCTGTGAAGCCATCTGGTCCTGGGCTTTTTTTTGTTGGAAGATTTTTAATCACAGTTTCAATTTCAGTGCTTGTGATTGGTCTCTTCACATTTTCTATTTGTTCCTGGTTCAGTCTTGGAAGGTTGTACTTTTCTAAGCATTTGTCAATTTCTTCCAGGTTATCCATTTTATTGGCATATAGTTGTTTGTAGTAATCTGTCATGATCCTTTGTACTTCTGCAGTGTCAGTTGTTACTTCTCCTTTTTCATTTCTAATTCTGTTGATTTGAGTCTTACCTTTTTTCTTGATGCTTCTGGCTAATAGTTTAACAATATTTTTATCTTCTATAAGAACCAACTTTTAGTTTTATTGATCTCTGCTATTGTTTCGTTCATTTCTTTTTCATATATCTCTTATCTGCTCTTTATGATTTCTTTCCTTCGTTAACTTTGAGGTGTTTTTGTTCTTCTTTCTCTAATTGCTTTAGGTGTAAGTTTAGTTTGTTTATTTGAGATTTTTCTTGTTTCTTAGATAGGAGTTCATTGCTATAAACTTCCCTCTTTGAACTGCTTTTGATGCATCCCAAACTGCTTTTGCTGGACCCATAGTTTTCATTTGCATTTGTTTCTAGTTATTTTTTGATTTCCTCTTTGATTTCTTCAGTGATCTCTTGGTGATTGAGTAGCATACTGCTTCGCCTCCATGTGTTTGTATTTTTTACCATTTTTTTCCCTGTAATTTATATCTAGTCTCATAGTGTTGTTGTCTGAAAAGATACTTGATATGATTTCTATTTTCTTAAATTTACCAAGGCTTGATTTGTGACCCAGGATATGATCTATCCTGGAGAATGTTCCATGAGCACTTGAGAAGAAGTGTATTCTGTTGTTTTTGGATGGAGTGTCCTATAAATATTAATTAAGTCCATCTTGTTTAATGTATCATTTAAAGCTTGTGTTTTCGTATTTATTTTCATTTTGGATGCTCCGTCCATTGGTGAAAGTGGGGTGTTTAAGTCCCCTACTATGGTTGTGTTACTGTCAATTTCTCCTTTTATGGCTGTTTAAATTTGCCTTATGTATTGAGGTGCTCCTAAGTTGGGTTTATAAATATTTACAATTGTTATATCTTCTTCTTGGATTGATCCCTTGATCATTATGTAGTGTCCTTCTTTGTCTCTTGTAATAGTCTTTGTTTTAAAGTCTATTTTGTCTGATATGAGAATGGCTCCTCCAGCTTTCTTTTGATTACCATTTGCATGGAATATCTTTTTCCATCTCTTCACTTTCAGTCTGTATGTGTCCCTATGTCTGAAGTGGGTTTCTTGTAGATAGCGTATGTACAGATCTTGTTTTTGTATCCATTCAACCAATATGTCTTTTGGTTGGAACATTTAATCCATTTACATTTAAGGTAGTTGTCAATGTGTATGTTCCTATTACCATTTTATTAATTTTGGGGGGTTTGTTTTTGTAGGTCTTTTCCTTCTCTCCTGTTTCCTGCCTAGAGAAGTTCCTTTATCATTCCTTGTAAAGCTTGTTTTTGTGGTGCTGAATACTCTTAACTTTTACTTGTCTGTAAAGGTTTTAATTTCTCCATTGAATCTGAATGAGATCTTTGCTGGGTAGAGTAATCTTGATTGTAGGTTTTTTCCTTTTCATCATTTTAAATATATCTTGGCACTCCCTTCTGATTTGTAGAATTTCTGCTGAAAGTTCAGTTGTTAACCTTATGGGGATTCCCTTGTATGTTATTAGCTGTTTTTCCCTTGCTGATGTTAATAGATTTTTTTATTTAATTTTTGATAGTTTTATTAATATGTGTCTTGGAATGTTTCTCCTTGGATTTATCCTATATGGGAGTCGCTGCACTTCCTGGACTTGATTGTCTATTTCCTTTACCATATTAAGGATGTTTTCAACTATAATCTCTTCAAATATTTTCTCAGTCTCTTTCTTTCTCTCTTCTTCTTCTGGGGCCCCATAATTCGAATGTTGGTGCGTTTAATGTTGTCCCAGATGTGTGTGAGTCTGTCCTCAATTCTTTTCATTATTTTTTTTTATTCTGCTCTGTGACAGTTATTTCCACTATTTTATATTCTAGGTCACTTATCTGTTCTTTTGCCTCAATATTCTGCTATTGATTCATTCTAGAGAATTTTTAATTTCATTTATTGTGTTTTTCATAATTGTTTGTTTGCTCTTTAGTTCTTCTAGGTCCTTAAATGTTTCTTGTATTTTCTCCATTCTATTTCCAAGATTTTGGATCATATTTACTATCATTACTCTGAATCCTTTTTCAGGTAAACTGCCTATTTACTCTTTATTTGTTAGGTCTGTTAGGTTTTTACTTTGCTCCTTCATCTGTTTCATATTTCTCTGTCTTCTCATTTTGTTTAACTTACTGTGTTTGTGGTCTCCTTTTTGCAGGCTACTGATTTGTAGTTCCTGTTGTTTTTGGTGTCTGCCCCCAGTGGGTGAGGTTGGTTCAGTGGCTTGTGTAAGCCTCCTGGTGGAAGAGACTGGTGCCTGTGTTCTGTTGGGTGGGGCTGGATCTTGTATTTCTGGTGGGCAGTGTTGCATCCAGTCGTGTGTTTTAGGGTGTCTATGAACTTAGTATGATTTTAGGCAGCCTCTCTGCTAATGGGTGGGGTTGTTTTCCTGTCTTGCTAATTGTTTGTCATGGGGTGTCCAGCACTGGAGTTTGCTCAATGTTGGGTGGAGCTGGGTCTTAGTGTTGAGACAGAGATCTCTGGGAGACCTCTCCCCGATTTATTTACATGGGGCCGGGAAGTCTCTGTTGGTCCAATGTCCTGGACTCAGCTCTCCCACCTCAGAGGCTCAGGCCTGACACCTGGCTGGGGCACCAAGACTCTGTCAGCCACAACGCTCAGAAGAAATGGAAGAAAAAAAAGCAAGAAAAATAAAATAAAGTAAATAAAAAGAAAAATAATAAATTTTTTTAAATATTAAAAATTAAAGTAGAAAGCAA
This sequence comes from Balaenoptera musculus, assembly GCF_009873245.2. Lineage (NCBI taxonomy): Eukaryota > Metazoa > Chordata > Mammalia > Artiodactyla > Balaenopteridae > Balaenoptera > Balaenoptera musculus. The sequence continues at coordinate 19,150,674 of NC_045797.1, forward strand.
TCAAACCAATAAAGCAATCTACCAATGATAACAAGCACTAAAAACTAAAATAAAATAAACATAAATATCAGAAACAAATCAGTTCCAGACAGCAAACCTCAAGGCTACATATGCTCCCACAGTCCACCGCTTCAATTTTGACAACATTTGTTGTCTATTTAGGTATTCCACAGATGCAGGGTTCATCAAGTTAATTGCGGGGATTTAATCCGCTCCTCCTGATGCTGCACGATGAAATGTCCCTTTCTATTGTTTGTTCGCACAGCTCCTGGTATTCAGCTTTGGTTTTGGCCCTGCCCCTGAGTGTAGGTCGCCCTCTGGCATCTCTTCCCCATCAAGACAGGAGTGGCGTTAAAGCAGTGGCTGATTAGGGCTCTCTTTCTTTATCAGGCTGGGGAGAGGAGGTGTACAGTAGTCATAAATGGAATGAGGGGCAAGCCTACAGCAGCCGAGTCCAGTATGACACTGCAACAGCCTGAGGCACACCATGTGTTCTCCTGGGGAAGTTGTCCCTGGATCTTGGAACCCTGGCAGTGGCATGCAGCACAGGCTCCTGGGAGGCGGGAGGTGGGTAGTAACCTGTGTTTACACACAGGATTCTTGGTGTCTGTAGCACCAGTATTAGCATTTCATGCCCAAATCTGGGGGCCAAGCTGATAGCCATGGCTAGTGCCAGTCTCTGTAGCTCACTTAGGTGGTGCTCTGCCTTCTGTAGGCACTCGAGGAAGGAATCCCCTCTCCTCACGCACCCTGAAACAATGGTGTCTTGCCTCTTTGGCAGGTCCAGACTTTTTCCCTGACTCCCTCCCACCTAGTTGTGGTGCACTAGATCCCTTCAGGCTGTCTTCACACAGCCAACTCCAGTCCTCTCCCTGGGATCTGAACTCTGAAACCAGAGCCTCACCTCCCAGCCCACACCCACCCAGGGGATGAGCAGACAAGCCTCTTAGGCTGGTGAGTGCTGGTCAGCACTGATCCTCTGTGCAGGAATCTCTCTTCTTTGCCCTCTGCACCCCTGTTGCTGGGGTCTCCTCCATGGTTCCAAAGCTTCCCCCCTGCCCAAACTCTGTCTCCAGCAGTGAAGGAGCTTCCTAGTGTGTGAAAACTTTTCCTCCTTCACAGCTCCCTCCTAAAGGTGCAGGTCCCATCCCTATTCTTTTGTCTCTGCCTTTTCTTTTTTCTTTTGCCCTACCCAGGCATGTGGGGATTTTTTTGCCTTTTGGGAGCTCTGAGGTCTTCTGCCAGCATTCAGTAGGTGTTTAGCGGTAATTGTTCCACATGTAGATGTATTTTTGATGTACTTGTGGAGAGGAAGGTGATCTCCACATCTTACTCCTCAACCATCTTGAAGGTCCCCTTCTAATTTTTACTATTTTCTTTCTTCTGATTGCTTTTTTCCCTTCTTTTTCTAAGTTCTTGAGATGGGAGCTTAGATTTTTGATTCTAACTTTTCCTCTTTTGTGAGGTATGCATCTAGTACTATTTCTTTTCTTTTCAGCTCTGCTTTAGCTGTGCACCACAGGTTGTGACACATTGTATTTTCATTTTTCTGTTCCATATACTTTAGAATATTGATTTAGAGCTCCTTTTGGAGCCATGATTGTTTAGAAGTGTTTTTTTTGTTTTGTTTCCAAGTATTTACACATTTTTCTGTTATCTTTATCAGCTTCTAGTTTGATTCCATTGTTGATGGGAACATACTCTATATGACTTTTTAAAAAAATTATTCAGGTTTTTAATGGCCCTGAATATTATCTATCTTGGCATATTTTCTGTTATCATTTGAAAAGAATGTGATGTTCAGTAGAGTGATTATATTTCATGTGATTATTGATATATTGAGACACAAGTCTTCCATTTAATTTTGTTTTCTATTTGTTCTCTCTCTTTTTTTTTTCAATGTTTTCTTTTTTTATGCCTTCCTTTCAATTACATAAACATTTCTTTGGATTCCATTTAGATTTCCCTATACTGTTTTGAGGGTTATCTCTTACAGTGTTTAATAGAGGTATTATATTTTATATATACCATATCACAGTCTACTGGTGTCACAGTCTTACCAGTTTAAGTATAGAAACCCTACTTCCTTCATGTCTCTTTACTCTCCTCATTTACAATAGAGTTTCTTAAATATTTTCTCAACATACACTAAGAACAACATCAGATGATGTTATAATTTTTTTGCATCAAGCATCAAAAACAATTTTAAAAACTCAAGAGAAGTCAAATCTACTATATTTACCCATATTTTTGTTCTTTCTTCCTTCTTGATATGTCCAAGGCTCCTTTTTTTATTGTTTCCTCTCTGTTTAGAGATATCCTTTAGCCATTCTTTTAAAGTAATTCTGTTGGTGACAAATCTTAATTGTTCTTCATCTGAGAATTTCTTGATTTCCTCTTCATTCCTGATGGATATTTTCTAGAGTTGCATGGACTAATATATACTAACAAGTGTAAAATAGATAACTAGTGGGAAGCAGCCGCATAGCACAGGGAGATCAGCTCAGTGCTTTGTGACCACCTAGAGGGGTGGGATAAGGAAGATGGGAGGGAACACAAGAGGGAGGTGATATGAGATATATGTATATGTATAACTGATTCACTTTGTTATAAAACAGAAACTAACACACCACTGTAAACCAATTATACTCCAAAAAAGATGTTAAAAAAAAAAAAAAAAAGGATTCCAGAGTGTCCATTCTTTTCTTTCAGCACCTGAAAAATATTGTGCCTTTCCTTCTGGTTTCCATAGTTTCTAATGAGAAACCTACTGTCATACAAATGTTTTTTTTATTTATAGATAAGGTGTCATTTTTCTCTTATTGCTTTAGAAAAATTTTATTTTCTTTAGCTTTCCGAATTTTGACTGTAATGTGTTTTGGTGTGGATTTCTTTGTGCACATCCTGTTTGCATTTGCTCATTTTCTGAAATTTGTCCATTTATATCTGTTGTCAAATTTGGAGAGTTTCACATTATTTCTTAAAGAACCTTTTCAGCCCCAATCTCTATCTTCTTCTTTGATTCCAAGATACATCCATGTTAGAGTTTTTAATATAGTTCCACAGGTCCCTGAGGTGCTATCAATATTTTTCATGCTATTTTCTCTCTTTCTTTTGTTCTTTAATTTCTTAATTTCTATTACTCTTTTCTCTAGTTCACTGATATATTTTTCTCTGCCTCTCTATTCTGCTGTTGTGTTCATCTACTGAATTTTCTATTTTGATTATTATATTTTTCAGTTTTATAATATCTGTTTAGTTCTATTTATCTTCTATTTCTTTGATTTTCTATTTCTGGGCTGACATTTTTTTTCTGATTTACTGCAAGCATGTTTGTAATTTCTCATTGAGATATTTTTACCATAGTGCTTTAATATATTTTCAGATAATTCTAAGACCTCTGTCATTTCAGTGTTATATCTATTAATTTTTTTTCCAACCAGTTTGAGATCTAGCAGTTTCTTAGAATGAGGAGTGATTTTCAGTTGAATCCTGATCATTTTTGCATTATGTCATGAAACTTTTGATCTTTTTTACACTTTCTGTTTTAGCTGACTTTTTCTGACACCACTCTGGCAATGAAGAAAATTGCCATCTCATTATTAACAGGAGGAGATAGCAGCTCAGATTCTCCAGTTGGATACTGAGGACACTTAAGGGGAGGGTATTCCTCATTACTGTTGAGTGGGAGTGAGAGTTCTGGCTGCATGTGGTCTCCACTGACACTGTGGTTAATTTGACCTCATAATTGCTGGGCAAGGATGAAAGTCCTCACTCTCCACTAGGTCTCCTGTGACATCACTCCACTGGGAATGAATGTGGTCCTTGTTACTGATGTGAGTGTAAGTCTAAGCATCCATATGGTTTCTACTGACCCTCAGTGTGTGTGAGGTGGTTAGTGCCCAGCAGGAATGAAGGTCCTGACTTCCTACTCTGACCCCACTCAGAGCGATTTTGGCATACTTTATTAGAGTCTCCTAAGGGCAGAAACTTGGGCTTCCCATGTGATCTGTGTTGTCATGGATGCAGGTGAGACTGTAATAGGGAAGAACAAATCTAACTCCATATTAGATCTGTTCCTTTTACTTTAAACTTTGGGCTCTGTTTCCTGTGCTTAGTCATGCTGCCTTGTACATTTTAAAAGAATGTTGCCTATAGCCTGAAATATACAGATAGCCTATTATCAGGCTCTGACCTTTGAAAGTCCATTCATATGGAGATAAAAATTTGCAGAACGAAAAGTGACATTTGTCTTGTTGGAGGTTTATAGGGACATCATAGCCTGACCTATGTGGACAGCTGCATGAACAGAAGATTCCTACACCATCATGCAACTTCTTCACCTTGCCTTTAAAAGTGCTTTGCTGAAACCCTTGGAGGAGTTCAGGGTTTTTTGAGCATGAGGCACCTGTCTCCTTGCATGGCCCTGCAATAAACCTTTCTCTGCTCCAAACTCTGACATTTTGGTTTGTTTGGCCTCACTGTATGTCAGGCACAGGAACTTATGTTAGGTAACAAGAGCACAGTTTTTTTCTGTGATGCTTGGCTGGAGTAGAGAAGATGTGGTCTAAGTGTTTTCTGTCTTGCTGAGCTACCATTTTCCTGGTTCTCGACTAGAGGGCTCAGACTTTTGTTTTTCCTTTTTTTTTTCCTTTTTGGCCTTTGCCCATTAGTATTTCTGGGTTGCTAGCTTCTTCTGCTCCAAGTCTGGGATGAGTGAGGCAAAAAGAAATTTCAAGAAATTCACCACCATGTCATTCCTCAGGTTACAAGTTCCCTAGGAGGTCTCCCTTCTTTTCACTTTTCAGAGTCTTCTTATGTTGGGTTTATATATAATGCCCATAGATTTAATTGTACTAAGGAAAATGGGAAACATATATCCACTCAATTTTCCTGAAAGCAGAAGTTTCAGATTGAGTGTTTTATATATTTTATTTCCAATATTGAATTATTATTTATATCTCTTTTAAAAATACTTTTATAGGTTACCATTGAGTTTGTAATATACATCTTAAATAATCACAGTCCACCTTCAAATAATATTACCACCTCATGCATAGGATAAGGACATTATTAACACTTGACTCCAATCCCCTCCATCTCTTCTTTGCCAATATTATATCAATGTACTTTACCTTTTACATATTATATAAACATACTAGCTATTGATAATCTTTTACTTTAAGCAATCATTCTTTTGAACAATTAAAATACAAAAAATAATATTTTATTTACTTTAATTATGTCACTTAGAGCACTCTTCCATTTCTTTGTGTAGATGAAAGTTGCTCTTTGGTGTCATAGTCTTTCTGCCTAGAGAACTTCCTCTTAACATTTCTTAGAGAGCAAGGATGCTGGCAATGAAATTTTTCTGTTGTTTGTTTATCTGAAAAAATAGTATTTATCTTTTATATGTTAAAGGTATATTTGCTGGTGGAGAGGGTCCTCCCTCACCCTTTTTGGACTTTAAAGACATTACTCTGTTTTCTTCTGATTTTCATAATAATTTTAACAAACGTTACAAATAATTTTATTTGTAATTCGTATCTTCATTCCTCTATATAGGTGTCTTTTATCTCTGATTACCTTCCAGATTTTTTATTTATCTTTAGTTTTCAAGAGTTTTCTTAGGATATATATAACTATGTGTGTATGTGTGAATGTGTCTGGGTGGATGAGGGGAAGATTGATTTTGTTTAGTCTTATGTAAGATTTTTGGATCTCTTGCTTGGTATCTTCATCTCAGTTACAGTGTTTTTATGTCTACCGTTAATATATTATTTTTTATTATAGTTTCTATCTTTCTTCTGAAATCCCCCACCTGTCCATTCATATTATACACTTTTCTACTAGTGCCTTTAACATATTAATCATAATTATTTATATTTCCCATCTTAATGTTTTAATATCAGTGTAATATTTGAATCTTACTCTGTTTATTTTGTCCTGTGCTAGTGTTTTTATTTTTCCCTATTCATTTGTATGTTTCATAATTTTTGGTTAAAAGAGATATAGTTTTGTAAGGCAGTAGAGACTGAGTTAAATTTTATTTATTCTTGGAAATGGGCTTTCCTCTCCTTCACATTCTCTGCATGGAGCACTGAGTAAATTTAGTTAAGAGTTGAGCTGAGTTTGGGCTTTTTTGTTATTATGGTTTTACTCAGTGCATCACCATTCTTCAAATTCTTCTAACATTACCTCTGTTTAGGGTAAGGGCTAGAGGATTATTTGTAATGTCTTTTCAATTCTCCATTTAAATTTTCTCTTTGCTCCTTTATCACAAATAGGATATCACTTTAAGCTCCTGGTACTTCCCAAACAGTATTTTGGATTGCTTTTACTTGTTCTTTTCACACTTGCTTGCTTTTAGGGTGGCCTGAATGAGAGGGTCTTCACTCTTGTTCTGGTTCAGCCTCAGTCTTAGGTGGATGATATATCCCTAAGTAGCATGTGTAGGTCTTTCTCAGTGATCCTGCCCTGCCCCTAGTGGTAGGGGATCTTTAACAATCTGGCCGTCTGGCCCTAGGATGTTTTATCTGCCCCTTCCCCAAGGAAAGAAGCAGTTTTGTTTGTTTGTCTGTTTTCCTTTCACCAGTGTTGATAGATATTTATCTGTGCCCTGACTGTGACAGACTTCACTGTCCTTCTCCCAGCTGATTAAGACTTTTCTTCTGTAGAGATACAGGGAAGAAGTATCCAGGCAAGGTTTCAAGCCTTCCCCACAGCAGCCACTGTTCCCTTTCCCAAGGTCTTCACCATAAGAGATGCTCTTTGTAGTCTCTTGCCCTGCCCCCAACATTTCTCATGAGTAACTAGTGATGTCAGTGGAGAAGAGCATATGAGTTGGAGTGAACTTCTCTTGAGCTTGGAGTTTCCAGGATTTCTATACTTTCATGCTAACCCACAGTCAGCCTTCAGCTATTGGTTTACATTTATTAAAAATTATTCTTAATGACTTGTATGATGATTTGTGTCTTCCTTAGAAAACTGTCGACTGAAAAAATGCACAACCTAAAAGTTGAGAATTATGCTTTATTAGGCAGACTTACTGAGGACTTAAGCCTGGATACAGCCCCTCATATAGCTCTGAAGGGCTGTTCCAAATAGGTAAGGGGAGGGCCAGGATATATAGGAGTTTTTTCAGAAACAAACAAACAAAAAACAAAACAAAACAAAAACAGGTAGTTGGACATCAAAAGCTTACTGCTAATTAAGGAAAACCCAGACATCTCAAGGTAATGAATTTAGCATTTTTCTATATATGGGAAGATGAAAGAGTCTGGGCTCATTGAAATCATTCTTTTGATACGTGCCTTAACTATCTAGGACCAGTGTCCCTTTTTTTTTTTTTTCATCCTGAATTTCCCTCAGAGTTTATCATCTGAGCTGCTACAGTGGCTGGTGGCTTTATGACCATGACATCCTTTGTTTACTGAAATGACAGGTGGCATTCTTTGTCCACATAAGGAAGCACTAATATTCACACTATTCTTGGAAGAGTGTCATTTGGATATTTGGGTAGTTGATTTCTCTGTAAATTCAGCTCTCTGATGTGTTCCAGAAGGTTGTGATTTTGTAGATTACCCAACTTTTTGTTTTTGTTTTAACGATGGGAGTGAAGGTCCTTCCAACTTCCATATCCTAAGACAAAGTTGAAAGTTACAGTGACATTTTAAAGTAAATTGTACAATGGTATGTGTAGCTCTAAAATATAAAGGTATACTCTAGCCAAAATTTAGAATTACAAGTAACTAAATATGAGTATAAAGATAATTCAGCCCTTAGTGTCTGAAATGTTATGTGAAGTTTAATGAATATGGAATAGTATGCTTTAGATCATTCCAGAACAACCACATTAATTAAGTGAATGCTACATATATCAAAGCTCTAAAACAATCTCAGAAGAGGAAACTTACACTATACAAGGTGTATAAAGCTCTTCCAGTGTCTTTCTGAATAGCAGGGAAAGAGGAAATCAAAAAGGGTTTGCGGGCTTTGGAAGAATAAGCTGTCTCTAATTGCTAGCTAAATTCCTGAAATTAAATGAAATATGTGTAAGTTATGTACAAAGATAAAAGATAGAACTTACTTCCTAGAATCGTCTCTACTTGGGGGCTTTCATTTACAGCTCTCCCTTACAAAATGTTCCCGTAAACTTCAGGGATTATTGTATCTACAGACACAAGTAGAAAAGCTATTTGGGGTTCACTTTCATAACCCTGGGTGTTTTAGAATTTCTTCTAACCGAAGCAGTGTTTTTAGTCTAGCAAAAGAGATATAGTGCAATTATATCCTCAAATATTTCTAAAATAAGTGAATTTTATAAAAGGAGGATAAAATGAGTCACATTTCCAATAAAACACTGACCAATCCCAGATTTTAAATAATAGTCAACATTATAAATGTTTTCTTTCAAAATCAGCCTGCACATATCCTTGAAAAATTCTTGCCCTCAGAGTTATCTAGATATTACTACAAGAAAACAGAAAAGGAAGAGTGGAGGAAGACTGCTGAAACCTTTACTTTCTTTTTGATTTATCTTTGAGAGAAGCAGCTATTTTTATCTTGCTGATTTATTTGTGAGACATAAGAAAGAAGCCTGTAGTGGAACATTCTTCTGAACTGGATATGTGCATCAAGGAAAACCAAAAGGGACGCTTTGGTTAAAATAAAAGCCGACCCTACTAGTGCCCTTATTGTGAATCATGGTTTTTGTGATAGATGTTGTTGTTTGAAATGATTTCCTTTGTTGATTAGCATTCATTCTCACCTGTTCTATACTGCCTGGTCCCTGATGAGCTGACCCTGAGAATAAAGGTGTTTTTGTGAAATTTTCAATTCTGTTCCCTGCCACTTGGAGTTCAAAGTTTGTCTGAACTCCATGAGCTTTCTTGATTCACATGTAACTTTTGGGCCTTTGAAATTTACCCAGTAAGAAAAGAACAAGGTTGTGGCCAGTATTAGGTGAAAACCCTAGGATAATTTTGAGATCTTGTAAAACCCATTGTATACAACATATGTCACAAACGTAACAGGAAGAACCCCATCTGATATCCATGACCCCTGGAGGTTGCTCCATCTGATAGGGATAGAGTAGGATAAAATGATAGGGATAGAGTAGGATTATCAAATAGTTAGATCAGAAATCCCATTAGGGGATTGTAGATAGAAAGGGAACTTGAAGGGGCTTTGGGAGACCACAGGAAGTTAATGATCACTCAAGAAAGCAGGTTTGCTTAACCACAAAACCAAGCAGGCTTGGTTAGTAACAAAACCATGCAACAGAAGCATAAGAGGAGGCCTCAAAACAATAAAACAATGGTGGAATGAGACCCACATTCTGCCCAGTGAGCTCAGTAAGATAATGACCCCCTAGGACATGTTCTCTGCACGCATAAAAAAACAATAATTTATGGAAACATGACACTTCAAAGTGAAAGACCCTCATTGTACTGAGACCTGAAATAATTTTTCCACAGTGACATGACAGTCCCAGCTTTACCACGTAGGGACAAGAAAACTCCCCTGCCCAACCTGGAGGAGGAACTGATGATGGAAGTGTGACATCTACTCCAGAATGAGGAAGAAGGTGGTCTTTTCCCCCTCCCCATTTTTCCTTTGATTATAAAAATGTAACCCACTAAGTACTCGGGGCAGCACAACACTCACTTGCCTGCTTGTAAGCCTCACAAGCATCCTATTCTAATAAATCACTTCTTATCTATTACTTTGCCTCTTGCTACATTCTTTCTGTGCTGAGATATAAAGGACTGGAGTTCCTTGGAGCCCCCTGAAATGCCACCTAGCAGTTTCACGTCCACAGTCCAGAATGTATTAAAGAAAAATACATCTCTTATTTATATGTCTTTGCTGATTGGTTCTTTATAAGTCTAAGTATTCTGAACTTGAATAGATTAATTTCTTATTTAGTAAAGCACCTCAATGAGTTTCAAGGTATGCAGATAATGGCCTTGTCTAGAGAAAGAGAACTGTTCTACTAAATAGGTTAACAAGGTTATGTAGCTCTTTAACACCTGAGGGAAGAGGATAGAGGGAATCTAATAATATTATGAGAGGTTGGGCCTAGGGAGTAAATATGTCTGAAGTACTTTTATGAAGAGAGAGGTCTAGTATTAAATTGGGGGGTTTTCCTTATCGTGTACTGTTACACAATTCCCCCACCCCCATTACCCCTAAATCTTCAATAATTATCTGCTATACAATGTTATGTGCTGTAATATTTGATTAGATAAAGGAAAGGAAGACCATATTAATGGAAGAATAAAGCACAATGGTGAGAGACACTACATACAGGAGCTAAATAAACAGGCAAACTTAAGGGGTTGTGCTTCAGCCTCTGGTTCTCTTCTTTGACAGACAAAAAAAAAAAAAAAGAGACTATTGGATGGATAGCTGATGCTCATGCTCAGAATCACACAGCATATCAGTTTTCTTACAATATTTAAGGGCAGTAAGAATGGAAAGGATTATTAATAGCCGGACACTAACAGTTGTGGCAAATTCAAATGTCCCTAAAATATTTGGAATCCAAATGAAAGGTGAGTAACATATCTAGGGATTAAATGGGTCAAAGTAGAAATTTGCTGGGCTAACAAGGCAGCATGAAGTTTACATATGCTCAAATTTTTACTGATTTACAATTGTGGTAGCTGTTGTTTTTGGTCACCAATATTTCCAGTTGTCTTCCTTACAGGAACAAATGGAAATTTCAATGTCCCATCTTCTTGATGTTGATCTTATCTAAATGACTTAATTTGGTAAACAAAATTTAATAAGCGAAATGTGTAAGTTCATGTATAAGCATTCTCTTTCCCTGTTTCCATGAGCCAGGAAGTAAATATTTATAAGGAAGTAAAATCTTGATTCTTCATATGAAGCTCTGGTAACCTGGAAAATGGCCTGAAGCCTTAGTATGGTTTACATAAGCAAGAAATCAATCTTTGCTGTTTTAAGCCACTACCATTTTGAGATTGTTAGTAGGGCAAAATCTTGACTAAAACATCATCATATGCACTTGCATTAAGCTTGTTTTTAGAGATGTGTTAATGTAGTTGTATGATGCAGTTAACTTATCTTAGGCTTTGAAGAACTTCTTTCTCGAGCATTTGTAAAACTTGTTTGAGAATTCCATTATTTGCAGAGAGTATCATTTACGTATGTTTAATCTTCCTCACAAAACATCAAGCCATTAGCATCATTTAAGACATAGGTCAATTCTTAAACCAATGGTCTCTCAATGCAAGTCTGTGGCACTTGAGGCACGTCTTTTTTTGAGGTATATCTCAAGTGATCTATTACTAATTATTATTAAATGAATAAGTTCATGTATGGAGTAACATTTTGCAAACTAAAGTGGATTCAAGTTTACCATATAAAGGAAATTCTACATCTTACTTTCTAATATTGAGTTGAGGTGAAAGGTGTGAAAGTAAAGTTATTTCAAAGAGCCAACCTGGCTCTATCCATTGGACCACATTGCACATATGATTGTCATCTTGTGTGTGTCATGATAAAAATAAATATGGAGGCGTTCTGTCACTGGTTGTAGAATACCAGAGGTGGAAGAGACCTTGCACAATTTAGTTACTGATTTTATATTATTTTCTCAACTGTGTTTTTGTAGTCACTTAAAGGCCATAGAATAGGCAAAATTAAATTTCTGCTGGGCAAGTGTCAAGCCCATTTCTTCCATTTCATACATTTTCACTTTTGTTTATATATAGGTCAGCTGCATAAACTTTAACCTTATAAAATGATTTTATGGTTGGGGGGGGAAATTCTACAAAACAATGAAAACTCCCCATGGGTCAACCCTCTTTCTTTAATGGATAAACAAGTTCAAAAAAACTGAAGAATTTGCTTAAACATAGAAAGTAAATTTTACAACTTGGACTTAAACTTAATTTCCTAGAACACCATTCAGTATTCTTTTAACCAAATAATATTTAGTTCAGTAACAGATAGCAAACTCATTTTGCCATTATTTTTGTTTCTCTTGTATTTGCTATGAATTTATCAAAACTAGGCTATTTATAACCACGATTATTAGATAAAAAAGCTTTCTTTTTAAATAAGTATTCTATCCCTGTATTTTCAGGTAAAAGAAAGCTTAATTATTCTTTTCTGACCTCTGGCCAAATAAATTTCAGGAAACATTTAGAGACAATGCAATGGAATAGAAAGAACCAGGGCATGGGAATGCACAGACATGAGTAAATACTGACTCCCCAGCTTCCCAGCTTGGCCACCTATGTTGTTAATTAAGATTTTTCAAAATAATTTTTTTTCATCTGAAAAGTAAGGAGAATAATATCTATGGCACAGATATGGAGTGAAGATGAGTCACATGGATCATCCAGCCGGGTGCCTTGGACAAATAGATGCCTATTTGTGAGTAGATATCTCACAAATACCAAAATTTCTCCTCTTGAAGTTTACCTTTGAAGATATCAACAAATAAATATATCACTACTTATTCAAAGGCAGAGTTGCATAGTGGTCAAGAGAAGTGGGTATAGGGCCAGCCTGCTGGGATTTGAATATGGCTTAAATATTTGCTTACCATTAGACCTTGCTCAAATTACTTAACTTCGCTGTGCTTTAGTTTCTTTACCTGTAAAACAGGAATAATAAAAGTATCTACTGCATAGAGTGTTATGACAATTAAATCAACATATATATTGATTTAGATATTTTTGTAAAGGTTCAATTTAGAACATTTACAAAAATATTTGACACATATTAATTAGTCAATAAATTATGGGTTTTGTGGTTGCTGTTGTTAAACATTCACAATGTATACAGCCCTACACTGAGACCTGATGTAATATGAAAAAGTCAGATATACTTAACCAACTAGTAATATCAAAATAATTTTCTTTAAAATGTACAAATTTCTTATGAGGATAGACTGCTTTAAAACACTTTTGATACCTTGAAAATACCTTGTTGATAAGCTGGCATTTTTTAAATCTATTGATTATAATAAATATATTACCATCCAAATTCTGAGTTATGGCTGATATTAATGCAATAAAACTTGTTTTCTTTTAAAATATTTTGTTATTTAAGGTTCTAATGAATTCAACGTCTGCATGAGTCCAAATTTACCTAAATTAGCCTTCCTTGACAATTTTCTATAATTCAATAGACTCTTCACTGCAGAAAGAAACTCCAATTATTGAAGTTATATTGTGACCAAACACACAAATACACCCAAGAGGTGAGGATTTGCCAATTTGCTATCCATTCAGGTTAAATGATTTTGGGTTCCAGTCCAGTAAAATTCTGCTTGAAGCACAACTGGGTTGCCAATGTTCTCTCATATGATGAAGAATGAGTATCCCAGCAAACTCTGGTCTGAAAAACTAAATTAGAAATGAACTTTGAAGAAGAAAATTCCTCACTTTCACTTCTATAGAAAAATAAGATCTTAAAAGGAATTAGAGTCTAGAAAGCAAATATTGATAAGGACCTTCTATGTATACAAGCAAGAATTGTTAGAAGCATTCATTCACTGAGTTTAAAATATAATGTTAACACTTTCAACCTAAAGGCCAATTTTATCTTTGATTTCTTGAAAATTATCATTGGAAGCAGTGATAGCATCCAATTATGGAGATGCCTTCCAACAGAGCACTATCAACCCCCACATGCACCCCTGATTTTGCCAAACTCATGCAAAATTTTATCATAAACTCATATCTGTTTCCTTTAGAATTTGTATTAACAAATAATGAAAAGAACAGCCCAGATTTAGAGTTTAATCTGTTTCCAAGGGTTAACTTTCTGTTGGAATCAGTGAAATTAAACAGGAAGGAAGAAAGGGAGGAAGAGAAAAGAAAACTCATTTGAGTAAATAGTAAACATAGAAAAAAGTGCATCAAAGTGAATTGTCAAGCAGGAGAAAAAGGTTTTTGAAGAACAGAGACATAATTAATTTAACCTGCAGTATCTGAGCATATCCCTCATGAAAAGTTAGCCATAAACAGGAGTGGGTCCACATTCTGATTATCATTTATGCCAGATAAAGATAAGTCCTCTTATATAAAGTATCCTTGTTGTCTTTCAATAGCTTGACATTCTACTTCAAAGGAGGAGAGGGGAAAAATACACAAAAGGATTAGTCCTCACAGGATCAGAGAAATGCAATCTGACAGAAAGTTAATGTATAAACTGTTTGGTATCATTCAGTTGATATCAGGCTAGAGAACAAAGAGCCAATTGCTTTCCAAGTATCCCAAACATTGGGCAACGGACCTGGATGGTGAGGCCATGGAGAAATGATCATTTGGGAAGAAATATTAATGGCTAACAAATCTTGAGTACCTACTTTTACCATGCACTGTACTTGGTACTTGATTTGTAATATAAGGAAAAATGTGTGCTTTGATGGAAAACTATGCATTATCTAGAACACCTTTTTTAGTTTTCTGGTTCTGATTTTATGGGAGCTATTTTCCAACTTTCTGAGTTGTGGATAGCTTATAGTGATGAAAAATAGCTTCTGCACACAGACATTAATTTTTGCAGCAGAGGTTCAACTGACATCCTTAAAGTGGGAACACCTAGTTTGACCTCTATCTTTATATTTATTTCATTATTCCAGATCTATAAATATTTCTCTTTTTTTAATTCTTCTATAAATTGGTTGTAACATCTTACCTACTCACTCATTTAAGTAATGAGTTAAATAATACCTTTAACACGTGTCCATTTTTTATCTACATCGGAGTCATTTTTTGTGTGCATGACAATTAGCCTGAGATCAAAGAAAACTTAGACATACACTTTTCCAGCCCCATCACCCTACAGGTAAGTAAACTAAGTCCCAAAGTGATTAAATGACTTTTGTGAAGTTGCATAGCTAGTTATTGGCAGAGCTAAGACCACAACCAAGTCCTTTTCCCATGCTGATTCCCTATCACAAAGTTACATGAATTAGCTTTTTTCTTTTTTTACTTAAGACTTTATGTTTTTAGAGCAGCTTTAGGTTCACAGCAAATTGAAGGGAAGGTTTATAAAAATACATTAATTAAATAAAAAGAGTTCTCATATATCTCCTGCCCCCCCACACATACATAGCCTCCCGCATTATCAACATCCCCCACCAAAGTGGTACATTTGTTACAATTGGTGAGCGAATATTGACACATAATCACCCAAAGTCCATAGTTTACATTAGGATTCACTCTTGGTGCTGTGTATTCTATGGGTTTGGACAAATGTAAAATGAGGTGTATCAATCATTAGGGTATCATGCAGAGTATTTTCAATACCTTCAATATCTTCTGTGCTCTGCCTAGTCATACCCCTCTCCTCCACACACAGACATACATACAACCACTAGTAACCACTGATCTTTTTACTGTCTCCATATTTTTGCCCTTTCCTGAATGCTTTATAGTTGGAATGATACATTATGTAACCTTTTCAGATTGGCTTCTTGAATTTGCTTTTTAATTAGCTTTTTAAAGGCGGGGCGGGCTTCCCTGGTGGCGCAGTGGTTGAGAATCTGCCTGCCAATGCAGGGGACACAGGTTCGAGCCCTGGTGTGGGAAGATCCCACATGCCGCGGAGCAACTGGGCCCATGAGCCACAATTACTGAGCCTGCGCGTCTAGAGCTGTGCTCCGCAACAAGAGAGGCCGCGATAGTGAGAAGCCCGCGCACCGCAATGAAGAGTGGCCCCCTGTTGCCACAACTAGAGAAAGCCCTCGCACAGAAACGAAGACCCAACACAGCCATAAATAAATAAATAAAGGCGGGACAGTTTATAGTCCCGAGAATGGGAGGATAATAAAAAAAAAAATTCCTAGCAACCGAAGACTGGTGTGTCTAGGAGCACAGTATTTTGAGAGAGAAAGAAACATTTCTAACCATCTTTTCATGTCTGAAATAAATCTTTCAAGGTGACACCTAATTCACTTATATGTAACCTTAGCTCCGTGTATAGAGTAGAGAAAATGGCAAGACCTGAGATTTAACTGACAGTTTGGGAATCACTGGGAGCTAATAATTATGCTGGCTTCTCCTCCTGATTCCAAAGTGCAAACATGCTTTAAACAGATTGCCAGTTCCCCCAGGGAAGAGAGAAGGAAATGGCTGGATTAAAGTCAGAAAGCAGGGAGCCAAAAAAATCTAGTATTCATTACCATCCCCATCAATGAATATTTATCAAGCTCCCACAGAGAACCTAGTATCAAGGCTCAGGAGTTCAGAGAAGTAAATACAATTTAGAGCAGTAAAAGTTCTCCCTATCCAAGGCTGCCACATGGCAGTGGGGAAGAACCTGGGTGCCAAAGGAAGGGAGAGGAGAGAGCCAGGATAAAGAAGACTCTCTTTTCCTCCACTTTCAGAAAAGATTAAATCCTGTCCTTACATGGGGTTAATTTCTCATTTTTGCTTAATTACCTGAAACTAAAGTTATAGTCTTTTTTTTTAAATATCCATATTCACTACATCTACCTTGCTGTCTTTTAGGAATTTTCAAGCACCTTCAGCCTCTCAGGTTTGGTGGTATTTTGACCTGTAATGTGAAGAATAACAAATTGTTGTATTGGTAGATATTCCTGTTAAGAGATTTCTTTATGTAGGTTTAACTCTCCAAGAAATGGCACTTCATAAGAAGACTCTCATGCCTAAACAAGATGGGGTAACTTTGTAAAAGGGTGGCATTTTGAAACTTATATGCAAATTCTCTTTGAATTATAAGTCGGTGTAACTTCTAGTACTGTTTTGAAAGCATCATTGGTTTACTTTTTTGTGGGAGGTCATGCCCATGAATGCCTACATGGCACTCTTGATAAGAGTATCCAGTTATTTCATAAAGCAGCCTCTGTGACTCCTCCTCCAGAGGTACCTAATATAACAAGGTCAATTCAGTTCATGCTGATGCTGGAAACTTCTGGTACAACTGGTGTCCTTCTTCTGTGCAGACAAGGTGGATCTGGTGCTATCTGAATTACCAAGGCTTCTGAAGTGATGCTCCCCTCATCCATCATGCCAATCTCCTGTCATCAACCTCAGCTGATGGAGTGGGATAGCTGTTAACCTCCATCTCCCCGGGGCTAGACATTGTTCCCAGGAGAAAAGGAGGTAACACTGAAGTTTACTTTGATATTACTCAATCCTGGCAAGCCTGTCTTCTAAATGGAAGGACACACTCAATTTGAGGAGAAATAACTTGCTTTTGGTTTCATGAATGGAACTAGGAAACTAGAATTAAAACATTATTTACAAGGTCATTTTCCATGGAAATACTGCCCCAGAATGAAATGTGCGTATTTGGAGGATCTCTTTTATATCAGGAGTAGTGAGTAAAGAACATATTGTCACTGTGTGGTCCAAACCTCCTTTCAATTCTCTCTACTCTTTCTGTTTGCTCTGATTCTGTCTCCACCCTCACTTTCTATATTCTTTCTCTACACCAGGGTTTCTCCACTTTGGAACTATTGATAATTAGAACTAGATAATTGTTCATTGTGGGAGACTATCCTGTTTATTATGTTTAACATCTTTCCTGCCTTCTATCCACTAGAAGCTAGATGCACATCCCAAAGTTATGACAACCAACCAAAAACCATCTCCAGATGTTTCCAAATTTCCCCTGAGGGCAAAAATCTCTCTCAGAAGAGAATCACTAACCTCATCATGGATATATGTCTTCCAACTCTGCCATTACCAGCTGTGTGATCAAGGCCATGTAACTTCACATCTCTGGGCAACAATTTTAACAATTTAATATTTGTAGAATATTCTACATGTCACCCCCCTTCACTAAATCCTTTCTCTTTTCCAGGACTTAAGCTTTCCAGTGGGCCCAGTGCAGATTTTCTTCCACACCTCCCACCAGTGTATATACACTCCATACACTTTGCCTACATTCTAACCAAAGTTGAATTTCCTTTCCCATTGACATGGTTTTGCCTCCTTCTCTCAAAATTGCAGTAATATGTATTCCATAGACACTCGCTGAATTTTGGATAATAAATGAATGAGTTAAATTATAAAATACTGAATAACTTGTTGGATTAATGAAAGAATATATCAATAAATTTCATGGCATGAGATTCCTCCACGTGACTAAAGTATTGTTCTCTCTATAAAAGCAATTTTTCCTCAAACTACTTCTGTTACCTACATCAGAGATTGACTGAATGAAAAGATTTTTAAATTATGACCTCAGTTTTTTCTACAATGTTGTCTCCAAATTATCAAGGTACTCTTACTGCTGACTATAGCTAACGTCATCTAACGTTCACTCTCACTTATGCCTATGGCATATGATTCCCCAGGCCACTTGAGCCTGAGTATATAATAAAGAATTTGAATCAAATAATAATAGAAGCAAAAAGAAAATCATTTTGTTAAGACCTTACGAGTGCAAACACCGAAAGGATTGCCTAAAAAGTGCCATTTCTCTAATTCATCAAATTATTACCCTTGCCCAGCAGGGGTAATACACTGTGATTCATCTCCCTTTGCCTGTCCCTAGGGTTAGATTATCTTTTCCCTACAAAATATATTTCTGAAGAATTTATGGAGGAGCAACTGGTGCTGTTGGGGCGTTTTAGCATAATTTCTAGCCATCCACAACTATTTATCCCATACAACTCACTGAGCTTTTATGTAACTGTATTTTCAGCTGATACATCATTTAAGTCAGAGAGTCATCACACATTGTAGCGAATATACAGTTTAAAAAATAAACCTTTTCTTTACAAGAATCCAATATAGGCTTGAACTATACATACTTGAAGTCTGCTTTCTATCTTGGGACCTTATGGTTTTAACAATTTAAACCCTAATAAGTCTCAAAGTTGAATAGTTTTGGAAGTTTTTGCCAGAGGAATCATAGAAGAAAAAGAAATAAAAGGAATCCAAATCAGAAAAGAAGAAGTAAAGCTGTCATTGTTTGCAGATGGCATGATACTATACATAGAGAATCCTATAGGTGCTACCAGAAAACTACTAGAGGTAATCAATGAATTTGGTAAAGTAGCAGGATACAAAATGAATGCACAGAAATCTCTTGCATTCCTATACACTAATGATGAAAAATATGAAAGAGAAATTAAGGAAACACTTCCATTTACCACTGCAACAAAAAGAATAAAATACCTAGGAATAAACCCACTTAAGGAGACAGAAGACCTGTATGCAGAAAACCATAAGACACTGATGAAAGAAATTAAAGATGATACAAGTAGACAGAGAGATATACCATGTTCTTGGATTGGAAAAATCAATATTGTGAAAATTACTATACTACCCAAATCGATATACAGATTTAATGCAATCCCTATCAAATTATCAATAGCATTTTTTACAGAACTAGAACAAAAGATCTTACAATTTGTATGGAGACACAAAAGACCCCAAATAGCCAAAGCAGTCTTGAGGGAAAAAAACAGAGCTGGAGGAATCAGACTCCCTGACTTCAGACTATACTACAAAGCTACAGTAATCAAGACAATATGGTACTGGCACAAAAACAGAAACATAGATCAATGGAACAGGATAGAAAGCCCAGAGATAAACCCACGCACCTATGGTCAACTAATCTATGACAAAGGAGGCAAGGATATACAATGGAGAAAAGACAGCCTCTTCAATAAGTGGTGCTGGGAAAACTGGACAGCTACATGGAAAAGAATGAAATTAGAACACTCCCTAACACCATACACAAAAATAAACTCAAAATGGATTAAAGACCTAAATGTAAGGCCAGACACTATCAAACTCTTAGAGGAAAACATAGATAGAATGCTCTGTGACATAAATCACAGCAGGATCCTTTTTGACCCAGCTCCTAGAGAAATGGAAATAAAAACACAAATAAACAAATGAGACCTAGTGAAACTTAAAACCTTTTGCACAGCAAAGGAAACCATAAACAAGACCAAGAGACAACCCTCAGAATGGGAGAAAATATTTGCAAATGAAGCAACTGACAAAGGATTAATCTCCAAAATTTACAAGCATCTCATGCAGCTCAATATCAAATAAACACACAACTCAATCCAAAAATGGGCAAAAGACCTAAATAGACATTTCTCCAAAGAAGATATACAGATTGCCAGAAAACACATGAATGAATGCTCAACATCATTAATCATTAGAGAAATGTAAATCAAAACTACAATGAGGTATCACCTCACACCAGTCAGAATAGCCATCATCAAAAAATCTACAAATAATAAATGCTGGAGAGGGTGTGGAGAAAAGGGAACACTCTTGCACTGTTGGTGGGAATGTAAATTGATACAGCCACTATGGAGAACAGTATGGAAGTTCCTTAAAAAATTAAAAAATAGAACTACCATATGACCCAGCAACCCCACTACTGGACACATACCCTGAGAAAACCATAATTCAAAAAGAGTCATGTACCACAATGTTCATTCCAGCTCTATTTACAATAGCCAGGACATGGAAACAACCTAAGTGTCCATCGACAGATGAATGGATAAAGAAGATGTGGCACATATATACAATGGAATATTACTCAGCCATAAAAAGAAACGAATTTGAGTTATGTGTAGGGAAGTGGATGGACATAGAGTCTGTCATACAGAGTGAAGTAAGTCAGAAAGAGAAAAACCAATACCATATGTTAACACATATATATGGAATCTAAAGAAAAAAACAACAACAAAGTTTCTGAGGAACCTAGGGGCAGGACAGCAATAAAGATGTAGACGTAGAGAATGGACTTGAGGACACGGAGAGGGGGAGGCATAAGCCAGGACAAACTGAGTGGCATGGGCATATATACACTAACAAATGTAAAATAGATAGGTAGTTGGAAGCAGCCACATATCACAGGGAGATCAGCTCGGTGCTTTGTGACCACATAGAGGGGTGGGATAGGGAGGGTGGGAGCGAGACTCATGAATGAGGAGATATGGGGATATATGTATATGTATAGCTGATTCACCTTGTTATAAAGCAGAAACTAACACACCATTGTAAAGCAATTATACTCCAATAAAGATGTTAACATTTCTCTCTGTTAGGGCAAAAAAAAAAAAAAAAAAAAAAACTGGAGAAGGATGTTTAATGATAACAATTAATTACATTTACTAAAAAAAGTAATAATAAGTTTCAGATTTGAATTATCAGATCCTACTCTGAGGGTCTTAAAATTCACAGACTTGGTTACCCATGTATAAACAACTCGTGCTTCTCAAGTATGTAAAAAGCTACATATAACAAAAAGAATGGATTCTTTTCTTAGGGGAAGGAAGATTAGCTCATCTTGACTTAGAGGAATGTTAAGTGCAACAAGATCAATGCTTAGATGAACATGAGAAGAACATCCACAGACAGAGGGTAGACTTGCTCAGCCTGGTCCTTTGCCTCATGACTTATGGTGCAAGGTCGGTGTAGGAAAGATTGCCTTTGAGAGGCTTGATGAACCACTGCCACTGCAGAAGACCCTTGCTTATAGGAAATATGTCAACTGCATGTTCTTTTTTAGACAATATGGTTATCATCATCAGTATTATATTATTAGAGTATGTTAATGGTTTGAAGCATGAAAACATAGTATTATTGAAGTACAACTTGTGGGTGATCTATGCCATCATGTTTTATACTCAAGGAGGGTTCAATGGAAGAATGTGACCTATAAACCATAATGTACTGTCTTTTAAAAAAAATTAGTGTAAATCTCACACAACTCGGTAAAAAGATTGATGAAGGTCACAGTGTGGATTTTGACACTGTGGAGTCAAAGTCTATTAATAATTCAGAATCTTTCCTACTTTCTTTTATGAGCCAAAGGACAAACAAGACACTATTAAAACACAAGCCATTACTAACATTCTATATCGTTGGACACCATGAACCCAATAAACTGGTCTTGCTGCCCCTTGAATAAGAATTCAACCTTTGTTGTACCTCTCCCTTTGTTTAGAGTTCTCTTCCTCTAGAATCTCCACTGATGTCTTCCTTATTTTCTCCTGGTCTCTCTTCAGATTTCATTTTATCCCTGAAGACTTATGTATCCATTGTATATAAAATAAGAATGCTCCCATCAAAGCCATTTCTGGCATTTCCTATCTCCTGATTCTGTTTCATTATTTTCCAAGGAAATAAAAATCCCTGTATTACTTATTTGCTTGTTTTCCTGTCTTCCCCTAATGGAATGTTGCCTCCATGAAAGCAGGGAGTTTGTTCTGTTCTCTGTTGTGAACTTGAAGTGGCAACTTGAAGAGTGACTGATACATAATTAGGTACTTAATATGTATTTGTTGAAAAATTCAACTAGGTTATCAATTATTGAGTCAAATTAGAGCTGTCTCTTTCAAAGAATCAACCAAAACTGAGGAAGAAAATTTAGTAATTACAGATGTTACATTTTAAGATTTTCTACAAGATCCCCAGACTTAAAGTTAGAAGCCCAAATAATTTGATATGCTTTGATTGACTTACAGAGCATTTTTAAATTTGATGAAATCTTTAATAAAATCAGGGAATTTCAGATAAAAGTAAGGATTTCTAGATTATTTTGAATATCTGAATCCCACCTTCTCATTTCCAAATGGAAAAGTTATCTGGAGCCAAACTGTGGCTTGTTCATTTACCCAAGGTGTATGCTCTGGAGACCACCACAATCTACTGCCTTCTGTTTCTTTTATCTACTTCTAATTATGTTATCTGCCTGACTGCTGAAAGCATTTAAAGTTGCAATTTTTTGCCCTAAGTATTTCTGAGTGCTTTGCCTAACCACTTAAGGAAATTAATGACTAATTATAGAAAAGGTGGATCATCACAACTAGAGTTATTAATGGCCATCAACACACATTTAATACACAACTCTCACAAAACAAATAGCACTAGAGTACAGTGGATTGATCTGGGCCAGGTGGCGGACAGGGCTTCTCTGGTAGCAAGAACGTAAGTGAAATGGAGCCTGCCAGGCACTATTTAACACTTTTGCAGCTCATCTGCACCATGTCCATCTACCCTATCTAGCACCTCTTTAAAGTTGACACCGTGTATCACATATGAAAGTTGTTAAGAGAGTAAACCCTAAGAGTCCCCATCACAAGGAAGAATTGTATGTATTCTCTATTTCTTTCTCTTTTTTTTAAACTTTTTTTGGGAGTTTATTTATTTATTTATTTATTTATTTATTTATTTATTTATGGCTGTGTTGGGTCTTCGTGTCTGTGCAAGGGCTTTCTCTAGTTGCAGCAAGTGGGGGCCACTCTTCATCACGGTGCGTGGGCCTCTCATTATCGTGGCCTCTCTTGTTGCAGAGCACAGGCTCCAGACGTGCAGGTTTAGTAATTGTGGCTCACGGGCCTAGTTGCTCTGTGGCATGTGGGATCTTCCCAGACCAGGGCTCGAACCCGTGTCCCCTGCATTGGCAGGCAGATTCTCAACCACTGCACCACCAGGTAAGCCCTCTATTACTTTAATGCTGTATCTATATGAGATGACAGATGTTCACTAAACTTGTGGTAATCATTTTGTAATGTATGCAAATCAAATCTTTATGCTGTACACCTTAAACTTATACACTGCTGTATCTCAATTCTATCTCAATAAAAACTCAAAAGAGAAAAAAAAAAAGAAGTTCAGACACCCAAACTCCAAACCCTGAATAGAGTTAGCATACAGCTCTTGCAGTGCTGACCAACAGTCTTTAACTATGACTATTCCTGTGACTTGCGTAGTGCCTTGAAAAGAAACATGACACAGGTTAAAAGGACATAGAATAAGTAGGGAGTAAGGAAAATTTCAAACTTATTAATTTGGTTAAGTTAAACGCTCTGCCTTGAGTGCCACACATATACAATAATAACTGCTACTTACTGAGAGCTCAGTACATACTATTCTAGCTGCTTTACACATATTAACTCATTTTATCTTTGTAACAATTCAATGAGAGGTTAATTAACTAGGTCAAGACCTACGGCTAGGAAATGAGAACCAGGATTTAAACCCAGATATTCTAACACTAGATATTGTGTTTTGAACCACCACATGCCAGAGCATAACTCACTAATGTATGTAAAGTTGTTTAAAAAAAGTTTAATGTATATTTTAAAAACAGACTTTCCTATGTTCTCTTACAAATGGGGTTTGAAAGCTTGTTTGGAAGCTCAGGGGAGCATGATTACTCCTATAACCTTAACCGTTCGAACAGGTCCCCCTATGTGAAGGAGGTCATCCTCTTTGACTGTGCACCCAGACTGAGGAGGGACTTGCATGGAGTAGTGAGAGAGGTAGGGGACACCTGCCTAGCCAGAGAGATCAGACAAATCTATGGGGTGACAGATGTCTCCTCACATCAGTATGTAAATTTCTTAGCATAGCTCCTAACACACAACTTGTCAATATAAGTTAGGTATTATATAAACTAGAAGGATGAAGTCACTGTGGCTTTCTTCTGTTTTTTTTTCTTTTTCTTTCTTCTTTTTTTTGATATAGTCTCCTCTGTTCCATTCACAACACCCCAAAAGCAATGCTCTTGTTAAAATTCAAGACTCCTCCATTGGCATTTCCTAAACCAGTTGTTGAACCTGAATTTCTCTCCATCTGCTTCTAGCTCATATAACCAGGTTTCTATTTCATTTTGGTCTGTGTTCTAAATCCTCATCCAACAACCTGTCTAATACCCCAGCAACAGCTGCATCCCTGAATTGATCTTGCCAGACCCTTCAAAGGTCTGGAATCCTGCCCCCAGTACTTTGTGTTCCATATGGTAAATGAAATTCTGTAACTGGTCCAAGCTCTGTTCTGTGATAAAATATGAAAGCCCAGAACACTACTAATGAAGCTAATGCAAAAACCCAGGGGTCCTACCTCCAAGCTGCTCTGAGTCAGTGGTTAAAATTATCTAAAATATCAAGTCTAATTTTCCTCCTCACATACTTATATATGACAAGTATCATAGAATGCTATGGATTTTAGATATTCTCCTTCAAATGAATATTGGACAACAGGAACATACAGATTTATTTCATAAGAGAAGGTTCTTTGAATTATTCCATTATCTCCAAACTATGCCATTATATTTTTTGTACTTGATTTTTCTCACACAAAATTAAATTTATAGAAACCACAAGTTTATAAGTATTTAAAGCACCTCTAGATGAAACCAGCCAAACACTTTCTCCATTAATCACCTAGCTGTGAAATCAACAGGTGGTTCTCAGTTCCACTAGCTTTAAGTAACCTGGAGGAGTGAGTTGTCACAAAAGATGCCTTAGTGTGTGTGGTTATATGTCAAATCATAGCCAGGTCCCAGTTGATGATCTATGCAATTTAGGGGAATTCCAAAATGTGAGACTATAACCTTCACACTATAGGGACTAAACTGTTAAACAATAAAATCCCAGGAAGTTTTCAAGACAGCACATTTTATCCACTAGCAATGCAACCAGGGAAGTAAGGAATATTTTGAAACTGGACACAAGAAGGAATGAGCAAAGACATAGAGAGTTAGCACAATAGTGGATTAGGGGAGGAGAGAAATCAATGAAAGCCAGAGCCTTTGTTCACATGTTGTAATGTGAGTACAGTTCCAAGATGAGCATTTGGCAGAGTAAGAAGACTAAAGATTTTATAAAATAGATTGAGGAGAGTCAGTCAAAGTTCAGTTTGTCCTAAGAATTGTTCCCTGTTTGAATTCTCAGATGCTATGGGAAAATATCAGAAGGATATAGAGGCTGTAAGACTAGGGTCACAGTTTAGCAGCATTTGATTAAACAATTGTGATTAAGTAAGAAGTGAGGCAGTAATTGGTGGCTAAGCGCTTTCAAGTTCACAGTGGAGAAGGTATGGTCCTTAAGGAACATTCACAATTCACAAAGAGTATTTCTCAAAATTTAATAGCTTGAGAATATTTTTGAATCTGGGGACAGATTTTCTTTCAGTTCTTTTCCCCTTGTTTCTAAGAGAGTATATGGATAGAGAGGGAAATAAGGATATCCAGATCAGGATTTCCTTGGAATTTTAACCAAGAACTAGAGTTAAAGAAATTACAAGCTTTGAAACTTACCTGTGACAGCCATGACTGTGGATCACTGAGATCTTCCATCAAGAGACAATCTGATATGAGGAGAATTATTACCTGACATCCTGTAGCTGCCACACTTTCAGGATCCAACAGAGCATTTTCAATAAATGTACCCTACCCATGACTGCTCCCAACTAATAACCACACACATTAGGAAAGCTAGAGGTGGGCAATCCCTGCCCAGAACAGGTCTTCTATGATGGAAAACTTTGTTCCGGGTGCTCCCCATCAGCCTGACCAAGTCTTTGTCTCCATACACAATCTTCCTTCCTTTCCTCTCTTCTTTTCCAGGGTCAGACTGCACTGTGATCTAAAGGCTCTGATGCCTGTTCCTGCTCCTTCTCTCCATTGTACTCAGAAGTGTTTTCCATAACGCATCTCTTGAACTTTTAATTGTCTTGCCATCTACCTTTTGGGAGATCCAAACTGGCAGTTACCTCATTTATAAAAATACTAAAAATAGATCTGAGGAAATGTGTTTAACTAATGGACACATCTCCACTCCGCATCCAAATTATTCCAGAGGTCATGGCACCACTACATAGAGGTAGACAAAGCAATCCACAGAAACCACAATGATCCACAGAGGTCTTTGAAAGCCTTGTCTGTCTTTCCTTAGAAGAAAGGAGACACCGTAGCTCATATCCACACAAACTAGTGCCCTATTGTAATAGCCTGCCTTATGGGATTCTGAAATGGGAAACAAATTAATTTGGAACAAGTCAATGAAGATTGGCTATATTGTCAATCTTTTATCTTTTTTTGCATCTATGTTAAACACAGATACTAGAATATTATTGTCACTTTCTTTGGTGTACAAATGAATTGGTGACTATTGTAGATACATTCAAGACCGTCTTTATTAATTTTTTGGAAGGCTAATTCCTTTTGTTCTTCTCAGTGGTTAAAATCTTTACATCCTAAGATTCGTTTAAATACAGAGCTGGAAAATCTGAAGAGGAAAGGTACACTACTTCCGACATGAAGTTGCAAGCATATAAATCCCAAAATCTGAAACTGAAAATTATAAATCCTAGTAGTAAACATTATAATATTTCTTGATCCTTCAGTAAATAATAAGACACTATCAAGGAGAGCTTACAGAGTAAATGAACAAACATATTAACATTAATTGTGATGATTAATAGATATTATAGCAAGTAAAGTGAGATTAGATGCTTATCTAGCCATTTGGAGGAGATAAAAGGCTTTTTAAAAGAGTGTTTATTTGGAATTGAGATGGAATCTCAGAACCAAGGGAAAAGATCAAACAATAACCCAACATAGAATCTTATCAGACAACCTATGTCATGTTTCAATAGATTCCATTTACCCTTTGACCCATTATTATTGATATTCATTTTTTTTTTTTTGAGGCAAGGAATACCGACTTTATTTGCAAATCCAGCAGACCAAGAAGATGGCGGACTAGGGTCCCCAAAAAAACATCTTATTTGGGTCTCAATGCCAGTTTCATTTTTTTTTTTTTTAAACATCTTTATTGGAGTATAACTGCTTTCAATGGTGTGTTAGTTTCTGCTTTATAACAAAATGAATCAGTTATACATATACATGTATCCCCATATCTCTTCCCTCTTGTGTCTCCCTCCCACCCTCCCTATCCCACCCCTCTAGGTGGACACAAAGCACCGAGCTGATCTCCCTGTGCTATGCGGTTGTTTCCCACTAGCTAGCTATTTTACCTTTGGTAGTGTATATATGTCTATGCCACTCTCTCACCCTGTCACATCTTACTCCTCCCCCTCCCCATATCCTCAAGTCCATTCTCTAGTAGGTCTGTGTCTTTATTCCCGTCTTGCCACTAAGTTCTTCATGACCTTTATTTTCCCTTAGATTCCATATATATGTATTAACATACTGTATTTGTTTTTCTCTTTCTGACTTACTTCACTCTGTATGACAGACTCTAACTCCATCCACCTCACTACAAATACCTCCATTTCATTTCTTTTTATAGCTGAGTAATATTCCATTGTATATATGTGCCACATCTTCTTTATCCATTCATCTGATGATGGGCACTTAGGTTGCTTCCATGTCCTGGTTATTGTAAATAGAGCTGCAATGAACATTTTGGTACATGACTCTTCTTGAATTATGGTTTTCTCAGGGTATATGCCCAGTAGTGGGATTGCTGGGTCGTATGGTAGTTCTATTTTTAGTTTTTTAAGGAACCTCCATACTGTTCTCCATAGTGGCTGTATCAATTTACATTCCCACCAACAGTGCAAGAGTGTTCCCTTTTCTCCACAGCCTCTCCAGCATTTATTGTTTCTAGATTTTTTGATGATGGCCATTCTGACGGGTGTTAGATGATATCTCATTGTAGTTTTGATTTGCATTTCTCTCATGATTACTGATGTTGAGCATTCCTTCATGTGTCTGTTGGCAATCTGTATATCTTCTTTGGAGAAATGTCTATTTAGGTCTTCTGCCCATTTTTGGATTGGGTTGTTTGTTTTTTTTGTTATTGAGCTGGATGAGCGGCTTGTAAATCTTGGAGATTAATCCTGTGTCAGTTGCTTCATTTGCAAATATTTTCGCCCATTCTGAGGGTTGTCTCTTGGTCTTGTTTATGGTTTCCTTTGCTGTGCAAAAGCTTTTAAGTTTCATTAGGTCCCATTTGTTTATTTGTGTTTTTATTTCCATTTCTCTGGGAAGTGGGTCAAAAAGGATCTTGCTGTGATTTATGTCATAAAGTGTTTTGCCTATGTTTTCCTCTAAGAGTTTGATAGTGTCTGGCCTTACACTTAGGTCTTTAATCCATTTTGAGTTTATTTTTGTGTATGGCGTCAGGGAGTGTTCTAATTTCATACTTTTACATGTACCTGTCCAATTTTCCCAGCACCACTTATTGAAGAGGCTGTCTTTTCTCCACTGTATATGCTTGCCTCCTTTATCAAAGATAAAGTGACCATATGTGCGTGGGTTTATCTCTGGGCTTTCTATCCTGTTCCATTGATATATATTTCTGTTTTTGTGCCAGTACCAAACTGTCTTGATTACTATAGCTTTGTACTATAGTCTGAAATCAGGGAGCCCGATTCCTCCAGCTCCGTTTTTCTTTCTCAAGATTGCTTTAGGTATTCGGGATCTTTTGTGTTTCCATACAAATTGTGAAATTTTTTGTTCTAGTTCTGTGAAAAATGCCAGTGGTAGTTTGATAGGGATTGCATTGAATCTGTAGATTGCTTTGGGTAGTAGAGTCATTTTCACAATGTTGATTCTTCCAATCCAAGAACATGGTATATCTCGCCATCTATTTGTATCATCTTTAATTTCTTTCATCAGTGTCCTATAATTTTCAGCATACAGGTCTTTTGTCTCCGTAGGTAGGTTTATTCCTAGATATTTTATTCTTTTTGTTGCAATGGTAAACGGGAGTGTTTTCTTAATTTCACTTTCAGTTTTTTCGTCATTAGTGTATAGAAATGCAAGAGATTTCTGTGCATTGATTTTGCATCCTGCTACTTTACCAAATTCATTGATTAGCTCTAGTAGTTTTCTGGTAGCATCTTTAGGATTCTCTATGTATAGTATCATGTCATCTGCAAACAGTGACAGCTTTACTTCTTCTTTTCTGATTTGGATTCCTTTTATTTCTTTTTCTTCTCTGATTGTTGTGGCTAACACTTCCAAAACTATGTTGAATAATAGTGGTGAGAGTGGGCAACCTTGTCTTGTTCCTGATCTTAGTGGAAATGGTTTCAGTTTTTCACCATTGAGGACAAAGTTGGCTCTGGGTTTGTCATATATGGCCTTTATTATGTTGAGGAAAGTTCCCTTCGTGCCTACTTTCTGCAGGGCTTTTATCATAAACGGGTGTTGAATTTTGTCGAAAGCTTTCTCTGCATCTATTGAGATGATCATATGGTTTTTCTCCTTCAATTTGTTAATATGAGGGATCAAGTTGATTGATTTGCGTATATTGAAGAATCCTTGCATTCCTGGGATAAACCCCACTTGATCATGGTGTAGGATCCTTTTAATGTGCTGTTGGATTCTGTTTGCTAGTATTTTGTTGAGGATTTTTGCATGTATGTTCATCAGTGATATTGGCCTGTAGTTTTCTTTCTTTGTGACATCTTTGTCTGGTTTTGGTATCAGGGTGATGGTGGCCTCGTAGAATGAGTTGGGGAGTGTTCCTCCCTCTGCAATATTTTGGAAGAGTTTGAGAAGGATAGGTGTTAGCTCTTCTCTAAATGTTTGATAGAATTCGCCTGTGAAGCCTTCTGGTCCTAGGCTTTTGTTTGTTGGAAGGTTTTTAATCACAGTTTCAATTTTAGTGCTTGTGATTGGTCTGTTCATATTTTCTATTTCTTCTTGGTTCAGTCTCGGCAGGTTGTGCATTTCTAAGAATCTGTCCATTTCTTCCAGGTTGTCCATTTTATTGGCATAGATTTGCTTGTAGTAATCTCTCATGATCCTTTGTATTTCTGCAGTGTCAGTGGTTACTTCTCCTTTTTCATTTTTAATTCTATTGAATTGAGTCTTCTCTCTTTTTCTCTTGATGAGTCTGGCTAATGGTTTATCAATTTTGTTTATCTTCTCAAAGAACCAGCTTTTAGTTTTATTGATCTTCGCTATTGTCTCCTTCATTTCTTTTTCATTTATTTCTGATCTGATACTTATGATTTCTTTCCTTCTGGTAGCTTTTGAGTTTTTTTTGTTCTTCTTTCTCTAATTGCTTTAGGTGCAAGGTTAGGTTGTTTATTCGAGATGTTTCCTGTTTCTTGATGTAGGCTTGTATTGCTACAAACTTCCCTCTTAGACCTGCTTTGGCTGCATTCCATAGGTTTTGGGTCGTCGTGTCTCCATTGTCATTTGTTTCTAGGTATTTTTTGATTTCCCCTTTGATTTCTTCAGTATTCACTTCATTATTAAGTAGTGTATTGTGTAGCCTCCATGTGTTTGTATATTTTACAGATCTTTTCCTGTAATTGATATCTAGTCTCATAGCGTTGTGGTCGGAAAAGATACTTGATACGATTTCAATTTTCTTAAATTTACCAAGGCTTGATTTGTGACCCAAGATATGATCTATCCTGGAGAAGGTTCCATGAGCACTTGAGAAAAATGTGTATTCTGTTGTTTTTGGGTGGAATGTCCTATAAATATCAATTAAATCCATCTTCTTTAATGTATCATTTAAAGCTTGTGTTTCCTTATTTATTTTCATTTTGGATGATCTGTCCATTGGTGAAAGTGGGGTGTTAAAGTCCCCTACTATGATTGTGTTACTGTCGATTTCCCCTTTTATGGCTCTTAGTATTTGCTTTATGTATTGAGGTGCTCCTATGTTGGGTGCATAAATATTTACAATTGTTATACCTTCCTATTGGATCGATCCCTTGATCATTATATAGTGTCCTTCTTTGTCTCTTGTAATAGTCTTTATTTTAAAGTCTATTTATCTGATATGAGAATTGCTACTCCAGCTTTCTTTTGATTTCTATTTGCATGGAATATCTTTTTCCATCCCCTCACTTTCAGTCTTTATGTGTCTCTAGGGCTGAAGTGGGTCTCTTTTAGACAGCATATATATGGGTCTTGTTTTTGTATCCATTCAGCCAGTCTGTGTCTTTTGGTTGGAGCATTTAATCCATTTACATTTAAGATAATTATCGATATGTATGTTCCTATTCCCATTTTCTTAAATGTTTTGGGTTTGTTATTGTAGGTGTTTTCCTTCTCTTCTGTTTCTTGCCTAGAGAAGTTCCTTTAGCATTTGTTGTAAAGCTGGTTTGGTGGTGCTGAACTCTCTCAGCTTTTGCTTGTCTGTAAAGGTTTTAATTTCTCCATCACATCTGAATGAGATCCTTGCTGGGTAGAGTAATCTTGGTTGTAGGTTTTTCTCCTTCATGACTTTAAGTATATCCTGCCACTCCCTTCTGGCTTGCAGAGTTTCTGCTGAAAGTTCAGCTGTTAACCTTATGGGGATTCCCTTGTGTGTCATTTGTTGCTTTTCCCTTGCTGCTTTTAATATGTTTTCTTTATATTTAATTTTTGATAGTTTGACTAATATGTGTCATGGCGTGTTTCTCCTTGGGTTTATCCTGTATGGGACTCTCTGTGCTTCCAGGACTTGATTAACTATTTCCTTTCCCATATTAGGGAAGTTTTCAACTATAATCTCTTCAAATATTTTCTCAGTCCCTTTCTTTTTCTCTTCTTCTTCTGGGACCCCTATGATTCGAATGTTGGTGCATTTAATGTTGTCCCAGAGGTCTCAGAGACTGTCCTCAGTTCTTTTCATTCTTTTTTCTTTATTCTGCTCTGCAGTAGTTATTTCCACCATTTTATCTTCCAGGTCACTTATCCGTTCTTCTGCCTCAGTTATCCGGCTATTGTTCCCATCTAGAGTACTTTTAATTTCATTTATTGTGTTTTTCATTGTTGCTTGGTTCCTCTTTAGTTCTTCTACGTCCTCATTAAATGTTTCTTGCATTTTGTCTATTCTATTTCTAAGATTTTGGATCATCCTTACTATCATTATTCTGAATTCTTTTTCAGGTAGACTACCTATTTCCTCTTCATTTGTTAGGTCTGGTGTGTTTTGACCCTGCTCCTTCATCTGCTGTGTGTTTTTCTGTCTTCTCATTTTGCTTATCTTATGGTGTTTGGGGTCTCCTTTTCACAGGCTGCAGGTTCGTAGTTCCCGTTGTTTTTGGTGTCTGTCCCCAGTGGCTAAGGTTGGTTCAGTGGGTTGTGTAGGCTTCCTGGTGGAGGGGACTAGTGTCTGTGTTCTGGTGGATGAGGCTGGATCTTGTCTTTCTGGTGGGCATGTCCACGTCTGGTGGTGTGTTTTGAGGTGTCTGTGATCTTATTATGCTTTTAGGCAGCCTGTCTGTTAATGGATGGGGCTGTGTTCCTGTCTTGCTAGTTGTTTGGCATAGGGTGTCCAGCCCTGTAGCTTGCTGGTCGTTGAGTGAAGCTGGGTCTTGATGTTGAGATGGAGATCTCTGAGAGATTTTCACCGTTTGGTATTACGTGGAGCTGGGAGGTCTCTTGTGGATCAGTGTCCTGAAGTTGGCTCTCCCACCTCAGAGGCACAGCCCTGATGCCTGGCTGGAGCACCAAGAGCCTTTCATCCACATGGCTCAGAGTAAAAGGGAGAAAAAATAGAACAAAAGAAAGAAAGAGGATAAAATAAAATGAAATAAAATAAAGCTATTTATAAAGCAAAGCTATACAGACAAAATCTCACCCAGAAGCATACACATATAAACTCACAAAAAAAGGAAAAGGGGAAAAATAATATATCCTGCTCCCAAAGTCCACCTCCTGAATTTGGGATGATTCGTTGTCTATTCAGGTATTCAACAGATGCAGGTACATCAAGTTGTTTGTGGAGCTTTAATCCATTGCTTCTGAGGCTGCTGGGTGAAATTTCCCTTTCTCTTCTTTGTTCATACAGCTTCCGGGGTTCAGCTTTGGATTTGGAGCCGTCTCTGTGTGTAGGTCACCTGAGGGCGTCTGTTCCCCGCCCAGACAGACCGGGGTTAAAGGAGCAGCTGTTTCGGGGGCTCTGGCTCACTCAGGCCAGGGGGAGGGAGGGGTACGGATGCGGGGAGAGCCTGCAGCGGCAGAGGCCAGCATGACGTTGCAGCAGCCTGAGGCGTGCCGTGCGTTATTCCAGGGAAGTTGTCCCTGGATCATGGGACCCTGGCAGTGGCGGGCTGCACCGGCTCCCAGGAGGGGCGGTGTGGAGAGTGACCTGTGCTCGCACACAGGCTTTTTGCTGGCGGCAGCAGCAGCCTTAGCGTCTCATGCCCGTCTCTGGGGTCCGCGCTGATAGCTGCGGCTCGCGCCCATCTCTGGAGTTCATTTAGGCGGTGCTCTGAATCCTCTCTCCTTGCGTGCCGCGAAACAAAGAGGCAAGGAAAAGTCTCTTGCCTCTTCGGCAGCTGCAGACTTTTTCCCGGACTCCCTCCTGGCTAGTTATGGTGCACTAACCCCTTCAGGCTGTGTTCATGCCGCCAACCCCAGTCCTCTCCCTGCAATCTGACCAAAGCCCGAGCCTCAGCTCCTATCCCCCGCCCGCCCCGGCGGGTGAGCAGACAAGCCTCTTGTGCTGGTGAGTGCTGCTCGGCTCCGAGCCTCTGTGTGGGAGTCTCTCCGCTTTGCCCTCCGCACCCCTGTGGCTGTGCTCTCTGCCGTGGCTCCAAAGCTTCCCCCCTCTGCCACTCGCAGTCTCTGCCCACGAAGGGGCTTCCTAGTGTGTGGAAACTTTTCCTCCTTCACGGCTCCGTCCCGCTGGTGCAGGTCCCGTCCCTATTCTTTTGTCTCTGTTATTTCTTTTTTCTTTTGCCCTACCCAAGTACGTGGGGAGTTTCTTGCCTTTTGGGAGGTTTGACGTCTTCTGCCAGCGTTCAGTGGGTGTTCTGTAGGAGCAGTTCCCCGTGTAGATGTATTTCTAATGTATCTGTGGGAAGGAAGGTGATCTCCGTGTCTTACTCTTCTGCCATCTTCCCCCAGACCCTATTGATATTCTTAATGCTTTGATAGGAACATATTTTTCCTTCAAGTTTATTTTCAATTTTGTTACTATAATCTTCCATCCATTTCTCTTTATTGAGCACCAAGCAGGTGTGAAGCCTTATAGGCATCAACAAAAACCACAAAATGGACAAGATATAGTTTCTGACCTCTGAGATCTAATATGATGATTTTAAACATGCCATGGAGTATACTTCCTCTATGGAAAAGCAAGTAGTCCTACAAATAAAGGCAAAGGAAATGCATAGCTGCCCTTAAAATCAAAGTGACAGTATAATGCATTATGCAGACTAAGACACTGTTGAGAATGAAAAAATGAGCCATTAATCATTTAATTTGGGAACAAAGGGAATAAACTGGGACTGACCAGACAATCTAGGATATTTAATAATCCACCTGAAACCAAATTCTCTGGAATGCATTATTTTCTGTAAAGTATCATGTACACTCTGCTCAGTATACATAGACCCTAAGGTTGGCAGGTTCACTTTAAAGTGTTAGAAGAAGATCAAGCACAGGTGTGGGTGCTTAACTAGTATCCTCCTGAAAGAGCAGAGAGATATTCAACTCATCTGCTTTGTTAATATCACTTTGTAGATCATCCAATACATGTAGCTGATGCTATGATAGAATGAAAGGAAAACACATGAATGATTAGTTATTTTAGATATACACTCCCTGGTAAGATTCCAAAAAAATAAATAACCTACCAGAAATTTCAATATGGTTAATATGTGTTTATTTATCATTTTTATTCTTAAAGAAGAGAGGTAATAAATCTTCTGACTGACCTAAACTTGTCCTCAATTGCGAGAGCCAGTGTGATCAATTTCCCCTCAGAGAACAAAGTAACCAGTATGAATAAAACACATCGTTTGTGACAATTTCACCTGAATTCCACCAACCTTTACTACATTCTTTTGTACTTAAGCCATTTTCTGCTAATCTTCATATATTTCATTCTAATTCGAACATGAGCTCACTTACGTCAGTAGCATGACTCAGGGCTCACACAAAAATCTACCATCTATAAATACTACTTTTGCTCAAAACATGGATATTTAATCCTTTTCTTGATTATAAAAAGCAGCCAAAATTTATAATTGACTATCTATTCAGGTACTGTAGTAAAAGAAAGAACCTACAGAAGACTGTGGCTATCCATAAGTCGAAGCATTTGTCTGGGTTGCATCATTTGTATTATTTATCTGAACTAAGTTTGCATGAAATCAATTTTTATGTTCAAATGAGCAATAAGGGTTTTGTTTCACATGTTGAAAACTTACTTTACTCCTATGATTTGATGCCTTAATTATAATTGAATGTGCATGATGAGTATGATCCTAAGCTCCTTAACAGCAAACATGACAGCACATACACAGACTGTGTCAACAATTTCAGTCCTGGAAGTGTACACTTGGTTCTCCATTCAAGAAACAATTTACTATTCAACTGTAAAAACAGTAGTTAGTCAACAGCTTCTAGCTGAGAGTGCCTTTAGGATCCACCTAAGCTTTTGAATTATAGCCATGTATTCCTGGGGCTACTCCCAGACAATGAGTGACATAGTGGGGTAATGTATCTTGGTTCTTTCTGTATCTACATTGAGATTTTTCTAATGGGCAATCTCTTTTCTGGAGGTCCTGGTTGAGTTGGCCAAGACTTTGTCAGACCTGCATCCCTTCTGCCCAATCCTGATTCCTCACTTCTGTTATCTATCCCAGGCATTAATCTCCAATAAACCTCTTGCATGCTCAACTCCATCTCAGCAAATGTTTTCTAATAGTTCCAACTAAACACAAAAACTATCCAAAGATGTCTCTGGTCTTATACCTGGTGCCAGCAGTACTTACTTGATAAATTATTTGAAGGTCTATCATGTAATTTTCTTCAATAGGCATGCTATCTGATCTTATCCCTAAGATGTTTAGGGCCATGGTCCCCAAAGAGAGTTTTGTGAAAGCTATAGGACTTCTGTTTTAGGAAACCACACATAAAAATGACAGTTGATGTGCACTGTTAGTAGCTCATGAATTATGTTTTAAAGTTGGTTTGTGGACCTCATGCAATAAAAAAAAAAAAAAATCATTCTGGAGAGACCTGCAAGACGGCGGAGGAGTAAGACGTGGAGATCACCTTCCTCCCCACAGATATGTCAGAAATACATCTACATGTGGAACAACTCCTACAGATCAACTACTGAACGCTGGCAGAAGACCTCAGACTTCCCAAAGGCAAGAAACTCCCCACATAGCGGGGTAGGGCAAGAGAAAAAAGAAAAAAACAGAGACAAAAGAATAGGGATGGGACCTGCCCCCCTGGGAAGGAGCTGTGAAGGAGGAAAAGTTTCCATGCACTAGGAAGCTCCTTCACTGGTGGAGACAGGGGGTGGCAGGGGGGAAGCCTCAGAGCCACGTACGAGAGCACAGCAACAGCGGTGTGGAGGACAAAGTGGGGAGATTCCTGTACAGAGGATCAGTGCCAACCAGCACTCACCAGCTTGAGAGGCTTGTCTGCTCACCCGTCAGGTCGGGTTGGGGCTGGGAGCTGAGGCTTAGGCTCCGGAGGTCAGATCACAGGGAGAGGACTGGGGTTGGCTATGTGAACACAGCCTGAAGGGGGTTAGTGCACCATAGGTAGCTGGGAGGGAGTCCAGTAAAAACTCTGGACCTGCCTAAGAGGGAAGAGACCATTGTTTCAGGGTGTGCAAGGAGAGGGGATTCAGAGCACCTTCTAAACGAGCTCCAGAGACGGGCACAAGCCGTGGCTATCAGTGTGGACACCAGAGATGGGCATGAAATGCTAAGGCTGCTGCTGCAGCCAAAAAGAAGACTGTGTGCAAGTACAGGTCACTATCCACACCTCCTCTCCTGGAAGTCTGTGCAGCCAGCCATTGCCAGGGTCCCAGGGTCACAGATCACTGGGAGAACACACGGTGCTCCTCAAGCTGTTGCAACATCACGCTGGCCTCTGCCACTTCAGGCTCACCCCACATTCCATACCCCTCCCTCCGCCCAACCTGAGTGAGCCAGAGCCCCCTAATCAGCTACTAGTTTAACCCATCCTGTCTGGGTAGGAACAGATGCCTTCAGGTGACCTGCACACAGAGGTGGGGCCAAATCCAAAGCTGACCCCCGGGAGCTGTGAGAACAAAGAAGAGAAAGGGAAATCTCTCCCAGCAACATTAGGAGCAGGTTATTAAATCTCTACAATCAACTTGATGTACCTGCAACTGTGGAATACCTGAATAGACAACGAATCATCCCAAAATTGAGGCAGTGGACTTTGGAAGCAAAAATATATATATTTTTTCCCTTTTTCTCTTTCTGTGAGTCAGTATCTGTATGCTTCTTTATGTGGATTTCTCTGTATGGCTTTGCTTTTACATTTGTCCTGGGGTTCTGTCTGTCTATTTTCTTTTCTTTTCTTTTTTTTTTTTGGAATACTTTTTAGCACGTGTTATCATTGGTGGATTTGTTTTTTGGTTTGGTTGCTCTCTTCTTTTTTTTTTTTTTCTGTTTTTATTATTTTTTAATTCTTTTTATTTTTAAAAAATATCTCTTATTTTTTATTTTAATAACTTTATTTTATTCCATTTTAATTGTTTCTTTTTTCTCCCTTTTCTTCTGAGCTGTGCAGCTGACAGAGTCTTGGCACTCCGGCCGGCTGTCAAGCCTGTGCCTCTGACATGGGAGACCCGAGTTCAGGACATTGGTCTACCAGAGACCTCCCAGTTTCACGTGATATCAAATGGAGAAAGCTCTCCCACAGATCTCCATCTTAACGCTATGGCCCAGCTACACTCAACGACCAGTAAGCTACAGTGTTGGACACTCTATGCCAAACAACAAGCAAGACAGGAACATAAACCCACCCATTAGCAGAGACGCTGTCTAAAATTATAATAAGGTCACAGACACCCCAAAACACACCACCGGATGCAGTCCTGCCCACCAGAAAGACAAGATCCAGCCTCATCCACCAGAAAACGGGCACCAGTCCACTCCACCAGGAAGCATACACAACCCACAGAACAAACCTTAGCCACTGGGAACAGAAACCAAAAACAACGGGAATTATGAACCTACAGCCTGCAAAAAGGAGACCACAAACACAGTTAAGTTAAGCAAAATGAGAAGACAGAGAAACACACAGGAGATGAAGGAGCAAGGTAAAAACCCATCAGACCAAACAAATGAAGAGGAAATAGCCAGTATACCTGAAAAAGAATTCAGAGTAATGATAGTAAATATGATCCAAAATCTTGGAAATAGAATGGAGAAAATACAAGAAATGTTTAACAAGGACCTAGAAAAACTAAGAAGCAAACAATGATGGACAACACAATGAATGAAATTAAAAATTCTCCAGAAGGAATCAATAGCAGAATAACTAAGGCAGAAGAACAGATCAGTGACATGGAAGATAAAATAGTGGAAATAACTACCACAGAGCAGAATAAAGAAAAAGAATGAAAAGAACTGATGACAGTCTCAGAGACCTCTGGGTCTCTGGGTCATTAAACGCA
Source organism: Balaenoptera musculus (assembly GCF_009873245.2). Lineage (NCBI taxonomy): Eukaryota > Metazoa > Chordata > Mammalia > Artiodactyla > Balaenopteridae > Balaenoptera > Balaenoptera musculus. The sequence continues at coordinate 19,189,780 of NC_045797.1, forward strand.
CCAACATTCGAATTATAGGGGTCCCAGAAGAAGAGAAAAAGAAAGGGACTGAGAAAATATTTGAAGAGATTATAGCTGAAAACTTCCCTAATATGGGAAAGGAAAGAGTCAATCAAGTCCAGGAAGCACAGAGAGTCCCATACAGGATAAATCTAAAGAGAAACACGTCAAGACAAATATTAATCAAACTAACAAAAATTAAATACAAAGAAAAAATATTAAAAGCAGCAAGGGAAAAGCAACAAATAACATACAAGGGAATCCCCATAAGGTTAACAGCTGATCTTTCAGCAGAAACTCTGCAAGCCAGAAGAGAGTGGCAGGACATATTTAAAGTGTTGAAAGGGAAAAATGTACAACAAAGATGTTCTACCCAGCAAGGATCTCATTCAGATTTAACGGAGAAATTAAGACCTTTAAAGACAAGCAAAAGCCAATAGAATTCAGCACCACCAAACCAGATTTACAACAAATGCTAAAGGAACTTCTCTAGGCAGGGAACAAAAGAGAAGGAAAAGACCTAAAATAACAAACCCAATACAATTAAGAAAATGGTAACAGGAACATACATATCGATAATTACCTTAAATGTAAATGGATTAAATGTTCCAACCAAAAGACATAGACTGGCTGAATGGATTCAAAAACAAGACACACTTGTTATATATGCTGTCTACAAGAGACGCACTTCAGACCCAGGGACACATACAGACTGAAAGTGAGGATATGGGAAAAGATATTCCATGCAAATGGAAATCAAAATAAAGCTGGCATAGCAAGTCTTGTATCAGATAAAATAGACTTTAAAATAAAGATTGTTACAAGAGACAAAGAAGGACATTACCTAATGATCAAGGGATCAATCCAAGAAGATGTAACAATTGTAAATATTGATGCTCCCAACATAGGAGCACCTCAATACATATGGCAAATGCTAACAGCCATAAAAGAGGAAATTGACAATAACACAATCATACTAGGGGACTTAAACACCTCACATTCACCAACGGACAGAGCTTCCAAAATGAAAATAAATAAGGAAACACAAGCTTTAAATGATACATTAAACAAGATGTAATTGATTGAAATTTGTAGGACATTCCATCCAAAAACAACAGAATACACTTTCTTCTCAAGTGCTCATGAAACATTCTGCAGGATAGATGATATCTTGGGTCACAAATCAAGCCTTGGTAAATTTAAAAAAATTGAAATTGTTTCAAGTATCTTTTCCAACCACAGCACTAAGAGACTAGATATCAAATAGAGGAAAAAATCTGTAAAAATTACAAACACATGGAGGCTAAACAATACACTACTAAATAACCAAGAGATCACTGAAGAAATCAAAGTCAACATCAAAAACTACCTAGAAAAAAATAACAATGAAAACCTGACAACCCAAAACCTATGGGATGCAGCAAAAGCAGTTCTAAGAAGAAAGCTTATAGCAATAAAATCCTACATCAAGAAACAAGAAACATCTCAAAAAAAAAAAAAAAAAAAAACCTAAACTTACACTTAAACCAATTAGAGAAAGAAGAAGAAAAAAACCCCAAAGTTAGCAGAAGGAAAGAAATCATAAAAATCATATCAGAAATAAATGAAAAGAAATGAAGGAAACAATAGCAAAGATCAATGAAACTAAAAGCTGGTTCTTTGAGAAGATAAACAAAATTGATAGACCATTAGCCAGACTCATCTAAAAAAAAGGGACAAGGCTCAAATCGATAGAAGTGGAAATGAAAAAGAAGTAACAATTGACACTGCAGAAATACAAACGATCATCAGTGATTACTACAAGCAACTATATGCCAATAAAATGGACAACCTGGAAAAAATGGACAAACTCTTAGAAAAGCACAACCTTCTGAGAGTGAACAAGGAAGAAAAGGAAAATATGAACAGACCAATCACAAGCACTGAAATTGAAACTGTGTTTAAAAATCTTCCAACAAACAAAAGCCCAGGACCAGATGGATTCACAGGTGAATTCCATCAAACATTTAGAAAAGAACTAAGACCTATCCTTCTCAAACTCCTCCGAAATATAGCAGCTGGAGGAACACTCCCCAACTCATTCTATGAGGCCACCATCAACCTGATACCAAAAACAGACAAAGATGTCACAATCATAGAAAACTACCGGTTAGTATCACTGATGAACATAGATGCAAAAATCCTCAACAAAATACTAGCAAACAGAATCCAACAGCACATTAAAAGGATCACACACCATGATCAAGTGGGGTTTATTCCAGGAATGCAAGAATTCTTCAATATACGCAAATCAATCAATGTGATACACCATATTAACAAATTGAAGGAGAAAAACCATATGATCATCTCAGTAGATGCTGAAAAAAAAATTTTGTCAAAATTCAACACCCATTTATGAAAGAAATCCTCCAGAAAGTAGGGATAGAGAGAACTTACCTCAACATAATAAAGCCCATATATCACAAACACAAAGCCAACATTGTTCTCAATGGTGAAAACCTGAAACCATTTCCACTAATATCAGGAACAAGAAAAGGTTGCCCACTCTCACCACTATTATTCAACATAGTTTTGGAAGTGTTAGCCACAGCAATCAGAGAAGTAAAATAAATAAAAGGAATCCAAATCAGAAAAGAAGAAGTAAAGCTGTCACTGTTTGCAGATGACATGATACTATACATAGAGAATCCTAAACATGCTACTAGAAAACTACTAGAGCTAGTCAATGAGTTTGGTAAAGTAGCAGGATACAAAATGAATGCACAGAAATCTCTTGCATTCCTATACACTAATGTTTGAAAAATCTGAAAGAGAAATTAAGAAAACACTCCATTTACCATTGCAACAAAAAGAGTAAAATACCTAGGAATAAGCCTACCTAAGGAGACAAAAAAACTGTATGCAGAAAACTATAAGACACTGACTAAAGAAATTAAAGATGATACAAACATATGGAGAGATATACCATGTTCTTGGATTGGAAGAATCAACATTGTGAAAATGACTATACTACTCAAAGAATCTACAGAATCTACAGATTCAATGCAATCCCTATCAAACTACCACTGGCATTTTTCACAGAACTAGAACAAAAAACTTCACAATTTGTATGGAAACACAAAAGATCCCGAATACCTAAAGCAATCTTGAGAAAGAAAAACGGAGCTGGAGGAATCAGGCTCCTAGACTTCAGACTATACTACAAAGCTACAGTAATCAAGACATTTTGGTACTTTCACAAAAACAGCAATATAGATCAATGGAACAGTATAGAAAGCCCAGAGATAAACCCACACACATCTGGTCACCTTATTTTTGATAAAGGAGGCAAGAATATACAATGGAGAAAAGACAGCCCCTTCAATAAGTGGTGCTTGGAAAACTGGGCAGCTACATGTAAAAGAATGAAATTAGAACATTCCCTAACACCATACACAAAAATAAACTCAAAATGGATTAAAGACCTAAATGTAAGGCCAGGCACTATAAAACTTAGAGGAAAACATAGGCAGAACACACTATGACATAAATCACAGCAAGATCCTTTTTGGCCCACCTCTTAGAGAAATGGAAATAAAAACAAAAATAAGCAAATGGGACCTAATGAAGCTTAAAAGCTTTTGCACAGCAAAGGAAACCATAAACAAGACCAAAAGACAACCCTCAGAATGGGAGAAAATATTTGTAAATGAAGCAACTGACAAAGGATTAATCTCCAAAATTTACAATCAGCTTATGCAGCTCAATATGACAAAAACAAACAACCCAATCCAAAAATGGGCAGAAGTCCTAAATAGCCATTTCTCCAAGGAAGATATACAGATTGCCAACAAACACATGAAAGAATGCTCATCATCATTAATCATTAGAGAAATGCAAATTAAAACTACAATGAGATATCATCTCACACCCGTCAGAATGGCCATCAACAAAAAATCTACAAACAATAAATGCTGGAGAGGGTGTGGAGAAAGAGAACCCTCTTGCAATGTCGGTGGGAATGTAAATTGATACAGCCACTGTGGAGAACAGTATGGAGGCTCCTTAAACACTAAAAATAGAACTACCATACGACCCAGCAATCCCACTACTGGGCATATATCCTGAGAAAACCGTAACTCAAAAAGAGTCATGTACCACAATGTTCATTGCAGCTCTATGTACAATAGCCAGGATATGGAAGCAACCTAACAGATGAATGGATAAAGAAGATGTGACACATATATACAATTGAGTATTATTTAGCCATAAAAAAAAACGAAATTGAGTTACTTGTAGTGAGGTGGATGGACCTAGAGTCTGTCATACACAGTGAAGTAAGTCAGAGGGAGGAAAACAAATACCATATGCTAACACATATGTATGGAATCTAAAGAAAGAAAAGAAATGGTCATGAAGAACCTAGGGGCAGGGCGGGAATAAAGGTGCAGTCCTACAAGAGAATGGACTTGAGGACATGGGGAGGGGGAAGAGTAAGCTAGGATAAAATGAGAGAGTGGCATGGACATATGTACACTACCAAATGTAAAACCTATAGCTAGTGGGAAGCAGCCGTATAGCACAGGGGGATCAGTTCGGTGCTTTGTGACCACCTAGAGGGGTGGGATAAGGAGGGTTGGAGGGAGGGAGATGCAAGAGGGAAGAGATATGGGGATATATGTATATGTATAGCTGATTCACTTTGTTATAAAGCAGAAACTAACACACCATTGTAAAGCAATTATACTCCAATAAAGATGTTTAAAAAAAAAGAAAGGAAACAAAATGAAGGGATAATGGGAAATATCTAGTTGTGAAGACGAATGGAAAACAATGAGAGCAGAGGGAGAGCAATGTAAACACTGAGTAATGCTAATCTAGTCATAGATATTCTTATATTCTATTTCCAAAGGGACTGCAAAATCTAGATATTCTTACATTCTATTTCCAAAGGGGCTACAAAATCCATCAAGCAAGTTCCACTTCAAACAGTAGAGGACCAAGAAACACTCTTATGCCAAGAACAATCAGAAAAGTTAAGGGAAAAAAAAAATGTTTGAAAGTAGTAGGAAAATGTAGGATCAAGATCTAGAAGAATAGAGAAGTCAAATGAGTTAACCTTGGAATTTGGGGTTCTTTTGTTCTGAGTAATTGGCAATTATAAAAAATAAAAGTGAGGACTGAGACACTAAAATGTTAAAGTAACTTTCAATAATCTCAGGAAAGAGAAACTAAATTGTAGTTAAGGATGGACCGTGAAAAATACGTCAAGTTTTCAGTCAGATTCAAACATGCTGTCTTCCAGGACAAAAGGTAAACCAAAATAAACAATCCTGACAAGAATGAGCAGATCTTTGTATAATTTTAAGTCTTGAAAGATAGAGACAATCTGCCCTATAATAACTGCCTGCCAGAAGCAACATTTAATTCTCAGCAGAGGATAAACTCATATAGCATTTTACTTACAATTTTTTAAAAAAATTCCAGCAGTTAATAAAAATAACCAGACTTAACAGAAGAAAATAAATAACCAAATGTAAAAGAAACAATATAGTATAAGCAGACCAAAAGTGTGGAACATTCTCTGAAAGTTAAATGCATACCTACCACAAGACTCAACCATTCCATTCCTAAAAATTAGTTTGCATTCTCTAGTGTTTCATATAAATGGAACCATATAGTATGTTTTCTTTTTCATCTGACTGCCTTTACTCAGCATAATTATTTTGAGACTCATTCTTGCTACTGAGTGTAGTTAATTCTTTTTATTGATGAGTTTAACATTCCACATTTGTTTATAAATTTATGCATATATTAATGTACTGCAATTGTTTATACATTAAATTGCTGATAGACATTTAGTTGTTTCTAGATTTTGGCTATTACAAATAAAGCTGCTATGAATATTCATGGGCATATCTCTGTAGGGCATAAACTTTCATTCTCCTGGATAAATAGTTATAATACATAATAAAACAAGAAAAGGAAATTAAAGCATACATATCAGAAAGAAAGAAATAAAACAGTCCTTATTTGCAATGGCATGATGGTCTACATAGAAAATCCCAAGGAATCCTTAAAAACTCCTAGAAAATATAAGTATGTTCAACAAGTTTGTGTATACTAAATCATCATCCAAAAATCTATTGTGTTTCTACATACTAGCACTGAACACTAGGAACCAAAATTAAAAATAAAGTATATTTATAACCATTCAAAAAAATTTAAGAAACCTAATAAGACATGTATGCTGAAAATTACAAATGCCTTATTATGGTGGCTAGGCCTCCCAGTACAATGTTGACTAGAAGTGATGAGAAGACATATCCTGACCTTCCTGACCTTAGGATTACAGCATTCAGTTTTTCACCATTAAGTATAATAATAGTGGTAGATTTTGTGTAGAGGAAGTTCTCCTCTGTTTCTAGTTTCTGACAGTTTTTATCATGAATGGGTGTTGAATTTTTCCAAATGATATTTTCTGCATCAATTGAAAAGACCATGGGATTTTTTTTTTTTTGTCTTTATCCTGCTAATAAGATACTTTGCACTGATTGATTTTTGACTTCTGATCCAACCTTGCATCTCTGAAATGAGCCCCATTTTATCATGGTGCATAATTCTTTTAATATATTGCTTTTAATTCTTTTAATATATTGCTAATATTTTTAATGATGATATTTGAAAATAGGTGATAATATTTGCTTCCATTTTGTTGAGGATTTGGTGTCTATATTTATAATTGATATTGTTCTGTTGTAGTGGCTTTTGTTTTTTGTTCTGTCATTGTCTGGTTTTGCTATCAGTGTAATACTGGCTTCATAAAATGCTTTGAGTAGTATGAGAACTGTTCTCTCTTCTGCTAATTTCTGGAAGGAATTCTTTAGAATTGGTGTAACTTTTCTTTAAACATTTGGTATAATTCTCTGAAACCATCTGGGCCTGGAGATCTCTTTCAGGAGTTTTTGTTTTAATGGACTAATTTTTTAGTAGTTACAAGGATATTTATTTATTTCATGTTGACTGAGCCAGTTTTTTCCTTTGGAGGAACTGATCTATTTCATTTATATTGTTTAATTTTTAAAAAGTTATGATCAGTGCCTCCACTCCCAGCCAGGGACTCCACAATAGTGAATTTTACAATTCTGAATCATAAATTCAGAATTTTTTTGTTTCCTACTCAAAATTTTGCCAAATTAAAATTTTATTTTAATTTTATCTTTGAGTGCATTTATATTTATTATCTTTTTATATATAATTTTATATATATTTATATAACTATCTGGTCTTATTCATGTCAGTTTATTTTATTGCTATTTTGTAGTATTTACTTAATCTTTTTTTATTTTTTATAAACCATATTTTTTTTATTTTTTCCAATATTTTGGAATGCCTATTTGTTATTCTTAAAAGTCTCCTTTAGTCTACATTTTTCTCATTGTCAGTCAAGAATAAAATGCATTTATTTAGTCTATTTAAAGCAAGAAATTTCATGTGCATTTTTGCCCCTCTCCATTCATATTGTTTTATTTTTAAACTAAGTTTTAAAATTCAGATTGTTACTCTTCAAGTAAATATTTTACTAAATAAATTTTCTTTTTGAGAAATTAATAAAATTGTCTAATTTATCTGAATTGAGTTGTTCATAGTATTTTCTTATTATCTTTTTGTTGTCTTCAGGGTCTATGGTGATATTCTGTGTTTCATTTTTGATACTCATTATTCAATAAATAGTATTGCATTAATTGATATTTATCCACACTTCATACTATACAAAGAAATTAAATTCATGTTAATTATGAATATAAATGTGAACTGAGAGACAATGAAGTTTCCAGAAGAAAACATAAGAAAAAATATTCATGATCTTGGAAAAAGTAAAACTGCCTTCAGTGTGACACATAAATCACTAACTATAAATGGAAATACTCATATTTTAAACTATTTTGAAATTAGAAAATCTCCTATATCAAAAGGTATCATTAACTGACAAAAAACAAAGATTGAAGGAAGATATCTGGAAAATGTGTGAAAATTGACATATATCTAGAATCTCTAGAAATCAATTAGCAAATGAAAAATAGCTAAACAAAAAACTCAAAACACTCAATCTTTATTCATGAGAGAATTGTAAATAAAAATTACAATGAGATATTACTACATAGTCCCCAGAAATGAAGATGACTGACAATACCAGTCTCTAAAAGGATGTAAAGCAACTAGAAGTCTCATATACTATTGGTGAAAGCATAAATTTGGAAAACTAATTTGGAGACCTCATAGTTTTATAAATTTAAACATCAACATAACTCAATAATCCAATAATTACATGTTTAGGTATATACTTAAAGAAAATATGTACACATGTATGAGAACACATATCCAAGTATACTTATCAATGACTTTTCACAGTGGCCAAAACTGGAACAAAACTAAATGACTATCAACAGATGAATGTTTATGCAAATTGCTGTATATTCATAAAATAATATACAGGAATGAAAATGAATTCACAACTGCTACATGAAAAACATGGTTGAATCTCACAAATATAATACTGAGGAAAATAAACCAGAAACTAAAACATGCAATATTTCATATACATGAAGACTATGAATAGACAAATCTACTCTACAGTGATACTACCCAAAGGTTGCTAATTTGGGGTAGAACAAAGTTTTGATTTTGGTTTTGATTTTTAGGTGAGCTTCTGAAATGATGATAACTTCCTATTTCTTCTCTTGGATAGAAAACACACAACTGTACTCCATTTGCAATAATTCATGGAGCTGCATATTTAAGATTTATTTTTAAATTTTTCAGCATGTATGCCATACATCAATTAATATATTTATTTTTTAAAAGGCTGAGACACAGTGTAGGCATAGATAAAGAAGCTATGGAACTCACACCTTTGTAGAACTTCTAATATGTTAGAAAAGACATGGAAAACAGCAAAAATGGTATGATCCATTTTCTGATATACTTTATTCAACAAAGATGAATCAAATACTTTGGAATGAAGTATCTTTCGATAATACAAAACAGGATAAATCAGGTCACTCTTCTCCAGAAACTTAGTTTGTTTAAATAACAGCTATATGAAATAATTTTTAGGTGAGGGGGAAGTAAAATGTTAGCTTTCAGGGAAAACAAATGTCATGATAGTTGAATTGACCAGGAAAACAGATATATAATGGAAGGGGTGTGTAGATAAGAAGACATGAGCAAAAAAGTGTCGGGGGAGGAATTAAGCTGATTTCAGGTCAGAGATGAATGTAATGCCATATCAAAGATTTTGGACTGGGTTTCCCTGGTGGCTTAGTGGTTAAGAATCTGCCTGCCAATGCAGGGGACACGGGTTCGAGTCCTGGTCTGGGAAGATCCCACATGCCATGGAGCAACTAAGCCCATGTGCCACAACTACTGAGCCTGTACTCCAGAGCCTGCAGGCCACAACTACTGAGCCCATGCACCACAACTACTGAAGCCCACGTGCCTAGAGCCCGTGCTCAGCAACAAGAGAAGCCACCACAATGAGAAGCCCGCACACAGCAACGAAGAATAGCCCCCGCTCGCCGCAACTACAGAAAGCCCGTGCACAGCAATGAAGACCCAATGCAGCCCAAAATAAATAAATAAATAAAATAAAATTACTTAAAAAAATTATACAAACAAACATTTTGGACTGAGATCATGCAAATAAATGTGTAAATTAATTCATCACAGGCATATACACAAAAATTAAAGGGGTTCGTCTTAAGTATAACATCTGGAGTTTTATAGGCTTAATCCAATTGGACTTCAGTGGGGAGCTGATTTGGTATAGGATTGATTAAAAGAGGAGATTTTTGACAGAGAGGATCAGGGAGGACATGAAGGAAATGAGAGCTACAATTCACCAATGATGATGTGGAATTACAAAACCAAAAATACTTACAGAGTTTGCAAATAGCAAAAATAAATACATATCTAATTAAAGCAGAGACACAAGGTAAAGATATACATGAGATTAATCAATCACGAACTAGTAATTGAATGACAGCTGCATATTTAGCACTTGGCAAGGTGTGCTCTGGGATACTAATGTGTCCTCATCAATTTTATTGAAGAATTATTGATGCTTATGATGTGCAAGTGAGAACTGCTTCAAAGAGCTTAAATCAAGATCAGAAAAGAGGGGCATAAATAATACAGAGACAGAAGCATTTTATTTATTTACTTTTTCTTTCTTATTTATTTATTTATTTATTTAACATCTTTATTGGAGTATAATTGCTTTACAATGGTGTGTTAGTTTCTGCTTTATAACAAAGTGAATCAGTTATACATACACATATATCCCCATATTCTTCCCACTTGCGTCTGCCTCCCTCCCACCCCTCTAGGTGGTCACAAACCACCAAGCTGATCTCCCTGTGCTATGCAGCTGCTTCGCACTAGCTATAGGTTTTACATTTGGTAGTGTATATATGTCCATGCCACTCTCTCACTTTGTCCCAGCTTACCCTTCCCCCTCCCCGTGTCCTCAAGTCCATTCTCTAGTAGGACTGTGTCTTTATTCCCATCCTGCCCCTAGGTTCTTCATGACCATTTTAAGGCAGTATCAGCTAGGTCCAACTGAGAAGCAGGAATAAATGGTGCTGGGGGAATTTAGAGAATGGTGCTGGGAGAATATACTTGAAAGGGCTGGAATTGTCAGTAGAGATCTCAGGAACAAGAAGATGTTACTTTATCTAAACCTAGCATGGGATTTACATAAGAAACGACCTTTAGGTAGAGGAATAAGAAAGGGCAAATGATGGGCAAAAGTAATGAAAAAGAAACTGACTAGAGGAATGGGGAGTGCAAGTTAAGGGGTTATAGGAAAGAATAATCACTCCAGTCACCTAACCACCCTTTTTATCTTTTTTTTTTTTTTTTCCAGCACAAATGTACTTGAAAACACTGAATCAAGTAGTTCAGAAGAACATGGATTACCACCCCTTTTACTTTAAGCTCCTATAGCACTGAACTTCACGGCCACTCGTATTGGCTCTTCCACTTACTCTTCCTGAAATAGTTCCTAACTGCTCAGTCTGTGTGTGTAGATCATTTCCCAAGCAAAGATAACAACTTCAGAGTAGGCACATAGAGTCCCCATATTCCCAAGGCAATATGTTTTGGTTGTAAAGAGTTCAAGCCTGGCGTTGGATAATCTGCATTAAAATCTTGAATCTATTCCTTGTTCAGCAAGTTATCTTCAGCAAGTTGCTTAATGTTCTCAGCTTTGGTAATTTCCATTTAACAAGTGTAAAAATGAAGAGAAATGATTTTGTCATTCTCCTAAATGTTGATAGTAATAACATGAATGCTACCTATTTCCCATATTGTTTGAGGGCTAAATGAAATGACTGGTGTAAAGTTTCTATGATTACAGTGCCCTAAATAAACATCACTGCCATATTTCCAATTTTATTCCCTTAACACCAAGTAGAATAGTATGTTTAGGTTGTATTATCTCCAAAAAGAGCAAAATTGATCAGAAAAATCATACCTGCTCAGCTATAGAGGAAATGTTCTATTAATTATGGTGTGATCATTCAAAGTAGTAATATAATTTTTACATTATAATTACATTATTATTATTCTATAATTATGCAACCATTAAAAATCACATATCCACTGGCTATATAACCACATGGGCAAAAACTCAAAATGTGGAGCCAAGAAAATAAGTGGAGTGCAAGGCTCTTTAACCTATGATGTCAAGGTTTTAATAATCTAGAAAGTTAAATAGCATTAACAGTAATTCTAACCAGGTGATGACTTTGTGAATATCTTTTTTCTTAAATATTATTTCTATTTTGCAAATTATCTATTTTATGCAATGGATTTGCATTACCTCTAACATAAAAATTATGCAATAAGTATTATGATTTTAAATGAATACAACTTGTCCAGGCAGCTTGAAAAAAGTCTTAGAAATCCAATTCCTTGCTGTTTCCTCAGTTTTCTTTGGTGAACCTACACATCAAATTCACTTTTTGTTCACATGCAATTAGTGTTAGCACATACTTTATAATGCATCTGCAGATGTTATTGGGCAAAAAGACAAAATGCATTTATTTAAGCAAACAACACAATATACTTGAGAAGTATGCATAGTATCAAAAAATCTATGATTCATGGCATTGTAACAGAATATGATTAGCAGCTGTGTAAACTTGCATCTCTGATCTACCCTTTCAACTTATTAATTAGAATTCTTGCTGACATATGTACATATTGAGGACCACATGTTCACTACTAATATTCTCACACAGCTGGTCACAAAGAGTTTCTCACCTATCTCTCCAGGTTAGGGCACAAGAGAAAGAATGTTGCATTCTACAGAGCTTCCAGGTGTGTGTAAAGCAAAGCTAAAATTAGCCACTCAAATGTAAGACTGTTAGGGAAATTTAGAAAGTAGCAATCTATACTACTTTCTAAATTAGTATAGATTGAATTGAAGATGCATTGATTAAAGACAGGGTTTTTTAAGTTGTACTTGTTCAAAAATATCTGCATTATATCTGAACACTGTATATGTGAATGAAAGATATGGATTTTCTGTGATAGGTAAAAAAGAAAGAGAAATTATTTGAGGTTCTTTCTTCTTTATATCCATCCACCAGTGATTAGTGAGTAACTACCATGTAACAAGAAAAGTGTAAGAACTATTAATTCTAACAGAATACTTTTGAACTAAGCATTCATATTTCCCATTAATCTATTAGTTATTCTCATTTATATAATAAAGTCTTCGTTCCAATATTTGCTTATGTTCTGTGTTTCAGAAAGAATCTATAGTATATTATTTATGAATATTTTCCTAAAATTGCCAGAGAGAGTTTTTCCTCATATCTGTAGTTCTTAGTGATGTTTATAAGTGACATATTACTGAAAGAAAGATGCCCTAATTAAATGACTTTTGTAAATTCTGGATACTGGGATAAAATTTGGTTATCTGGGTTTGCTGTCATTTTTTTTTTTTTTAATTTCTTTTAGTACATGCCTTATCAGAATTTTAATTAACATCCACTTTGAATATCTACGTGGAAGTTATAGTAAGCAGATTTTCTCATATGTGTATATATATATATATTATATATATATATATATATATTATATATATATATATATACACATATGAGAAAAATCTTTGTATGTATATGATATGTTTGACCACTTGGCTACAAATTCCTCACTTTATTTTATCATTTAATCAAGATTATTGAGAAAATGCATCCATTTGAGTTTTGACAAACATATACAACTATACACCACCATAATCAAGTCATAGAATATTTTTTTGTCACAGAAAAATTCTGTCATGAACCTCTGAGGTCAAATGCCACCAGCCATCCACCCACATATTGGGCAACTACTGTTTTGTTTTCCTGACCATATAAATAAGTTTTACCTTTTCTGGGATTAAATAGAAACAGAACCATACAGTGAATACTCTTGTGCTTACCTTTAGTCACTTAGCATGTTTTTGAGATTCATCCATACTTAACTTTATTCCTTTTTAATACTAAATGGTAATCCATTGCATAGATATACACAAATTATTTTCTCCATTCATCTACTGATGGACATTTAAGCTGTTTCCAGGTAATAACTTTTATGAATGAAGGCACCATGTACATTTGTGTACAAGTCATTATGTGTAAACATATTTTATTTTCTCTTGAATATGCCAGATGTGGAATTTCTGGATCATATGGTAAGTTTGTGTTTAACTCCATAAAAAAAACTTTCACTTATTTTTCCAAAGTGTTTGTACATTTTTAAATACCCCCCGGCAATGTTTGAGTTTTATTTGCTCTAGTCTTATTTTTAGTCATTATAGTGTGTGTGCAGTGGTATCTTATGGCATATTTAATTTGTAATTCTGATAATGATATTGCACACATTTTCATGTACTTGATATACATGATACAGGATGGCTATGTTTGTATATCTTCTTTTACAAGGTGTCAGTGAAAATCTTTTGCCTATTATTCTTAAATATTTAAATCAGGTTAAATATCTTAATAAATGTTCTTTATATTTTCTGTATATTCTGAACGTTACATCTTTGTTATGTGTATATGTCACATATAATATTTTTATATCTTATATATATGAAAATCACATATTTGATATTTTCTCTCCTATCCTGTGACTCGCTTTTACATTTTATGAATGGTTTCTTTCAAAAAGAGAAAGTTATTAATTTGGATGAAGTCCAACACATGACATTTTCTTTTATGATTCATTACTGTGTGTTCTATCTTAGGGCACAAATTTTTTATTGTTTTATTATATGATATTCATAGTTTTAGCTTTTGAATTTAAGTCCAAATATGATTTCAAGTTAATTTTTTTATGTTGTGAGATAATATTTTTTCCAGGGAAGTATCCAATGGTTTTAAGACTATCTGTAAAAAACATTACTTTTTTGCTATCAATTGGCCTCTCAACTTTTGTCAATAATCATTGACTGTACAAACCTGAGTTGATTTCTGACATTCATTCTGTTCCACTGATTTATATCCTTATGCTAATATCACACTGTGTAAACTACTGTACCATTATAGTAAATTTTGAAATTAGTCAGTGCAAGTTCTGCAGTGCTGTTTGTTTTTTAAAGTGTTTTGAATATTTGTAGACCTTTCTCATTTTCATGTACAATTTATAATTAATTTGTTAATTTCAACAAAAAAAGCCTCCTGGACTTTTTATTGGGATCATACTAAATCTACGAAGAATTGCCATCTTAATAATATGTATCCTGATCCGTGACCATGATATAGCTCTCCATTTATGAAATTTTAAAATTTCTATCAATGGCTTTTTAAAGTTTCAAAGCACAGGTTTTAAATGTGTCCCTAGGTATTTCATATTTTGAATCATAATGAATATGATAATTTTTACATTTCATTTCCATTTGTTTTTTGTTACTGCCATATAGAAATGCAGTTTATATTTTATAATGACTTTGTAAGCCATTAATTTGCTTATTAATTCAAGTAGCTTTTTATAGGTTCCTTAGGATTTTCTATGTACATAATCTTGCCAAATGTGAACCAAGACATCTTTCCAATTGGCTTGTTTTTCTTTCTTTCTTTTTTTTTTTTTTTTTTGGCCTCTTGTTATGCCTCCCATGAATAATGGTGAATAGTAGGACTGGAAACTGGAAACAAATTTGCCTTGAATTTGACCTTAACAAAAAACACATTTACTTATTAACCCTTAAGTGTGAGTTTAGCTGTTCTCGTCAGTGTCAAATTTATGGAGAAGCTTTTTTTTAAATTATCAGGATAGAGGCTGAATTTAGTTAAATACTTTTTTCCATCTAATGAGGTAATCATATCACTTTTACACTTTTATGTTAATATAGTGAATAATGTTGTTGATTACTGAATGTTAAATAAACCTTGATTCCAGGGATAAACTAAATTTTATTATCTTTTTTATATATTGCTGGATTCAATTTACTAACATTTTTACAGGATTCTTGCATCTATGTTCAGGAAGGATATTGTTCTTAGTAATCTTTTTTTGAAATGTCTTTGTCTAAGTTTTAGTATTAGGTAATACTGGCTTCATAAATTTTGTTGATAAGTGATTATATTTCTTTTATTTTCTGATAGTTTGTGTAGAATTGATAATATTCCCTTATTAAATATTTGAGAAAATAGACCAGTTTTGCTTTGTTTTTAATTTTTCTTAGCAACCATATCAAGGAGTGGCAAAGCTCTTTCATTTAAACTGCACTGTTGGATGTGTTTTAACAATTGTATACAACCTTAAAACTGCAACCACAATCAAATTACAAAACATCACCATTATTCCCAAGAGATTCTTCATACCCCTTTGCAGGCCACACTTCCCTCAACCCTTGGTCCCTGGCAACCACTGGCAAATATGCTTTTGTATCTTTTTTTTCTCTCAGGATAATGATTTTGAGATACATTCATATTGCTGCATGTATCATCAATTCATTACTTTTTATTTCTACATAGTATTCCTCTGTAAGGGTAAATCACATTGTGTTTATTCATTCACCAACTGGCAAACATTCAGATTACCTTGTTTATCACTAATATGAATAAGGCCACTATGAATATTTATGTAAAAGTTTCTGTGTGGACAAATGCCTTCATTTCTCTTGAATAAATGCCTAGGTGTTAAATCGCTCTATACAAGTATGTGTGGGGTTATATATGTATGCATGTGTTTAAATTTATAAGAATCTACCAAATGTTTACAAAATTATTAGTGCATTTTTATTTCCTTCTCTCTGTGTGTGAGAGTTCCATTTACTTCAAATGATGTCCTACAATTGGAAATTTTCAGCATTTTATTTTAATTTTAACAGTTCTAATAAGTGGGTAATAGTGTCTCATCATGGTTTTTTTTTTTTTTTTTTTAAATTTTTATTTATTTATTTTTTATTTATTTATGGCTGTGTTGGGTCTTCGTTTCTGTGCGAGGGGTTTCTCTAGTTGTGGCAAGTGGGGACCACTCTTCATCGCGGTGCGCAGGCCTCTCACTGTCGCGGCCTCTCTTGTTGCGGAGCACAGGCTCCAGACGCGCAGGCTCAGTAATTGTGGCTCACGGGCCTAGTTGCTCCGCGGCATGTGGAATCTTCCCAAACCAGGGCTCGAACCCGCGTCCCCTGCATTGGCAGGCAGATTCTCAACCACTGCGCCACCAGGGAAGCCCTCTCATCATGGTTTTAAATTGTATCTCTTTGATGACCAATGATGTCAAATATCTATTCATATGTTTATTGGCATGTGTGTATCTTGTATTTTGAAGTGTGTATTCAAATATTTTTCCCATTAAAATTGTTTGTCTTCTTTTTATTTTATTTATTTATTTATTTTCCTAACATCTTTACTGGAGTATAATTGCTTTACAATGGTGTGTAAGTTTCTGCTTTATAACAAATTGAATCAGCTATACATATACATATACCCACCCCTCTATGTGGTCACAAAGCACTGAGCTGATCTCCCTGTGCTATGTGACTGCTTCCCACTGGCTATCTATTTTACATAAAGTAGTGTATATATGTCCATGCCACTCTCTCACTTTGTGCCAGCTTCCCACTCCCCGTGTCATCAAGTCCACTCTCTACGTCTTCATCTTTATTCCTGTCCTGCCCCTAGGTTCTTCAGAACCATTTTTTTAGATTCCTCATATATGTGTTAGCAAACGGTATTGTTTTTCTCTTTCTGACTTACTTCACTCTGTATGACAGACTCTAGGTCCATCCACCTCATTACAAGTAACTCAATTTCATTTCTTTTTATGGCTGAGTAACATTCCATTGTATATATGTGCCACATCTTCTTTATCCATTCATCTGTCGATGGACACTTAGGTTGCTTCAATGTCCTGGTTATTGTAAATAGAGCTGCAAAGAACGTTGTGGTACATAACTCTTTTTGAATTATGGTTTTCTCAAGGTATATGCCCAGTAGTGGGATTGCTGGGCTGTATGGTAGTTCTATTATTAGTTTTTTAAGGAACCTCCGTACTGTTCTCCATAATGGCTGTATCTATTTACATTCCCACCTACAGTGCAAGAGGGTTCCTTTTTCTCCACACCCTCTCCAGCATTTATTATTTGTAGATTTTTTGATAATGGCTTTTCTGACTGGTGTGAGGTGATATCTCATTGTAGTTTTGATTTATATTTCTCTAATGATGTTGAGCATTTATTCATGTGTTTTCTGGCAATCTGTATATCTTCTTTAGAGAAATGTCTATTTAGGTCTTCTGCCCATTTTTCGTTTGGGTTGTTTGTTTTTTGTCATATTGAGCTGCATGAGCTGCTTGTATATTTTGAAGATTAATCCTTTTTCAGTTGCTTCGTTTGCAACTATTTTCTCCCATTCTGGGGGTTGTCTTTTCATCTTATGTTTTCCTTTGCCATGCAAGAGCTTTTAAGTTTAATTAGGTCTCATTTGTTTATTTGTGTTTTTATTTCCATTTCTCTAGGAGGTGGGTCAAAAAGGATTTTGCTGTGATTTATGTCATAGAGTGTTCTGAATATGTTTTCCTCTAAGAGTTTGATAGTGTCTGGCCTTACACTTAGGTCTTTAATCCATTTTGAGTTTATTTTTGTGTATGGTGTCAGGGAGTGTTCTAATTTCATACTTTTACATGTAGCTGTCCAATTTTCCCAGCACCCCTTACTGAAGAGGCTGTCTTTTCTCCACTGTATATGCTTGCCTCCTTTATCAAAGATAAGGTGACCATATGTGTGTGGGTTTATCTCTGGGCTTTCTATCCTGTTCCATTGATCTATATTTCTCTTTTTGTGCCAGTACCAAACTGTCTTGATCACTGTAGCTTTGTAATATAGTATGAAGTCAGGGAGCCTGATTCCTCCAGCTCCATTTTTCCGTCTCAAGATTGCTTTGGCTATTCGGGGTCTTTTGTGTTTCCATACAAATTGTGAAAAATTTTGTTCTAGTTCTGTGAAAAATGCCAGTGGTAGTTTGATAGGGATTGCATGGAATCTGTAGATTGCTTTGGGTAGTAGAGTCATTTTCACAATGTTGATTCTTCCAATCCAAGAACATGGTATATCTCGCCATCTATTTGTATCATCTTTAATTTCTTTCATCAGTGTCTTATAATTTTCTGCATACAGGACTTTTGTCTCCTTAGGTAGGTTCATTCCTAGATATTTTATTCTTTTTGTTGCAATGGTAAACAGGAGTGTTTTCTTAATTTCACTTTCAGATTTTTCATCATTAGTGTATAGAAATGCAAGAGATTTCTGTGCATTAATTTTGTATCCTGCTACTTTACCAAATTCATTGATTAGCTCTAGGAGTTTTCTGGTAGCATCTTTAGGATTCTCTATGTATAGTATCATGTCATCTGCAAACAGTGACAGCTTTACTTCTTCTTTTCCGATTTGGATTCCTTTTATTTCTTTGTCTTCTCTGATTGCTGTGGCTAACACTTCCAAAACTATGTTGAATAACAGTGGTGAGAGTGGGCAACCTTGTCTTGTTCCTGATCTTAGTGGAAATGGTTTCAGTTTTTCACCATTGAGGACGATGTTGGCTGTGGGTTTGTCATATATGGCCTTTATTATGTTGAGGAAAGTTCCCTCTATGCCTACTTTCTGCAGGGCTTTTATCATAAATGGGTGCTGAATTTTGTTGAAATCTTTCTCTGCATCTATTGAGATGATCATATGGTTTTTCTCCTTCAATTTGTTAATATGGTGTATCACGTTGATTGACTTGCATATATTGAAGAATCCTTGCATTCCTGGGATAAACCTCACTTGATCATGGCGTATGATCCTTTGACTGTGCTGTTGGATTCTGTTTGATAGTATTTTGTTGAGGATTTTTGCAGCTATGTTCATCAGTGATATTGGCCTGTATTTCTCTTTCTTTGTGACATCTTAGTCTGGTTTTGGTATCAGGGTGACAGTGGCCTCATAGAATGAGTTTGGGAGTGTTCTTCCCTCTGCTATATTTTGGAAGAGATTGAGAAGGATAGGTGTTAAATGTCTGATAGAATTCACCCGTGAAGCCATATGGTCCTGGACTGTTGTTTGTTGGAAGATTTTTAATCACAGTCTCTATTTGCGTGCTTGTGATTGGTCTGTTTATATTTTCTATTTCTTCCTGGTTCAGTCTTGGAAGGTTGTGCTTTTCTAAGAATTTGTCCATTTCTTCCAGGTTGTCCATTTTATAGACATATAGTTGCTTGTAGTAATCTCTCATGATCCTTTGTATTTCTGCAGTGTCAGTTGTTACTTCTCCTTTTTCATTTCTAATTCTATAGATTTGAGTTTTCTCCCTTTTTTTCTTGATGAGTCTGGCTAATGGTTTATCAATTTTGTTTATCTTCTCAAAGAACCAGCTCTTAGTTTTATTGACCTTTGTTATTGTTTCCTTCATTTCTTTTTCATTTATTTCTGATCTGTTCTTTGTTATTTCCTTCATTCTGCTAACTTTGGGGTTTTTTTGTTCTTCTTTCTCTAATTGCTTTAGGTTTAAGGTTAGGTTGTTTATTTGAGATGTTTCTTGTTTCTTGATGTAGAATTGTACTGCTATAATCTTCCCTCTTAGAACTGCTTTTGCTACATCCCGTACGTTTTGGGTCATCGTGTTTTCATTTTCATTTGTTTCTGGGAATTTTTTGATTTCCACTTTATTACTTCAGTGATCTCTTGGTTATTTAGTAGTGTATTGTTTAACCTCCAAGTGTTTGTATTTTTAAATTTTTTCCCCCATAATTGATATCTAGGCTCATAGCATTGTGGTTGGAAAAGATACTTGATACGATTTCAATTTTCTTAAATTTACCAAGGTTTGATTTGTGACCCAAGGTATGATCAATCCTGGAAAATGTTCCATGAGCACTTGAGAAGAAAGTGTATTCTGTTGTTTTTGGATGGAGTGTTCTATAAATATCAATTAAGTCCATCTTGTTTAATGTATCATTTAAAGCTTGTGTTTCCTTATTTATTTTCATTTTGGATGCTCTGTCCATTGGTGAATGTGGGATGTTTAAGTCCCCTACTATGATTGTGTTAGTGTCAATTTCCCCTTTTATGGCTGTTAGCATTTGCCTTATTTATGGTGGTGCTCCTATGTTGCGTTCATAAATATTTACAATTGTTATATCTTCTTCTTGGATTGATCCCTTGATCATTATGTAGTGTCCTTCTTTGTCTCTTGTAATAGTCATTATTTTAAAGTCTATTTATCTGATATGAGAATTGCTACTCCAGCTTTCTTTTGATTTCCATTTGCTTGGAATATTTTTTTCCATCCCCTGACTTTCAGTCTTTATGTGTCCCTAGGTGTGAAGTGGGTCTCTCATAGACAGCATATATATGGTCTTGTTTTTGTATCCATTCAGGCAGTCTATGTCTCTTGGTTGGAACATTTCATCCATTTACATTTAAGGTAGTTATTGATATGTGAGTTCCTATTTCCATTGTCTTAATTGATTTGGTTTGTTACTGTGGGTCTTTTCCTTCTCCTGTGTTTCCTGCCTAGAGAAGTTCCTTTAGCATTTGTTGTAAAGCTGGGTTGGTGGTGCTGAATTCTCCTAGCTTTTGCTTGTCTCTGAAGGTTTTAATTTCTCTGACAAATTTGAATGAGATCCTTGCTGGGTAGAGTAATCTTGGTTGTACGTTTTTCCCTTTCATCACTTTAAATATGTTCTGCCACTCCCTTCTAGATTGCAGAGTTTCTGCTTAAACAATAGCTGTTAACCTCATGGGGATTCCCTTGTATGTTATTTGTTGTTTTTCCCTTGCTGCTTTTACTATTTTTTCTTTATATTTAATTTTCGATAGTTTGATTAATATTTGTCTTGATGTGTTTCTCCTTGGATATATCCTGTATGGGACTCTCTGTGCTTCCTGGACTTGACTGAGTATTTCCTTTCCCATATTAAAGAAGTTTTCAACTATAATCTCTTCAAATATTTTCTCAGTCCCTTTCTTTTTCTCTTCTTATTCTGGGACCCTTATACTTTGAATGTTGGTGTGTTTAATATTGTCCCAGAGGTCTCTGACACTCTCTTCAATTCTTTTCATTCTTTTATCTTTATTCTGCTCTGTGATAGTTATTTCCACTCTTTTGTCTTCCAGGTACCTTATCTGTCCTTCTGACTCAGTTATTCTGCTATTGATTCCTTCTAGAGAAATTTTAATTTCATTTATTCTGTTGTTCATCATTGTTTGTTTGCTCTTTGGTTCTTCTAGGTCCTTGTTAAAAGTTTCTTGTATTTTCTCCATTCGTTTTCCAAGATTTTGGATCACCTTTACTATCATTACTCTGAATCCTTTTTCAGGTAGACTGGCTATTTCCTCTTCATTTGTTTGGTCTGGTGGGTTTTTACCTTCCTCTTTCCTCTGCTGTGTGTTTCTCTGTCTTCTCATTTTGCTTAGCTTACTGTGTTTGGGGTCTCCTTTTTGCAGGCAGTTGGTTCATAGTTCCCGTTTTTTTTTCGTGTCTGCCCCCAGTGGCTAACATTGGTTCTGTGGGTTGTGTAGGCTTCCTGTTGGAGGTTACTAGTGCCTGTGTTCTGTTGGATGAGAGAGACTGGATCTTGTCTTTCTGGTGGGCAGAACCGTGTCGATGGTGTGTTTTTGGGTGTCTGTGACCTTATTATGATTTTAGGTAGCCTCTCTGTTAATGGGTGGGGTTGTTTTCCTGTCTTACTAGTTGTTTGGCATAGGGTGTCCAAAACTGTAGCTTTCTGGTTGTTGAGTGGAGCTGGGTCTTAGCGTTGAGATGGAGGTGTCTGGGAGAGCTTTTGCTGTTTGATATTCTGTGGAGCCAGGAGGTCTCTGGTGGACCAATGTCCTGAACTCAGTTCTCCCACAGCAGAGGCAAAAGCCTGACACCCGGCCAGAGCACCAACACCCTGTCAGCCACATGGCTCAGAACAAAAGGGAGAAAAAAAAGAAAGAAAGAAAAAAATGATAAAATAAAATAAAGTTATTTAATTAAAAAAATATTAAAAATAAATTAAAGAGTCAAAAAATAAAGAAAGAAGAGAGCAACAATCCAATAAACAAATCCATCAATGATAATAAGCACTAAAAACTATACTTTAAAAAAAATGGAACTACAGAACTTTAGGACAAATGGTAAAAACAAAGCTATACAGACAAAATCATACAAAGAAGCATACACATTCACACTCACAAAAAGAGAAAAAGGAAAAAAAAAATATATATATATATATATCTGTATACAAAAAAAAAGGAAAAGAGCAACCAATTCAATAAACAAATCTACCAGTGATAATAAACTCTAAATACTAAACTAAGATAAACATGAAAACAGAAAGAGATTAGATGCAGAAAGCAAACCTCAAGTCTACAGTTGCTCCCAAAGTCCACCACCTCAATTTTGGGATGATTCATTGTCTATTCAGGTATCCAGAAATGCAGAGTACATCAAGTTGATTGTGGAGATTTAATCCGTTGCTCTTGAGGCTGCTGGGAGAAATTTCCCTTTCTCTTCTTTGTTCGCATAGCTCCTGTGGTTCAGCTTTGGTTTTGGCCCCCTTCAGGCTGTGTTCATGCAGCCAACCCCAGTCCTCTCCCTGGGATCTGACCTCTGAAGAAGCCAGAGCCTGAACTCCCAACCCCCACCCATCCAGGCTGGTGGGTGAGCAGATAAGCCTCTCAGGCTGGTGAGTGCTGGTTGGCATGGATCCTCTCTGTGGGAGTCTCTCCGCTTTGCCCTCTGTATCCCCCTTGCTGTGCTCTCCTCCGTGGCTCCAAAACTTCCCCCTACCACCATCCCCTGTCTCCGCCACTGAAGGGGCTTCCTAGTGTGTGGAAACTTTTCCTCCTTCACAGATCCCTCCCAGAGGTGCATGTCCTATCCCTATTTTTTGTCTCTGTTTTTTATTTTTTCTTTTGCCCTACTCAGGTTCTTGGGGAGTTTCTTGCCTTTTGGGAAGTCTGAGGTTTTCTGCCAGTGTTCACTAGGTGTTCTGTAGGAGTTGTTCCACATGTAGGTGTATTTCTGATGTATTTTGGGGGAGGAAGGTGATCTCCGTATCTTACTCCTCTGCCATTTTGAAGGTCTGTCTTCTTTTTATTAAGCCGTGTTTTGTATATACCCGGAATATCAATTCTTTTTCAGATATATGTATTATAAAACATATGCTCCCTTTTAATTTTTGTGAACTCTCTTTTCTCTCTCTTCTTCAGATTTGATGAATTTTTATTTTTTTTATTTTCAAATTCACTACCCCTTCCCTTACTAATCTGCTTTCTGTTCCTAAGACCATCTAACAAATATTTATTTCAAATGTTGTATTTTTCATTTATAGTAATTTCAATTTTCTTTTTTAATATTTTTTATTTCTCTTCTAAAATTTCCTATAGTTTTATTCCTTACAGGAGTACTTCATCTCAAGAAGCATATTTATAATACCCGCCTTCAAATTTTGTTTCTAATAATTCCAACAACAGGGTCATCTCAGATTAATATCTGAGATTTTTTTCAATGAGTTCTTAAGTGAAAATATCAAGGCACAAGATTAAATGTGTAGTGTGAAGAGGATACATGAAAAAGCTATTTTTCCATAAATAACATATATGTAATGCATAGAGAAATGTCAGGAAGGATATGCAGAAAACTGTAACTATTAATTAGCTGCAGATGAAGGAGAAAGACTGAAATGGTCATTTAACTTCATGCTTTGTTCTCTTATGTATAATGAGAATCTACTCATATATTATTTGTATAATTAAGAAACAAAACTCACCCAGCATTCGTGAGCACTCCCACTGCTCTTTCCTCTAGGTTTCCTGATGCTCAGATACGTTTTGCTTTAGTCGATAATCTCAACTCCTATTATGTGCCTCACCCCTTGTTTGATAGTTATGTTTGTAGTGACTTAGCCAGTTCTGACCTCTTCCTCAATACAGTCCCCATATATATTTATTTTATTTATTTTTTTTATTGTCATATAGTTGATTTACAATGTTGTGTTAGTTTCAGGTGTACAGCAAATGATTCAGTTTTACATATATATATAACTGAATATTTATATATATAATATATATAACTGAATATATATATAATATATATATAACTGAATATATATATAATACATATATAATTGAAAATATATATATTCTTTTTCAGATTATTT
Source organism: Balaenoptera musculus (assembly GCF_009873245.2). Classification (NCBI taxonomy): domain Eukaryota; kingdom Metazoa; phylum Chordata; class Mammalia; order Artiodactyla; family Balaenopteridae; genus Balaenoptera; species Balaenoptera musculus. The sequence continues at coordinate 19,214,449 of NC_045797.1, forward strand.
TCCCTTATAAGTTATTAAAAAATATTGAGTATAGTTCCCTGTGCTATACAGTAGGTCCTTGTTGGTTATCTATTTTATATATAATAGTGTGTATATGTTAATCCCAAACTCCTCTAATTTATCCCTCCCCTACAACATTTCCCCTTTGGTACTCATAAGTTTGTTTTCGAAGTCTGTGAATCTGTTTCTGTTTTGTAAATAAGTTCATTTCAATAATTTTTTTTTAGATTTCACATATAAGTGATATCATATGACATTTGTCTTTCTCTGACTGATTTACTTCACTTAGTATGATAACCTCTAGGTCCACCCATGTTGCTGCAAATGGCATTATTTCATTCTTTTTTATGGCTGAATAATATTCCATTCTGTATATATACCACATCTTCTTTAACCATTCATCTGTCAATGGACATTTAGGTTGCTTCCATGTCTTAGCTATTGTGAATAGTGCTGCAATGAGCATTAGGGTGCATGTATCTTTTAGAATTATGATTTTCTCCAGATATATGCCCAGTAGTGGAATTGCAGGATCATATGGTAGCACAATCTCCATATATAATTTTGGGCAAGATGTTCTTGAAATGACTCATCCTACGGTGACCAACTAGTTCTGGTTTGCCTGGGACTTATCTAGTTTTAGCAGTGCATGTTTGCTCATCTTATACCACACCCTTCCCTTAGTACCTGTATCTCCAATAGCTTCATGTCAAGGATGTTAGTAATGATATCTTAGTAGAAAATCATTTAAAAAAACATTAAATACCTCTTCTTCTTTGGAGACATTCTCTATTTCTTCTTCTGTCACTATTTTATGATACATATCATGACGCATTCTGCATCAGTTTGCAACCCAGCAAAGTTTGCTTGTCTTACTTGCTCTAATATTTCACAAATAAATCAAAGATTTGTAAAGTGAGTGCCCTGGAGGATACATTTATAAAGTTCCTGTTTACTGTGTGTCTGTATGCATGAGTTGGAACTAGAATGACCCCATGAACCAGTGATAGTAATGGAAAGAAAGATGGAAAATATCCTGCCATGTAGAAATAATAGCTTTTGCCAAAATGACTTTTTGTTGAAATCCACTTCTGCCAAGTTTCCTCACCTATAAAATGCTTTGACATGAATTTGGCCCCCAGAAACCTGAAAACCTACCTCTGTGTTCCCTGGCTTCTTCTTAGAAAGGTGAAATGTCAGGTACAAATGAGGTGACAAGAAGTCCCCTTTAAGTAAAACTTTAAGTAAGTTTTTTCAGTAAGGAATGTTTGACATCCTGTTTAGTTAGAAGTAGAAATGTGTTGTTCTTTTTTAAGCTTTCAGTTACATTCATTCTTTCAATAAGTTCTCAATAAGTGTTTACTGTTTTTCTGGCTTGTGCTAGATGCTAAAGATATAACAATAAATATGATTAACATGGTTCCTAACCTTCAAGTAACTAAAGTTTAGTGAGGGAAACAAGCTTTTAACAAGCAGTTATAATATGGTGTGGTAATTAGGCTAATATGCCACAATACAGGGTATATTTTAGTACCCATAGAGGGGCACCAAATTCATACTCCAGCAGACCAATCTTCATATGCAGAACAGAATATTTGGGATGGAAAGTAATTAATGATCAGATTATTCTGTGTTCCACAGAGAAATGGAATAAATAGGATAAAAGAAAGGAGGGGGTGTGGAGAGAGAAAAAGAGTGAGAGAGAGAGAGAGATTTACCATAAAGAACTGGCTCACACAATTATAGAGGCTGAAAAGCCCAAGATCTGCAATTTGCGGGCTGGAGACCTAGGAGAGCCAGTGGAGGGGGTAGTTCCAATCTGAGCCCAAAGCCCTCTAAACAAGAAGAGCCAATGGTGTGAGTTCTAGTTCAAGTCCAAATCCAAAAGCAGTAGAAGACCAATGTCTTAGTCCAAAGACAATCAGGCAGAGAGAATTTTTTTCTTACTCAGCCTCTTATCTATTCAGACCTTCAGTGGATTAGATGAAGCTCACTTACATTGGGGAGGGCAATTTATTTTACTCAGCCTGTTGATATAAATATTAATCTCATCCAGAAACACTCTCACAGACATACACAGACATATTGTTCAATCAAATATCTGGACTCCCTGTGGTCCGGTCATGTTGACACATAAAATTGACCACCACAGTGACCATGTGGCTCCAATATCTTGTTTTACTAATGAAGCCTGGGTAGGTAATGTAACTTGGCCAAGGACACAAGAGGTTGGACAGCAAGGTTCCTGCTTCCAGTCTATTGCCTGGTCCATGGGACCACAGGACAAGATTGTTTTTAGTATCATGTCCTCTGTGGTTAAAGAGTTCCTGACCTACACAGATTCTACTTCCTTAGTGGTCACCCAGAGCTTGCCTCTCTTGACAGAGCCCATGTTATACACCAAGGGTAATGTTTTTTACCCTCATCAAATGATGAATTCTAATTCCTCATGACATTGATTTCTGAATGAAACTTAGTATCTAATTCACTTGTTCTTAACCAGGGGTGCATCTCACAAGGAACTGGGTTTTTTTTTTAAATATATATTCCTGATCATAGGGTTCCCTTGCCTTCATTCCCCATCTACCCTCTCAGGACAGAAGTCTGGGTTTCTCCAGATGAGATAGGGGTTGGAGACAGGTACTGGCTTCTGCTCTGATCCTGCCATCCAAAGATAGAGGTCCTCCCAGCAGTCAGTTCTCCAGCAGGCTCCAGGCTGGCTCAGGTGTGAAACACAAAGGAAAAAAAAAAATAATTTGGTGTAAGTCTGATAGGCCTTTCAAGTACCCTTTCAAAGATACTACAGAGCAGGTCACTACCTCCACTGGCATATATGGTTGGCTCTAATGAAAAACTTGTAAGATTTGTAAATAGTTCTTGCTGAAGAAATGTTGGATCCATAAAGCTTCAACACTTTAGCATTTGTGCTCAAAGTCCTACTATGTTTTCTCTGCCTTCAAGATGAATTACTTTCTTACTTTATGTGCTTCTACAACAGGTAACTGTAAACACTTTCCTAGTAGCCAATTTAATAGTCAGTAATGAGACTTCCCTGGTGGCACAGTGGTTAAGAGTCTGCCTGCCAATGCAGGGGACACGGGTTCGATCCCTTGTCCAGGAAGATCTCACATGCTGTGGAACAACTAAGCCTGTGGGCCACAACTACTGAAGCCCACGCACCTAGAACCCGTGCTCCACAAGAGAAGCCACCACAATGAGAAGCCCGAGCACCACAAGGAAGAGTAGCCCCTGCTCCCCACAACTAGAGAAAGCCTGGGTGCCACAACGAAAACTCAACACAGCCAAAAATACATTACAAACAAAAAATAGTCAGTGATCATTACCTTCTGTCATGATGATTCAACATGAGCAGAGTTGTTCCCCTACTGGGATTCAGACATATCTGGACATTTCAGAAAACTTGCTCTGATGAGCTTAACAGAAATTTGTTCATATGCAGATGGAGAAGATTGTTCTTCCTGTTTGGCAGAAGAGGCGTGACTAGCAGACCTGTGGCACTAGTAGAAGTGTTCAGGATCATGTATGCATTGGCTTCTAGGAACTTCAAGTAAAATTTGAGGATGAGACTCTGCAAGAACTGGAGAATCTGGGGCAGTGCTTTGAAATCAATATATTATTTAAGCAGGGCCTCGTAGGCAGAATAATGGCCCTCCAGAGATGCTCACATCCTTGTTCCAGAGCCTGTGAATGAATATGTCACCTTACATGGCAACAAGGAATTTACAAATGTGATCTTAGATTATGCAAACGAGCTCAGTCTAATCACACAAGTACTTCAAAGCAGAGGACCTTTCCCTGCTATAATCAATCAGAGAGAGGTGTTATAGCAGGAGAAGTGTCAGAGAAATGCAAGGTTTCTGGCTTTGAAAATACAGGAAGGTCCCATGAGCCAAAGAATGTGGGCAGGCTCCAGAAGCTGAAAAAAGCAAGGAAATGGAATCTCCCCATGAACCTCTAGAAAGGAATACAGACCTGCAAACACCTTGATTTTAGCCCAGTGAGACCTATGTCAGAACTCACAGATCCAGAACTTTAAGTTAATAAATTTGTATTGTCCAAGCTACTCAGTTAATGGTAATTTGTTACAGCAGCAATAACAACAACAACAACAAAAAATCCCTAATACAATGTCTTTAACCAAGAAAAGTTATTTTATGTCAATAATTAGATCTATTCAGGACTAAGATAAAACTACTGAAAGACTCCCCTCTCTTCATAAAAGAAAACTCCCTGTGCTGTTTTTTGTTTTTTGTTTTTAATTAATTAATTAATTTATTTTTATTTTTGGCTATATTGGGTCTTTGTTTCTGTGCGAGGGCTTTCTCTAGTTGCGGCAAGCGGGGGCCACTCTTCATCTCGGTGCACGGGCCTCTCACTATCGTGGCCTCTTTTGTTGCGGAGCACAGGATCCAGACGCGCAGGCTCAGTAGTTGTGGCTCACGGGCCTAGTTGCTCCGCGGCATGTGGGATCTTCCCAGACCAGGGCTCGAACCTGTGTCCCCTGCATTAGCAGGCAGATTCTCAACCACTGCGCCACCAGGGAAGCCCCCTGTGCTGTTTTTATAAACTTTTCCAAGTTGTTTTGAGTGCTTTGAATTTAACCCGACTGCAGAATTTAACTTCTCATGCTTGACATCTCTAATCACAAAGCAGAGGCTGTGGCCTCCACTCCTGTACTTTCCAACCAGAACACCAGGTAGAACTGCTCCAGATCTCATCCACACTTGTGATGGAGTTGAACTGATGTCATAGACAAACAGAACAGTTTTGAACCAACTGCCTTCAGGTGGTTGTTCTGAAACCAAGGATTAAACAGAATTATTCATGCTGAACTGGGAATATGAGAGCAGGAAGCTCCATGGTGGGTGGGAAGTTACATAGAGAGCCCAGTTATTCTCTACTGACTGACTTATGTATGTCCTGCTTGGTGTAAACAACTTTTTCTAGGGGTGTCATGTGTGCCCTCTGGAATTCCACTTCTTGTGGAATGCTTCAGGTCAGCTTACTGGTCAGAGTTGGGCTGTGCCTGAGTTGATGCCTCAAGCCAGGTAAAAAGCTTAATACAGAAACTTAAGGAGAAATTCACCTAGCTTTCAAGATAGTTCTTTATAGTTAATGGAATTTGTTTTAACTGGCTAAATCCTGGACTCCAAAGGGCATAACTGAGGTTACTCCTGAATGGTGGTCTCACCTTGGTGCATGAGATTCTATTGATAATAATTTTACTGTAAAGACATGTTGGCGAAGGGACAAGGGGGTGGACAGTTCAGAAGAGTCAACATAGTAGACATGAGGCTGTTATCATTAAAAGAGCCAACACTGGTCCTTGTTAGCATCTGGGAACTTGGCACTTAAACCACACCCTTGTTGATAAGAGTAGGAGTAGCTCAATGTACCTAGATTGTTTGTACAAACAAAATGGTTTATGCTAATATCTGTTTTACTTCTATGATTCTGAAATTTTGGTACATGTTGGGGAGAGAAGCCTACGTGACCAGTCCTTGATAAAAACCTTGGGTACTGAGTCTCTAATGAGGTTTCCTGGGAAGAAACATTACACACATCTTGTGTTTTCTCTGCTGGAGAAAGAGCATACGTAATATATTCCATCACTGAAGGGAGACAAAATCAGAGCCCTGTTCATAGATTTCTACAGATTCCACTTGTGTTTGTTTCCTTCATTGACCTATTGTGTTTCCCTCACTCATGTAATAAATCTTATCTATGAGTTCAGCTACAGGGAGAGTCCTGTGAGTCCTTGCAGAAAATCACTGGATGAGTGGGTGATCTCGAGAACCCCATTACAAAAAGCATATGCATATATGTGTGTGCCTGCATAATCAAAACTGAATTAAATAATGTATGTAAAATCACATAATCATATAACCATTTATATGTATATATAACTATTTAGGCTTTGCTATACATACTTTGTCAGAGCCATTCAGACACTAATATTCCCTAATGGATTAGGTCACTGAATGGCTTCTATGGCTATGAAGACAAGTACAATTTTTCAATAAGTTTTATTTTTGGTGAGAGAAATAATTTGAAAAATTATTTAATGACTTAATAAATATAGTTTGGGCATCTACCAGGTGCCATGCATTAGGCTACATAGTCTGAAATGATGGAAAAATTACTTAAAACTACTACAAATAATTGAATCAATAGGATAAAGGTACACATGTACACACGTATAAATATAGATGGATTTGCATCATTGTCATTTAAATTTTACATAACAATCAGAAAGAGAGAGACAAAGATTTAAACAGAGGTAAATTCACACATTTTTGTATTCAACATTCAATTCATATCATTTGGCTTAGAGTATAATGGAGATGAAGACATGAATCTGCTCTTCCTAAGCTGTCCTCTGTACCCATGGGCCTTTTATAGTGTTAGCGACTCACCCTGCTGAATATCATTTTACAATTTTCACATAAGTCATAGCCCCTAAACCTAAGCCAGCTTCCTTAGTTGGTATTCAATCAAAGCAATTCTTTCAGGGTTAATTATATCTCTATGCTATTGTCTCCTAATATGACAACTTTAGAAACTTAACTCTCAAGTAAGATGTTTCAACACTTGTGTAAACATGCATTCCTCACAAGGCCCCTGAATTCCCAAAACTTCCTCTCTAGTTGTAAGACACCAGCACAGAAAACATTTAAATAACAAGGAAAGTGATAATATGTTCCATAATTGAAAATGTGGTCAAAGTGCTCTATTGAAGTTCAGACAATAGGGAGATTTACTCTTGCCATGCTGACCAGCAAATACCATGATGGAGGAGTCTAGCACATAAGCTTCTGTGCTGTTTTATTTCTCATGTGTAATATGCAACTTATATGTTAATTGAATTTGTTTTACATTTTAACCTGTACTTAAAATGTTTGAGAAGCTACCATGTGTCATGTGCTGAACTAGTTTCTTTGTAGACAGCACATAAACAACACTATTAGATAATAATAATAATAATTATATAATATAATATAATAATTATATTGTCGACTGAAAAAAGAGGTACAACCTGAGAGTTGTGAGTTCAGTTCTATCTGGGGCAAAATGAGGACTTTAGTCCAGCAGACAGCATTTCAGATAGCTCTGAGAAACTGCTCTCAAGAGGCAGGGGGGAAGGTCAGTATATATGTGATTTTGGTGAATGGGATGTAAATGCAATCAAGCACACACTTTTGCAGAAGGTTGGGGCTAGTCTCATGAAGGTTACTGCTAGTCATGAGGAGGAGACATCACCATGAAAGATTTTAGTGCTTTTCTAGATATGAGGAGAGGCAAGAATTGGGCTTATAAAATTTTCTCTTGTAAATATCTAACTATCTGAAGGACTGTTCAGCCAGTTTTTCCCAGAGCACAGAGTGCCACATTCCTGATCTCCACCCTGAACTCCTTTCAGGGAGTGTTGAAGATCAGAGGTCACAGCAGCTTGTGATTTAATCCTTGTAAAGGCAGATGGCAAGTGCCAACCTTTAGTTTGCAATATTTTATTAATATAATTATTAATAATTATATAAATATGAATTATATATAAATTTACATTATTAAATATTGTTAAAATATAAATTTATAATTATATAAATATAAATTAATTAAAATATATAATTAATATGTTAATATATAATAAAAGATATTAATATAAAAGTTAATTATTATTATAAAATAGAATAATTTAATTGTTTTTATTGTTATTACTTTATTCCCACACCACAGTATTTGTGGAGTGGTTAGACTCTGCAAGACTCATCTCTGGCCCTGTTCATTGAGAAGTGAGTTTACGTGTAGGTAGAGGGAGACTAACTGGCTGCCTATGTCCTGCAGTTTATAATTTCTGGAATGATATTTATAGCCCCAAGGGAACTCAGCTACTCCCACAAGTATAATCTCAGTTCATTCTCAAAATCCTCTAACATTAGTGATTTTTCCATTTAGTATAAAACTTTGATATTTTTACCAATCTGATGCAAATCACCTTGAGTGTCATAGTTATTTGTACCAAAATATGAAGGAAGAATCCGAGTGGTTGTCTTGAAATTAATGCTAGAAAAAAGAGTTGAAGAGCTATGAGTACCTGGAGGTAGGTATGATCTGGCTTTGTCAAATAAGGAATGGGAAGGAAAGAGCAAATCTGGGGCCTCCAAAAGCTCTTTCTCTCGGTTTACATTTACCAAGAGTTTCCTTGCTTAAAAACAAATGTGGTTAGAATTTTCAATGGATGCAACTTAAAAAAAAAAAAAAAATGAAAGGTAGGCTGAAATAAAATAATAAATGTCAAGAAGATGATGGATTCATGAGGAGCCCTTAATCCAAATGGTACCAAATTCCATTTATCTGAAATGATTCACAGTCAGGATTACCAGACTGTAACAGGTGGCTACTTTTAAGTACAGATGCTAAATGTCATACCTGCAGATGGTTCATCAGTAGAATATGTAAAAAAAAAATCTTAATTATATATTATGTAGCCTTTTCATAAAAAATTAAAAGATAGGCATTCATTATGCTTGTTTGAGTTATATCACTGAGTACAGATGCTGTTATGAGTTAGCTGGTGCTTTAATCAAAACAAGTATCAGTGGATCAATTTAATGATATGAAGATTCTGACTTCAGGTTGGAAAGTTTCTAGCAGTGCAAATTTCTTGCAGTTTCCTGATTTATGCATCAAAGTAAAGGACTCTCCCCCACCAAAATCCCACATCGATATGTGTTAAACAAAGAGATACTCAGCTAGTCTTCCTTAAATAGAAGCATTCCAGATTAGCTTGGAATTCTCCTGGAAGCATATCACACCTAAAGCCTAAAGCTGGAAACATTTAATCCCTCACATGGGCTTCGGAATCATTGTGGAAGGTTTATCAAAGAACATAGGTCATTCATGAACACATGCATTTTATATTCAAATTATTTTTTGTTTTAGTGTCATTGGCCAGTTTATACAATGGACATTGCTAGAATGACAACTACAGCCAAATAACAAATCCACGCCCAAAGATGGAGCTTTAATGAGAAGTATGTGCATGAAAAAAAAAAAAAAAGTTGGAGCTTCAATTCAGTTTAGCACATTGAAAAACTGTCTCAGACTTTGAATGTGATTCCCCATACAGACAGCTCTCCAAATATTTTGAGTCTCGCCAACACCACCTGGATTATATGGCCCTTGGTGATAGTAATAGTGTATTTGTTAAATTATTATTCTCATTACTTGATCAATTCACATACCACTTCATCTTCATGATAAAATGATGTTCAAACCCTACTGACAATAGTGTTAAATTCTCTACATCCATTTCCTTATCTTTCCAATAATGAATGGCATGCTACTGTTTAGGGGTGTGTGTGTGTGTGTGTACCCATGTGCTCTATCTTTGAACATATTTCACGTAACTAAGAGTGCCATATAAATGCAAGGTTCACTATGACTGGTTTTGACACAAAATCAAATCCAAGGGAAACTCCTTAGATCTCTGAACAAGCTGATTCTCAAGAAGGAAGCAACCCTGCCAAGAATTAGGTACAAATGACTGGGAATTTCTGCAAGTGAAGTTCTTTCTTTTTGTCCTCTTTTTAGTTAAAATAAGAAAGCAAACAAATAAAATCCTGTATATTTAATTATGATGATATAAATTACATAATTGCAATAAAAAGTAAAACAGTACAAGAGCTAAAACTGGAAAGTAAAAGTACTTCAACCTCCTCATTCCCACCTCTCAGCAGAACCACTATAAACTGTTTCTTGCATATACTCCTTATAACTTTCTTTGCAAAAGCAAGTGCACATATTTACATATATATATACATATATTTATAAATCTTTCCTTTACACATATAGCAGGATGCCTTACCAGAAGAAGCACGTGCCCAAATTTAAATTTGGTATTTTTATTCTTATTTGGCAAGAGAAATACACCGGTGTAAACAGATAATCACCTTATAATCACAAACAATAGGTAAATGCACAGTGAATCATCTCATTGTCCAAGGAAGTGGGGTATAGTAAGACTTCTTATGCCCCATCACCTTAGTAGTCATGAAACAAGACTGGTTTTCTAGGTCCATGAGATGACAAACTCCAAATCCTTTGTCAGCATAGCCCTCTGAGTTTGGCTTATTCCTGAGGAACTTGTAGTGAATTTAAAAGAAAAGAGCTAGACCATAATAACCGCAACTTGGGGAAGTCCGGCTTATCACTGTTGAGGAAGAGGGATTGGATTTCGTGAAGACCCCTGGGGCTGCTGCAGGTATCCACACAAGCTTGTGCTCATAGATGCCATAGGCAAGCTTTGCTTGTTGAATTCTGCTTGTCCAGCCTTTAAGTGTGATAATAGCGAACTAAATGAACTCATGTTTTCACGGTCTGACCCGTGTAGACTAAATCAGCTCAAGTATTCTTAGGACTTCAAGTTGGGGAGGAATAGAGAAGAGCAAAGGCATTCGAAAGGGAAATCTTGAACCTTATTCTTATAGGATTTGTGAAGGGCTGCACAAATAATTTATATAAATGAAATAAGATTTCTACTTCACTGTTATGTTACAGAGAACTCTACCATGAATGTAAGTAACAACAGGGATCTGTTCATTTTGACCTATTGTTAATTCTCTTAACAAATTATATGCATGTTAGCTAGTTTAAAATTTTAAAGTTCTATCCATGTTTGTATAACAAATTTGGGTTATTATATTCAGATCATATCAACTTTCTTTTCTCCCTTCAAACATCTCCAGTATCTTTTCCCATTAGCACATGCTGCAAAATATTCTCAATTGCTACAAAATATTCACATTTTACAAAAGTATCATGAATTACTTTTAAAATGTCTGACTGTCATTTTCTTTGCGCATACAAAATAATGCGGTAATAGCTATGCCTATACATGTGTTTAGGTCAATGTAATTCACAGATCGAATCCCCAGCAGATGAATTTTTGGTCAAGAGATGAGACTCTTTCAATTTGATAACTATTGCCAAATGGCACTCCGAATGCTATCCATTTATACACCTAGCAATGATGTATGAGAATCAGGATTTCTTTGTAAGGAAAATGACCCATTACAGATGTGTCTCAAAGTTCTGGATGATGTTACTTAAGGTCAAGACCACCCATCTTAAAAACCCTCCACTCCCACCCCCACAAAGCACTAACTCAAATCAATTCTTTCTGCATAGTAAAGAGACTAAGTGGACATTTTCTCCTTAAGTCCCTACCTCTGAGGGACAAATTTAGCTCAAAAGTATATTTTTTTCATATAAAAGCAGTAGCCAATTTTCTTTTGAGCACCTTACACTCACAATTTTGCAGGCACAAATGTCAAGGAGGTGTGTGGTACACCTGCTGATTCACACTTCTGTCAGAGAAAAACACTTCAAAGCAGCCAAAGGTGCTGGCCCAGTTTCACTTGCACCCCATACTTTCTCCTCTACTCCCCCTTAACACCTCCACACACAGATGCTGCTCACACTTTCTAATTTGTGACACCTCAATTTAATCCTGCCAATTCATTTACTTTTCACACAGGCATGAGATACTGACATCACCAAGAAAGAAACAGCTCTTGGAGAGGTGATGTATTTCCAGAGGCTATACAAACAGGAGTAGAGGACAGTTTCAGAATACTTGCACAGACAAAACTTTTATTCTTTAGATCAAATTTGACCAAAATGACCTTCTTCAAATCCATCCACATTTACCTGCTTCAGCTGTAATCATTGTCCATGTCACATGCTTTCTTTTCCACATGGGATCTTCCCCTTTCTTGATGATAATCAAAAGAGTAGCTATCATTTGTGTAAGAGAGTGTATAAAAGAGATTTGGGGCAATGCTACTGGGCTTTCTGTTTAAGAAAGTGAGTCTGGAATGAAGATCATTTCACCTGTCTTTGACTTGAAGTTTTTGACATCATTGTAGCACTATTGAACTTTTTACCAGATTGCTACACCAGAATTCCGGAGTCTGATTGCTAGTGTTTGAATTCATAATAATCCTTACTATATCTAGGATATTAGGGAGTTACTTTATTCGTGGTCAGACAAAACTTTGGGTATTGGGCATATTGAATGAAATATACATGTTTGCTGCTCATGTGGAATTTATGTCATGGGAGTGAAGGCATAAAATTAATGAGTAATTAATACAAAGAAAAGAACATGAAGAAAATAAAATAATATAATATGATAGTTTGGTCTAGGGTCTGTAGAGAGAAACATTAGAGTGGTAATGGAAAGCATCTTTAAAGAGGTACCATTTGAGCTGACGCCAGAGTGATGAGGCATATGAAGAACATGGAAAAAAGAATACCAAGCAGATAAAATACCTCTAAGCTGGGAATGAGCTTGGTATATTAAACATATATATTTTTAAATGGCCATTTCAACTGGAGTATGATGAGCAAGGGTTAAAGGGAGATGGCATGATATCATGTCTGAGGAACAGTTGGGCCAGCTCATAGGCCGCAGTGAGGAAGGACTCATATTATCAGCTCCAACCGGAACAATTTGGTGAAACCTGCATTTTCTCTTGCCTTAGAACATTTTTAGTCCACATTCTCCATGATTAATGTGGAAGCTTTCTGCCTTTGAACGTTTACCTTCCTTACCTATTTATTCTAGACATGGGGTCTAATCCAAGTGAAGTTTTAGTACCAATAGATGATAGATCCCTCTGGAAAGTCTTCATCTTCGTTGGCTGATACCATAGAGCACAATATGCCAAGAATCTACAAAAAGTTAACAATTTGATGATACTTCTGAAAATGTTTTTGCCAAAGAAAAGCACATATCCAAGTCCAAGTTCAAGTGGTGGAGAAATAAATTCTACACTCCACATCTTAATGAAGGGAACTACAAAATCACATTGCAAGGATACCTGCATACAGGGATGACATAAATTCGTGGCTATTTTTCATCATCTGCCACACTTTTAGAGCAATAATGTCTAATAACAAAAATGATGATAGCAAATGGCATTTTCCTCATTTAACTTTAATAATAATTATTTTAATTTTAACTATAGTGTATGATATTGGCTATAGGATAGAATATTCACCTTTAAAATATCTTTTCTTTGTGTGTGTTTTTTCTTTTACAATTCTGTTCTTCTCCTCCTTCTATGATTACTATGTCTTCTATGGCTTTTATGTTTCTAAATTTGACTCTTTATCTCACTCTTCCTTCTACTTCACTAAATATGGATATCTACTTAATTCTTTTCTTGGCCTTCCCCCTACATATCTTTTTTGAAGAGTTCTCATACACCTCAATGCTTTACATATCTTATCTATGAAATAATTTCTAAATATTCACCTGCTTTTCAGATATACTCTGATATCCAATTTTCTAAATTACTTGATAGACATTTCCACTTGTGTAGTGTTCTATTAATTAAAACAGAACAAGTATAAAAAATATATTAATTTACCTTACTCACTTTGTTCTGGGTCATTATGTCCAGAAGCTGAAATTTAAACTTTACTCAAATTATTTTCTCTTCCACTGTAGAAACTATTTTTTCTGTCCTTCATTTATATACAAATTCACCTACTAAGAACTGATCAAAGGACCTACTTCTTTGTGTCATTATTGGAATAGACAGCCAATGGAGCTGAACTACATTAGAACAACAATATATGAGCTCCTGAATTTGATATCCTCAGAAATTTCCTGGTCTAAATTCTAACCAATCTTTTCATATTTAACCTTCCTTTCATTTATTGGAAATACCACAATATCTTTTGAATAATATCTATTCCCATTTTTTACTTTTAACCTGGTAAGAGCTTGTTTCTATTGTTTTCAACCTAAGAATTCTAGCTGATTTAACAATTATTACTAAACAAGTCATACATTCAATAGATTCTCAGAGACAATATAATATATTCTCTTAGGTTGGAGTTTAAAAATAGGTGAAATGCAATAAGAATCTTATTTATATAGCAAGGATAAGAAAGTGATAGTCCATGATCAGTGACTCTTACTTGTGTGAACCTAAGATGAGGTCATCACTGGAGGTTAAGACTGAGGAGATAAGGTGGGTGCTCCCATACTGCCAATTTAAGGACAATGAGGTGAAAAAGAAAAATAGAAATTCAAGATGGAATGGCTGATTCTAAATGGCATTGGATAACTGGACAAGAGAAATCTAACTTTAACCTCAAATCCTTCCCTCAAGTCGGGAACTGAAACTGAGCAAGTATGTGACATTACTTAAATAATTTCTTATTTCTTACAACTACAAAGCTGACATTCCTGAAAACCAAGGTCACAAAGTTGTTCTGTGGGTTAATGAATTACAACTCCAGTTGAATGCACAACATTGTCAGATCTCTTATATGAAAGTCAAGATCCTGAATTTTTTTTAAAGTTATAACCTAATAATTGTAATCAGGATTTCTTGGAGGACCCAGAGGACTTCTAAAATTCTTTCCAAAAGAATTGCCTTGCTTGAGGAAGTCATGACCCTCTTTTCACTTGGAAACAAAAATTTGCATTCAAAATTGTGTGCAGAGTGAAAAGCAGAATCAAAGCTCTATCTAGAAAAAAATAAAGTAATTCACTAATTGTATGATTTAAAAATAGTGGATAATTGATTTAGTGGATGATTAATCAAGGAAGAAAGGGCATAATTTTTAATCAGGCTCAATTTATTGATATATCTGCACTTATAGGAGATTCTACATTACATAAGGTATTGAGGCATTTGGTTGTTTTTTAACAGTTTGCTAGATCATAATTTATGGTTAGCCAACATAAGTGACTTATAAGGCCAGAGATAAATTGGCATAATGTAGGCAAAGATATTTAAATGCTTGCAAAAACAGGAATGGTGTGCTTCCTGCCTTCTTTCACTTTTTTTTCACTATGTTATCTGACAGTTTTCAGAATACTTCTATTTTCCTTATCATCAGGAATAAATTGATGTAGAAAACACCAAAATATTTATAAAATTATTTATAGCCATTTTCTGTTGGCCAGAAATGTTGGTAGGAAGGTTTGCAGTTAAAATTGGACACCTCTTTTCAGTAGAACTGAGAGAAGATTGTGAAATGGAGGTGGAAGCAATTAACCTCTAGAAAAAAAATGGATCTTTTCAGCATTATAGGCATAGCTGATAATGGGACTTAACTATGGTGTTTAAGTACAGATATGATCACATAAATATATTTTAGGAAATAGTTTGATCCATGGAAATCTCTATTTGTGGTTAACATATCATAGGTAACTGAGGAAGAATATTAACAGACAGCCCATAAAGGTTTTACTTAATTTATTCATCTAAAACTACTTTGGTTACAATACTCAACTAATTCCTAAGCCTGAGTAAGGTCAAAGACACTAAGCCTTGAATGAAGTTAGTGTTTGTCACTTACAATCAATGACCTTCATTTGACATAATCACCTTATGCACCATTTTTGGCTGAAAAGATATTTCCTCAGTCTCATCTGGTGATTCCCACTTGGTCATCTGATGAATTAGTCATCCACAGAGTCTTCTTCTGCAGGGTCTGAATAGGAAGTGAGGAGCTGTCTATTCCACTACAGAATTATCATATAATAAGTACATCATTAGCCTAAGAAACCATAGAATCCTAGGATTTAGAGAAAAAAATAATTAGATCATAGATTTTGGTAAAAATTGGTGTACTTGTGTGCAAGAGATGAAAATTAAACTGTACATGCTATCAGGGAAAATTGCCAACATTTATTGCTTCTTCTAGATACTGGAGAATAAACAAAGAAATATATTAATACTTGGTTTCACTATAAGCAAGTAATATGGCTGACAGTTATTTGTGAGAACTATTTACTATTAGTAGCATATTACCATATGCACAATAACTGTTATATGTAATATGAGTATGTGCCAGATTAATTTTGAAAATTTTTATTTGATTATAATTCTAAACTCTGCTCCTTGTGTTCAGTTTTCTGTTGCTAGGCTGGCATATCACCTGATCACAGTGTAAAAAACAGAAAAGAACATTTAATGTAACATTTTATAAATGTTTGCTAAAAGAAATATGTGTTTTTTCCCCATAACATAGACATCAGAGGTAGTTTTCATTTTTTATATCCTATATAGATCTCTATGCTGAAAGCTCTGGAGGAAATAGAACAGGAAAGACAGAAGGAAGGTTTCATATGTCATCTATCCAGTGCAGGCTAGGTGCAGGTATATTTGAGATGGGGCCCTGAACGCTATGGTTGATCAGGTGGGAGTTAGCTGAGGTCAAGAAAGATTAAGGATAAACTCATATTTAAAAAAATATGAAGGGGATCAAAGCTAAGAAGCCAAACCTATTGTCAAATCCAAAGGGGAAACATAACTGAGATTAGACAAGCAGGTCAAAAGTTTAAGCAAAAGTGAGATTGGCTTATCAAACATTTTGAATGTCTGCAGTGTTCTTTTTGTCTTGGGATACCTACCCTGAAGAGTTTACAGCCTAGTGGGCAAGATATACATATAAATATATCATTATAACACAACAAAGGAAATTTAATCTTAGAAAATGGAAAATAATATTATAGACCCAAAAGAAAGGGTAATTTAAGGTAGTTGAAATGGAGAAGACAAAATGCTTTCTGGAAAAAAAAAAAGGCACAAACAGAGACTTAAGAATATGTTTAGGAGTTAGATATATAATTGACATCTGTGGGATGATTTGGGGTCCCTTCAGGAAGGAGAGTTAGGATACTCGAAGAATAAAAGTCAAGAACAAAGAATGCTGAAAATTATGGGCAGGTAAGTGCTGCTAGACTGAAGTGCAAGGGAGAATATGGCAAGACTTGATGGTGGAGGTGGTGGAGGCTAGAGGATGTGGGCAGAAGAAGAAGGTGATATCTGATATGCCATGATGAGGAACTCAGGTAATAACCTGTAGGTGATGGATCATCATTGAAATATTTGGGGGATTTTGTTAAAGGATAAGTAACTTTCTGTAGTCTAGGACTTCCATTAAATAAGCATCCTTTGCCTCTCTCCTTATCCCTTACTCACTACTTCCCACTGGGTATAAATGGAATTATCTAACAGATGAGTCTAAGGGAAACTGATCTGCGTCTTCTAGGTAATCTCTTAGGAATGCCTGTCTACTGAGAAGGTGTTTTCTGGCCTGCTCCTCTGTTGAGTGATTAACTTAGAAGGAAAAGATTTGACACTATGGAGGAGACCAATTTATCCCACTGTGTCTCTGACTTGGAGGAGTTACTTGCCTAATTTAGAGGAGAGTGTTAACCTGCCCTTTTACTCTGGGTATGAAACCACATTCTATAGTCAGCTTTTTTATAATAAAACTAACATTTTTATCTCTAACTAATTTGTGCTAACACAGGTAGGGAAAAAATAGTTTACTGACATTAAAAACTTCAATAATTTTTTTTCTTTTAGGTGGATCATTGGTAGTTAAGTAGAAAATGAGTTTTAGAAGTACTAAGTCTGTCAAGAAAAATCAATAACTTCTTTTAGAGATCCAGGTGAGACATGAGGTTTAGTCATGTGCATAACAAGGAAGGGGTAGAGTTGAGAAACACTTAGAAAGGAAAATAAGGTTCAGTGAATAACATGTGACAGTGTAGGAAAGGACATATTAAAGATGGCATCTGAATCTTTAGCCTAAGTGACCATGTGAATAGTAGGACCACCAACTCATAGAGTAACCACAGGAGATCTAATTTAAGAAAGAATTTAGGTTGGGATTTGAGTTTACTTTGTGATATCCAAGTGGAAATATCTGATTGAAATTGGATATATGAGCCCAAGAGCCCAAAGGAGGTGACTTGGTTGGGAGGTGGTAAATGAAATAATGGAAGTGAGTGAAGTTACTCAGAAATACTCTAAGGAGTGAGAAGAACAGTGGAATGAAGACAGACTATGGACAAAAACAACATTTAAAATTTTGTAAAATATGAAACAAAGGTCTACAGAAGGAGGAAAACCAAGATATTGTCACTTAAGCAAAGGGAGTAACATTTTTAAGAAAAAAGATAATGAAAGATATCAAAAGTTACAAACAGGTTTATTAACAGAAGTATTGAAAAACTGTATTGAATGTAATACCTAGTACCACCAGTGATATTACAGAGTAGTGTTAATCTATTGTTAAAGATGAAATGACCAAACTCCAAAAGAATGTAGAATATAATGGAAAATAAACTCACTTATATTAAAATTAAGAACTTCTGTTAATTAAAAGATGCCATAGTGAAAGTGAAAAGGCAGTCTACCTTCTGGAAAAAAGATATTTGCAGCACCCACAACTAATAAATACCATATATAGAAGTTCTATCATCATCAACAAAACGTGTAATGACACAAGGGATAAAAAGGGGGGAAAAGTGAGCATTCAATTACAGGAGAAAAGCATGAATGGTGGATAAACAAATGAAAGGATGTTCAATCTCACTAGTAAGTAGGGAAATGCAAATTATACTCAAAATAATACACTCTTTTTATACTTACCAGATTGACATAAAATTAAATGACTGATAAAATTAAACATTGGCTGGGATACTTAGCAAATTAGGGACTCTCATTCACTGCTGACAGGAGTATAAATTGGTAAAACTCTTTTGGAAATATTTTGGGCTTTCTAGGAAAACTGAGTATGTACAAGCCCTAAGAGCCAGCTATTCCATTCAAAGGTTATCTCAGTGTCTAGAACAAATCTTATATGGGAAGATATGTTTAGAAGATATGTTTATATCATCATTTTTATAATTGAAAAATACATATAATCATAACTTCCTTTAATAAAAACTGATAAAAATGATATATGGTACCCCAGCTATAAATCACAGCTGTGCATAACAACATGAGATTAAACATCTTGGTAATGTTAAAAAAAAATCAAGAACTAGCACAGTTAGATAACACATTAGCAAAACTAAACAATACATTGTTTAGAGATACACACACAAGTGGTAAAACTATAAAGGAAAGGCAGGGAATTATTAATTTAAGAGTTAGAAGAACAAGCACCTGATAGAGGGAAGGGTTTGGAAGAGGCTATGATGATTGAGAGGCATGGAGGGACTTCTGAGGTACAGGTTATGTATGTTTATTGATCCAGGTATATGGGTACACAAGTGTTAACCTTATTTTTCTTTAAAATGTACTGCTACACTTCATATACATACTCTTATAATGTATTCCATAGTTTAAAGAAAAATTTTAAATAAAAATGAATGGGATCTTAGAAGCAGCTCATTGCTTTATAATAGCTTGAAATTATTAAAAGAACTATTTTAAGAAAAGTCATAGTAAATGGGACTTCTACATTTTGCAATATGACAGATGAGATATTTTGGAAACAAAAAGCTCCTGAACAGTTAGAAATGCAAATGCAACAACATTATTTTACACGTGTAGCTGAGCTTGCAAAAGAAGTCAAGAAGGATTCATGGAGGCCTAAAACAAAACTGGAACTGAAATCTAGAGTAGTAAGCATAACTTAAGCCAGAACTACGGGGCTACTGATAGCAGTGTAGACTTAGTATGGTTGCCACAGGGGACAGGAGACAAGTCTTACAGCCAATACAAAAAGGGTGGTGGAAATGAGAACCCTGCATTGAGTTGGAACTCTCAAAAAGCTACAGTCTCGGGAATTCCTTGGCAGTCCAGTGATTAGGAATCCCCACTGGGGGGCACAGGTTCGATCCCTGGTCAGGAAACTAAGATCCCACAAGTAGCGTGGCTCACCAAGAAAAAAAAAAAAAGCTACAGTCTCAGTGAAAATCCAAATGAATGGAATAAAAACAAAACAAACCAAAAATACAGTGACATGTGTAAATTCTTTGTCTCTGACTTGGGTCAATGTGGGACGATTATATCAAGAAATGTTGCTGTAAAGAGAACAGAGATTTGGCTCAAGAGAAAAAACCATAAGCAATAAAGAAAATAATATTGTAATACATTATTTACCTTTCTCTTGTCCCAGGTGATTTTACAAGTAGATTCTAGCAAAAGCTCAACAATACATATAATCTCAATTTCATACAAGCTGTTTCAGGGAAAAAAAAGTATGATAGTCTTAACCAATGCAGAAAATGTATTATCTGAAGTTCAGCGTTCCTTTGTGATTTCAAACTCTCAAAAACCATGAATAAAATAAAAATCCCTTAACTAGAAAAATGCCATGCAACAAAAACAAAAACCTGTTCAATGAAGAATAGAGCATTTACTGTGTATCAGAAATAAAGCTTGGGATGCTTTGTTATCACCATAGGGTTCATATTTCCTTTATATTATGATAATTCAAGAGAAAATATAAAGGATGAGGTTTAGGAAGGAAAAATAAAATTGTCAATATTTTCAGACAATGCAATCATCTACATAGAAAATCCAGCAGAATCTACATCAAACCAGAAATTTTCAGTGTTCTGGAATCCAAGGCAAGTGTTTCAAAAAGAGAATAATCAACAGAACCTAATGCTGGGAGGCTAAGTGATATAAAGTATAAACAATGCTTGACTTGGCATTGTGCAAATGATTGGTGTCCTGGACAGAATTAATTTCTGAGGAGTGGTAGGAATAAATAGATCAAGAAAGGCAAGAGAAGAAGTGCATAGAGTGAGTTTTCTCAATTCTCTCAAGGAGTATTTTTGTACAGGAGAGTAGAGAATTGTGGAAGCAGCTGGAGGGAATATGAATTTGTATTTTTTCAAAGATGGGAGTTATATGTTACAGATCAAAGTTCAAGTAAAATGAATTTGTAGTGACACAGATCTGCTTGGTTTGATGCTTTGCCCCAGCAGGTACTCAGAATGAAGAAGGGTGGGGGGGTTAGACTGTACATTAATCAGGGCCCTTCTCCATGCTGAGCAATAGAGCAAGGCTCATTAGTTTACCTCGTGTGAGAATATAATTAGTGTCATACCATCAAGGGCATAAGAGTGAAAAATTATAGAAAATTTTGAGTACTATTTTACCCTTATATTTATAATGTAGTTTTTAATTCTCCTTATTTTTAATTATTAAGGTAAAATATGCTCAGGGTGGTATGCATGTAAGTATTCCCCCTAATACATATGAAAATCATAAAGTCTTTACATTTCTTCTAGTTATCTCTCTCTTTTTTTTTTAAGAGATTATTAGCCAGCTAGGTAGCTATTCTATATGTTTTTTTTTTTAATTATTTATTTATTTATTTATTTATTTATGGCTGTGTTGGGTCTTCGTTTCTGTGCGAGGGCTTTCTCTAGTTGTGGCAAGTGGGGGCCACTCTTCATCGCGGTGCGCGGGCCTCTCATTATCGCGGCCTCTCCCGTTGCGGAGCACAGGCTCCAGACGCGCAGGCTCAGTAATTGTGGCTCACGGGCCTAGTTGCTCCCCAGCATGTGAGATCTTCCCAGACCAGGGCTTGAACCCGTGTGCCCTGCATTGGCAGGCAGATTCTCAACTACTGCACCACCAGGGAAGGCCTCTTCTAGTTATCTCTTGTTCCATTTTCCTTCTTCCAATGAATTTTCAACCTTAGAATTGTAGTTATATGTTCTGCATATGGCAGGTTGAAAATAAATTTCACCACTTGGAATTATATACTGTAGCAGCCTTACTTGTTATTGTTCTTTTTCTAGGTTTGTCCACTATAGACTCTATCCTGACTTCTTTATCTAAGTTCTACTGACATAAGCCAGTTGTAGAAATAAGAATTTCAATGAAGATTTCATTTCACAAAGGAAGACTGCAGCGGAAGCAATCTCTTAAAATTGATTAATAAACATATTTACTCTAAAAATTCACCTGCCATTTCCTCCAGTGAGAAATGATTATCAACTCTGCCCAGAGCGGCTTTTGTACATGGTGAGAGAATAAAAAATATCATTCACCGAGTGTTTTAGCAAACAGAGGACCACCCAAATAAGACTTCCACCCAAGAAGCTTTAACCATTCTCAGCTTATTTAACATGAAATATTTTATGAAACATAGTCAAATCTTATGCAACAATCCCTCTTTCTACTTTTCTCTGAAAGAAGAATGGGCAATATTAAAATTTACTCTCCTAATGTCCAGAACAAATCTACATACATTATGATTTTTATTTCTCTTTCTTTGAATCTTATATATGTGCATGTGTGTAAAATTTTTTTAATGTGATCAGTATATTCATACCATGTGTCAAAGCTTTGGACTTGATTTAGTTGTTGTGGTTTAATAATATATTATGAATATCCTTCCATGTCGGATTTATATCAACCTGTTATGATAACTATAAAGCATTCAATGTGATATATAACAAATTTTTAAACAATTTAGTAATTAAGGTATTTTTCCTCTAACATTTTTCTAAATGCAAGAATGGCTGCAAATGGGTTCCTTGAAAATATATTTCTGAAGGCTTATGAAGCACTATCATGAATCTATAAGAGACCAAGTGTGTGGGACTTGGTCCTTGCCTACCCTTAGATTTAACCAAAGGAGCTCCACTTTTGTCTGTTGTACACATTGAGCTTCCATAAAAGCTAGTTGATAAAAAGTTTCTGCAGGTTGAAAATTAGGTAAACAATAATAAAAGTTAAAATAACTTTATTATAATATGCCATCTCTGATCTTCATGTTAAAAGGTAAGAATGGGACTGTACCAAAGTAATTCCAGTGCTTTCCCAAGAGATGTCCCATAGACTTCGGGGAGACTTTGTACCTTTATTATCCCACGGTTGGCTGTTTTTTGGTAACATTTTGCATAAAGCCCCCATTTATCATTCTTCCCAATTTGGTTGAAGACTTTTCCAATCTCAAGTAACACATATTCTTTTGTTAGATGTAATCAGAACTTGGAAGCATCAAAATGATCTAACTGTTGAACATCTAGAACGATCCAGGTCAATGTAGTTTGAGAGGGAATCCATCCTTGGAAGTCCACTTAAAAGCATTTTGACACAGTTGGATACCGCATGTGTGATCTACCTCTAAGGGCTGTTTTCCATGTACGTGTGTGTGATAGTTACGTTTGCACAAAAGGCCTTTTGGTCAACTATACTAAGTGACCCTATACATAAAGCTATTCTCTTTGGGCCCTAGCATCTCACTTTTTGAAACAAAGGATTTGGCTTTAATGGTCTCCCTAACCACTTTCAGCTGTTACCTGGCAATGATATTTGAAAAAGCACAGGCAGAATAGGGCTCCAAGTATATCTCCTGCAGAAGAAAATAAGCCAACTGTTGAACTTTCCTGGGCTAACTCTGCCTTGACTTTCTCTAGCTCATTCTACCTTCAGCTGTTTTAAAATATAACCTTGGCAATCAACTATGATCTTGGTAGTATTTTAGTATATAAGAAATTGCTGGGAGCCACAGAATAACTTGAAATCTCCTGGCCAGAATCTTTTCCTGGATCTCAGGACATGTTTTATCTGCTCAGTATTTTGACAGTTCTTAAATCCAAACTCTCTTCCCAGATAACAAGGAGGCTGCATAAATCAGAACACAGTTCTCTCTGTTTTTCCCAGCATGCAGAATTCACTCTTAATGAGCAAATTCTCTTGGGGGAGGGAATAGCTTGACATAACTGACACCAACACTAGGACAAAGTTGTGTCCTAGAAGCTGTCTTGGAATTCAAATGAGAAGGCATGTTTTCTAACCAAGAGTTGGCTGCTTGCCAACTGTGAAACTGAGTTTTTCTTCTCTGGAATGGAAAGGTTCTCATCGCCTTGCCTCAAAGAACTATATAACATGGGGCTCAACAAATGGTTTGTAAACATGGAAGTGTTCTATAAACATGAGAGGTAGATTTTTTCTTTTTTTCCCTTTTCTTTTTCAGTTTCCCCAATCATGTTCTCTAGAATAGTGGTTTGCAAGGTTTCAGTCAATGGAGATTTATAGTCTTCATTCTTTGAAATGGTCATCTTTATTAAGGCTTGAATAATCGTATATAGGCAAAGGAAGGCTTTTATTCCTCCCAGGAATTGTTTTCCCTTAACGCTGGTCTGGGAAGTGCTGTCATCAAGAAAAGTCCTAATCAGATGAAGCAGTGAGAGCCCATCTATAAGAGGAAGGAATTCATGATAAAAAAAAAAACATAAGAAATGCAACTTGATTACATCAAAGTCAAGCCTACAAGCTTAATCTACCAAAATCTAGCTCAGTGGCAGACATGAAGTAAGTGTGGTGTTTGAAGAGTACTAAACAGTAAGCCAAATAAAAAGATGATCAAAGGTGAACTCTGTCATTGGGAAGCTCTGAGAGCAACCAGGACGGTTAACACACGAAAACACAAGATATGCAGTAGCTATAATATTATTTATACAGATTTATATGATGTAATATAAGAGAAATGTGACAAACATTATGAAAGCAGAAAAGAATAACTGATTGGCTCTGCCCACAGAAATTAGACACACATTCACCAAGGGTCAGTCATTCCTTGTGAGAAATAAAATATTGCCTGCTATATCAGTAAACAAAGGATGTCATAGTCATCAGCAATTGCAACCACCTCCTAAGGTGAGCTGGTGAGCCCTGAGGGAACTCAGGAAGGAAACAAAGAATACCTGCCATCTAGCAGCCATCAGACTACAGACATTCCCAATGGTGGGCCCTGAGGAAACTCAGGAAGTGAAAACACAGCATACTGGCCCCAGATAGCGGAGGTGCATATCAAAGAAATGATTTCAGTGGGCCCAGACTCTTGCATCTTCCCATACATAGAAAAGTGCTAAATTCCTTCACTTGAGATATCTAGTTTTCTTTTATTGATAGTAATTTTTTCTCCTACTACCCATCTTTTGTTGCAAAACTCCTATATATCCTAACTCTCTCCTTGCCTCCTCAGAGCAGTTTACTCAGGGTCACTTGAGATGCTGCCTCCTTGGCTTGAAGTCCTCAGTATGTCCTCCAAATAAAACATAACTCTCAACTTTTAGGTTGTGAATATTTTTTTAGTTTACACTTGGACCAGCTGTGGGTCACCTAATGGTGACCTCAAAAGGCTGACTGCAGCTTCCCATATACCCTCATGCCATTCAGTTCTCTTTCTCTCCAGATAGGAAAAGGAAAGAACAAATACTGGATGAGATTTTGGATGGTAGCATTTGGAATAAGTTTACAAAGAAACTCTCTTCTTATATGTTGGAAAAAATGTAAGTCCCAGATTCAGCTAACCTAGTGTGTCCTTGAGGATGTACATGTTCTCAGCAAGTTATTCCTATTACTTACAAGAAATCTCACAGGGACAGCTACACTCCTTCCAGTTATCACTTCTGATCAGAGTGCCTAACTGTCCATTGATTTGCTGACAGCTTGTAATAAAAATTTAAAAATCTACCACATGTCTTGAAAGGGAAAAAATATCGACATTATATCTTTATCTTTTTCAGGCTTGAAGGGGATACATTTAAAAAATATAAACTTTAGACATCAATGAGCACTACAAGGTCATAGTTTGGCTGCTTATGCATGTGTTGTGAGATTAATAAGGAGAACTCATCCACAAAAATCTCTATGACCAAAAGAAAATTGAAAATAATTGCCTATGACAACGCATTGTAGTTCAGTTCTTTAAGTTAAATGTTGCCATTCTCAACTCTTTTTTCATTTTAAAGTGCAAGACGGGAAGAAAGAATGTTTTGATTACATTTTCTAAAGGGAATAAACTTATTTGCTCACCTAACATTTATAATCAGAGAGAACCCTCTCTGTATTATAGGTTCCATGACAGTCCAGAAGCTTACCTTTATTCCCCTCTCTGTTTACTTTCACCGGAACCCTGGATGCAGTCTGCATTTTAATAGGCACCTAAAATATGCATAGTATGAATAAATAAATGCAGGTATTATCGATGGCATGCACAAGAATGTTCGTAATAGCAAACTTTTTAAAAAACAGAGAAACCTCCCAAATACCCGTCAACAGAAGAATAGATAAATGAACTGTATTATACTGACACAGTGGAATATTATACAACATTCACAACAAATCATAGACACACATGACAATATGGATAAATCTCAACAATGTGATACAAAAAGGTAAATCTCAAAAGATTACATATAGTCTAATATCCTCTTGGTAACGTTAAAAGAACTAAAGTAAAAAATAAATAATTTTAGGGACACATAGGTATGCAATTAGAAATTATGTACATAAAAATGATATTAGGTACAAAGAAATATAAGAGAAAGATGAACATAGGCTTTGGGGTGATTGTTCTCTCAGATAGGGAGGGGCCTGGGGGATAAGCTGCTGAAGGAGCATCACAAGGCTATATATTTATAGATTTTTATAAAGTTGTAAGCTTTTGTTTTGAGTGGTGAGTTATAACAACCAATTAATTAAAAACATAAATAAATGTGCATGGTGAGAATGCGTCATGAACCAAAGACTATAACTAATTTAATTATGTGACCTGAGGTAAGGTAATCTCACACACACACATACACACACACACGCATACACATGCACATGCACACACAAAGAATGGTGATTGGATGGTGGACAGACAGCATGGATGCATGAATTCCCCTTACAATATGAGGGGAAAAGGGATGTCACCAAAATTGGGCAGTGGGGTGAGGCGAGGTAATAAAAAGTGGAGGGGGAGAGAATCATACTCCATGGGGCTGCTGATTCCTTCAGAAACTTGATTTCAGTAAACCAGAGCCATGGTCAGAGACCTTGAAGAGAAGTCATATTGTTAAGCATATTCAATTTCCATTATATTAATCTCCAAATATTATGCTTCATAAATCCTCCAAGATCATATAAATTTATATATTCAACAACAAAATAGAAGATACCTAGTGGGGTATACAAGGAACAAATAAAAAACTATATCTTTAAGAAAAATATAAGCCAGTAGTTAGTACTAGACAGAGAATCAAAGCAGAGTAATATAATAGGGAATGACCACATCATGACATATTTGTATGTGTAAATTTCTTTTTCTCAACCATTTTTTCCAACCATTTCTTTTCATTTTCTGACTGTTCTCTTATAGTCTAGTTCTATAATAATCATAGGAATGTGGAAATATTGGTTTTGCCAGATTCCACATATCCAAGGAGACAAGAAATTAATTCATGGTTCAATATTATCCCACTAAAAATGAATTCAAAATACTACTGCACTGAATTTTAACTAGAACCTCCTTAGCCAGTCTGAACCTAGAATGATTGTCTTCTGGTGTAAATGTGAGATTTGGAGTAGTATTTTGGGGTCAGGAACACTGCAGGCCTCCCTCTTTCAAAGAACATTTTATATCTATTCCTTCCCTGGAAGACAAATATCCTCAGTAAATATTTTACCTAGAGTTTTAAAAATGAAAGTGTAAAAATCCCACCATTAGGTTTGTCTTTATTTTTCCTACTCAGTCTCAATTTTCCTGATGTATTACTGAACTTAAAAACAAAACAAAACAAAACAAAAAAAACAGGTTTTCATAGGTATTTAGGATTGATACAATAAAAAATAATTAATAGTTTTGCAAGGTCTAAACAGAGTTCATCCTTTAATTTCCAGACACAATCAAGTAGGAGTGACTGTCACATCCAATCCAACACTCTCCTTGAGCAGAATTTAAGCTAGACTCCAGCACCAAATATTCTCTAGCTGACTCTAAAAGGCTGCAGGGAATGGCACCTCAAATGCCTGCCTAATCAGGCTGTTTTTCAATCTAACAGTTGTTATCTTTTTCGGTTTTTATTTCCCTATTTCTTCTTTAAGCCACATTTCCTTTCATTGCCTTAAAGTGATTGCACTGATGGTATCAGGCTTTCTGTGGTAGTAAATAGGGTATCATCTCAGGTTACTTTGGTCTTGTGGATACACACTTGCCTATTTATTTCACTGCCCTGTTTCCTCCACCCTGACGTTTCCTAGCTCAGTTCTCTGATGCAACTCCTCATTCACCTTCCACAATCTGTGAACTCAAGAGTGTCATTGGTCTAGTTATAACTGTGCTTGAAATGATCCATCAACTGTCTCAGCCTCATTTCTGACCAGCAATCTAGAGTTCCATCCATATTACCTGCAGTCTTCATTACTGACCAGTCCTGTGTATCCTGGTGCTAAACTTTGGTGCTAAACATAGGTTTCTGGGGAATCCTAGCCCTTAATATTCCTAACCAGGTTATTCAGTCAGTTTTCTCCCTACTCCCTCATGCTAACATGATACAATGTATTTCTTAGTCTGGCATTAAACATTTTACAATTTGGTAAATCATAACAGATTAAAATCTCATTTCACAAGATGTATCAAAATGAAAGTTTCTCTCTAGCCAGGTTAGACTCATCAGCTCCAAAACCACATTATAATTTTGTTTCTTTGTTTAGACTGTTCCTTTATCTAGAACACTTTTGACTATGGGTAGTTGAGTGTCTGGATCATGAGAATTACTGAAGAAATACTTGTTGGTTTACTCCTGTGTTCTGTGAATTCATTGGTTCAATAATATATTGAATATATTATTGGTTCAACAATATATTTAACTATATATATGTATAACTGAATCACTTTGCTATACAGTAGAAATTAACACCACATTGTAAATCAACCACCACATTGTAAATCAACTATACTTCAATAAAATAAAAATTTTAAAAAGGTATATATTTAACATTGATTATGTGTTAGGCACAAGGATACAACCGTGAACCAAAGTCCTTCTTTTTAAGGAATGTATACCCAGGGGAAAGAGACAATTAAAAACAAGTTTACAATGTGTCAGATGGCTATAAGTAAAATGGATCAGGCAAGAGGTGGGAGAAAAAGGAAGAGAGTATTATTTTAGATAGAAAGGCCAAAGTTCTATGATGAGGGGAAACAAGCAGAGACATGAAGGATACAGAGGAGTGAGCATATAAAAATACAAGGGGAGAACTTTCCAGACAAGAGAAAAGTAATGGAAAGGCCCTGAGATGAGTGGTCATTGTACTTGATAACAACAAGGAGGAGAATGAGGAGTGAGAAGAAGGGTTGTTTTTTGGGGAACCAGCTATTGTAGCCCAAAGAGTCATGTGGCAAAAAGGATGTTCCCCTCTGCATACCACCTCTTAGGAAAGACAGGTGGATATTTGCTGAGGAAGAAAGAAAGAAAGAAAAAAAGAAAGAAAGAAAGAAAGAAAGAAAGAAAGAAAGAAAGAAAGAAAGAAAGGGAGAAAGAGAGAGAGAAGAGAGAAAGAAAGAGAGAAGAGAGAAAGAAGGAAGGAAGGAAAGAAGGAAGGAAGGAAAGAAAGAAAGAAAGAAAGAAAGAAAGAAAGAAAGAAAGAAAGAAAGAAAGAAAGAAAGAAAGAAAGAAAGAAAGAAAAAGAAAGAAAGAAAGAAAGAAAAAGGAAAGAAAAAAAGGAAAGAAACTGGGAAAGAAGAAGGGGAGGAAGGAAGGGTGGGAGGGAGGAAGGAAGAAAGAGGAAGGAAGGAAGGAAGGAAGGAAGGAAAGAAGGGAGGAAGGAAGGATGCAGGGGAGAAGGGAAAGAAGGAAAGAAGAAAAGGAAGCAAGCAAGAAAAAAAGAAAGAAAAAAATTAGTTTGCCCTCATGTATAAGTGATTACTTAAATGAACCTAAAATTTTTGTCACAATCTTTACCTGCCAACTCTTAAAAACTCTTCACATTGCTTCCTCACTTCTGGCATTTAGTTATTTTATGATTTAACCATTATTTTTTGTATTCCAGAATTTAACTAAGATATGTGTAAGTTAATATTGTCTGGCATGCAGTGAATATTTTAACTCAGGGGATATTAACTCATATTATTAACACAATAACAGTATTTTCTTTTCACTTTTCTTCAATTTGGAAATTTTTTATTATATAGGTATATGTTGTTCCACTAAATTCATCTACCACATCCCTTTTTAATTTTTTTATTGAGGTGAAATAACTGTAACATAAAATCAATCCTTTGAAAGTGAACAATTCAGTGGTATTTAGTGTATCACAACATTATGAAACCACCACCTGTAGTTCCAAAATATTTTCATCACCCAGAAATAAAACCTCATAACATTAAGTAGCTATTCCCCATCCCCCCATTTCCATAGTCCCTGATAAGCACCAATCTGTTTTCTGCCTCTCGGGATTTAGCTATTCTGACTATTTCATACAAATGGAATCATACAATATGTGATCTTTTGTATCTGATTTCTTTCACTTAGCATAGTATTCTTGAAGTTTATACAAGATATAGCATGTACCAGCATATCATTCCTTTTTTTAATGATTGAATAATATTGCATTGTGTGTATATAACATAATTTCTTCATCCAGTCATCACTTGATGAACATTTCATTGTTTTAATCTTTTGATTATTGTGAACAGTGCTTCTTTGAACAATCAGGTACAAGCGTTTATTTGAGTACCTGTTTTTATTTTGAGGGGTATATACCTCGGAGTAGAATGACTGCATCTCATGATAATTCTGTATTTAACTTTTTGAGGAACTGCTAAAATATTTCCACAGTGGCTACACCATTTTACATTCTTGCCAACAGTGTAATAGAAGGGTTTCAATTTTGCGACATCTTCACCAATACTTGTTATTTTCCATCTTTTAAAAATCATGATTATTATAGCAATCCTAGTGTCTGTGAAGTGGTATCTCAGTGTAGTTTTAATTTGCTTTTCCCTGGTGACTAATAATGTTGAGCATATTTTCATGCAGTTATTGGCCATTTGTATATCTTTTTTTAGAGAAATGTCTATTCAAGTCCTTTGATCATTTTTAAATTGAGCTGCTTGTCTTTTTGTTGTTGAATTGTAAGTGTCTTTTATATATGCTCTGTGGTGCACCATTATCAGATACATGCTTTGCAAATATTTTCTCCCGTTCTGTATATACTCTTTTTTTTTTTTCTTGATGATGTCCCTGATGCAAAAAATTTTAATTTTGATAAAATCTAATTTATCTAATTTTTATTTTGTTACTAGAATTTTTGATGTTATATCTAAAAATCCATTGCCAAATCCAAGGCCATGAAGATTTACTCCCATGTTTTCTTTTAAGCAATTGTGATTTTAGCCCTTAAATTTATGTCCATAATCCATTTAGATTTTATATTTGTATATGTTGTGAGGTAGGAGTAAAACTTTATTATTTTGCAGATGGGCATGCAGTTGTTCCAGCACGATTTGTTAAGGAGACTATTCTTTCCCTGATTTGTCTTGGCACTCTTGTTGAGCATCAGTTAAACATAGATGTATGATTTTATTTATGGACTCTCATTTTCAATCTATTAGTCTGTATGTCTACCTTACCCCAGTACTACACTGTTTTGATTGCAGTAGCTTTTTAGTACGTTTAAAAATAAGTGTAAGTTTATTCTCATTTTTCAATATGGTCTTGGCTATTCAGGGTCCCTTGCAATGCCTTATGAATTGGAAGATTGGCTTTTCAATTTCTGCAAAAAGGGCCATTGGAATTTTGATAGGGGTTACATTAGGTCTGTAGATCACTTTCAGTAGTACTGATAAATAGCAATATTAAATCTTCCAATCCATGAGCATGGGCTACTTTTCCATTTGTTTAGGTTTTCTTTAATTTCTTTCAGCAATATTTTATAGTTTTCAGTATATATGTACTTTATCTTCATGGTTAAATTTACTACTAAGTATTTTTTTCAATGCTATTTTAAATGAAATTATTTTCTTAGTTTCTTTTTAGGATTGTTCCTTGTTGATATATAGAAACACAACTGCTTTTTGTGTCTTGACCATGTACACTGCAACTTTGCTGAATTTGTTCATTAGCTCTTGCAGATTTCTTGTGGATTCTTATGGATTTGTATATATAGAATCATGTCATCTTCAAATAGATTTTTGCTTTTTCCTTTCCAATTTGGATGTGTTTTATTTATTTTTCTTACCTAATTGTTCTGTCTAGTATTTCTGATACAACATTGAATTGCATTGGTGAAATATGTGCATCCTTGCCATGTTCCTGATCTTAAAAATTTTAGACTTTCACAATTGACTATAATGTTGGCTGTAGACTTTTCATAAAAGTCCTTTGTAATGAGTGCTTTAACTATGGAAGGATGTTGGATTTTGTCATATGCTTTTTTCTGAGCCAATAGAGATGATCATGTGAGTTTTTTCTTCATTCTAAAATGGGGGCAGGGTATTACACTGATTGATTTGCTTATGTTGAACCACCCTTGCATTTCTAAAATAAAACTATATTTATAAAGGTATTGGTCTTTAGTTTTCTTTTATTGTGGAGGAGTCTTTATCTGGCTTTGTTATTAAGGTGATTCTGGCCTCATAGAATGAGTTATAAATTGTTTCCTCCTCTCTGATTTTTTGGAAGGGCTTTAGATAGATTGATGTTAATTCCCCTTTAAAACTTTAATAGAATTTGCCACTGAAGCCATCTGGTCTTGGATTTTCCTCTGTTGCGAGATTTTGATTGCTAATTTAATCTCTTTACTTGAAATAGACCTGGTGAGATTTTCTATTTCTTCTTGAGCTATTTTAGGTAATTTGTGCTCCCAGGAATTTGTTCATTTCATCTAGATTATCTAATTTGCTGGTCTGCAATCATCTGTAGCATTCTCTTGTAATCATTTTTACTTCCAATAGTAATCTCCCCACTTTTATTTCTGTTTTCTTATTTGTGTCTTCTCTCATTTTTAGTCATTTTAGCTAAAGATTTTTAAATTTTGTTGATATTTTCAAAAAACCAAACTTTGATTTCATTAAATCTATTGTTTTTCTATTTCATTAATTTCTAACTTTGTCTCTCCTTTTGCTAGCTTTGGGTTTAGTTTACTATTCTTTTTTCTAGTTCCTTAAATATAAAGTGAGGCTATTAATTTGAGAACTTTCTTATTTTTTAATGTAGGCATTTAATCTATAAATTTCCCTTTGAGTACTGCCTTCACTGTATTCCATAATTTTAGTATGCTGTGTTTTCATTTTCATTTATTTCAAAGTTAGATTTCAAATTTCACTGTGATTTCTTCTTTAGCCTATTGGTTGTTTAAGAATGTATCATTTAATTTCTACATATTAGTGAATTTATTTCTGTTATTGATTTTTAGCTTCATTCCATTTTGGTCAGAAAAGATACTTTGTATGATTTCAATCTTTTTAAACATACTGAGACATTTTGTT
Source organism: Balaenoptera musculus (assembly GCF_009873245.2). NCBI lineage: Eukaryota > Metazoa > Chordata > Mammalia > Artiodactyla > Balaenopteridae > Balaenoptera > Balaenoptera musculus. The sequence goes on from NC_045797.1 coordinate 19,247,530, forward strand.
GTATAATATATGGTTTATACTGGAGAATATTCCTTGTGTACTTGAGAATAATGTGTATTCTGCTCTTTTGAGTCAAGTATTCTATATGTCTGTTAGGTCTAGTCAGTTTATAGAGTTGTTCAAGTTCTATATTTCCTTACTGATCTACTCTTTAGATTTTCTATCCATTACTGAAAGTGGAGTATGGAAGTTTCAACTATTATTTTAGAGTTGTCTGTTCTTCTCTTTAATGTTGTCAATGTTTGCTTCATATATTTGGGGCCTTTTGTTTGTTACTCATATGTTATAACTGTTGTATATTCTTGATGAACTGACCCTTTCATCAATATATAATGCCCTCCTTTCTCCTTTATCATTTATCAGAGCTCTTAGCATATTAATGATAGTTGTTTTAAATTTCCAGTCTGATAACTCCAACATCCCTACCACATTTGAGTCTAGTTCTGAAAGCTGCTCTGTCTCTTCAAACTGTGTTTTTTTACCTTTTAATATGCTTTGCAATTTTTTTCTTGATAGCCAGACATAATGTATGAGGTAAAATGAACACAGGAAATAGGCATTTAGTAATGTTAGTTATGTGATTGTAAGGTGTGGGGGAGGAGAAGTATTCTATAGCCCTACGACTAGGTCTCAGTCTTTTAGAGAGCCTATGCCATTGTACTGTGGACTTCACAAGCACTTCTCAGTTTTTAACTTCTGTAGGTAGAGTAGAATGGCTAGAAAAGGCTGGAGTTTGATATTTCCCTTCCCCCACATGGAAGGCTAGAGTGAGCTGGACTTGGGTATTTCCCTTCCTCCAGTCAGTTAAGCTTGGATAAATCCCAACTAATTTAGTTTCTGATAAATTTTCTCTTGAGGGCCGTCCTGGTTAATGATAGAATATTCTGCACATTTCAAAATGGCTCATTTCCCCTTGTCCTGCTGGAAGCACAAGAGGCTTTTTTATAATATTTTTTGTGAGAATGTTGTTGAGCTCCTGGAGTTAAAACTCACAAAAGTTTAAGAGTCCCCCTATGACTGGGTAGCCTTGGAATTTTTACCTCTCAGACTTGTCCACTCTGTGCCTCTTACAATTCATCAATTATAGTTCAGGTTTTACTACCCAGTACTGGTTCTTGCAGAGGTTTCTGCTCAGGGGTTTCTGCTCCAGTAAGATGTGAAAATCTCTATTCACTTGTCTGTCTCTCCAAATTTGGAGACATTGGTTTGCCCTGTGAACTCACTTCTTTGATGGATCTTACAAGAATTGTTGATTTTTCAATTTATTCAGCTTTTTACTTTCTTACTGAGATAGAGGGACAACTTCCAAGCATGTTACATGCTGGACCAGAAACCAGAAGTCCTCTTTTGTTTCTAGTAACAGTTTTTGACTTAAAGTCTATTTTGACTGATGTTAATATAATCAATCCAGCTCTCTTTTGGTTGCTATTTGCATGGAATATAATATTCCATCCTTTCACTTTCAACCTACTTCTGTTCTTGGATCCAAAGTGAGTCTCTACAAAGACAGCATATAGTTGGATCACGTCTTTAAATTCATTCGCCAAACTTTGCCTTTTGTTTGAAGAGTTTAATTCTTTTACTTTTTTTTTTTTTTTTTTTTATTTATTTATTTATGGCTGTGTTGGGTCTTCGTTTCTGTGCGAGGGCTTTCTCTAGTTGTGGCAAGTAGGGGCCATTCTTCATCGCAGTGCACGGGCCTCTCACTATTGCGGCCTCTCTTGTTGCAGAGCACAGGCTCCAGACGCGCAGGCTCAGTAATTGTGGCTCACGGGCCTAGTCTCTCCGCGGCATGTGGGATCTCTCCAGACCAGGGTTCAAACCCGTGTGCCCTGCATTGGCAGGCAGATTCTCAACCACTGCACCACCAGGGAAGCCCCCAATTCTTTTACTTTTAAATTATTTTTCTTCAAGGAATGATTTACTTCTGCCCTTTTTCTGTGTTATATAATTTTTGTTCCTTATTTCTGTATTCTTTAATGTATTCTTTGGTGTTTAATTCTTTTTCGTGTTCCATTTTGATTCTCTTATTCCCGTAATGTATATTTTTTAGATATGTTCTTAGTCATGATCATAAGGATTACAATTAACATCTTAAATTATAAAAATCTAGTTTGAATTCATATCACCTAAATGTCAATAACATGCAAAACTCTGTTCTTACCATCACCCATCCCTTTATGTTGCTTATTTTCACAAATTATATCTTTATACATTGTATGTTAATTAACATAGATATATAATTATCATTTTATGTACTAGTCTTTTATCATATAGGAAATAAAAGAGAAGTTAGAAGTCAAAAATACAATAACACTGCTTTTTACATTTACCTATATAGTTATTTTTATGGGAGTACTTTTTTCTCCATGGCTTCCAATTACTGTCTAGTGACATTTTGTCTCAGCTTGAAAGACTCCCTTCAGCATTTTTCATAGGGTAGGTCTATTAGGGACAAACTTCCTAAGCATTTGTTTATCTGGAAATGTCTTAATTTATCCTTCATTTTTGAAGCCAGCAGAGTTTTGCCAGGTATGGACTCCTTGGTGGACAGTTTTTTCATCTAGCACTTTAAAAATGCTATTTCTCTCCCTTCTGGCCCCCATGGTTTCTAATAACACTACCTCTGTTAATTTTATTGAGGACCACTTTTACATAATTAGTCGGCTCTCTTTTGCTACTTTCAAGATTCACTCTTTGTCTTTAGCTTTTAACAATTTGATTATAACATGTTTGTGTGTAGATGTCTTTAAGTTTGTCCTTCTTGGAATTCATTGAATATCTTAAATTTGTATGTTCATCACTTTTTGGTCAATTTTGGGTAGTTTTGTGGCCATTATTTCTTAAAATATCCTTTCTGCCCTTTTTCTCTCTCCACTCTTGGGATAACTGTAATGCATATTTTGGTATGCTTATGGTGTCCCACAAATCTCATTTTTCTTTATTCTTTTCTCTTTCTGCTCCTCAGATTAGATAACTTCAATTGAATATAGGTTCTATACTCAAGTTCACTGGTTCTTTCTTTAGCCTGCTCAAATCTATTAAAATGTAGTGAGTTTTTCATTTCAGGTATTATTCTTTGAAGCTCCAGTATTTCTGTTTGGGTTCCTTTATAAATTTTAACTCTTTATTGATATTCTCTGTTTGTTCTTACATTGTTCTCCTGGCTTCTTTTAACTCTTTGAGCATATATATTAATGATAGTTGATTTAAAGCCTTTGTCTAGTAAATGTCTGGGCTCTGTCAGGGCCAATTTCTGTTAACTTCTTCAATGAATGGGCTATAATTTCTTGTTTATTTATGTGCTTTGTATTTTGTTATTGCTGTTGAAAGATGGACATTTGCATAGTGTAATATGTATATAATTCTAGAAATCAGGTTCTTTACTCTCCTCAGGGTGTTTTTGTTGCTTGATATGGGTTGTAGCTCTTTCTTGTTTAATTGTTTTTTCTAAACTACAGTTGATTCTTGAAAAACGTGGGGGTTAATTTGTATATAACTTATAGAGGACCCTCTGCATCCATGATTCCTCCACATCCATGGATTCAACTAACCAGAGACCATGTAGTACTGTAGTATTTACTATTGAAAAATATTCACAGTGGATCCATAGCAATTAAAACCCTCATTGTTCAAGGGTCACCAGTATTTTTGTAGTCTCTATTCTTTGTCACATGAGGTCTCTGCAGTCTCTTTTCCTTTAGCGATGCTCAGTGTTTTGGAAGAGAGAGAGAAATAACCTCCCAATTCCTCACACTGCGCTGGAGTACTGCTTCAAATTAGCCAGGCAGTTTACAACTCTGCCTTAGCTTTCCCTTCTTGCTTGCACTGAGGCTAGGGATCAGGATCACTAGAGGTGAAAGCATAGGGTCTTGTCAGATTTTTCTAAGCATGTTTCCTGCCTTGGGCATGCATGTGACTTTCTAAATTCCCCAGTATACTTGAGTCTTTTTGAATGCCTTAATTTCCCAAAGACTCTATCCCTAGCTTTTCCTCCCAGGATTCAGACACATCATGTTTGCCTCAAATGAACCACCCCACCCATCCTACCCCCAGTGTTTTGGCTTAGGTGCTTGCCTTACAAAGTTTTGGAAGAATGCCTTCTGCTTTTCTCCCAGGAATAATGTTCATAATTTGAGAAACAAAGGCATACACTTGTCTCAGCCCTGCAGCCAGTCCCCTTCAGGCAGTCCTTCAGGCAGTCAGAACAAACACAATTTTTTGTATAAATAAGGTCTCTCTGCTCCCCCTGCTCCCTCAGGAATGAACAAGACCACTGCTGAGCCAGGGTGGGGTTGGGGTTCAGGCAAGTAAAAATGCCACAGTTTCTCTATCACTTACAAGTTACCTTTTTCTTCAGTATTCACTTTGTTACTTTAAATCTTTCTTTGACTGGTTTCCTGAGTTCTGATAAAGTTGACTGTCACAGTTTTTGCTTGATTTTTCAATGTTTCTGTGAAGGGACCGCCCCTTGGAGTTACCTACTCCACTATTTTAGCTGATGGTCATTCTTAACACATCAGTTTTTGCACTTTATATTAATCTATTTTTACTTTATTTCTGAGTTCTAGGAGATTTGCTCAAGCTAGTAAATATGTCTATATCTATATCTAGATACATCTATATGTATATATATCTCTATATTTATAGATATATAGATTTTGCCTTTTTTATTTCATTTTCTGTCTGTGTTTACCCCCTCCATTGTTTTTGTTTGTTTGTTTGTTTTTTAAACACGAGGGGAAAGCGCGAATGCAGTCCTCCACTACCACAAATTATGCAGTCGAGTTTCCCACATTTGGGGAAATTGCAGGGGTCAGCACATCCAGAGTGCAATGGTTAAGACTCGCTCTGGGAAAACCACCTTCATGATCACGGTATCTCCCCCAACAGGTAAGTATATCCATTGAGTTTTTAATTCAATCATCTATTTCATATTTAGTCAACCTTTTCTGCTCTCAGATTTCTTGCTTTGCTGGGTATAATGACTCATAGAATCCACATGAGACCACCAAATTAAATATTTTCTAAAGACTTCTCTTATGTTTTTGCCATATTAAAGACTGGTCCCTGATTCTGAACAAGGTAAAATTTTCTCACTCCAAATTCATTCTCAGCATAATGTTGCAGGAAGGGGGACCCCTTTCAGGGCCTGAGAGTGGGCTCTTGTCTAACACTCAGAAATGAATTGCCCAAGGAGACACACATGCTGACAAAGCAAGACACTTTATTGGGAAGGGCTCCCCCCACCAGCAGAGAGCAGTAGGGTAAGGGAACCCAGGAGAACTGCTCTGCCATGTGGCTTGCAGTCTCTGGTTTTATGGTAATAGGGTTAGTTTCCTGGTTGTCTCTGGCCAATCATATTGCTTGGCCCATAGTCTGACTCAGGGTCCTTCCTGGTGGCATGTGCATCTCTCAGCCAAGATGGATTCTAGCACAAAGGATTCTGGGTGGTTTGTCATCTTCTCCCTCTTTTGGCCCCTCTCAAATTCATGGCAGCAGTACCATGTTCCTTATCAGGACCTCCTGCTCTGAGACAACTGAGGCAAGTGGTTATCATTGTGCCTGGCCAAGGTGGGTGGTTTCAGTCAATGGTTCCCTAACAATAGTTAATAAAAATTTTTCCAAGAAAGCAATGTTGCATTTTTCTGTCCGTTTTTGTTTTTTATTTTTATTCAGTTTTAAAAGTCAGTTTCTTTTCCTAGGTCTCCAAGGCTATCTTATTAGAAAAGTGAAAGATTTTCATGAGTCTATCATCAAAAGCTATTTATAATGATAGTCTGTATATCCTTAGCTATTTTAATGCTATACATTATGTCTCTTGATTTTCCTGATTTTAGTTCAGGAATTTATTTTTCTCTAAGGTACTAGATATAGCTATTACAATCATTAGGATTCCATTATATTATTTTAATCAAGTAATTAAAGAGAGAGAGAGAGAATCCCTATCTATCTCTGTCTATATCTACACCAGCAAAATTTTCTGAACTTTGAAGCATGAGGAATTACTGAAAGGTAGAGAGAGGCAGCATTTCTAGAAGTACTGCAGCTGCTTGGGTGAACATGGGAAGGGGTAAAAAGAACTCCTGAATACCCAAAGGGGAGAAGATAGAGCCTACAGAAATATGGATTTGTAGGAAATCAACTGGACCCAAAGGTTATTTGTTCCACTTCATTTCCTCCAAATAGAAAACATGCAAATCCCTCTTTTTAAAAAAATAGTTAATTTTAATGAAATAATAATTTAAAAAGGAATTCTACACAAATACAAGATTTTACATGTCTTTTTGTAAGTTGTTCAAATGTTTCATAATGTTTGGAGACAGGAAATTCATCCTGAGATCTAAGTATTACTCTCTCATGCTGCTAAAACACACACACACACACACACATTTAAAAAAAATATCATCCAGCACTTTACTTTTTCTGCATGCTCTGAATCAGTGGCAGGTTTGAATGTCCCTATCAGTAAATTAAGGGAATTAATGTAAAATCCTGGGGCTCACATGACAATGTTGTAATTGTCCTTGATGACTTTTCGATTTGTGTCAGAAAGGCTCAAGATCAACTAAAATTCCAATTAAAACAAAGTGTAATAAAGTTCTGTAAAAGGCTGATTTCAGTAAATGCCAGCAATAAATACATATTTCTTTTAAGAATGAGGCTTCTCTACTTCATGAAGAGAACTTTTATTTTCCTAATTACTGAATAAACAAGGCAATTTTAGGCGTGACATAGTTTTAACTCATTCCAAACCTGAATTCTGAGATACCTTGGGGATTTTTCATCTTGCTCGGCTATTATAACAAACAAGTCTCTTTAAGAAAGTTCTAATTTTATTTCCCAGATGCTTGATTTAAATATTGTTTAGAGTAGTGGTTCCCAAATTTTGCTGCACATTAGTATCACCTGGGGAAATTTTATAAATCCTGATGCCCTGATTGCACCTCATACTAATTAAATCAGAGTATCTATAGGTAGAAGCAAGGTATCAGAAGTTTTTAAACATCACCAAGTGAATATAATGTGCAGCAAAGTATGATAAACACTAGTTTAGAATTTCATATGTTAGTGTAGATAAAAATTACTTTAAATATTATCATTAGATTCCTGGTTCCCTCTCCCCAATAGTCTGATTCAGTGGGTCCGATGTGGGGCACTCCAGGTGATTTGGATGTGAGTGAGCCACGCACACAATGAAGAAATACTCTTATAGAACAAAGAGCTACTCAAAAAGTGGTCATTGGAACCACAGCATCAGGATTAACTGTGAGCTTGTTAGAAATCGTTGCTTTTGTTGTGGTCATCCATGTACAATGCTTGGTGTCAGTCTATTTATCTCTTGTAAAAATAAAATACAGTGTGTGTGTGTGTGTGTAAAAAAAAAAAATTCTAATGACAAAAATTTCTTTTAATAAAATAGCAAATTAACCTTTAAAAAATAAAAAAAATAAAAAATAAAAAAGTTAAGTATTGTTCAGCTTTAAAAAAAGAAAAAAACAAAAGTGGTCCTTGGAACCACAGCATCAGGATTAACTGTGAGCTTGTTAGAAATGCAAATACTTAGGCCCTACTGACACCTACTAAATGAGAATCACTGAACCTGAGGAATAGGAATCCATGTTTTTTTTCTTCAAGCTTTCCAATTGATTCTTATGCACATTTAATCTGAGAACCACTGGTGTAGAGCATATAAAACATAAGTATGTTCATTTTTCTCAGGTACTTTTCCTAATCTGAATTACCTGTCTTACCAAAGAATGGATAATTGGAAAAAAAATAACTTATTAACATGTGTTGTAACTCAGATAAGCTTTGGCTCTGAGGGATGTTGATAATCCAGATGAAGCCAATGAGAAAAGCAGAACTTAATCTGGGGGATAGAACTGGCTTCAAAGGGATGTGGCAAAATTAGACTTCTTGTCTAAGCCAACATATGTTCTAGGCAATAAAAATCTTCCATCAACAGTGATCACAGAAGTCTGTTATGAGGCAGGGTTAGTGACATCTTTGGAGCAAGTCCCAGTCATGAATGACACAACAGATTTATAAGTCAAGCTCTTGTCTTGCTATCAAGCTCTATCTATTCACAGCTTTACTTCTTTCCCCAAAGAAAAGACTTTATTAAGTTAAGACTAAAACCCACATTAGGAAAGCAAAGAGGGGTTATAACAAGGTCCTGCCTTTATGGGAATGCAGATGTTGAAGATTAATCCAGATACTCCCAAAACTGACTAACTAAATAATTATTTATGACAAGATTAATTTAAAATTCCACTTGCAGCATTTGGACTAAATCTCTGGATTTGGTTTCAACACCTGTTTTAGAAAAGTATTAGAAGAAACAATCTCTAAGTTTTACTCCTGCTATGAATAATTCTGGTTATGTTTCCCCAAATTCTATTTTAACAGGAGAAGAGATCCTAGGAAAAATAATTCATAGGAAAATAATGTAGATATAAAGGGAATTTTAAATAGAAAATGATGGTTTTAAGTATCTATGCTAATTCCTTGTTGCTTTTCATTTGAGGAGAAGATGAGGGTGAGGGTTTCATTTAGTTTTCAGATGGGTAATATTTTCACAGGGTCAACATTTCAAAATGTATTAAAGGGTGTAATAAAGGGTCTGACTCCATCTTTTTGATGTATGACTGCTGCTTTTAAGCCTGGCCCTCTTCTTCCTCTTTATTCTACATCTGAATAGGCTGATGAGAAAGTTTGTACTGTCTCCTCCTTTGGTGACTGTGGGAAATTCAAACCTGATAAAATCCCAGCCCATGCACATGTGCTAGCCACCATAAAAGCCCAATCCATTCTTTCTGCCTTGCTCAAGTCAGTTTTTGCCTTCCTGCTCTCCCCAGGAATTCCTTGCATGAGTAATAAATCTTCTTATAACCCCTTGGTGTGTGGTGTCATCAGTCTTGGCATACAAACCAAATTTTGGGTGGGACCTATCTTCTTTTCACTGAATGTCCAAAACAGTGGTTCTGTCAGCAGGATGTCTAGACAATAACGACCAGCAGCAGAGGTCTCTTCTCTTGCTTTAGTTTGCTGTCTGGCTCTGCTGCCTGCATTTGAGCCATTATTTTGAGTAGCTGCTTACTTTGGCCTGTGTTGCTGATTGCTGTTAAGTTTGTGTTTTGAGCTGTGCTGCATTGTGCTGCATTTGCTTAGTTCTATGGAGCCTCTGTCATACACCACTATGAGATTGAAGCCCTCCTTACAGTGGCCCTGGGTTGTGTGTCACAGCTAAACCTATTGTGTGATTTGATTCCAGCATAAGCTGTGAGAGGTGTTAGGCTCAGGAGAATGACTTTTACCCTGTGACCCTCGGTTTTGTGTCTCAACCCAGCATGGTCTTCTGTTCAGTAGAGGGTTCAGGGAAAGACTCATACCCTATACAATATGTGGACTCACTTGCATGGAGGAAAATCCTGTTTCTATCTTGAGTTCCCTCAGGGCTCACCTTTGGGATGGCTGTAATGTGATGGTTTGATGGCTGCAACATCCCTTGTTTACTGATATGGCATGCAACAATTTTTTTTTTTTCATTGATAGAAGGAAGGACAGAAACCTAGATGCAAAGAGAAAAAGCTGAAACAAATGTCCATAATTTAACCCAACTGGAAATCCAAAATTTACCAAAATAATTTATTCAACAAAAAGATAAAAGGGTACAAATTTCCTGTTATGCCTCCACATCACAGATTTTGAATTAACTTCAACATCTCCTAAAATGCATCAGTTGGCAAGTGTTCATGGCCTTAATCAACACTGGAGCTCAAACTAGAGTTACATCTGGCTATCCCAGTAAATTTAAATAGGGTATCTTAGGGGAGTTACCAAATATTAAAGAGAGAACAAATATTTATCTTTCACCTTAACCATCAGAACTATCATCTTGCTTAAATTTCCTGTGATCATAGAACATGTGGATGAAGAATGTCACCTGCCATATCAGCAAACAAAGGATGTTGCAGCCATCAAGCCAGCAGCCACTGCAGCCTCCCCCAATCGGTGCACCCTGAGGGGATTCAGGATGGGAAAGAACAGGATACTGGCCCTAGATAGTTAAGGTTAATATCAGAGGAATGATTTCAGTGAGCCCAGACTCTTGAATCTTCCCTTACATAGAAAAGTGCTAAATTCATTAACTTGAGATGTCTGGTTTTCTTTAATTAACTGTACTGTTTTGATGTTCCAACTACTTGTTATTTGTTGCAAAAACCCCTATGTATCCTGGTTCCTCTCTTACCTCTTCAGAGCAGTCCCTTAGAGCTATCTGAGAGGCTGTCTCCTGGGCTTAAGTCCATTTTGTCTGCCAAATAAAACATAATTCTCAACTTTTACGTTGTGCATTTTTTTTCAATCAACACACATATGCCCTAAAATATCCCAAAGTAAGAATGGATGCTCTGAGCTAATGAATAATAAAATAAAATAGTTTTGATTTAAAGTTAAATTAAGTCTTTGGAAATTACACATTGGCTTGACAAAATGGGAACCCATGGACCAGCCCCCCATTCCTCAAGTAAAATACTTAATATGTCCCAATATAAATTAAAACAGACTTTCAGGGATTAAAACTCATTATACAAGAACTATTTAGTGAAGGAATGATTATCCTCACTGCTTTTCCATTTAATGGTCAATTTGGCCTGTTCTTAACCTTGAAAAGAATGAATGGTGGATTTTACAGTAACCTTAATTCTGTGGTATCACCGACATTATTAAAATTACTGACTACATCCAAACAGCAACTGATGAATATTTTGCTATCATAGACTTGGCTAAAATGTTCTGTTCATGCATATTTCAATATCCTCTCAGCCACCGCTTGCCTAATTTTCAGTGTGATATATAACACCTTTACCTGAATTCCCATGAGGTACCTCAACAGCCTTGCCAGCACACACAATCTTTCCAGGCAAGATCTTAACCACATCCCACTTTCTCTGGGAGCACAGGTATGGCCTCACATTGATGACATCCTCCTCTGAGGAAATCCATTTTGAGGCCGGAAAAAGATGGGTTCCAGACTGGACATTTACAGCTAGCTTCCTGTTTACATTTCCTGAGGCAGGAGGCAAGTGGACTCCAGGCTAAATATTTACAACCGACCTCCTGTTTGCACTTCAAGATGGAAATAACAACAGGAACAGGTTAAATAGCTGGACTTTGCCTCCTGTGTACACTTTAAGATAACAGTCATGGCAGGGACAGAGAGGGGCTAAACCCTATCTGAGTAAAGGATGAAGAGGTCACATATTTCCCATCCTTGGGGCAAGGGAGACATTGCACATGTGAAGGAAGGCTCCTTGTGGGTCAAAAAGAAGGGGGTGCCACCCCATAATAGGTGATGTCAAGGCCCCCCATAGGCCTCTGGGCTGGAATCCATCTTGGGAAAAAAGTTGCACATGCATGTTGGGGAGGGTCTTAGGACAGGTAAGGTGTGGAAAAGGAAACCAGATAATTGGCCAAAGGTAAACAAAGACCTGGAAGAACTGCCCTATATAAATGATTTAACCACCTCTTTACTGTACTCCCCTTCATTAGGGAGGACGTACACACCGTTTCTTTCTGGGTGTGTGTTTCTGCTTAGCATCTGTCTTAAATAAACAAATTGTTTCTTAGTGTGCTCTCCCACTTGTTGTGCTGTATCTCTAATAATAAACTTTGTACCTGTTTTTACAGTTTTTGCCTCCTTGAAATATTATTGCTTTCAAATGGAGGCAAGAGCCAGGGATAATTTGCTTCTGGCCTCTAGCCCTTGCTGGTCTAGTGGCTAGGAGTCCTGGTTTTCATCCAGGCTACCCAGGTTCAATTCCTGGGCAGGGAACTAAGATCTCACTTCAAGCCATTGCTCACTGTTATCCTTCTGAGATCAATTTGACACATTCATTTGGAACATACAAATACTCACAAAAGAGCATATGTACCGAAAAGTAAATAAACTACTATGCCACACAGAGTGCAAGGGTTTAACTCTGGAAAATTACCTGGTAAACCAAGGACCACTCAGTCCCTGATACTTATGTTAAGGAACAGCTGTTGACTCTTTCAGCATACGAGATGTTCAAACAAGCTCAATATCTTTTAAACATTTTTAGTTTCTAAGTAAAATTTACAACTTTAAAAATAGATTTTACAAATCTATTGATGATGTTATCTGCAAATTGTCCCAACTTGAATGGGGCCCCCTCCAAAAGAAGGTTCTAGAATCTGTCCAAATTTTATTGCAACAGGCACTCTTGTTAGTACCCCCATAAGCTCCTTTATGGAGGCTTAGCAACTTTGTCTAGATGACCCACGATGGCCATACATTACCTTTTTTGTCCCCATGCTACATACCATTAGCTGGCCACATACTGGCTCTCCTGGAAATAGAGGCACTCATAGTCCATGAACCTGTGACCCTTCTTGATGCCTGATAGCCGAACACAATTTTATGAATAGTCTTTCATTTCAGAACTGATTTGTGATGCCTCATTTATTGAATACTAAATTTCCATGTATATCTGGATCTGTGTTTAGACTTTATTTTTTCTATTGATATTTATATATCTATTCATGAGTAATACCACACAGTATTAATTATTGAAGCTTTATAGCATACATAGTACTTAATACATAATAGAGTTAGTCCTCATTCTATTTCTGACTCCTGATCAATACTAGAGCTTGCTAATTTTTCAGCCCCAAATCTCTTCCCAAACTTACTGCATATTAGAATCTTCTGGGAATCTTTTAAAAACCTCAGTGTCCATGTCTTATCCCATACAAATTATATCAGAATATCTTGTGGTCAAAGGCATGCATTAGTATTTTTTTAAGTACCCAGTTGATTTTAATATGTACTAAGTTGTGAACCACTGCCTTAGGTAGACTCAAAGAGCATAGAGGCTCACCAAGTCAATCATGATGCAAATAGTATATCCTTTGGTGCAGGTGCTCTGAGATCAAGCCCCTTGGTATGGTGAGCAAGGTTCTCTGTGACACCTACTTATACAAACTTACTTGCTTTTGTCAATTTCCTGTTACGGCTTAGAGTTCCACCACCATACACACTTGACAGATGCCCACATGTGTCATCTTATTGGTATGCCTATTAGGTAAACAACTATTGCTAAGGACATGTTGCCACCATATCTTCAGATACTGTTCTTAATCTGCTTTATTTCATTTCCTCCAACTGTCTGTTGTTGGATGTTTCTACCAACATAGCCATTCATATGTAGGTCTCTCTAATCTTGAGTTCCCAGTGTTCCTGTCTAGCATAATTCAGAGAGGCCAAGCCCTTAATCCCAATGTAATTGAGACCAGCTCCCTTACTCCTTGCAAGATTATATTGGAGTACTCACTAATTTGATTTAAGTTGGGCAATGCTACCGTGTCATATAACATAGAAGAAAAATTCAAACAAAAAATGCATATCTGAGAAACAGAAGTAATACTTTAAGAATCTCAAAAGAATTATCAGAACAACTTCTTTGGAGGCTTGTTTATTTCCTAAGATCCTTAACAAGAATTAAAACATTTGTATTTCACAATAAAGTTTCCTAGTTTTATTTTTTAATTGCATCTTATCTCATTCAAGACTTGGCATAGCTGCCAAGTTTACTAATTTTTGATTGGTGTTCTAATTATTAGTGCACTTTGCTGAACCTCTCCAGAATGAAGCCAACTCCCCACATTTGGTCAGGATTCTTGTAAGGTAAGTATGCCAGGTGGACATAAGTGTAAACAACTCAAAATATTTTTTTAAATTAAAGCCAAGCAATCTCAACAGCTGTTTATTTTTTATTTGTTTGGTTTTAATTAGAACAAGGAAATAAAATTCCATTTGTTCAAATTAGTCTTAATTGCACTTCCTCACATTTATTTTCCCTGATTTTATTTTCCTGAAGTTAAGTACTCTGTGATAATACACAGTGGTATTGTTTGCTTTTATCTGTTGCCTACAGTTTAATTTCATACATGACTTTCACATTAAGGGATCTGAATTTTATTTTATGGGCATTTATTTATTTACCTATTTTGCTGCTCTTTTTCACTGACTGAAAATCTTCCCACATTTATTGTTTAAGGTAAAATATCGCAATGCACTGTTTAATAAGATGGAGCTCCTATTATTATTATCACTCTTCCCTTACCCCATCTATAAGTGAACAGTAGTCAGCATCACCGGGTGCAGGTGAGACATCTCTGGCAGAGGATCACAGATATCCCATTCTCTTGATCACCTATAGATAAATTCTCTTGATGTGGGAAGTAGCTTGATGTATCCATAGTGCTGTAGTTTCAAGAGAGGGTTGCAAGTGCCCACTGACCATACTGCCCTCATTCCCAGTCTACACTACATGATGCTTGTTGATACATAACAGAGACTATTACACCACATTCACGAAGGCAAATCTCATGTCCCTCTACTGCAATAGTCAATTTAAACACAGCTCTTCAAGGAATTCCCTGAAAATAATGATTATATCATCTCTGTTTATTAACATACTTAATTTATCCTTGGTTCTGTGTAATCACATCTTGCATTCAATGCAGTTACTTCAATATAATGAGGGCCTAAAGACACCAGGATAATTGGGAAGATCACAGGTTTTACAGTGAGGCAGAAATGGCTCCCATCTGAGTCATAGCACTTAAGAGCTGTGTGGCTTTGGACATATCACTTAAACCTTCTGAGGTGTAATATCATCACCCATAAAATAGGAATATAGGACAATCCTAGCTGGTTATTAGGAAGATTATATACAAGAGTGTTTTTTAAAAATTTCTTCTCAGCAGGATAATTTCTAAAAATGAAATTATCTATAGAATTTGTACACAGAAACCCAACATGGAAAATAGATTTTAAAAACTGAGCATCTTATCAAAAATTTGGTGTTGTTGAATAATTTCTTAAAATCTTTAAGAAAGAAAACATAAAGTATAGAAAAGTTGTAAATGAATCAGACTCTACTTTATTCATTCAGGACACTTCTTTTGAATGCCATACCTTGTGCTTGACACTGTAATGTGTGCTGGGGATACAGTGGTGAGCAGGACAGAGCAAATCTATTACCTCAGGTATTTTAAACTCTAGTTGGGAAGAATGACAGGTGACAGACAAACAAATGTATTTATCATATCTACCTGAGAGTGATAGATACTTTGATGAAAATAAAAGTGAGGTGATGTGATAGAGAATAAAGAGATTTTCATTTATTTGTGTTATTTGTCCTTTGATTTTCATACTTTTTTAAAATATTGAAGTATAGTTGACTTATAATGTCACATTAGTTTCAGGTGTACAGCACAGTGATTCAGTTATACAAATATATATATATATATGTTCTTTTTCAGATTTTTTTCCCTTATAGGTTATTACAAAATATTGAGTATAGTTCCCTGTGCTATACAGTAGGTCCTTGTTGGTTACTTATTTTATATATAGTAGTGTTTATATGTTAATCCCAGCTTCCTAATTTATCCCTTCCCCCTGTTCAATTTTATCTTTTTTTTAAGATTCCACATATAAGTGATATCAAATGATATTTGTCTTCCTCCATCTGGCTTACTTCACTTAGTATGATAATCTTTATATCCATCCATATTGCTGCAAATGATATTATTTCATTCTTTTTGATGGCTGAGTAATCTTCCATTATATATGTATATATATATATGTATATATATATGTATATATATATGTATATGTGTGTATATATATATATATATATATATATATATATATATATACACACATATACATATATATATATAATCTTCTTTGTCCATCTGCCAATGGGCATTTAGGTTGCTTCCAGCAATATCTTTTTAGATCTGTCTCCTAGAGTAATGGAAATAAAACAAAAATAAACATATGGGACTTAATTAAACTCAAAAGTTTATGCACAGCAAAGGAAACTATAAACAAAATGAAAAGACAACCCACAGAATTGGAGAAAATATTTGCAGATGATGCAATGGTGGGAATGTAAATTGGTACAGCCACTATGGAAAACAGTATGGATGTTCCTTAAAAAACTAAAAACAGAGTTACCATAAGATCCTACAATCTCACTCCTGGGCGTATATCTGTAGAAAACTATAATTCGAAAAGATACATGCACCCCAGTGTTCATAGCAGCACTATTTATTATAGGCAAGACATGGAAGAGATTCATTTCTGAAAGGATGGAAAGATAAGACTTCAGGAGGTGAAAAATTTGAGCAGGAACCTCCTTAAAGTGAGGGAGGTATGTTAGTATGTGGAAAAGAACAGTATATCAATATTTGGAGAAAGGATGTTCAAAGCAAAGGAACAACAACACACATGTGCTGAGGCAAAGTTATTGTTTTCCATTTGAGGAAAATCAAGAAAACCAACGTGACAGCAGAGGAGGAAGCTAGTGGAGAGTGACAGGAAATACAATCAGACTTAACCAGAGGCTGTACTAGGTAAGATCTTTATAAGCCATGGTACGGGGTTAGGATTTTATGCTGAAAGAGATGAAATCCCATTGAGATGTTTTAAGAATAGAAGTGGCATGATCAGACTCATGCTTTTGGAAGATCAATTGGCCTGTTTGAAAAGAGTCTGTACAACACAGTGTAGAAAAGCAGGATTATCACTAATCCACTAAGCCATGTAGGAGATGATATTGACTTTGACTAGTGAGCTAGCACTGGAGACATGTGCAATGACATGATTTGAGATATATTAAGAAGGAAGAACAACTGATTTGCAGATGGATAGGATATAAACTCAAGGGTATCAACAGAGTTTAGAACCAGAACAAAAGAGAACCAAGCAATGGTGGGGAAAAAGTCACCACTCTTCCTTTCCAGGAGGATTGCAAAGAAAGCTTGAAGAAAAAGAATATTTGAAAAGTCTTTTCATGTTGCCATGTGATAGCTATAGGGATGTGGGTCACTGGAGAAAAGTTAAATATTAGGGAATGAATCTCCCTATGAAACTGTGATTTTGTGTGCCTTTGGGAGGAGGTGTGGAGATAAGAACAGAACTAATAAGTCCATTTACCATCATTTGTTTTGCTTCACTTCACTAGCAATGTCTCCAGAATGTTTGTTTTTTAGAGTCAGTGGTCTTGGATGTGATTGACAAAGGGATTCTTGAACATGGTTTTGAATGTCAATACACAGTTTTTGATACATATTTTATCGTTTAAAAAAATAGTATAGGTTTATAAAAAGTGTATAGCACTACTGAAATAATTAAAGGCATGGTCCCCTCAGAACCTCCCAAATTTTATCTCCTTACTTCATATCACCCACAACATTGCTACCAGAGTTCTTTGCCCAAAACACATAAATCCTGTGTGAAACCACTTGTAGGAAAATCAATCACAGATCAATGGGTACAACCACCATGGAAAACACTTAAGAAAACACCTCTTTAATGGATTCTTCACATACCCTGTGATCCAGTATTATATTTATTCGAGAGAAACACTTACTTAATCAGGAGACATGTACACAAATGTCTTTAGAGCTACTGATCACCATAGAAGAAACCTGAAGTCACTGAAATGCCTATTATTGTGAGAGTAAATGAAAAACTGTGACATATCAAACAACATAACATTTCTGCACTCAAAACAAATGAACTACAGAGGCATGCAGTGATATGGACTTTAGTAGCACAATATTAAAGAAAAAAAGTAAATCCCCAAATAAATCATAAATGTGATACCTACTTTCTAAAGTTAAAAACAAAGTAAACTTTTGAAATTAAAATGTAATTTAAGTAAAATCACATTAAAAAGAAAGCAAGGGAATGATGAACGCAGGATTTAGGATCTGTGCCCCATGGGTGTGGGAAATCAGGAGATAGGTTAGTAGAAGAAATATAATTCAATGCAGGTTATTGTTAAGGGCCTAACTTTTGTTTGGGATGGTTGGTCCATGAATAGTTATAACATTTTTAAAATATCTAATTATATATCTTAAAAACTTAAAAAAGGGAGGAGGTCACTTATGGACCAACAGATAGAATATTTCATGGATCAAAGATTATGTTTTATCCAAGTCAGTGCCAGGTCCTTTTTAGAAAACACAGATGACTCCTATTCTCCACAGGAAGAGAATCCAAACATTTTTATTTATACAGGCCTATTTATGCAATATTATTGCAAGCACACCCAAAATTCATACAAATAATGATTTTAAAATTATATACATATTTATAAATATGTTGATTTACAAATTTTAAATAATTTATATACTAGAATGATCTCATTTATAGTTATAAGTTTACCTCACTTTACATAATGTGTAATTTATACCTCAAAACATTTATTACCTCATAATTGACACTTTTAAAAAATTAAAATAAAATAAACATATTATCAATTTACTTTTTTTCTTTCTTTTTTTGTAATTAGAGGCTTAGAGGTCTGATACCAATCATTGTTTGATAAACAGAGATGGCAGTGTGAAAACAATCAAATAATGAACATAAAATCCATCATCAATGCACAACCATATTGTTACTCACTTTACTGTTCTCTCCTAGCAGTCTCCAAGTAAACTTTGAGCTTGTGAATAAGAGAGATTGTTGACAAGTAATAGGAAACAATTAGGAAAGTGTTTTTTTCCTTGTCTTATTTCTTCATTAGTGAATTGGAAGCACTGTAAGTTGCATAACCCATATCGATTCCTCAAGATTCCTTACTAATATAATCCTGATTTTATTTATTACAGCAATATAATCAGGTCCAATATCCCTTACAGGTAGGCATAACATTAGATGTTCAATGAGATGACCTGGAGCTTCCTGTGAAATCTTTCTCTTTTCTAATAAATAGGTTCAGGCATATCTCACATCTACCTTCCTTTTTATATTTACTTTGAACATGATGTCTGAGGTTGTGATAATGACACAACAAGCATGATAGTGACATCAACAAAATAAGCATGGGAAAAGTAACATGCTTGGTTGCATGACATCCCTGAATGTCTCAATCCAATACCTGTAGATGTCTATCTCTTATTATTTTGAAAAATTGAGCAAATAACACAAACAAACAAAAAATCTGTTTGCTTAAGCTATAATTTTTCTGTTAGCAGGTTAATACAAGCTACGTGAAAAATATGGTACGAGTCCTGATAATGGCATTGAAGTTGAAATAATTGATAATATGGTTCTGTAAAATGGCATGTGGATATGAATTATAATAGAATAATTTTTAAAGTACATCATTTGCACATCTGAACTTGTGGACTATAATTCATTAATTCACTTTTTAATACTAAAAATTGTTAATAATAGAACATGATTCATATAAATACATGTATAATATAAAGAGACATATATAATTGTAAATGGTTTATTATTTCTAAAAATTTTTATTTAACCCACTAAATTACTTCAAATTAAAGACATGGTTCTAAACCCAATACATTGTGATAATTTTAATGATCATATATTTAAAAATCTAACTCATGATAAAAATGAAGAATTAAATGGAAAAACTGGATCCATGGTTCATGTCATGAGCCACATTTTGCAGTCTTATCCACCTATGATGCAAAAGTTTCTTATTGCTATTGAAATTTGATAGGCAAATTTCCCTTATTAGTTGTTGAAAAAAATTGAATACTTTAATCTTTTACACAAGTTGGAAATTCTATTTCCAAGTTCTTTGAGAGGGCAATTTTGAAAAAAAATTTCTAGTTGCTATACATATTTATTGTTTTCCGAGATAAAAATCACATGTCAACGAAAATATTTCCAATTACTTTTATCTTTTCCATGTTGAGAATGTTAGTTTTGCTTATAATTTTAAAACATCTTCTTTATATTCAAGGGTGGTATTTTGGCTTCCCTTTTAAAAATGCAGCTAGATAGAATAATATTGAAAATACTTATTACATAAAAGTACAGCAAATTTGGTATTACACCTTCTTTTTTAAATATATAACTTTTTTAAGCTCAGCAACTCTGTAGTACTCTGTTCCAAGATAGCCAGTGAATTGGGCGTAGAGCAAAAGAATTTTTAGTTCAAGTACTGTACTTTGAAGATGAAGCGCCTGCAGGACCACCTCCAAAATGATTCAGTAGAGCTTGTAAGACCCTTGCTTCATTGGTCCCAGCCTCCTTTCTGAGCCATACTTGGAACCTTTCCTCTCTTCTAAATGCATCATATATCTAAACTTCCCCCAACTTCCATTTATTTTCCTAAACATGGTGAACTGTTTGTAACTCCATCTATCTGGAAAACTCTCTGTTTCACCAACATTCAAAATAAATGACACCACTTCTTTGAAATATTTCTTGAAGTTCCTATGCAGAATTAATCTTTGCGTGGTTTGTATATTCACAGTTACTGACTAATCTCTAAGATTACATATTACAATATATTATAGTTATCAGTACAAATGGCTGCTTCCCCTGCCAGACAGTGATCAATCCAGAGGAACTAAAACTTTCTACATCATGGACTAATTTTGTTTAACTCTATTCTTCCTCTATAGCATCTGGTACATAAGAGGAATAAGTCCTTGTTAAATGCCAAATAAATGAATGAACAAGTGTTTAAATAAATCAGTGAATGACTAAATGGAATTTAAGAAAGGAACATTGAATTCTAGTGAAAATTCTGATTAAGTTAATTCAATTTTAGCAAGTTTGGGCACTGGATCTATGTAGATAGTTGGTACCAATAAACTCTCTGCACTCCTCCCTGGGGTATTTCAATAAAGAAGCAAAATAATCTGTCTCATTTCAACTTCTCATCAACATATGTTTAGAGAATCATCCTGTTATTTGTTCTGAGGTTTGAAAACTTAAAAGGTAATGGGAGAAATTAGTACTAGATTTAATAGAGATATAATATACATGTGACATGGATACTGGTTTCCAGAAGCTATTCTTTTTATAGGAAACATCCAGCAAGCACCCAGTTAATGGCAATCAAGTCAAGACATGCCTGACGCATGTCCCAAGAAAGCTGTGGAAGAAAATAAGAATAACTGACTTCTGATTCTTTTTAAGATCATGTTTTCAAAAGGGCTTTATAAATTTAAAAACACCATCAATGGTAAGAGATTGTTCAGAGTGTTATAGGGGGAAAGTTTTGGCAGGCCAATGGAAAGAAAGATCACTTCTTGAAAAAGTTCTAGGGAGTAAGTGGATAGCAGTTGAGCTGGGGCTGGAAATGATTTCATACTCTGTAGCCACACACATAAAGCATCACAGTTGTGAAGTTGCCTCCTTGACATGATGGATGTCACGACAGCTTTCATTTGGCCATAATGGCCAACATTAGAGCATAGAATCCTACCTCATGCCATTATTTAATATCTCTCTGAAAATTATAAGTCCTGAAGGTCCACACTGTTGTTTTATTGAGAAACTTTTAATGCATTAACTCATCTTCAAACATGATGGATCATTTTGTGTGCCCAGCCATGACATCATTTCCTAATTTGATGTATTAAGTAATGATACATCCAACCTCCTTAAGTGATCACCTTAATTATGACAATGTATAACTATGATCATTAAACTAATGACAGCTGTCACCATCAGCCACAGGAGTAACAGATGAGTTACAAGATCAAATTTACATCAACTTCATAATGTCTGGTGATTGAGAGTATGGAATAACATAGCAGGATTAAGAATATATCTCAGAAGCTTTAAAGATAAAACATAAGATAGTGTTTGTCCTAATTCTCCAGAACAATAATGGAATGAGGCAATTCAGCTCCCAAAGTTAATTCAGTGAGGAAAATGTTCATGAACAATCCAAGTCAACAGATTGAACCAATCTTTTGTTTTTCCACTAGAGAGTTAGACCAAGTGAAAAATCAGAATGTGACAATGGAATGCCTGAATATTAACATTTGTTGTACATAACCTGCCATTCCCCATTACCTTTGTAGATGTCATCATTCAACTCCATCTTTTCAAGCAAAAGATATGTGGCATCCACCCCTCTTCCCAGGGCCTAGCCTCCCAGACTGCCTTACCTTTGCTCAATACCAAAACTAAACTTCCTTATCCTGTGTCTCCTAACAGGGCCTGTCCTCTTCTTTTTAAGGTTATCAAGAACTAATTTGTGTTAATAGTCAATGAAATATATTTATCATATTTGGACAGAACTGACTGGGAATAGAAAACATACTATTATAGAGTTATTCTTGAATTCTAAGCTGAACCGCTTCTAGAATCCTAGAACCCTTTCTTTTTTCTTGGCTATCAGGAAGCTCAGAATAAGCTGCTTGGTCAGTTCCCCTGATATCATTATTAACTTATCCCTCTAGAGGTTTTGGGTTTTGTTTTGTGTCATTTTTTTCAAGTTTTATATTTTAACTCCAAATGCAATTTTACACTATTTCTTCAATTTATATACATGTTTTGTTTTAATTATACTCAAATCAGTAGAATATAATTGAATATTAATAATGAAATACAGAACTAGAATAACTTGGATGCCTATGGAAAATTCACAGAGTTAAGTACTGATGGCAAATTGATGGGAATCAAAGTATGCCTAACTCTTTAAAAATTTTAAGTATAGAGTTAAGTGTATAGTTCAGAAAGAATACTTTTACTATACTCTGTACTTATCAGACCATATTTAGAATATTGAATTTGAATCTGAAAACCATATAAGAAGACTATTAACTATTGGAGATAAATTTTTATAATCAGAGAAGCATCATGAGAAAAAGGGCTGTCTTGAAAGGCCTTGGAATCTTGTTGGCAACTGCCCCACTTAACCCCCCAGGAGTCCTCCATCTAAATAAGTTAGATTCAGGAAAATGCATTGGTTCATAAGCACCAATGTATATTTGTCTAATATACCTCTTCAAGTATCAGCCTTCTTGCTGCTTTTGAACTTGTCAGATGTGACAGGGTGACTAATGTTTGTAAAATATTCCAAAAAATTTAAACAAACACAAGCAAAACATGCATGTAGTAGGTCAGCAAACACATGAATACCCAGTTGAAATGACTGTCTCTGAGCTAGGGTATTCTCTATATCTGGAGAAGAGTTGATAAACTTTACTCTGCAAGGTAAAACCCTCTGGAGGTTTTAACCGTGTGAGTAGCAGGTTTGTTTTTTTTATTTTTTATTTTGATTTTGTTTTAAATCAGGAGGTTCAGAGTAAGTGAGTAGAGGGACTTAATGTCTTCTAATCTGGCCAAAATTTAGCTTCAGAGTGTGATACACAGATTACTACTATGACTTTTCCCAACACAGTAACCCCAAATTTTTTCTATTACCTTTAAAGTATGATTTAAATTCTTCAGTCTGGTAATCAAAATTCTCTAAGATCTGTTCTCAAGAAAATTACTCTACTGTCTATATTTCTCACCCAATATAAAACTGGGATAAAAAGATGCACCGATTT
Organism: Balaenoptera musculus; assembly: GCF_009873245.2. NCBI lineage: Eukaryota > Metazoa > Chordata > Mammalia > Artiodactyla > Balaenopteridae > Balaenoptera > Balaenoptera musculus. The sequence goes on from NC_045797.1 coordinate 19,270,912, forward strand.
CCTCAACTGTAGATTGAGGCTTAAACCAGTAAAACAAAGATTAAATAATACAACATAAAGAGAGGGCATAGTCATTGAGAAACAGCCATCTTCATCATCTTCTTCATCACTATCTTCATTATCAGGTATTTCATCATTCCACAATATTTATTGATTTATTTCCTCAGAACACACACAATTCTGGGCACTGGAGAGAGAGAATATTAATCCATTGATTCTGAGTAAAAGGACCATAACATTCCCAATAAATTTTGTCATAGAAAATAATTTTAATGATTTGCTACTCTTCACATTTCAGAGAAAAGGTGAGTCACAAGAAAACCATAAACCATCAATGTTAACGGTTACAAAAGAATAAACTACTCAACTTCTTTCAATGTTCTGAGACCAATGTCAATGTAGTCTCCCACACCTTCCCTCTCTCTCCGATCTTGAGCAGTCTTTAAAAGAGGTAGAATCACAGAGTGGTCAGGTTCTCATACTCTGGAGTCTAATGACCTCGTTTGCATCCTGGTTTAGCTGCTAGCTATCAGTGTGACCTGGGTCAAGTTACATACTTTCTTTGTGCCTCAGTTTTCTATATTGTAAAATGGAGATTACAAAAATGCGTTTACCTCATTGGGTTGTTGTGAGGATTAGTGATGTAAAATACCTAAAACAGGTCTTAACACACAGTAAGTTTGAGATGGGATGATGATGATGATGATGATGATGATGATGATGATGATGGTAATGATGAAATGATTATGGTAAAGTGAGAATTTATCTTCAAAATGATTGCTTGCAAGATTTTCCATCATAAATACAAATCTAATGACATTTACTAGGCGGAGATTACTGAGACTAAATAATGGTGTTAGATATTTAAAACAAGATTAAAATAAGAACCACACAAAAAGCTATTTCTCAGGTGAGATTTTAGTTAAAAATAAATTACTAAGATCACGTCTACCTTCTCCCCAATTCCTAAAACGTCAACTAGTGAAAGTATATTAGATACCTATTGCTGTGTAACAAATTAATCTGAAATTTAACAGCTTAGAAAAACACACATTTATTATCTCATGGTTTCTGTGGGTCAGGAATTCGGATAAGGTTTATTTATTTATTTATTTTATGGCCGTATAGTTGATTTACAATGTTGTGTTAGTTTCAGGTATACAGCAAAGTGATTCAGATATATATATGTTATATATCAATGTCCACATATATGTGTGTATATGTATATATATATTCTTTTTCAGATTCTTTTCCATTATAGGTTATCACAAGATATTGAATATAGTTCTCTGTACTATACAGTAGGTCCTTGTTGGTTATTTATTTTATATATAGTAGTGTGTATCTGTTAATTCCAAACTTCTAATTTATCCCTTTCCCCTGCTTTTCCCCTTTGGTAACCGTAAGTTTGTTTTCTGTCTGTGAGTCTATTTCCATTTTGTAAATAAGTTCATTTGTAACATTTGTTTAGCTCCCACATATAAGTAATATCATATGATATTTGTCTTTCTCTGTCTGACTTACTTCACTTAGTATAATAATCTCCAGGTCCATCCATGTTTTTGTAAATGGGATTAGTTCATTCTTTTTTATGGCTGAGTAATATTCCATTGTATATAAATACACCACAACTTCCTTATCCATTCCTCTGTCGATATACATTCAGGTTGCTTCCATGTCTTGGTAAATAGCGCTGCTATTACTGGGGTGTATGTATGAACACTGGGGTGCATGTATCTGTGTCCTCCAGCTCATGGTCTCTCACAAGGTTTCGTTCATGTTGCTAGCCAGGGCCACAGCCATCCTGAGGTTCAACTAGAGCAGAATTTGCTTCAAAGTTCACTCAGGAGTTGTTAACAGAATTCAGTTCTTTGAAGATGTCGGACCGAGAGGCTTAGTTCTTACTGGTTGTTGGCTGGAGGCCAGGAGCCTCTCCACTTGACCCTTCATAACATGGTAGCTGGCTTCCATCAGAGCAAGCAGAGGGCAAGTGAAGATGAGCAAAATAGAAGCCTGAGTCTATCACAATCTAATCTTGGAAGTGCCATCTCTTTACTTTGGTCAAATGCAATTCTTTGGAAACAGGTCACTATGTCCAGCCCGCACTCAAAGGGAGGAGATTCCACAGCAGTGAGAACAATGTATATGTATAACTGAATCACTTTGTTGTACACCTGAAACTAATACAACATTGTAAATCAACTATACTCCAATAAAATTTAAAAAAATAAAAGAATAATGGAGTGGGTATCACTGGGGACCATATTAGAGACCACTTACCCCAACCTTATATAAAAGATATTTCATTCATGAGTTGCCTACTGTAGAAGGCTTGATATTCTATGCAGACTAATGTAACCTGGTCTAGAGGGTCATGAAGTGTTCTGACTGCAATCTTTTAGCTGTCAAACTTAGGAAAGATGGTGAATAAGAATGTTCATTTGTTTGCTTGTTGAATGCTTTTGTTTTTTATATTTTGAGGGGAAGAAGAAAATGCATTTTCAGGTTGGACTAAACTCAGAAATGCTTTCTGTCCCCCTGAAAGCCAGAGAATAATATAATAGTCTTCCCACTGTTGTGTTACAAATCAGAAAAAGAAGGAAAGGGAGAGAAAGAGTGAGAGAGAGAGAGAATCAGAACTGAAGAGGCAGAGAGCAGAGACAGCACAGCTTAAGAGAAGACCCTTCCAGGGTAACACACAGTGTAGCCAGAAATCTTCAGAACCTGACAAAGGAGAATGCACTCTCTGAGATCCAAGCATCATTCAGACATATAAATCAGATAGGTCTCTAATCACAATCAATAAGAACAGTAATTAAAACTCATGGATCATTCAGTTTGTGACAGACACTGTTCCCACTTCATAATTTTTAACTCAGTTTAATCTTTACAATAACCCTATGTAGGTCTTATCATCATTCTCTTTTTGTAGATGAGGAGACCTCTGCATAAACAGGTAAAGGAATTTGCCCAAGGTCATACAGCTTGTTAATGGCAAAGCTGGTATTTAAACAGAGACAGCAGGCTCCAGATCCTGTGTACCAAACCACTGGTGAAGATGCTCTACTTAAAATGTGGTGGTACCAGTTACGGTCCTGTCCCATGTGCATGGAACAAGAACAGCATAGGGCAGATGTAAAGTTAATGGCCTTGAACAAGAAAAAACGTTCAAATAAGCCAAAGCAGAGTTGTTTTTTTTAGCTGCACTTGGTTATAGTTTCACCAATCGCCCATGACAACAAACACTGTTCAGGTGAGTAGTCTGTTGATATATATAGTTACATAGTTATGTAATACAACAAATTTAAATGTATAGTTTATCATTCTCATTCTATGGGGTGAGTTCAGTTATTCTCAAGTAATCTTTTCATTGTCATGATAAAGCTCTTATTAATGATACTTTAGTATTTTAACTGATGATTAGACAAATCTTGACCATAAAATATTATGTTGTTATCCGTAGTGGGCAAAAATTATAATCAGTAATTCATACATAGCAATATCTTTAAAAGGGTTATTCTCTCCTTACTGTATAAACATTACCCGTCTCTTCTCTCCTTTTCTCTGTCTTTCACACACACACACACACACACACACACACACATGCTTCTTCTCATGTGGCAGGGGAGTGAGAAAGGGAATAAGGAAATTTGCAAAGTCAAATTACCCCCAAAGAGTGCACTGACTTTCAGTTATATTCTCCTTAAATTTATTGACCACCCAGCATGTTCCAGGAAACATTCTCTTGATATCCTAGCACAAACACAGATCCTTATTTTCACAGTGAAGTCACGATAGCTCTGATGCTTTAGAAGTCCACTGAGCCTGAAAGGAGATGGTGGCCATGACCAATGTTCCCATACAAGGTACAACACACAACAGGTGATTCTGAGACAGAAAATAACTGAAAAGCAGGTGGCTAAGCAGATAAAAGAGGGTGAGGGCAGGGGAGAATAGGACTAAGTCACCTCACCCCGCTGCTTCCTGTGTTTCCCTTCCCTCCTCCTACAAATGATTACTTGTTCCTTGGGGATTTTCGATTAAACAGGAACCTGAATACATTAACCTTTTCTGTTTACAATACATTCATCAGAACAGCCTTGGCATGCCCTTGAATTCCAGGGCTGGGCTCAGAGGGAAGCTACCGTGATATCCAGCAAACCCTGGGCAAAATTTATCCAGTGAGGCTTGGAGAGCCTATACTGGGGTACATAAATGAAATAATTTGTTTAAAAAGGGATCTTTTATAATTGCAATTTTGAGTTGGAGTAAAGTTCCAGAACTCTGTTTATTTGATTAACTCTTCTCTAAAATAAGATTATACTAAATAGCCTGATTTCCATATTTTAAATACTTAATACATGTGGGTAAAACCTTATTATATACACAGAAATTTCACATGTATTATCTCATCTGATCCTCAAAACAACCTGTGAGGTAAGGAAGAGAAAAGAAGGAAAAATACAAGAAAATATTATTAAACGAGATATATACTAGGCACTATGTTAGGGGCATATATTTTTAATATTTTCATTTTTATAGGTGAAAAAGTCAAGATCCAGTAAAGCTAAAATGACCGGTTTCAAGATCTCTTAGGGTAGACGTTCTTGGGCACTGTGAATAAGACTATTCTTTGATATATGGGACCACCCTGGATTTGCAGCCCATTTGGGGTTTCTGGCCCTACATGTGAAGCAGCATTGGTATGCTCCAATCAATTTGACAATTAGAAATGCCTCCACACATTTTCACTTGCCACCAACTAGAGTAGGTGTGGAGAGAGGGGCATATATACAACCTCTGAGAATCGGGATTACAGCCTGCACTGGCTGAGGCAAAGATCTGTTTGCCTATATCTGCTGAAGAGCTTTCCTCACTTTCTTGTATTAATATGGGCCGAGTGGGCAACTTTGGCACACTGGAAGAATTGAGACCTAGTCCAGAGTCAGAAAGGTCAGTGTATGTATGTATGAGGAACATGCTTTAGGGGCTGATAATGTGGGAAATGGTGAAGTAGTAGGAGAAAGAAAGTTCTGGACAGGACAGGTGGCCTGGATAAGGAGTTTGAGTGTGATTCTGGAAAGTGGGGCAGGATTCAGTAATGGTGTCAATGTAGGTCCAAGATACCAAAACAGACATAGAATGGAGATGTTTCTTGAGGAAATACCTATAAAGTTAGAGGAGAAAGAGCAAGAGTAGGCAGGGTAAGCTTTCAGACCTCCATGAGGGTCTTAAGTCCCAAGAAGGCAGATGGAGAATGAGGAGGAAGCACCCCAGACTACAGAGCAGTTCTGAGAGTCTCAACTAGCCAGGTAGGGGGTCCAGAGTGCAGTTGTCTCTTAGAGGAGTTGGGAGAGTCTCAGGCACAAATGTCTCTGCTCTAGTAGCCCTCCTGTGCTCAGCCATGGGCTGAGAGCACCCGGGGAGAGTGCAGCCTAGGTGGTAACGCTGAAGCAGATCCCAGGGGTTCAGCACCGGGCTGTCAGCACACTATATGGCTCACAGCAAATTCTCTCTTGAAGGGGATCTGAGCAGCACTGCTATGGCTGCATCCATCATGCTTCAGAGGGAGGGTCCTCCAAGGAAGGAAAGGGTGAGATAAAAATGTCTCTGGGCATTGCTGTAGCAAAATTAAGTGTGCTCTGCCTCTGTAAGTAAATGAAAAATGAGGGCAATAAGGGAAACTCTAAATGGCCACACCTGTGCAAACAGGACTACCTGCTAGCCCTCTCTGTCAATCTATGCATGCAAGACCAGTGTTAATTGGAGGCAGAAGATGCAGTCAGATACCAGGGAGGATTTTGGAAACTTCAGAAAGGGGGGATGTGATCCCAAACCAGCTCCTCCACTCACATCTTTACTTCTACCTTGCAGTATTCTGCCTTTTGTTAACTGGGTAGGATGAGGCTCTCAGCCCAATTCCATTCAAGAACATTTTTCATTTTTTTTTTTTAAACATCTTTATTGAAGTATAATTGTTTCACAATGGTGTGTTAGTTTCTGCTCTATAACAAAGTGAATCAGCTACAGATATACACACATTCCCATATCTCCTCCCTCCCGCGTCTCCCTCCCTCCCACCCTCCCCATCCCACCCCCCTAGGCGGTCACAAAGCACGGAGCTGATCTCCCTGTGCTATGCAGCTGCTTCCCACTAGCTATCTATTTTACATTTGGTAGTGTATATATGTCCATGAAACTCTCTCACCCTGTCACATCTCGTCCCTCCCCCTCCCCATATCCTCAAGTCCATTCTTTAGTAGGTCTGTGTCTTTATTCCCATCTTGCCACTAGGTTGGTTCTTCATGACCTTTTTTCTTTTTTTCCTTAGATTCCATATATATGTGTTAGCATACTGTATTTGTTTTTCTCTTTCTGACTTACTTCACTCTGTATGACACACTCTAACTCCATCCACCTCACTACAAATACCTCCATTTCATTTCTTTTTATGGCTGAGTAATATTCCATTGTATATATGTGCCACATCTTCTTTATCCATTCATCTGTCGATGGACATTTAGGTTGCTTCCATGTCCTGGCTATTGTAAATAGAGCTGCAATGAATATTTTGGTACATGACTCTTTTGGAATTCTGGTTTTCTCAGGGTATATGCCCAGTAGTGGGATTGCTGGGTCGTATGGTAGTTCTATTTTTAATTTTTAAGGAACCTCCATACTGTTCTCCATAGTGGCTGTATCAATTTACATTCCCACCAACAGTGCAAGAGTGTTCCCTTTTCTCCACACCCTCTCTAGCATTTATTGTTTCTAGATTTTTTGATGATGGCCATTCTGACGGGTGTGAGATGATACCTCATTGTAGTTTTGATTTGCATTTCTCTCATGATTAATGATGTTCAGCATTCTTTCATGTGTCCGTTGGCCATTGGTATATCTTCTTTGGAGCAATGTCTATTTAGGTCTTCTGCCCATTTTTGGATTGGGTTGTTTGTTTTTTTGTTATTGAGCTGCATGAGCTGCTTGTAAATCTTGGAGATTAATCCTTTGTCAGTTGCTTCATTTGCAAATATTTTCTCCCATTCTGAGGGTTGTCTTTTGGTCTTGTTTATGGTTTCCTTTGCTGTGCAAAAGCTCTTAAGTTTCATTAGGTCCCATTTCTTTATTTTTGTTTTTATTTCCATTTCTCTAGGAGGTGGGTCAAAAAGGATCTTGCTGTGATTTATGTCATAGAGTGTTCTGAATATGTTTTCCTCTAAGAGTTTGATAGTGTCTGGCCTTACACTTAGGTCTTTAATCCATTTTGAGTTTATTTTTCTGTATGGTGTCAGGGAGTGTTCCAATTTCAAACTTTTACATGTACCTGTCCAATTTTCCCAGCACCACTTATTGAAGAGGCTGTCTTTTCTCCAATGTATATGATTGCCTCCTTTATCAAAGATAAGGTGACCATATGTGCATGGGTTTATTTCTGGGCTTTCTATCTTGTTCCATTGATCTATATTTCTGTTTTTGTGCCAGTACCATACTGTCTTGATTACTGTAGCTTTATAGTATAGTCTGAAGTCAGGGAGCCTGATTCCTCCAGCTCCATTTTTCGTTCTCAAGATTGCTTTGGCTATTCGGGGTCTTTGGTGTCTGCATACAAATTGTGAAATTTTTTGTTCTAGTTCTGTGAAAAATGCCAGTGGTAGTTTGATAGGGATTGCATTGAATCTGTAGATTGCTTTGGGTAGTAGAGTCATTTTCACAATGTTGATTCTTCCAATCCAAGAACATGGTATATCTCGCCATCTATTTGTATCATCTTTAATTTCTTTCATCAGTGTCCTATAATTTTCAGCATACAGGTCTTTTGTCTCTGTAGGTAGGTTTATTCCTAGACATTTTATTCTTTTTGTTGCAATGGTAAACGGGAGTGTTTTCTTAATTTCAGTTTCAGATTTTTTATCATTAGTATATAGGAATGCAAGAGATTTCTGTGCATTAATTTTGTATCCTGCTACTTTACCAAATTCATTGATTAGCTCTAGTAGTTTTCTGGTGGCAGTTTTAGGATTCTCTATGTATAGTAACATGTCATCTGCAAACAGTGACAGCTTTACTTCTTCTTTTCCGATTTGGATTCCTTTTATTTCTTTTTCTGCTCTTATTGTTGTGGCTAACACTTCCAAAACTATGTTGAATACTAGTGCTGAGAGTGGGCAACCTTGTCTTCTTCCTGATCGTAGTGGAAATGGTTTCAGTTTTTCACCATTGAGGACAATGTTGTCTGTGGGTTTGTCATATATGGCCTTTATTATGTTGAGGAAAGTTCCCTCTATGCCTACTTTCTGCAGGGCTTTTATCATAAATGGGTGTTGAATTTTGTTGAAGGCTTTCTCTGCATCTATTGAGATGATCATATGGTTTTTCTCCTTCAATTTGTTAATATGATGTATCACGTTGATTGATTTGCATATATTGAAGAATCCTTGCATTCCTGGAATAAACCCCACTTGATCATGGTGTATAATCCTTTTAATGTGCTGTTGGATTCTGTTTGCTAGTATTTTGTTGAGGATTTTTGCATCTATGTTCATCAGTGATATTGGCCTGTAGTTTTCTTTCTTTATGACATCGTTGTCTGGTTTCGGTATCAGGGTGATGGTGGCCTCGTAGAATGAGTTGGGGAATGTTCCTCCCTCTGCAATATTTTGGAAGAGTTTGAGAAGGATAGGTGTTAGCTCTTCTCTAAATGTTTGATAGAATTCGCCTGTGAAGACATCTGGTCCTGGGCTTTTGTTTGTAGGAAGATTTTTAATCACAGTTTCAATTTCAGTGCTTGTGATTGGTCTGTTCATATTTTCTATTTCTTCCTGGTTCAGTGTCGGTAGGTTGTGCATTTCTAAGAATCTGTCCATTTCTTCCAGGTTGTACATTTTATTGGCATAGAGTTGCTTCTAGTAATCTCTCATGATCGTTTGTATTTCTGCAGGGTCAGTGGTTACTTGTCCTTTTTAATTTCGAATTCTATTGATTTGAGTCGTCTCCCTTTTTCTCTTGATGAGTCTGGCTAATGGTTTATCAATTTTGTTTATCTTCTCGAAGAACCAGCTTTTAGTTTCATTGATTTTTGCTATTGTTTCCTTCATTTCTTTTTCATTTATTTCTGATCTGATCTTTATGATTTCTTTCTTTCTGCTAGCTTTGGGGATTTTTTGCTCTTCTTTCTCTAATTGCTTTAGGTGCAAGGTTAGGTTGTTTATTCGAGATGTTTCCTGTTTCTTGATGTAGGCTTGTATTGCTATAAACTTCCCTCTTAGCACTGCTTTTGCTGCATCCCATAGGTTTTGGGTCGTCGTGTTTCCGTTGTCATTTGTTTCTAGGTATTTTTTGATTTCCCCTTTGATTTCTTCAGTGATCACTTCGTTATTAAGTAGTGTATTGTGTAGCCTCCACGTGTTTGTATTTTTTACAGATCTTTTCCTGTAATTGATATCTAGTTAGTCTCATAGCGTTGTGGTCGGAAAACATACTTGATACGATTTCAATTTTCTTAAATTTACCAAGGCTTGATTTGTGACCCAAGATATGATCTATCCTGGAGAATGTTCCATGAGCATTTGAGAAAAATGTGTATTCTGTTGTTTTGGGGTGGAATGTCCTGTAAACATCAATTAAGTCCATCTTGTTTAATGTATCATTTAAAGCTTGTGTTTCCTTATTTATTTTCATTTTGGATGATCTGTCCATTGGTGAAAGTGGGGTGTTAAAGTCCCCTACTATGATTGTGTTGCTGTCGATTTCCCCTTTTATGGTCTGTAGTACTTGCCTTATGTATTGAGGTGCTCCTATGTTGGGTGCATAAATATTTACAATTGTTATACCTTCCTCTTGGATCGATCCCTTGATCATTATATAGTGTCCTTCTTTGTCTCTTGTAATAGTCTTTATTTTAAAGTCTGTTTTGTCTGATATGAGAATTGCTACTCCAGCTTTCTTTTGATTTCCATTTGCATGTAATATCTTTTTCCATCCCCTCACTTTCAGTCTGTATGTGTTGCTAGGTCTGAAGTGGGTCTCTTGTAGACAGCATATATATGGGTCTTGTTTTTGTATCCCTTCAGCCAGTCTGTGTCTTTTGGTTGGAGCATTTAATCCATTTACATTTAAGGTAATTATCGATATGTATGTTCCTATTCCCATTTTCTTAAATATGTTGGGTTTGTTATTGTAGGTGTTTTCCTTCTCTTCTGTTTCTTGCCTAGAGAAGTTCCTTTAGCATTTGTTGTAAAGCTGGTTTGGTGGTGCTGAACTCTCTCAGCTTTTGCTTGTCTGTAAAGGTTTTAATTTCTCCATCACATCTGAATGAGATCCTTGCTGGATAGAGTAACCTTGGTTGTAGGTTTTTCTCCTTCATCACTTTAAGTATATCCTGCCAGTCCCTTCTGGCTTGCAGAGTTTCTGCTGAAAGTTCAGCTGTTAACCTTATGGGGATTCCCTTGTGTGTTATTTGTTGTTTTTCCCTTGCTGCTTTTAATATGTTTTCTTTATATTTAATTTTTGATAGTTTGATTAACATTTGTCTTGGTGTGTTTCTCCTTGGATTTATCCTGTATGGGAACCTCTGTGCTTCCAGGACTTAATTAACTATTTCCTTTCCCATATTAGGGAAGTTTTCAACTATAATCTCTTCAAATATTTTCTCAGTCCCTTTCTTTTTCTCTTCTTCTTCTGGGACCCCTATGATTCGACTGTTGGTGCATTTAATGTTGTCCCTGAGGTCTCAGACTGTCCTCAGTTCTTTTCATTCTTTTTTCTTTATTCTGTTCTGCAGCAGTGAATTCCACCATTCTGTCTTCCAGGTCACTTATCCGTTCTTCTGCCACAGTTATTCTGCTATATATCCCGTCTAGAGTATTTTTAATTTCATTTCTTGTGTTTTTCATCATTGCTTGGTTCCTCTTTAGTTCTTCTACATCCTTGTTAAATGTTTTTTGCATTTTGTCTATTCTATTTTCAAGGTTTTGGATCATCTTTGCTATCATTATTCTGAATTCTTTTTCAGGTAGACTGCCTATTTCCTCTTCATTTGTTAGGTCTGGTGTGTTTTGACTCTGCTCCTTCACCTGCTGTGTGGTTTTTTGTCTTCTCATTTTGCTTATCTTACTGTGTTTGGGGTCTCCTTTTCACAGGCTGCAGGTTCATAGTTCCCGTTGTTTTTGGTATCTGTCCCCAGTGGCTAAGGTTGGTTCAGTGGGTTGTGTAGGCTTCCTGGGGGAGGGGACTAGTGCCTGTGTTCTGGTGGATGAGGTTGGATCTTGTCTTTCTGGTGGGCACGTCCACGTCTGGTGGTGTGTTTTGGGGTGTCTGTGGCCTTATTATGATTTTAGGCAGCCTCTCTGCTAATGGATGGGGCTGTGTTCCTGTCTTGCTAGTTGTTTGGCATAGGGTGTCCAGCCCTGTAGCTTGCTGGTCGTTGAGTGAAGCTGGGTCTTGATGTTGAGATGGAGATCTCTGAGAGATTTTCGCCATTTGGTATTACGTGGAGCTGGGAGATCTCTTGTGGACCAGTGTCCTGAAGTTGGCTCTCCCACCTCAGAGGCACAGCCCTGATGCCTGGCTGGAGCACCAAAAGCCTTTCATCCACACGGCTCAGAATAAAAGGGAGAAAAATATAGAAAGAAAGAAAGAGGATAAAATAAAATAAAATAAAGCTATTATAATATAAAATAATAAAAAAATTATTAAGAATAAATGTATTCAGAAAAAAAAATTTTAATTTTTAAAAATAGATTTATTAATTTTTTATAGTAAAAAATAAGAAAAAAAATCATTAAGAATAAAATTTATTAAGAAAAAAAGAATTTTTAATTTTTTTAAATAAAAAAATATGAAAAAACTTATTAAAATTTTTTTTAATTTCTAAAAATAGAAAATAAGGAAAAAATTATTAAGAAAACATTTATTAGGAAAAAAAAATTTTTAAGTAAAAAAAAAAAAAAAACACACGGACGGACCTAACCCTAGGACTAATGGTGAAAGCAAAGCTATACAGACAAAATCTCACCCAGAAGCATACACATATACACTCACAAAAAAGAAAAAGGGGAAAAATTAATATACCCTGTTCCCAAAGTCCACCTCTTGAATTTGGGATGATTTGTTGTCTATTCAGTTATTCAACAGATGCAGGCACATCAAGTTGTTTGTGGAGCTTTAATCCGCTGCTTCTGAGGCTGCTGGGAGAGAGTTCCCTTTCTCTTCTTTGTTCGTACAACTCCTGGGGTTTAGCTTTGGATTTGGACCCGCCTCTGTGTGTAGGTCGCCTGAGGGCATCTGTTCCCCGCCCAGACAGAACGCGGTTAAAGGAGCAGCTGTTTCGGGGGCTCTGGCTCACTCAGGATGGGGGGAGGGAGGGGCACGGATGCGGGAGGAGCCTGTGGCGGCAGAGGCCGGTGTGATTTTGCAGCAGCCTGAGGTGCGCTGTGCGTTCTCCTGGCGAAGTTGTCCCTGGATCACAGGACCCTGGCAGTGGCATGCTGCACAGGCTCCAGGGAGGGGCGGTGTGGAGAGTGACCTGTGCTCGCACACAGGCTTCTTGGTGGTGGCAGCAGCAGCCTTAGCGTCTCATGCCCATCTCTGGGGTCCGCGTTGATAAACGCGGCTCACGCCCGTCTCCAGGGTCTGTGCTGTTAGCCGTGGCTCGCAACCGCCTCTGGAGTTCGTTTAGGCGGCGCTCTGAATCCCCTCTCCTTGCGCGCCGCGAAACAAAGAGGCAAGAAAAAGTCTCTTGCCTCTTCGGCAGCTGCAGACTTTTTCCAGGACTCCCTCCTGGCTAGCACCGAAGCCCGAGCCTCAGCTCCCAGCCCCCTCCTGCCCCGGCGGGTGAGCAGACATGCCTCTCGGGCTGGTGAGCGCTGCTCGGCGCCGAGCCTCTGTGCAGGAATCTCTCCGTTTTTTCCCTCTGCACTCCTGTTGCTGTGGGATCCGTGCTGATAGCCGCGGCTCGCGCCCGCCTCTGGGGTCCGCGCTGATAGCCGCGGCTCGCGCACGTCTCTGAAGTTCGTTTAGGCGGTGCTCTGAATCCCCTCTCCTTGCGCGTCACGAAACAAAGAGGCAAGAAAAAGTCTCTTGCCTCTTCGGCAGCTGCAGACTTTTTCCCAGACTCCCTCCTGGCTAGCACGGAAGTCCGAACCTTAGCTCCCAGCCCCTGCCCACCTCGGCGGCTGAGCAGACGAGCCTCTCGGGCTGGTGAGTGCTTCTCGGCACGGATCCTCTGCGCGGGAGTCTCTCCGCTTTGCCCTCCGCACCCCTGTGTCTGTGCTCTCCTCCGTGGCTCCGAAGCTTCCCCCCTCTGCCACCTGCAGTCTCTGCCCACGAAGGGGCTTCCTAGTGTGTGGAAACCTTTTGTCCTTCACAGCTCCCTCCCACTGGTGCAGGTCCCATCCCTATTCTTTTGTCTCTGTTATTTCTTTTTTCTTTTGCCCTACCCAAGTACGTGGGGAGTTTCTTGCCTTTTGGGAGGTCTGACGTCTTCTGCCAGCGTTCAGTGGGTGTTCTGTAGGAGCAGTTCCATGTGTAGATGTATTTCTACTGTATCTGTGGGAAGGAAGGTGATCTCCGCATCATACTCTTCCGCCATCTTGCCCCTTTTTTCCCAACATTTTTCATTTTAAACTCATTCATTGATATACTTATAACCAGAAGTATTTTCCCAAAGTATTTGAGGTAATATACAACCAGCGGCATTATAACACACATGGTAAGAACATGGGACACTCTGGTGAAACCGTCTATAGGGGGCAAATTACTATTCTTTAAGTAAGAAGGAGGATCTTGGGTAATAACTACCTGCAGCTGAAAAACTGGGTACTTGTTAATAGGGGCAGAAATAGGTGGGATAATTGCATAAGAAAAGGCAGGTAGAAGAAATGGACACACATCACATTTTTGCTGAGCTCCAATACTATGTATAAACTAGGCAAAAAAGTGTGGCTGAAACCCACGTGGTCCCCTGATCAGCAGTACCAGCATCATCTGGAAACTTGTTGGAAATGCCACATCTTGGAGACCACCTGAGAAATCCTGAATCAGAGATTCTGGGATGGGGGCCAGCAATCTGTGTTTGAACAAGGCCTCCCGGGAATTCTGGTGTACAGGCAAGTTTGAGAACAACTGGCCTAAATAATGTTCACACAGTGACTTTCACAACTTGACATCTCTGCCTGTGTTACTGTTATTCAGTCCTTGAGTTAACTTTTCCTTTTTCCTTTCCAGTTTCGCGTGTCCCAGACTCTTATTCCCTGCATTTTACTCCCATCTGCATACACACACACACACACATACACACACGTATGTAAACACACATACACACCCCACATGCACATTCAGGGACCACACCCTTGATTTTTAATTTTCCATATATAAAATATGCATCCATCTGTCTTCAGAAAAAGTTCATAGACACCTCAATTATCCTCATGGTCTGGACCCCAAACTAATCCAAAAGGTTTCCAAGAAAAGCCTGTTTCCCCAAATGAAAGGAAATAATATTTGACTTCTCCCCTACAAGTAGAGATAGATCACATCTGTGTCTTCATAATTTGATGGGTCTTAGAAGAAATATAAGGACTGTTTTTGGTTCGGAGGTGGTGGTTGAGGGAAGGTGGATAGTGTTAAATCCATTCCTCTTAACACCTGTGTTTTCCTAAAAAGTATGTGTGTAAGACAATCTCCAAAGAGCTTTGGCTACTAGAAGGGAATTGAAACACTAGAAGCCATCCTTGGGTGAAATTTTCTTACAAACAGGAGGTAGAGTGGGGTCAGTGATACGAGATAAATTCAGAGTTCTTTATGTAGTGAGCTAGATAACATTATATTGCATGCATTTTCCTTTTTATTCCCATTTTGTTCTCTGTTGGTGTTCTTCCTTAAGTCTATAGTGAAACCTTAGCCTCCTGTGGCTGTTAGAGAAAACAAGAAATTGATTTGGTATAAATGCTTGGATAGTTTTCAAGAAAAAGAAGAACACTTTTGGGGGCCAGCATGGTTGTGGCAACAATAAATACTGTGAGAGACCCCAAGTGATGGTAAACCTCACAAAGAAAGTAAATTCCTTTTAGTATATTTGCCTTTGGATTCTCTTTCATGGTCCCCAAGTCCAGGAAATTCTAAAAGCAATGGAAATTAAAGTCCAAAATATAATTTTAAGTCATTTGCATGGTCTGTATGAGGCCCATAGCACGTACTGCAAATTGCTTCTGAAAAGCAACTTTCGGTCCTGCAAAAATACAGTCGTGAATTGTTTGCTGAAATTAGCTCCCTCACTTAGCTACAAGAGCATAATTACTCACATCAAGGAAAAGCAGACCAGACAAGCAAAGAACTTGCTGGGAAAAAGAAAAAAAATGTACCATTGAGCCCTGGTAGACTGAAAACTGCTAAATGGTTTGTCGGATCCAATTTTGATGATTATTTAGCAATCTCCTACCTGCAGCATCAAAGTTCCCAAGGCATATCCTAAATTGAAGGATATTTGTAATAAAAAGATAGAAGCCTCCAACTCTCATTTTTACCAAACATTAATAAAAATCGAATTAGAAGCAAGTACCTTGAAAGGCTACTGGCAAAAGGTTTTAGTATTGTAACAGTGTGAATCTGATAAGAAAAGGAAATGCTCTCCTCTCTTTTTTTTATTATACGAATAATATAAATACCATTTTTTTTTAAGTTGTGAAAAAGACCAAAAAAATCCCATATCCTAATACACCTAAAAAGCATGGATTCTATTTTTTTTTCACTTTGCAAAGAATACATAAATATGAAAAACAGCCACTGTGATTAAAAGCTGCACAACTACCTCAAACCACAATAGATAATCTGACTCCAAATGCCCTTTTCATTATTCTTAATGAAATGCGACTTCATTTTCCTACACACTCGAAACTGTGTTAGCTGAGATTTCAAACATGTAAATGAAGCTGAAAGCTCCAAAGAAAACCTCCATTCTCTGTTTCCAAAGGCCATGTGAGGACACCAGCTTGTACCAAGTGAACACATGGGAGGCATAGAAGGGAGATGGTGGGTTATTAACTTTTTACTTTATCTCTTTTGTACTTAGGCTCGTTCTCTGGTGGATTTTGTTTCATATGCTCTCATGAGTACAGTTAAAACTTGTTCTAGGTCATATTGAACTAGATATCATTTCAGAAAGACTTCTATTTTAAAGTGACACCCTCCAGGACCAATGCCAAGGTCCTCAGAGGTCCCTTTGTGCTCTACTATTTTATTATCTAAATACAGGCACCGTGTTACTCCCAGAGGTTCAGTGGAAAGATCATTGGATTGGGTACAGGAAAACTTGAAGCACAAGTCCAGTCCAAATTTTTCTTTAATGTATGTATGCTGTTAACCAAAAGGGACATAAAATAAACAGGCAAATGCTCTATTACCCTTATATGGGTAAACAGCACCAGACAATCTGATCCCCTTGTTTATTCTATCCCTCCTGTTTCCTTGCTTTATTTCTCAGTGGAAAGGAAGTTTGGGGTTATGGGCAGGTAGGATTAAGAATGCAGGGAAGAGGGTTTGGGGAAAAGAGTTTGGCATCAGACATGATGAGAGTGACTTGTACCCCTTACAAGCCTACAAGACCACACATACTTGACTCCTGATTCTTCTCTCATCCCACTCTCCCCCTAGGCTTACTGTTGATAGAGCAGGCTTCTTTCTTTTCCTTGATATTAAGATCATTTTTTTTAAACTCTTTGCTGAATACTGTAATTGGAATGTTCTTTGCCCAAATTTTCATGTAGGTAGTTGAAACCATTGTTCAGGTCTGAACTTTGATCTCACCTTCTGAGAGAATCCTATCTGATCTGCTTATGTAAAATGACACCTCCACATACATGCACACACCCTCTGTAGCCTGTTCTCTTCTAGTACTTTCTCCATAACACTTACAGTTCTCTAATTTTATCTGGTGTGTTTAGTTGTTTCTTTGTCAATTGTCAGGCCCTCCCTAATCACACCAGGATGGAAGCATCATTTGAGCAGGGATCTTGTCTACCGTGCTCACTGCCCCATCCTGTGGTCTAGTATAGTGTAAGAGCACTGTCTCCCTCACCACTAAATTCTCCATATTGCCTCCTCCTCAGTTGCCCAAAATATGTATATTAAAAATTGAATTGTCTACTGAGCCTGTGTGTCTGGAGCCTGTGCTCCAGACCTCCAGGCCTCTCTGTGCAACAATAGAGGCCACGATAGTGAGAGGCCAGTGCACTGCGATGAAGAGTGGCCCCCGCTTGCCACAACTAGAGAAAGCCCTCGCACAGAAACGAAGACCCAACACAGCCATAAATTAATTAATTAATTAATTAAAAATAAAAAGGTTTAAAAAAAATTTGAATTGTCAGAAGAGTTAAGCATGATCTCTACCCCTGATTTGCTTATAATTAACTTGAGGAGATTTTTATTAAACATACACAAAGCTTAGTAGTAAAAGACTCACATAAGATTTCAAGAAAAAGTCAGAGAGCCATCACAAAGCCTAATGAGGGAGCAGAGCATCCAATGAGGGTCTTTTGTCTTCTAGGATCAAAACACCACTAGAGAATTTTTTCCCTTATTTTATTTTCATAGGCAAATGGGAAATATATTTATAAAATCATTTTCCTGAGGGTGGATTTCTTCACATGTCTTTAAACTTTTATTCTACTTCTGCACTGTTCCTTAGCTTATTCTCTCCACTGAAGTGAAAACACTAATAAGGGCTGACATGCTCAATGCCATTTTAAAGATACTTGGAATTACAGGATCCAGATGTGTCTACTGGTTTCCTCTTGCTACACGAAGTATTTATTTATTCAAGTCTATTCTGCACTGGCTTGAGAAATCAACATTTGGCACCTTATGTGAAGTGGCCCAGGGGTCACTCAAAAAATTGCTTTTTTTTTTTTTTTTTTTTTAAGAAAGTAGGAATAATCTTACATCCAACTCTTCATTGGACACTTTCTGGATGTATTGGATATACACAGTTATAGTTTCCATCTGAGAGAAACAATCAGTGTTTCTGAAGAAGTCCTAGGAGGTTCCTTATTCATAGGCAGATGTGTTCTGTAACGCAAGATGTTGGTCTTTTTCCCACAGCTGATTAGATGGGACCAATTTAGCTGTGGCCCTAGCCACAGTTTAGCTGACCTCATCTAAGCTTTCTGAGCTTCATATTTGTGTTCTCTAATGTAAAATGATGACCCTTATTTTCTTCATCAGGCTGTACTGTCCCTGCATAATGAATGAATGTGAGTCAGAGAGATCCAAGGATATCTACTCTAGGATTTCAAAACTTTCAGTGTATCCAAAAGAAGAAAAATGACTACTTATACATTTTACAGCAATTTTCATCTAGTTCTGCTAGCAAGCGAAAGAATTCACTTTGGGGAAGGGGGTATAATTCCCTTATTTGAGGATCAAAATTTTTTGGTTACCCAGAAGTAAGGTCTAGAACCTGGATTAGACCAGAGTGTTTGAGAGAAATAAGACTTCATTAATGCTGCTTTTAAAATGTTAAAATGCTGCCTTTAATAGGAGAGGGTATCATGTTAACTATCTTTCTCTAGTGGGGACTGAAAAAAGTTTTTAGCTGTTGTTTTTTTTTTTTTTCTTTTTCTCTTGTTTTAGATCTAAAGGTGGAAAAAGATACAGAAGCAGAAAGTAAAGAGAATTAGATGGATAATATGCTAGAAGGTCCTCAGAAGAAAAACTAGTCCTCAGGAAGTCCCTATGAGGGTAAATTTCTGTCTAATGAATTCTAGGAGAAATTCTATCTGGTACCAAGTCTTAATTTCTTTTCATTCTTTATCCAGTAGTAAATTCATGTGTTGCTGCCAAGACTTCAGCAAAATCTACAAGATACTAAAATGTTGTGTTAATAGTGCCACCTTAGTGACAAATGTTTATGTGGACACTTCAGCGGTATGGAGAAGCCATGAGTCAGTAAGATGTAACTCAATTCAGCCTAGATCATCATAGGATCATGTGACAGCATAGGCACTCTCTTGGAGTGAGAGGCTTCCCAGAGAGGAATTAAACATCCTGCAATCACAACATGGAGTTAAAGCAAAGGTAGTCTCAGAAGGTGGGGCACCTTGATGGAACACAGGTTACATAGGTGAAAGTGCTTCAGAGTCTTTATTACAGAAGTATTTTAAGAATTATCAATCCTTCAAAGATGAATTTAAGGGCTCATAGCCATCTATCCATATGGCCACAATTTTTGGTAAAATGTGTCTTATATTTTAACTACATTTGGCTGAGGTCTTTATCCCCTCCACTCTGATTTCTCCCCTCATTCTACTCTCTGTCTTGTAGAGTGACATGGGAAAAAATGGGCATCTTTAGGATATCACTAAGGGAAAATTGAATTGGGAATATTACTGCGATATGGAAAAGCATTATGAAACTTTATAACAAATCAATGAAGAAATTAGAAATATCTTAAAGATTAGCAGACATTGTGGGATCATACTCATTTCCCCCCAGTGCCTGAAGCTGCTGTCCAACTGCCACTATTTTCATATTTTTCCTGGGATCTGTCATTCATAGCCAGAGAATATAAACATCTGCCCCCTTAAGCACAATGAATCTAAAAATGACTGAAGATGTTTGCATATCAATTCTCCAGCTCCCACACCCCTCATCAATCAAGTTAGATACATCTGAAGCACCATTTGCACTGGCTCCCACATTCCCAAATTAGTTTACGCTCAGTAACCCATAATGGTTAGTTGCTTGATAATACACCCTATCATTGTCTCTTTATGATTCTCTGTCTCGCTTTCCATTCCTTACTGATACTTCCAAGAATCATTTCCCAAATTAAACTACTTACACTGGAATTCTTATTTCAAGTCTGCTTTTGAGAGAAGCCAAACTGAAATGGGTACTTTCTTTTGTCATCTTTGTATCTATTTCTTTTTTTACTTAGAAAACAATCAGATAAAAAATAATGGAAAATGAAACAGAAGCTGTAAAGATGATCAATAAAATCAATAGAGATTTGAATTGCAACAAAATTGAGAAGTGAATTATAGCAAAAAGATTTTTCAGATCATGCCAGAGCAGTGTTTCTTTAGGAAGAATAATAATAGGTTCTTGGATTTTTAGGAATCTAATTAATGAAGGGGATTTAATCATAAGAACACCTTAGAAAAATATAAATGTTCTGCTGATTTCACACAGAACACTAACACAACACAAGACTAAAAATAAACCACCACAATGATGACACAGTGACACATGGGTTAATGTGCATCATCAATTCAAAGAGTGTTGAAGATGAGCACAAAGAAAATTTGAAATGCCCAGATACTTAACTGTTCCTTGATGGGAGAGGCAATCTGCCATGGACACTGTGCATCCCCATATATTCTTGCTGGGTAAAACAGGAATGAAAGGTCCTGACTCTCTATATGGGCCATTTCTCAGGGTTGTGTTTGCAGTGAGCAAACTTGAGGGATGAAGTAATGTCTCCCCTTGGACAAATAGTGGGCTTACTTCCATGTATTATAAAAGTGGTGAATCTCTCAAGCTTTCCTATAACACAGCTCACAGCATGTTCATGCAACCATGATAAGATCTTTGCATAACCCCCGTGGAGGATATAGTGAACCTGCCCAAATCTGTACAAACCTACATTAATCTCTAGCTGCTGCTTTTGTTGTGAGTAATAAAGTCCTTTGTCCTTTGTCTCTGACCCACCATAAGGTCTCTGTCACAACTACCCAACTCTAGCACTGCAGCACAAAAACAACCACATTCAATGCAGAAATGAATGGGTGAGGCTCTATTCCAAAAAAACTAATCATGGACACTGAAATTTCATCCCATATCATTTCGATATGCTGTGAAATATTATTTTCTTTTTGATTTTTTCAAGCATTTAAAAATGCAAAAACCATTCTTAGCTTGCAGGCCATAATTTGTGAACTCCTGCTTTAGACCTGAAAAGGAACTAGATAAACTAGATTAATATGGCCATATAGTAGACAAAACTCAAAAATCAAAAAGATGTAAGGCAGGAATATGAATGCTATCAAGAGAAGGGGGGAAAGGAAGGTGTTTTATTCTATAAATACATGTTTTCAGGACCGCATGCTTGAAGACTTCTATGTTCTGAGCATATCTGTTATTTCTATTCTCAGGGATATTGTAATAAAAATAAATCAGACTCACATAGCCTCATCATTTCCAGCTTTGGGACTCACTGCTGGACTGAGAGGTGGCAAGATGCAATCTCCCGTAGGTACTTGATCAATAGATGAGTATTGTAGTGGCTGGTGTGACATATTATCTCAGCTGTCCCATGATGTTACTTCCAAAGAGGCTAAAGGTTGTCTTGAGTAGGTAGTAGAAAGGGGCATCTCTATGTTCTATATATCAAGGATCCTCCTGATATACCAAGAAATTTTACAGTACAAAAGAAAGCATGACTAAGTTAACATTCCAGTTTTACTATTAGTTGTATGATTTTGTACAAGGTAATTAACCTTTCTGACCTCCATTTATTTTCCAATCTGAAAAATGGGGAAAATAGCAATATCTATTTCACCAGACTCGTGTGGAGATTAATGATATGACATATATAAAATGTCTAGCCAACTTCTAGACCCTAAGCAAATGGTTAATAAGTGTTAGAAATATCTACCACTCCTTTCTTTCCCATGTCAAGTCTTTGCCCCTAATGAAAAACATCTTCAGTTTGCTTCAGGACTGGTCCTCATTCATGTTTTCTTTTTTCAATTTAGTTAACTGTATTCCATGCACTGTGCCAGGTGCTGGGATTACACAGGTAAAAAGCACTGTCTTGTTCTCAGGAGGCTCACTGTTTGCAAATAGGAGTGGTAGAGGATGGAGAAAAAAAAGGCAAGCAGATAGATGCATACACCATAATTTACCATCAATGTAGACATGGTATTTTAAATATATCTGAGGAACAAATAATACTTGACTGGGGAATGAGACAAGAAGAGAAGGGAAAGAAGGAAATCAGGAAGCCAACTTTCCTAATGTCCTGCTATGTGCCAAGTATTCTACCAAGAGATGTATATATGTTAGCTCACCTAAATAGTCGATTAGACAGGGAAAGATCTTGAATTTTTCTGAAGATTATAAGCTATAGTTGAGCTGAAAGAGTGCTAGGAATATGCCTGGTGGAGAACAGGAGTGTTCAGACCTTGTGCAAACTCCAGAACTGCACAGGGAGCTAGAGATGAGCATTTGGGGAGGGGAGGGTTTGGCGGGGGAGGCTTTTTTTAAAATACAATATTTTAAACATACAAAAATTCTTTAAGAATAATAGAAGGAATGTCTATGTTCCACCATTCAATTTAAGAAATGAAATTTTGCCAGCTAAGTTATAACATTCCTGGTTGTACACTGGTTCTCAAGCTAGCTCTGAAAGTGTCCTTACCAACTCTCAGAAAGTGTTCAATGGCTGCAATTGTAGGAAGGGGATCAGCAGAACAGGGCTCCAGATCCCTCATGTTAATTTCAGCTCTGGCTTCATAGATATGACTCCAAGTTCTGCAATTAAAAGATTTCAATGTATCATTTTAGCCAAATAGTGTGCAAAGCTATTTTAAAAAGGTGTCAAAATCTCCTTCTCTAGACGTTATTAAATATAATACAGAAATCCTTGTTCCCTGAGATAGTTTATGTGTAGAGCTGCCTGCACACAGGGCTTTGGTCTGAATGATCCTTTTATTCAGTTTTCCTTATTTTAATCTTATTACTAAATCTCTAGTTTAATGCTCTTCTGTTTGCTGTGAGAGCAGGCAAACTAAAGTGTCAGATAAAAACTGAAATTCCTAGTCTGATGCATTTTATTGAAAGAGAAGAATAATGTTAAATAGGATTTTATTATGGTAAGAAAACTTGTGCAGTGGAATTATGTCTACATAAGAAAAGAGAAATGGGAAATTGAAGTTGTTAACTAGATCATTCAAGTACCTCTCAGGTACTTTTTCTACTGTTAACTATTTCAAGTCAATAATTTTTGGCCACATTTAGCTGACTTCAAGTCTTTGTTTTGAATAGAATGGACCTATTTTTTTTAACTTAACTTCCAGACAAATGTGCCTTACTTTGGCATTAAACCAAAGGGTACAGATATAATCATTGTGGAAATGATGTATCTTCAGTGTTTAACTTTGCAATCAGCATTGCTGTATGTACTATAGCACGTGATGGAATGCTGACTTGAAACAGAGTTCACCTTTCAGGGGTGGACACACATTGGCCTCATTTTTCCCAGGCCAGGAATGTAGGAGTTCACAAAGGAGGAACTGTCTGTCAGCAGGAGGCAGCTGTGAAATCTGTTTTAAGTTATTAATTAGAAGTGACACTTGGCCTTCAAGTGAACCAAGCATCTAACTGCCACAAAATCAGCACAGTGAAGGTATGCTTGCCAAACATGGCTACCCTAGGTCCTGAATATGCCAGCAGGGTCCTCAGGTTCTTAAAAGTTTATGTAAATTATTTCAGGCCATTTGTCCTGATTTTTATTCCAGAATATATGTTACCCATATCCACAAGAAATCCAATATTAGGAATGGCAGATGCATTTCTCAAGAGCTTTTTTTTTGGTCTGTTGGGACCTGGTGAAATACACTGGTTTTAGAGCCAGAACAAGCAGGATTTAAGTCCTGGCTTCATGTTGTTGGTAATATTGAGTGGTTTACTTAATAACACTCATCCACAGCTACTCATCTACAAAAGGGGGTTAAATACCCTTCTCAAAAGCCTGTTGTGACAACCAAATGAGATAAAATATAAACAACATCTGCTCTCATTAAAACCAGGAGCAAGTTAGTTAGCTCTCTATACCCAGTTTGTTCACCTATAAAATGGGTATAATATTAGTGCCTAGCTCACAAAGGTGATGTGAAAATCAAATTAATACACACACACAGGAGAAGGGCAAGATGGCGAAAGAGTAAGATGCGGAGATCATCTTCCTTCCCACAGATACATTAGAAATACATCTACACGTGGAACTGCTCCTACAGAACACCCACTGAACACTGGCGGAAGACGTCAGACCTCCCAAAAGGCAAGAAACTCCCCACGTACTTGGGAAGGGCAAAAGAAAAAAGAAATAACAGAGACAAAAGAACAGGGATGGGACCTGCACCAGTGGGAGGGAGCTGTGAAGGAGGAAAGATTTCCACACACTAGGAAGCCCCTTCGTGGGCGGAGACTGCGGGTGGCAGAGGGGGGAAGCTTTGGAGCCACGGAGGAGAGTGCAGCCACAGGGGTGTGGAAGGCAAAGCGGAGAGATTCCCACACAGAGGAGCGGCGCCGAGCAGCACTCACCAGCCCGAGAGGCTTGTCTGCTCACCCGCTGCGGCGGGCAGGGGCTGGGAGCTGAGGCTTGGGCTTCGGTCGGATCCCAGGGAGAGGACTGGGGTTGGTGGCATGAACACAGCCTGAAGGGGTTAGCGCACCATAGTTAGCCGGGAGGGAGTCCGGGAAAAAGTCGGCAGCTGCCGAAGAGGCAAGAGACTTTTTCTTGCCTCTTTGTTTCGCGGTGTGCAAGGAGAGAGGATTCAGAGCGCCGCCTAAATGAACTCCAGAGATGGGCGCGAGCAGCGGCTATCAGCGCGGACCCCAGAGATGG
Source organism: Balaenoptera musculus (assembly GCF_009873245.2). Lineage (NCBI taxonomy): Eukaryota > Metazoa > Chordata > Mammalia > Artiodactyla > Balaenopteridae > Balaenoptera > Balaenoptera musculus. The sequence goes on from NC_045797.1 coordinate 19,295,534, forward strand.
GCATGAGACACTAAGGCTGCTGCTGCCGCCACCAAGAAGCCTGTGTGCGAGCACAGGTCACTATCCACACCGCCTCTCCCAAGAACCTGTGCAGCCCGCAACTGCCAGGGTCCCGTGATCCAGGGACAACTTCCCCGGGATAACGCACGGCGCGCCTCAGGCTGCTGCAACTTCCCGCTGGCCTCTGCCGCCACAGGCTTGCCCCGCATCTGTACCCCTACCTCCCCCCCAGCCTGAGTGAGCCAGAGCCCCCGAAGCAGCTGCTCTTTTAACCACGTTCTGTCTGGGCGGGGAACAGACGCCATCAGGCGACCTGCACGCAGAGGCGGGTCCAAATCCAAAGCTGAACCCCGGGAGCTGTACAAACAAAGAAGAGAAAGGGAACTCCCTCCCAGCAGCCTCAGAAGCAGCGGATTAAAGCTCCACAAACAACTTGATGTGCCCGCATCTGTGGAATACCTGAATAGACAATGAATCATCCCAAATTCAAGAGGTGGACTTTGGGAGCAGGATATATTAATTTTTCCCCTTTTCCTTTTTTTGTGAGTGTATATGTGTATGCTTCTGGGTGAGATTTTGTCTGTATAGCTTTGTTTTCACCATTAGTCCTAGGGTTCAGTCCGTCCGTTTTTTTTTTTTTTTTTTTACTTAAAAATATTTTTTCTTGAGAAACTTTTTCTTAATAATTTTTTCCTTATTTTCTGTTTTTAAAAATTAGAAGTTTTTTTTCTAAATAAGTTTTCTCATACTTTTTATTTTAACAAATTAAAATTTTTTTCTTAATAAATTTTTTCTTAATTTTTTTCTTATTTTTAATATAAAAAATTAATAAATCTATTTTTAAAACTTAAAAAAAAATTTTTCTTAATAAATTTATTCTTAATAATTTTTTCTTATTTTTTATTAGAATAGCTTTATTTTATTTTATTCTATTTTATTTTATCATCTTTCTTTCTTTCTTTCTTTCTACTTTTTCTCCCTTTTATCCTGAGCTGTGTGAATGAAAGGCTCTTTTTGCTCCAGCCAGGCATCAGGGCTGTGCCTCTGAGGTGGGAGAGCCAACTTCAGGACACTGGTCCACAAGAGACCTCCCAACTCCATGTAATACCAAACGGCGAAAATCTCTCAGAGATCTCCATCTCAACATCAAGACCCAGCTTCACTCAACGACCAGCAAGCTACAGGGCTGGACACCCTATGCCAAACAACAAGCAAGACAGGAACACAGCCCCATCCATTAGCAGAGAGACTGCCTAAAATCATGATAAGGCCACAGACACCCCAAAACACACCACCAGACGTGGACATGCCCACCAGAAAGACAAGATCCAGCCTCATCCACCAGAACACAGGCACTAGTCCCCAACACCAGGAAGCCTACGCAACCCACTGAACCAACCTTAGTCACTGGGGACTGCTACCAAAAACAACGGGAACTATGAACCTACAGCCTGTGAAAAGGAGACCCCAAACACAGTAAGATAAGCAAAATGAGAAGAGAGAAAACCACACAGCAGATGCAGGAGCAAGGTAAAAACACACCAGACCTAACAAATGAAGAGGAAATAGGCAGTCTACCTGAAAAAGAATTCAGAGTACTGATAGGAAAGTTGATCCAAAATCTTGGAAATAGAATAGACAAAATGCAAGAAACATTTAACAAGGACGTAGAAGAACTAAAGAGGAACCAAGCAACAATGAAAAACACAATAAAGGAAATTAAAAATACTCTAGACGGGATCAATAGCAGAATAACTGTGGCAGAAGAATGGATAAGTGACCTGGAAGACAGAATGGTGGAATTCACTGCTGCAGAACAGAATAAAGAAAAAAGAATGAAAAGAACTGAGGACAGTCTGAGACCTCAGGGACAACATTAAATGCACCAACATTCGAATCATAGGGGTCCCAGAAGAAGAAGAGAAAAAGAAAGGGACTGAGAAAATATTTGAGGAGATTATAGTTGAAAACTTCCCTAATATGGGAAAGGAAATAGTTAATTAAGTCCTGGAAGCACAGAGAGTCCCATACAGGATAAATCCAAGGAGAAACATGCCAAGACACATATTAATCAAACTGTCAAAAATTAAATATAAAGAAAACATATTAAAAACAGCAAGGGAAAAACAACAAATAACACACAAGGGAATCCCCATAAGGTTAACAGCTGAACTTTCAGCAGAAACCCTGCAAGCCAGAAGGGAGTGGCAGGATATACTTAAAGTGATGAAGGAGAAAAACCTACAACCAAGGTTACTCTACCCAGCAAGGATCTCATTCAGATTTGATGGAGAAATTAAAACCTTTACAGACAAGCAAAAGCTGAGAGAGTTCAGCACCACCAAACCAGCTTTACAACAAATGCTAAAGGAACTTCTCTAGGCAAGAAACAGAAGAGAAGGAAAACACCTACAATAACAAACCGAACATATTTAAGAAAATGGGAATAGGAACATACATATCTATAATTACCTTAAATGTAAATGGATTAAATGCTCCAACCAAAAGACACAGATTGGCTGAATGGATACTAAAACAAGACCCATATATATGCTGCCTACAAGAGACCCACTTCAGACCTAGCAACACATACAGACTGAAAGTGAGGGGATGGAAAAAGATATTCCATGCAAATGGAAATCAAAAGAAAGCTGGAGTAGCAATTCTCATATCAGACAAAACAGACTTTAAAATAAAGACTATTACAAGAGACAAAGAACGACACTATATAATGATCAAGGGATTGATCCAAGAGGAAGGTGTAAGAATTGTAAATATTTATGCACCCAACATAGGAGCATCTCAATACATAAGGCAAATACTAACAGCCATAAAAGGGGAAATCGACAGTAACATAATCATAGTAGGGGACATTAACACCCCATTTTCACCAATGGACAGATCATCCAAAATGAAAATAAATAAGGAAACACAAGCTTTAAATGATACATTAAACAAGATGGACTTAATTGATATTTATAGGACATTCCACCCAAAAACAACAGAATACATATTTTTCTCAAGTGCTCAAGGAACATTCTCCAGGAGAGATCATATCTTGGGTCACAAATCAAGCCTTGGTAAATTTAAGAAAATTGAAATCGTATCAAGTATCTTTTCCGACCACAATGCTATGACACTAGATATCAATTACAGGAAAAGATCTGTAAAAAATGCAAACACATGGAGGCTACACAATACACTACTTAATAACGAAGTGATCACTGAAGAAATCAAAGGGGAAATCAAAAAGTACCTAGAAACAAAAGACAATGGAGACACGACGACCCAAAACCTATGGGATGCAGCAAAAGCAGTTGTAAGAGGGAAGTTGATAGCAATACACGCCTACATCAAGAAACAGGAAATATCTCGAATAAACAACCTAACCTTGCACCTAAAGCAATTAGAGAAAGAAGAACAAAAAAACCCTGAAGCTAGCAAAAGGAAAGTAATCATAAAGATCAGATCAGAAATAAATGAAAAAGAAATGAAGGAAACAATAGCAAAAATCAATGAAACTAAAAGCTGATTCTTTGAGAAGATAAACAAAATTGATAAACCATTAGCCAGACTCATCAATAGAAAAAGGGAGAAGACTCAAATCAATAGAATTAGAAATGAAAAAGGAGAAGTAACCCCTGACACTGCAGAAATACAAACGATCATGAGCGATTACTACAAGCAACTCTATGCCAATAAAATGGACAACCTGGAAGAAATGGACAGATTCTTAGAAATGTACAACCTGCTGAGACTAAACCAAGAAGAAATAGAAAATATGAACAGACCAATCACAAGCACTGAAACTGAGACTGTGAGTTAAAATCTTCCAACAAACAAAAGCCCAGGACCAGATGGCTTCACACGCGAAATCTATCAAACATTTAGAGAATAGCTAACACCTATCCTTCTCAAACTCTTCCAAAATATTGCAGAGGGAGGAACACTCCCCAACTCATTCTATGAGGCCACCATCACCCTGATACCAAAACCAGACAACGATGTCACAAAGAAAGAAAACTACAGGGTAATATCACTGATGAACATAGATGCAAAAATCCTCAACAAAATACTAGCAAACAGAAACCAACAGCACATTAAAAGGATTATACACCATGATCAAGTGGGGTTTATTCCAGGAATGCAAGGATACTTCAATATACGCAAATCAGTCAACGTGATACATCATATTAACAAATTGAAGGAGAAAAACCATATGATCATCTCAATAGATGCAGAGAAAGCTTTTGACAAAATTCAACACCAATTTATGATAAAAGCCCTGCAGAAAGTAGGCATAGAGGGAACTTTCCTCAACATAATAAAGGCCATATATGACAAACCCACAGCCAACATTGTCCTCAATGGTGAAAAACTGAAACCATTTCCACTAAGTTCAGGAACAAGACAAGGTTGCCCACTCTCACCACTATTATTCAACATAGTTTTGGAAGTGTTAGCCACAACAATCAGAGAAGAAAAAGAAATAAAACGAATCCAAATCAGAAAAGAAGAAGTAAAGCTGTCACTGTTTGCAGATGACATGATACTATACATAGAGAATCCTAAAAATGCTACCAGAAAACTACTAGAGCTAATCAATGAATTTGGTAAAGTAGCAGGATACAAAATTAATGCACAGAAATCTCCGCATTCGTATATACTAATGATGAAAAATCTGAAAGTGAAATTAAGAAAACACTCCCGTTTACCATTGTAACAAAAAGAATAAAATATCTAGGAATAAACCTGCCTACGGAGACAAAAGACCTGTGTGCAGAAAATTAAAGAAGAAATTAAAGATGATACAAATAGATGGAGAGATATACCATGTTCTTGGATTGGAAGAATCAACATTGTGAAAATGACTCTACTACCCAAAGCAATCTACAGATTCAATGCAATCCCTATCAAATTACCACTGGCATTTTTTCACAGAACTGGAACGAAAAATTTCACAATTTGTATGGAAACACAAAAGACCCTGAATAGCCAAAGCAATCTTGAGAACGAAAAATGGAGCTGGAGGAATCAGGCTCCCTGACTTCAGACTATATTACAAAGCTACAGTAATCAAGACAGTTTGGTACTGGCACAAAAACAGAAATATAGATCAATGGAACAGGATAGAAAGCCCAGAAAAACCCACGCACATATGGTCACCTTATCTTTGATAAAGGAGGCAAGCATATACAGTGGAGAAAAGACAGCCTCTTCAATAAGTGGTGCTGGGAAAATTGGACAGGTACATGTAAAAGTATGAAATTAGAACACTCCCTGACGCCATACACAAAAATAAACTCAAAATGGATTAAAGACCTAAGTGTAAGGCCAGACACTATCAAACTCTTAGAGGAAAACATAGGCAGAACACTCTATGACATAAATCACAGCAAGATCCTTTTTGACCCATCTCCTAGAGAAATGGAAATGAAAGCACAAATAAACAAATGGGACCTAATGAAACTTAAAAGCTTTTGCACAACAAAGGAAACCATAAACAAGACCAAAAGACAACCCTCAGAATGGGAGAAAATATTTGCAAATGAAGCAACTGACAAAGGATTAATCTCTAAGATTTACAAGCAGCTCATGCAGCTCAATAACAAAAAAACAAACAACCCAATCCAAAAATGGGCAGAAGACCTATATAGACATTTCTCCAAAGAAGATATACAGATGGCCAACAGACACATGAAAGAATGCTCAACATCATTAATCATTAGAGAAATGCAAATCAAAAGCACAATGAGATATCATCTCACACCCGTCAGAATGGCCATCTTCAAAAAATCTATAAACAATAAATGCTGGAGAGGGTGTGGAGAAAAGGGAACACTCCGGCACTGTTGGTGGGAATGTAAATTGATGCAGCCACTATGGAGAACAGTATGGAGGTTCCTTAATAAACTAAAAATAGAACTACCATACGACCCAGCAATCCCACTCCTGGGCATATACCCTGAGAAAACCATAATTCAAAAAGAGTCATGTACCAAAATGTTCATTGCAGCTCTATTTACAATAGCCAGGACATGGAAGCAACCTAAGTGTCCATCATCGGATGAATGGATAAAGAAGATGTGGCACATATATACAATGGAATATTACTCAGCCATAAAAAGAAATGAAATGGAGGTATTTGTAGTGAGGTGGATGGAGTTAGAGTCTGTCATACAGAGTGAAGTAAGTCAGAAAGAGAAAAAAAAATACAGTATGCTAACTCATATATATGGAATCTAAGGAAAAAAAAAAAAAAGGTCATGAAGAACCTAGTGGCAAGACGGGAATAAAGACACAGACCTACTAGAGAATGGACTTGAGGATATGGGGAGGGGGAGGGGTGAGATATGACAGGGTGAGAGAGTGGCATGGACATATATACACTACCAAGTGTAAAATAGATAGCTAGTGGGAAGCAGCTGCATAGCACAGGGAGATCAGCTCGGTGCTTTGTGACCACCTAGAGGGGTGGGATAGAGAGTGTGGGAGGGAGGGAGATGCAAGAGGGAAATGATATGGGAACATATGTATATGTATAACTGATTCACTTTGTTATAAATTAGAAACTAACACACCATTGTAAAGCAATTATACTCCAATAAAGATGTTTAAAAAAAAAAAAATACACACACACATACAAATACTTATGTTAATGTGAATATATAGCATATTTGTATAAGTTTGTATTTGTACATATGTGTGTATACTAATTTTATTTTTACACCTTTGTGAACTAAGCACAAATTAACCCCATTTTATATATTTATAAAATACATATTTTTATAAATTATCCCCATTTACATATTTATATATGGAAGCATATATATGTACATATATATTCTCTGAATATGAAGTAAACTTATATGTCATATATATAAATACCTCAAATTAACCTATCATATTGTAAAGGCTCAATGAAGGAGCCTAACAATGAAGGCAGCTGTTATTTAATGGTAATCTTATTGTTTTCACTCCATAAATTATTTTTATTATTATTATTAATAGTCTTGGTCTAAGAATTGACTAGCATTCTTCTATAGGCTGTCCTGTGATCAATGGTAAGTTTTTTCATGGTCATAAAGAGTTAATCAAATTCAGTCTCTCTAGATGCACCATCTTTGACAAGAAAAAAAAAAGGGATACAACAGTTTCCCTTGATGAACCCTCAAGAAGAACTGTGTTCACAATGAATTCTTAGGTAAATTTTGGAGCAGGTAAAAGTTGACATTTTCTGCCTTCCAAATCTCATTTTGCTTCTCAGATTCTCCTTTTGCTTTTCCACCCTCTATGGTCAATGCTCGGTCCTTCCAGTTACCTGGGAAACAGCTTATGTATTTCACCTCCAGTTTCCCCTGCCTCCCTGCCTTGGTCCTTTCAAACTTAAGTTCAGCACTTAAGTCAGCTTTGCTTGGATGCAGTTTCTCCTTGTCTTTGATCTACTAATTAGCATGAACAGCTTTTCCACTTAGATGTCAAGGATATATTCGATTCTCACACCACTTACACAGTGCATACTGTCCATTAGGATCTGCACTAAGCACTAGCAAGATGGACTGATTTGAGATGACTTTCCAACACTAACTTCAAGGAGCTTAAAGTTTAGTTGAGGAATTATGAAACAAACAAGTTAAACAATTAGGAGAATTTAACAGAACAGAATTGAAAAAAGAGAATTGAAAAGAACAGAAACATGTTAAACTGTTGTGTCTCTAAGATTCTTATGAGAGACAATTGTTTGGTATTCAGGAGACTTCTCCCATTAAAAAAAAAAAAAGAAAAAAATCTAAAACCTATGTTATCAATGTTAATTTGCAATTCAGTGGGAAAAAACCCCTCTATTCCAACATGAAATGTCTAAAATCTAACACCTCTGGATAATTTTGAACATACCTAATCAGCATAAAAACTGTTGCTAAGAAAAATGTTAAAATGAAATTCCTAATAACTATAAACTTTGTTAAGGGCTTACAATGTGTTAGCACTTCACTGGAAAATAGGAGAAACAAGGGCTGCTCCTCATAGTAGGGGGACAGCAGGAAACCAGGGACTTATTCACTTCCTTTCTGCGTAAGAATAAGAGGAAGATTTTTTCATTTACATAAAGGATGACACCTCTAAGGTCAGTCAATCCCCAGGTGCTCAGGACTAGAGAAAAAAGGAAAGAAAGGATTGTCCCTTTGAGGGTGCAGGGATTCAATGCATAAGAACAAGTCATTCATAAGTCAAGTACTCCCCAAGTATGGAACTGCAGGTGAATGTAATAAATGACAATGTCCTCCTCTGTACAGTGAGGGCTTTGAACTGGAGGATTTCTCATTTTCCATTCAGCTCTACTATACTAAGTCTCCTTGTAGGGCATTCTAAGATTGAAATGGTTGGTATGGATCCTTCATGCGTTATGACTTGGGAATAGGGAGCGTCAAGAATGATGCCAAATGTTTTTGTGAACAGGAAGGAGAGTACACTGAGTCTTGAGAGGGTCAAGAGCATTTGTCTATGTGCAGAGGAAGCAGCAGGAATTCATGAGAGGGCAACCACAGGAACTAAGACTTGGGGGTGCATTCAAGGAAGATTAAAACTGACGCAGAAGATCCAAGGGAAATTACAGGAAAAGAGCTTCTGGAGGGGTCCGGAAAAGAAGACAGCTCTGTTTATGGGAGAGCTGCTCACCCTACAAAGTGCTATGGAGTTTGTGCCAACATCATAGAAGTTTCACCCCAAAGGACCCAGCAACGTGATTCCTTCAAATTGAGGGATTTTCAAACACTTTTTTCTCACTCCAATTATGACAACAGTAGGCATCCTGTTGTTAAACAATAACTTTCAAAAAGTGGTAAAATCATGACTTTCATACAGGTGTAAAAATAAACATGTGTTAAAAGTTTTATATAACTCATTATTAATGAGAGAACTCATAAAATATTGCAAACAGTTCAACAGATGTATTTATAGGTCCACAATTTTAAATTAATGCACAAATGGAGGCAAACTGGCCTCTTCCACAGTGAGGGAGGGAAGTCAACTGATAAATCTGCCTGTCTGTAGACAAGAATTGTTTTGTATTGTTATCAGCTACAATCCACAGATTTATAAAATAACTCAAAGACAATGAAAGAATAAGATGAGGTAGCCTGGAAAGGTATAATCTTAAAAATGTATAGTTTCCTTTGAAGCATGATTTTTTTCTCTAGGCAGCTCTATTTTTAATGTAAATTATGTTTATAATGCTGGAACCTCCTCTGAAAAGCCTTGATTTCAATTCTCCATCCATAGACCTAGGTCTCCATTGTAGAATTTATATGCCAAGATAAGAATAGCTAACAGTTTGCAATTATTCAATGAGTTCTCTATTTTAACTATAAATAAATGTCAACACTTTTCAGAGAGTTGTTTGACAGTAAAACAGAGGAGAAAGAAGTATCGTAGATGATAGATTCCATCAGAAATGGAGGAATAGGACAAAGTGGAGAGTGGCAGGAAATGAAGGAAAGAACAACTCTGATGAATTTATGAGGAAGTAATGTCTAATCTGGGACTGGAGAAATGAGTGTCTGACTGGGAATTCAGGAGGTGAGTGGGCTTTAGACAGAGGAGCACGATTTTGAAAGTCCCAGAGTAAATGGGAGTATGGACCAATGGGGAACTCACGTGATGTTGTCTGCATACAGATGTAGCCAAGGAAGGGAAAGATGTAACATGGAAATGAGGCCAAAAAGATTTTTTTAAAACAAACCATATTCAGAACATAGTTATTTCTATTTATATTTGAATTGTGTTCTCTCTAATGTATAGGGCTGTTGTGTTTTTTTCTTTCTTGAGACTTTATTTTTTAGAGCAGTTTTGTGTTTATAGTAAAATTGAAAGGGAAGTATTGAGACTTCTCATACACTCCCTGCCTCTGCACATGCATAGCCATTATCAATATCACTCACCAGAGTGGTATAATTTTTACCAAAGATAAGTCTACATTGACAAAACATAATCATCCAAACTCCACAGTTTACCTTAGGGTTTACTCTTGGTGTTGCATATTCTATGGGTTTGGACAAATATATAGTGACATACATCATGCATCATAATATCATACAGAGTATTTTCACTGCCTAAAAACCCACTATGCTCTGACTATTCATTCCCCCCACCCCAGCAACCACTGATCTGTTAATTTCCATACTTTTGCCTTTTCCAGTTCATATAGTTGTAATCATACAGTATGTAGCCTTTTTAGATTGGTTTCTTTCACTTAATAATACACATAATATCTATGTCTTCTCATGGCATGATAGCTTTTTCTTTTTAGTGCTGAATAATATTCCATTATCTGAAGGTACCACAACTTATTTATCCATTCACCTAATAAGGATATTTTGGTTGCTTCCAAATTTCGGCAGTTATGAATAAAGCTGCTATAAACATCCCTGTGCAGGATTTTGTGTGGATGTAAGTTTTCAACTCCTTTGAGTAAATACCAAGAAGCTGGTATTATCGCTGGGTCCCATGATAGGAGTATGTTCAGTTTTATAAGAAACTGCCAAATTGCCTTCCAACATGGCTGTACCATTTTGCATTTCCACCAGCAATGTATGAGAGTTTCTGTTCCTCCACATCCTTACAGGCATTTGGCATTGTCAGTGTTCCAGATTTTAGCCATTCTAATGTGTGTGTACTGGTATCTCATTTTTGTTTTAATTTGCATTTCCTGATGACATATGACATGGAACATCTTTTCATATGCTTATTTATGGAAGAGATGAAGGGAATCACTGGCATTGAGCATCTATGTGATCCAAAAATAAACATTCACTGTTGAAATTCAATAATATCATTGAACAAATAAGAATGGAAAAGAAAATCAATTCAATTATGTAACAGAACCTGGCCTGTTACATCTGCTAACAAGATGAAACCCTTAACTATTTGCCTGGAAATTAAGTAAAGGTAAAAAAAAAAAAAAAAAAAATCATGTTTAGATTTATATTGTCCAGACAATATATTTCTGAATTCAAAAAATGCTAGAATTTGTTTATAATGAAGAAAACTGCAGACCCAAAGGGAATTAATTTGTCTGAAGTCATATATCTGAATGGTGGTATAGTAGGTACTTCCTAGACTTCTATTCTCATACACCCATTCCAAGCCCACTCTGCTACCTAGGGAAACACTGCAATAAAGACGTTTAATCTTTTTGTAGGGGCTCACATAGTCTTTAAAATGTGACTGGACATCTCTAACTCAAGAAATGTTGTGAAGCATTTCCTAAGCTCTTTGACTGTTGAACCAATAGAGGATGTAACGTTCCTGAACACAAACATTGGAAAATGTCGTTTTGTGCTATGCTTCCTCTTTATGCAGTCCTATTTGTCCTTCGTTTCTCTCCTGTGTATGTTAATACATGTTGTCTTCTAAGAACAAAGATCATAATAAGAAGTATAATGAATAATGAGTGGTAGCAGCAGTAGATTGATACTCCAAAGAGTAGAGAAGAGAGTAGTAATGTACAAAAGTAACACTACTGACCCACACCCATCAGCAGGGATTTTGCTGTGAGTTACTTTCAAGCTAAGCAAACAACTCTGAGCCTTGAGCAATGGCTGATTAAAGGTAAATAACAGAGATTATGGCAAAAGAAAATAAGACACTCTCTCCTCATCAATTTTTAAAATCAACACATTCTTGGTACCCACGTCTCCTCCATTCTGATTGCTTTTTCTCCTTTAAGTATAAGAATATCAAACACAACTGAAATTATGAAGAATTTATAATATGCCAGACCAAATTTAAAGCACTTCCTATCCACTCAAGCATTTATTTCACAACACAGTCCTATGAATTAAGTGTAAACATTACCATATGTATTATATAGGTGAGGAAACTGCCAGCTGTGGACCTATGATTTAAAAACTGAGTCTTGTCCTTATGTGTAATACTCTTGTTCCCAACTAAGTCATCTCCAAACATGTTTCCCTATCAAACCTCCAGAAAAGCAAGCTAAATCTCATTCACACTGAAGATGAGGGGATCATCACTGCCATGAGATTGAAGGTCGAAACCTTAAAGCCATGATGAAGTGAGAAGGCAAAATCAACATTCAGAAACACAGAACAAAGGAGGGGTTTTCTTATTGCTGGAGGTCTGGTGGTAAATGGGATAGAAAGATGCAGGGTTGGAGAGAAGGAGTCAGAGAGGTTTTTTTGCCCCTTAAATAAAACTTCAAATAAAAGAATAAAGTCCCTTTGACACATATAAAAGAATGAAACAGATTCACAGACAATAAAGAACAGATTTTTGTTTGCCAAGGGGGAGGGAAGGGGAGGGAGGGATTGGGAGTTTGAGATTAGCAGATGCAAACTATTATATGTAAAATAGATAAACAACAAGGTCCTACTGTATAGTATAGGGAACTATATTCATATCCTGTGATAAACCATAATGGAAAAGAATATGAAAAATAATGTACATATATGTATAACTGAATCACTTTACTGTACAACAGAAATTAACACAACATTGTAAATCAACTATACTTTAATAAAATAAATATTTTAAAAAACGAATGAAAAGTTGTAACAGGAATCCCTGCTCTCTTTAACACCAGTATGCAAACTCAGTTCCACTTATTTTTTTTTTTGTAATGAAGAAGCCTAGGCGCTGTCAAAGCCAGCAGGAAATGAGAGCACAGTGTTTCCACTTTCTGCACCTAATCATGACACCAAGGCTGAAAGCAAAAGTTCCAGGTACTGTCACTTGTGATCACAGCCATCAGGACCAGAGGAAGGAAGCTGAGACCCCTGATACTGACCAAACTTGAGACAGCAGCTGTTTCACATCTTTAAGACGTGGATGTGGTTGCAAAGCAGTGCTTGGGAGGGAAAGGCAGTCATGGTTCTCTGGTTCACCTCGGATCCCGTGTTGTCCAAGTTGAACCCCTGTCCCTTTCCATTTACCACGCCAGTCTTGACAAAGCTGAATGTTGCTTTCCTCCTGCTTTAACCTGCTTCAGAAATGCTGACCTTGTTAAGACATGTCCTTCTCACATTTTTTTTGACATTTAATTTTTTTTATTCCAGTTGACAGAACAAAGTGTTAGGTACAGACTTAATAGATATCCAAATTAGTCATTCCCAAAATCATTTCTTGCTAATTGGGTAATTATTTTATTTTATATTGATAGGGGGAAGGATAAATGCACTTCAACTACAGGGCAAAAGAAAAAATAGTCAAGTCAATTAATACATAACTTCAATATTCATTTATGAAATAACCAGGACTGAGTGTCCCCTACAACCATCATTCATACCTACTGGGGAATGGAAAATAGGTAAGGAGGGGGTTGGTGTTCAGGCTCTGTTAATTATGTATACCAAGAGCTAGAATGGGGGATCAACAATCTTGGAAAGAACACATTTCCAAGGGATGGAATGATCAAACTCTTTTTTGGTTAATTTGTATCTTTCCCTTAGATTTCACATATACTTCTTTGCTTTTAATTTCTAGGATTTTTTAATGATAATTTTTATACTGCTAAAGTACTAGTTTCCAGTTGTTACTGTAAAAATTTTCCACAAACTATGTGGCTTAAAACAATTTATTATGTTACACTTCTAAAGGTTAGCAGTCTTAAATGGGTCTCATGAGCTAAAATCCAGGTGTCTGCAAAGCCATATTCCTTCTGGAGTCTCTAAGGTAAAATTCACTTCCTTGCTTGGAAAAGGCAAACTTCCAGAGGTCACTTACATTCCGTTGACCAGGGCCCTTCCTCTGTCTCTAAACCCATCACTCCAACCTCTGTTTCCATCATCAAATCTCCTCCTTGACTGGAACCTCCTGCCCTCCTCTTAAAAAGACACATGATTCTGTTGAGCTCACCCAGATAATCCAGGGTAATCTCCCATCTCAAGATCCTTAACTTTATCACATCTGCAAAGTCGCTTTTGCCATTTAATGTAACATACTTACAGATTCTGTGGAATAGGACAAGGACAACTTTGGGGAACCGTTATTTTGCTTATCACAGTGACTTTCCTTCAGTTAGCCCAAGAACTTGCTCACCTATTTTATACACTGATGCTCTTCTATCCATCTTTTCCTTCCTCTGCTCAGCTCTGTATAACAGGAAATTATACTTCCAAGTTACCGTGTTCTTCGAGTTTCAGGTAAGTTTAATTATGAAATGGGAGGCAATGATGCAAGATTAAAGAGCTTGGGAGAGGGAGAAACAAGGGTATTTCTCCCCCTCTGTTTCCTGTGAGTGTTCTGGTATTGGTTGCACATCCTTTATCTCCAGCCCCTGTACTCAGATATCATTATCAACCTCCATCGTTTACTAGATGATCCTGTTGTCCCTCTTGCTCTAAGATTAATGGCAGCTTCTTGACAATTGATAATGTCTGAGTTTTATCCCATCCCCAGTATGGTTTCTTAGCTCTGTTGTACCTATAATAACCTTGAGTTAAAGTTAGTCTGTCTAAAAGACCTAGAGTAGTTTCTGTTTTATGAACCAAACCCTGATTTGTATACCAACCTAGGATGAGCTGCAATTGGTGAATTTACCCATGGATTAATTAGCTCTGAGATGGTGGCCACAGTGATTCTGCCCCCCAGGGTAGGAAACATCATGCTGCCAATGCATAGAAGAAGCAGATGGCAAGGCTTGGACTCCATGGCATTTATACTTGACTCTTCATTACATATCTCTACTACCTATGAAATTAACATGCTGTAGTTTGATCTCTTATGTCACATTGTCTGAAGTTTGCAAGGCGACCCTGAATCATACAGCTAGTTTGACAGCAGCGTTTAAATGAGAGCACTTCAACTGGTAGCCAGGTAGGTGGTTTCCTTGCTCATATCCATGAGATCTGAATGAGTCCATCTACTTTTTCAATATCACTTCTGTTGTAAAAGAAATAGGGATTATTTTGAATGAAAAAAAAAGGCCCGCTTGGAATCTAAAAGCATATTTTTCATTAGATTTAATGTCAAGATCTTCCAAGGCAAGGCAAAATAGCCAATGAGGTACATGATTAGACAACATTCTCAACATGGGGAGACAGTTCTAAATTAATTGTGACTTTCTGGCCCAATTTCCCTCTCTCCTGGCACTCAGACTCCTTCTTTGAAGCCTTGTAATGAGATATTTTGTAGAGGTAGACTTCAAGAAGAATGGCTTACTCTAGTTAATAGATCTTGCTTCAGCCAAACAGTCAAATGTGGCACAAGCTAGGATTAGGAGTACTGAACTTTCCATGACCCCTTTTACATTGTCAGCATAATTAAGGACCATGGTGGAAACATAACCTCTGTCTACCAAAGTACCATCAAAAGATGTTACCTTTCCACGAAGACGTTGTAAACCTGCCTAAAACTGTCATTTGCCAAATGTAAGCTGGTGAGTACATTTGGCAAATGAAAAGCCCTCAGTGACTATAACAAATATATTACAAGTAAGAAATTATGAAGATAAAGTTTCACACCAATTCTAGGTTCTTAGATACCTAGCCATAATGAAGGAGGAGGAGGAGATGGAGGAAGGGGTGGAGGAGGAGGTAGAAGAGGAGGAGGAAGAAAAGTAAGACACACATAAACAAAATTGGTCACTCACTTGGAATTCATATATTTGCTTTACTTTTCTCCCTGACCCCACAGCTTATAAACAATAATTATGGTGGAAAATTTTTCTCTCTCTCTGAAGGACCACATTTTACATTTAATATTGAGAAATCATTTAAATGATTTTTAAAAATTAAAAATTGGAAGAGACCTTCAAGATGGCAGAGGAGTAAGCGTGGAGATCAACTTCCTCCCCAAAGATACATCAGAAATACATCTACATGTGGAACAACTCTTACAGAACACATACTGAATGCTGGCAGAAGACCTCAGACTGCCCAAAAGATGCCCTCAGGTGACCTACATGCAGAGGTGCAGCCAGACCCAAAGTTGAACCCCAGGAGCTGTGGGAAAAAAGAAGAGAAAGGGAAATTTCTCCCAGCAGCCTCAGGAGCAGCGGATTACATCTCCACAATCAACTTGATGTAGCATGCATCTGTGGAATACCTGAAGAGACAATGAATCATCCCAAAATTGAGGCGGTGGACTTTGGGAGCAACTGTAGACTTGAGGTTTGCTTTCTGCATCTAATTTGTTTCTGGTCTTATGTTTATATTACTGTAGTATTTAGAGTTTACTATCACTGGTAGATTTGTTTATAGATTTGGTTGCTCGCTTCCTTTTTTTTCAATGTATAGATTTTTTTTCCCCTTTTTCTCGTTTTGTGAGTGTGTATCTGTATGCTTCTTTGCATCATTTTGTCTGTATAGCTTTCCTTTTACCATTTGCCCTAGGGTTCTGTCTGTCCCATTTATCTTTGTTTTTTTTTGTTTGTTTTTAGTATAGTTCTTAGCTCTTGTTATCATTGGTGGATTTGTCTTTTTGGTTTAGTTGATCTCTCTTTCTTTCTTTTTTTTATTATATTTTAACTTTTTAAATTTTTTAATAATTCAAATTTTTTTTTTATTTTAATAACTTTTATTTTATTTTATTTTATTTTATGTATTTCTTTTTTCTCCCATTTCTTCTGAGCCATGTGGCTGACAGAGTCTTCGTGCTCCAGCCGGGTGTCAGGCCTGTGCTTCTAAGGTGGGAGAGCCGAGTTCAGGACATTGGTCCACCAGAGACGTCCTGGCTCCACAGAATATCAAACGGAGCTGGAGGAATCAGGCTCTGGAATGTCAGACTATACTACAAAGCTACAGTAATCAAGACAGTATGGTACTGGCAAAAAAACAGAAATATGGATCAGTGGGACAGGATAGAAAGCCCAGAGATAAACCCACACACATATGGTCACCTTATCTTTGATAAAGGAAGCAAGAGTATACAATGGAGAAAAGACAGCTTCTTCAATAAGTGATGCAGGCAAAACTGGACAGCAACATGTAAAAGAATGAAATTAAAACACTCCCTAACACCATACACAAAAATAAATTCAAAATGGATTGAAGACCTAAATATAAGGCCAGACACTATAAAACTCTTAGAGGAAAACATAGGCAGAACACTCTATGGCATAAATCACAGCAAGATCCTTTTTGACCCACCTCCTAGAGAAATGGAAATAAAAACAAAAATAAACAAATGGGACCTAATGAAACTTAAAACCTTTTGCACAACAAAGGAAAACATAAACAAGATGAACAGACAACCCTCAGAATGGGAGAAAATATTTGCAAATGAAGCAACTGACAGGATTAATCTCCAAAATTTACAAGCAGCTCAATATCAAAAAAGCAAACAACCCAATCCAAAACTGGGCAAAAGACCTAAATAGACATTTCTCCAAAGAAGATATACAGATTGCCAAGAAACATATGAAAGGATGCTCAACATCACTAATCATTAGAGAAATGCACATCAAAACTACAATGAAATATCACTGGTCAGAATGGCCATCATCAAAAAATCTACAAACAATAAATGCTGGAGAGGGTGTGGAGAAAAGGGTACCCTTTTGTACTGTTGGTGGGAATGTAAATTGATACAGCCATTATAGAGAACACTATGGAAGTTCCTTAAAAAGCTAAAAGTAGAACTACCAAATGACCCAACAATCCCACTACTGGGCATATACCCTGAGAAAACCATAATTCAAAAAGAGTCCTGTTCCACAATGTTCATTGCAGCTCTATTTACAATAGCCAGGACATGGAAGCAACCTAAGTGTCCATCAACAGATGAATAGATAAAGTAGATGTGGCACATATATACAATGCAATATTACTCAACCATAAAAATAAACAAAATTGAGTTATTTGTAGTGAGGTGGATGGACATAGAGTCTGTCATACAGAGTGAATTAAGTCAGAAAGAGAAAAGCAAATACCATATGCTAACACATATATATGGAATCTAAAAAAAAAAAAAATGGCTTTGAAGATCCTAGGGTCAAGACAGGAACAAAGACGCAGACATAGAGAATGGACTTGAGGACACGGAGGGGGGAAGGGTAATCTGGGATGAAGGCAGAGAGTGGCATGGACGTATATACACTACCAAATGTAAAATAGATAGCTAGTGGGAAGCAGCTGTATGGCACAGAGAGATCAGCTCGGTGCTTTGTGCCCACCTAGTGGGGTGGGATAGGGAGGGGGGGAGAGGGAGATGCAAGAGGGAGGAGATATAGGGATATATGTATATGTATAGCTGATTCACTTTGTTGTAAAGCAGAAACTAACACACAATTGTAAAGCAATTATACTCCAATAAAGATGTTAAAAAATTAAAAATTAACAAACCAGAAATTAAAATATTGGCTCTATTTGAAGAGTTATATTATTAGTTACAGTGGGAAAAAATGATTATAAAGGTTCTCTTTGAACACTTTCATTTTTATAGATGAGGAAACTACCATAGCAAGGTGATCTGATTGGCTCACGGTTACCCAATACACATGGTAAAGCTTGAGGAAGGCTGGGATTCATACTGCACTCATCTAAATCTTCTTGCTGTAGTCTTTTCACTATACAAAGATTTAAAGTATGATTCCGTATACAGATTTCTACTTTCAAATACGAAAAACTAGGGAAATTTTGTTGCTACTGTCCCAAATAAAGTAGACAAACTGGATGGATTTGAGAGGCACAAAAGAAAATCAAGTTACCTGTGAATTTGTGACAGATGGACTTTATTTCTTCGAGCCACAGTAATGAATCCTCCAACTTAACTTCACCCTTGGGCAATTACCCACAAGCATCACAACAGTGAGCAGAATAGTGTTAAGGAAAGTTGAACAAAGAATATTCCATGTTCTGATTGATTTAAAGAGAGCCATACAACTGGAGCTGAAGGGAATGAATGGCTCCATTGCTGCATTCATGTCCCAGGACACTGTAAACCCTTCTCAGCCAGGTATCTTTAAGATCTGACTCAAGTATGTGAAAATCGAAAAAATGTTGATCTTATATTTAAGGATAAGAAGTTATAGGGTTACTGTGTATCTAGAACACAGTAGGCACTTGAAAATTATTTGTTGATTTAATTTACAAAATAGTTTATAATCTTATGATTATTAGAATTTTTATTGCTATAAAAATCATTTTATTTCATTGGTCTTCATGTTTTAAATTTCTATCATTTGCACTAAATAAAGCATTTTAATTATAGAAAAACTAAAAATATAACTTAAAAAAAGGAAACAACTCTTAAACCTACTAACCAAAGATAACCATTAACATTTTGTTACATATCCTGTCTAGGTCCTATTCTCTTTTGGTACCAAACTATTTTTTTTTGTAAATAATTTTATATGTATATTTGAAGGTCTTGTAGGAAATCATTTAAAGAAACAAGGAAAATTTTCTCTCATTATTTCTCCTAAAAAATTGCCAATTATTCTTGTTTCATTTTTCAGAAATGTTTATAATATTTTTTTCCAATTTCTAAAATAATGACATCGAAATGTAGTTGAGAAATGTAACAAATTTATAAATTAATTTGAAAGATAAGTAAATGTTTAAAATATGGAACCATTCCTTGAGGGAATGTGTTATTGAAACAAAAGATGTAGTTGTTGGTTTGTCTATATTTCTAAAGAGTTTCCTACAAGTAAAAAAAAAAACATAAAGAAGATGTGGTACACGTATACAATGGAATATTGCTCAGCCATAAAAAGGAACGAAACTGGGCCATTTGTAGAGACGTGGATGAATCTAGAGACTGTAATACAGAGTGAAGTACGTCAGAAAGAGAAAAACGAATATCATATATTAACGCATATTCGTGGAACCTAGAAAAATGGTACAGATGAACCAGTTCGCAGGGCAGAAACTGAGACACAGATGTAGAGAACGAACGTATGGACACCAAGGGGGGAAAGCGGTTGGGGGTTGGGGTGGGGGTGTGATGAATTGAGAGATTGGGATTGACAATATATACACTAATATGTATAAAATGGGTAACTAATAAGAATCTGCTGCATAAAAAATAAATTAAATTAAATTAAAAAAAGAAAAAAATATAAGCAAGAAAACACATAGTTGGCATGTATTTTATTTGTCATACATACACTGATTTAATTATATATATACTGATTTATATATAATAAAATCAGCATATGTATATATACATGTATATATTAAAAGTATATATATATAAACGTTTATAACTTTATATATATATATAAATGTTTGCATATATAAGTGTATATATACAAACGTTTATATATATGTTTATATATATAAACGTTTGTATATATACACATATATGTGTGTTTGTATGTGTGTATATATATATATATATATATATATATCTATATATATATATATATATATATATATATATAAACTTTTTGCTTCCAAGCAAACTTATTTGTGTAATGACCAAGAACCCCCACTGGTTGGGCACTTTCTGACAGTTCAACAAAAGAATGTGTCTGTACTGGACTTTATCTCACCCATAGAGAATATGCCATGAAAACATTCCACTTAATACTTGTCTGTTTTTGCCACCACGTTGATTAAGAGGCACCAAGTTATTCATTAAAGAAACATGCTAACTTTTAGGTTACCAAAAATTCCTATTGCCACAAAAGTGATGAGAAGCTCAATATCTTCTAATTTTCACTATGTGATGTTTAGTAATGCATCTATTGGGCATGTAATGTAAACAATTAGAAGGTTACATTTAGTCAATCAGTGGTGAAAGAAAGAGGAAGCAGCATCAAAGTTATCAATAAGATAATAATCAAAATTATCATCTGCCCCTTGCTTCGGTCAGAGCCTGCGGTTAAGGGATCCAGTCCAAATTAAGTATTTTAACAATTTCTTTCCTTCAAGTCATGTACTTATTCCTACTGTTAGGTGTTTTTGAAAGCAAAAACAATCCATAACTTGTATACATAATTAAATGGAAGAAATTTATTATTCTTAAACAAAAGAATGCTTTCTTTTCCCCCCAAGTGTGATAGCTTTTGGTGGTACACTCTCTTCCTGCCATTTGCCCTATAGTTATAGATATATCTTGCATTTGACCCAGAATGTTCTCAAGACTGTATTATTTCTAAACTGGTGCTGTGATAAGGACAAAATACTTGGATGTATACTCCCTGGCTCTGACGATTCTAACAGTTTCTTTGTTTAGGTCAGCTATACATAGAGCTAGAAGAATGTTACTTGAAAAGAAAGAAATCTGACTTTTTTTTTTTTCAACTAAGTAATGAAATTGCTCCTCTAATTACTTAAAAACAAGGAAGATGAGGTCAAGTCTACTAGTGCTCAGATTTTAAGCTTCAGGAAAATTCTAGAACTGGCTGCTGCCTTTTAAACAACAATGGACATCCAAAGCAAACATCTCAGTCTAGAGTTAAGATCATCAAACAATGTAGAAAATTCAGGGTAAAAATACATACAGTTTTTTCTTGCTGAGCCATTTATTCTACATTTATTTGGCCTGTGGACCAACCAGGCCATATTTCTAAATATAAAAGTAGGATGGAAGTAGGGAGAGAAGCCTTTTTGTTCTAGTTTCCATAAGGATTCTCTCAAATATATCTCTGCTCATTTATTTCCTTCGCCATTGGGGAGGTGAAGGATATTTCTGATTGATAAATTTGGTGAATGCTATTTGGCATGCTTAAGGCGATTCAGCCCTTCTTCTTACTGGGTGGAGTTAACCTCAGACAGGGATTATTTTTGACTGTTTCTACAGGGCCAATCTTATCTGTGGGCTTTGGGTACCTATGTCTCCTTTGAAAAATCTGCCTATTCCTGGAGTTCAAGTAAATGGCCCATTTGGCTGTCACATCAAGATACTTCTTCCTTAGCCTTTCTAAAGAATAAAACTGATCTTTAATATCTTAGCTCTTTTATTCTTTGTCCTTCCTCTCAATATGTTCAGAATCCAGAAAAGGAAAAGGAAAAAGGAACCCAGGCTATTTTTGAACTCCAACAAGGGATGTGCCACACTAGTCATTAAAAATGTTAATATCAAGGAATACTCTGAGATCATTAAGTCTTATACCCTGAGCCAGCAAGCATGTACAGGCTGAACATAGGGTATAGACATTGCCAAGAGCTAAACCCACAGACACCATGGTCCCCTCTGGTACATATTTAGTCTCATTTCCCACCATCTCAACAGTTAGGAATTTTGTCACCCTCCCTACAGCATGACTCAAATGGAGAATAAAGAGTTTAGACAACTCATTTTCTGACCAGTTTATCTACCAGCTAATGACCAGATCAACCCTGAAGATTGTCAGGAAACTTTAAAACCATTGCCAAATATTTGAGTTTAGCTCTAATTTGAGATAATCAGATTACATTAATCATTATTTTATTTAGAATCCAGTTTCATTTCCCTTCTATGTCATTCAAAATCAATTAGGATCAATCAAAGCTTAAAAATCCAACAGAAATCCTCAAACATGTTCTGTTTTTAGGGATTCACATTTTTATAAGTCAAATTTCCATTATAATCAACTGTCTCTCAATTGTTTTGTTTTTAATGATTTTAATTTTCTCTTTATACATGAATTTTTCAGAATTGTTTCTTTTAGTAAAGTCATGACTTTCTCTATAAGTGAGTTTCCACCCATAGAAAATAATCTGTTGGTTAAGTATTTGGTCAGTAACATTAAAAATGAAACCATGAAAACAAGATCTGGGTTAAAAGCAAACTCCAAATAACCCAAGAAATTATGGTAGAAACAGTAACTCCTACTATGATAAGAATTTTTAGTACAAATATTTACATGATCCTTTCTAAACATCAGGCTTTCAGCTAATTCATAATTTGCAAGAACTTCATGCAAAAGCCATGCAATGCTTATAATTTTTTTAAATGCTGATAAAAATTTCATTACTTGTAATGAAATAGTAATTTCATTACTATATTCTTGTATAGAAAGACTTGGTAGGCCAAAAGTCAATCATCTCTAAGTCATTCTAAAAATTTACGTAATCCAAATAAAAATACTAATACTTTTTGGTAACTGGAAAAGTAATCCTGAAGTCCATATGAAAATAAGCAAATATAACTTAGAAAATGAATGTATCAAAATATAATCAAATATATTGTAAAATAATTAAGGCAATGTAATACTGGTACATAAATAGACCAACAAATCAATGCAACTAGAAAATCTAGAAGTAATGCCCCCAAGTATGTTGGATTTTAGTGAAGATTATATGAGTAATTTATCAGTTCTTATTGAGGTAACTTGGTAGCCATCTGGAAAAAATAGATTATTGCCTCACATCTAAAACCAAAATAAATTCTAAATAAATTTTAGAGTTTAATGAATAAAAACAACAACAAAACAAAATAAAACACAATAGTATAGGAAACAAATATGTATATATAGCTTATAGCAAATAAGGCATAAATGAAAGATGTTTAATCTCTTAATAAAAGTATAAGAAAACATCTGAGAGATTTTTTTCACCTATTACATTGAAAATGTT
Organism: Balaenoptera musculus; assembly: GCF_009873245.2. Classification (NCBI taxonomy): domain Eukaryota; kingdom Metazoa; phylum Chordata; class Mammalia; order Artiodactyla; family Balaenopteridae; genus Balaenoptera; species Balaenoptera musculus. The sequence goes on from NC_045797.1 coordinate 19,318,999, forward strand.
CAAAATGCTTGATATTCATGGTGAAGGTAAGGGAAAAGATACATTCATAAAATACACTCAGAAAAAATGTGTTTTTCCCACACCTTAACCAAGAGTGAAGGTGTGGGAAAAAAATCCACTCATATTATTTTTCCTAACAACAACAAAATAATGATTTATTTGTAAAACAGCCCAGTCCTCATCACTTCAGTACGGCATAGGCATAGAAAAGAGTCACACGGTAAGCATCATTTAGTCCAAGGCAGAGCTCCATGCCTCCCAAAACAGCAAGTCCACCTTCCCCAGAGACTCAGGCTCAGAGCCAAACTGAACACACAAAGCAGCAAGCCCAGAAAGAAGTCTACCCCAAGCCTCAGCATGTTTCCCCCACAAAGCTTCAAGCTTCCTAACTGCAGCCTTCTACACCATCCACTCACAATGAGGCCAACTTCCAGGCTCTGAGCCACCCGGGATCTTCTTTTTATGAGTGGGAATGTGGGAATGTAACTTGGTCTAATATAATGGAGAACATTTCACCAATATATCAGTATTAAAAATGCACATATTCTTTGATCTATAATTCCTTGTATTTTACTATATCGTATGGAGAAATAATATACATATAACAAACATTCATATAAGATTATTCATTGTGATTTTGTTCATAATATCAAAGGATAACATATGCTAAAGGTTGGGCTCTGTGATATTTTTATGGTGTGACCGAGTTCTGTAAACCCAAATTACTAAAGAATAGATTGAATACATTATCTTTTTGAAAAGTAGTAAATAATTTGCCTTAATATTTTAAACTTTTACCTTGGTGCAGAAGCATGGTGTTTCATGTGATAGCTGTCAGAGGGGGAAATTTCCTCTTTTATCCCTCTTGAGTTCTTGTGCAGGAACCAATTATAAAATCATGAAATTGACACAAAACAGATTAACAGGAGAAAAAGAAACAAATTTTAACTTTTGCTCATGAAGATCTCAAAGCTAGGACCTAAGAAGTGGCCATAGCAGGCAGCATGTATACTTTTTAGACAAAGAAACAATGAATTTATGAGGAATTTGACAGGAATAAGAAACTTAGACTTTGGGTATCCAATAGTGAAGAATTTAAATAGGGTTTGGGTGGGGTAGTAAAATAAAGAAGTAACATGGTTTGTTTATACAGGCTTCTCAGACCCCCAAATTTTCTATCTCTGGTGATAAGGGTGTCCTTCTACCTCCAGATGCCAGGAGGGCACCTTTCATGTGAGAGATTTATTTCCTGCCTTCAGGGAGACAGAGAGAAGGGTCAACATGTTCCTCTTGCATCCTCTCTTTCTTAAGTAACTTTAATTCAAAATAATCAATATGCCATCGAGGGACATTTGGGGGCAGCCTTCCCTGGACCCCAACATAATTAAGATACTTAGACCTCCCTGACTCTTCTCAAATTAGTTTTTACCTCACAGACTGTTCTCTTGCATGGAGTCATTAGTTCCTATCCCAATGATCTGAAGAAAGTTAGCTTCTATTTAATCGTGTGTTCTAGAAAGGTGAATGCATTGAGTTATTTACATGTTGGGAAACTTTTAGTGTACTATTTTCCAAAATGTAGCCTACGGAACTTTAATCCTTCAGGATACTTTGAGAAAAGAGGCTACCTGAGTAAAATAAAGTATAATATCTATTGCATAAACCTCCTCTTGAGTTCAATTGGACACATTTACACATTAAAGGCTTTGAGAAGTTCTGTAATAAAGAAACAAATTTAATCATGTTTAATTTAGTCCTTTCTAAAGTTATCTGGTGACAGAACCTTCTTTTTCTTGGTAAAAATAAATTTAATAATCTATGTAACATACTCTTTGGAAAACCTGCTTAGTCTGTCAGATTTGACTTCAGAGTCCTCATGATGATAAGGTGAAGAATGTGTGGATTCAGAAGCAGGAGAGCATGAGAGGTGAAGTACTGGAAGTGATATCCAGAGTCAGTGACTTTTGGGTGGTGATGGGGTGGGGAAGGGAGGACCCAGAGCATGAAAAGGATATTAGTAAACCATGGGATATTCAGAGAGGAGAGAGAAAGTGCAAAGAAAATACTAATTTCTAACTTCACATTTTATCTACTTATTTAGTTTACTACTTCAGAACTGATGGGGAAAACCACCTCATGGGGACAGTAGGCACAATGCTTTAGGGTAGTCAAAGGGTCTCCCACCTGCTCTGTGAGAGATTCTGTCAAATCTCCCACATCACTGTGGAGGTGCTAATCAGGTGCTGAATTTGGGCTTGCATGGTGATTGTCTGGTCCGAACTCCATTCCTTTTATCTACTTCTTAAGGATTACACAATCACAGACTGTCAGAGCTGGAAGGAGCAGTAAAGATCATCACATGTAATGCTTCATTTTTATAAAAGTAAGGAAATTACAAATGGAAAAGAAGGACAAGTTTGTCCCAGGGCACCCAGTGAGTTAATGTTGGAGCCACAACTTGTTAAGAATGCAAATTGGATCAGAAGACTGGATTCAAATATAGGGTGTGACTTTTATTAGCCTTGTAAGGTTAGGCAAGTTACTATTCACTGAGCTTTAGGTTTCCTCAAAATTTTTTCAAAAGCAGTGAATGAGATAAAGTGGGAAAAATGGATAGCACATTGTTGGCAGAGAGTGAACAATAAATGGCAGCTAAGAGTAGTGGTAATTATTATGAGCGGCATCAAAGGAGAAAGGAAACATGCAAATTGCAAGTTAAAATTGAAAAGCCAGGAGGTCCTCAATCTCTATTTTGTCTCCTTGCTTCATTTATTTGGGTCACTATCCATATTAGTCAGAGTTCTCCAGAGAAACAGAACCAATAGACATGAGTAATGTAGTGTGTATTATGTGTGTATATGTTTATCTATGTCTATATCTATATATAGGGGTGGGGGAGAGTGACAGAGACAGAAACCCAGAGAGAGAGAGACAGAAAGAGAATGAGATAGAGAGAGAGAGTGGTTATAAAGCATTGTCTCACAAGATTATGGAGGCTGACAAGTTGCAAGGTCTGCAGAGTGAGATGTAAACATGGAACCCCAGGAGATTCAATGGTGTAGTTCCAGGCTCAGTCCAAAGGCTCGAGAAATAGGATAACCAGTAGTTCCCACCTGAAGGCCAGCAGGCTCGAGACACTGGAAGAGACAATATTTCACTTGAAGTCCAAAGACATGGAAAAGCCATGGTCCCAGTTCGAAGCCAGTCAGACAAGAGGAATTATCTCCTTCTCAGGAGAGGGTCAGGATTTTTGCTATATTCAGGCCTTCTACTGATTGGATGAAGCCCATCCACATTAGGGAAGGCAATCAGCTTCATTCACCCTAAAGATTTAAATGTTAACCTCTTCCATAAACACTCTCATGGAAACAACCAGAATAATGTTTAATCAAATATCTGGGCACACTGTATGTGGCCCAGTCAGGTTGATACATAAAATTAACCATCACACAATGTCTCAATTTATAAGTGAGATAGTATAGTAACAGTTCTCATATGCCCCATCACAAATCATGAAAAGTACTGCTTACTTATTCATTCTTTCATCCACCCATCCTTCCATCTATCTCTCCATTCACACATCAGTTAACAAAATTTACTGACCATCTGTCAGTTTTAGGCATTGTACTGGCCCCTTGATTCAGTGTTTTAGCAACAAAACAGAGAAAGTGAAATGGGCTTTTGATAGCCCATTTCAAGGATTTAAAAACAACTTGAGGTAACCAGGGGGAGGAATTACTTGGGAACATTTCTTAGGTATGCCATAAGGAACAGAAAAATAATTATTGGGCTTGAAGAAAGCCTAAAAGTTCATTTGTCTCTACTCCTCTCTCTAAGGCTGTTATACCACAAGACAAAGAAATTCAATATAATACTTTGTGAAAACAAACCTGTGCAGAATGCCTTTGAAATGAACACTGACTTCCATATCTCGGTCATTTTCATGGTGTCAATCCTACATATTCTCTCCCAGGTATTTTCTCCTGAACATTTATATTATGGTGCATAATTAAAAAATGCAATTTTGGTGTTGTAGGAGTACGTAAATTTTAATCATTTGTGCATACAGACGGCTATTTCTTGAGTTCACCTTGAATCTCACTCACACACTGTGAATAATATTTTGTTTTGGAAAATGAATGAGCACATGTAAACCTGGTGTTAATTATATATATTTTAAAAACTATGCCTTAATTAGAATCATATCATTTTTACATCTGCTATGTGTCTGCCTCAAGTCTTGGTGGGTTGAACTGTAGAAAGAAGGAAGCTCTGGAATTGATGCCTGTGAGTCAATTATGGTAAGAGATGACTTTTGTTATCTCTTATCTGGAATTCAGCAACGACATCTCTGTTTTGTCAGCTGGCTCTTTGATGGGTCTTATCAACATTGGTAGTTAGAGGGAGGTTCAGGGATGGAAGAGTGGCTGCTTCTTCCTGTTTGATTCTTCTTTGCTTTCTGCCCCTGTCGGTTTAACCTGAAAATGCTTTGTTACCCCAATAGCAGCAGTTCCTTCCCATCATAGCAAATGAACTCAATTTGCAGGGTTTTTTTCTTTACTTTTTTCATTTATGTATATATTTTTAATAAAATATTGTATATACTAAAGTTGTATAATATGATTATTTGATATACATACACATAGTGAAATGATTACTACAGTCAAGCTAATTAACATAACATCATTTTACATTGATACTATTTTTTTGTTTGATAGTTACTCTCAGCATATTTCCACTGTTCAATATAATATTATTAAGTATAGTCATTATGCCTAGACAATAGATCCCTGCATAACTTCAACTTTGTTTCCTTTGACCAACATCTCCCCATCTTCCCTGTCCCAGTCCCTGTTGACCACCATTCTACCCTCTGCTTCTATGAGTTTGATTTTTTTTTTTTTTAGATTCTACATATAAGTGATACTCCATGCAGTATTTGTCTTTCTCTGACTTACTTCATGAAGTATAATGTCCTCCATATTGATACATGCTCTCATAGAAGGCAAGATTTCCTTCTTTTTCATGGCTAAATAATATAATAATTATATAGATAATGTATTCTTTATCCATTTACCAATCAATGGAAACTTGGGTTGTTTCCATATCTTGACTACTGTGAATAATGCTGCAATGAACATGATAGTGAAGATATCGCTCCAAGATCCTAATTTCACTGTCTTTGGGTATATACCCAACAGTGGGATTGCTGGATCATATGGTAGTTCTACTTTTAATTTTTTGAGAAACTTTTGTACTGTATTCCATATTGGCTGTATCAATTTACATCCGCATCTTTTCTCTACATCCTTACAAACACGTGTTATCTTTTGTCTCTTTTATAATAGTCATTCTCACAGGCATGAAGTGGTATCTCATTGTGGTTTTGATTTGCACTTCCCTAATAATTAGCAATATTGAACATTTTTCCATGTCCTTGTTGGCCATTAATATCTTCTTTGAAAAATGTCTATTCATGTCCTTTGCCCGTTTTTTAATCAGGTTATTTGTTTTCTTACTATTGAGTTGTTTGAGTTCCTTATGTATTTGACACATTAATCCATTATCAAGTATATGTCTTGCAAGTACTTCCTCCCAGTCTGTAGGTTGTCTTTTCACTCTTTTGATTGCAGAAGCATTTTAGTTCGATGCAATCCCATTTGTCTATTTTTGCTTTTGTTGCCTGTGATTTGGGCATCAGATCCAATATCAAGAAGATTTTTCCCTATGTTTTCTTCTAATAGTTTTATGGTTTTGGTTCATATATTTAAGCTTTTAATTCATTTAGAGTGCTTTTGTACATGGAGTGAGATAAGGGTACAATATCATTCTTCTGCATATGAAAGATCAGTTTTCTCAATACCATTTATTGAAGAGACTATCTTTTCCTCATTTTGTTCTTGGCAACTTTTGTTGAAAATCTACTGACCATATATGTTTGGATTTATTTCTGGACTCTCAATTCTGTTCCACTGGTCTGTGTCTATTTTAATGCCATTGTTATGCTGTTTTGATGACTATAGCTCTGTAGTATATTTTGAAATAAGGTAATGTGATACCGCCAACTTGTTATTTTCTTTTTGCTCAAGATTGCTTTGGCTATTCATGGTCTTTTGTGGTTCCATATGAATTTCAGGGTTTTTTTCTATTTCTGTGGAAAATGCCATCAGAATTTTGATAGAGAGTACATCAAATCTGAGATCACTTTTTTTGATTACTTTTTGTAGTATGGACATTTTAACAATATTACTTCTTCCACTCCATGAACACAGGATATCTTTCCATTTATTTGTGTCTTCAATTTCTTTCATAACTTTTACAATTTTAAGTTTACAGATCTTTCATCTTGATATATTTATCCCTAAATATTTTATTTTTTTCTTTATTGATGTTATGGTAGATGGGATGGGATAGTGTTTTTTGTTTGTTTTTTTTGTTTTTTTTCTTCTGGGTAGTCTGTTGCTAATGTGTAGAAATGCAATTGATTTCTGTATGTTAATTTTGTATCCTGCAACTTTACAATTCATTTATTATTTCTAATAGTTTTTTTGGTAGAGTCTTCAGAGTTTTCTGTATATAAAATCATATCACCTGCAAACAATTTTACTTCTTCCTTTCTAATTTGGTTGGCTGTTAGTTCTTCTCCTTGGCTAATTGCTCTATCTAGGACTTCCAATACTATATTGATTAGAAGCAGAGAGAGTGGGCATTCTTGTCTCCTACCTGATCTTCAAAGAAGAACTTGAACCTTTTCACCACTGAGTCTGATGTTAGTTGTGACTTGTCATATGTGGCCTTTAATATGGTACATCATTCAACATTTAATTGTTGAGAGTTTTTATCATGAAACAGTGTTGAATTTCATCAAATTCTTTTTCTGCATTTATTGAGATGATCATGACTTCTGTCATCCATTTTGTTAACGTGATGTATCATATTTATTGCCTTACGTATGCATCCCAGAGATAAATTCCACTTGATTGTGTTATATAATCCTTTTACTGTGCTGTTGAATTTCATTGGCTAGTATTTATTCAGGATTTTTGCATCTATGTTCATCAGGGATATAGGCCTGTAATTTTCTTTTCTTGTAGTATCCGTTTCTGACTTTGGTATCACAGTAATGCTGACCTCATAAAATGAGGTTGGGAGTGTTCCGTTCTCTTTAAATTTGTAGAAGAATTTGAAAAGGATTGGTATTAATTCTTATTTAAATGTTTGATAGAATTGACCTGTGAAGTTGTCAGGTCCTAGGCTTTTATTGATGAGAGGTCAGTTTGCAATTTTTCAGACACTACCCAATTAACATCATTGTGCTCACCTCAGAGACATTAGCACATCAAGCCAGTATGTCCTCCTCAGAGATATGAATCCCAACCTCATGGGGTCCCTTCTCCAAGATCAGAGATGCCAACCCCAGATGAGCAGCACCCCATCCTCTGTTGTCTGAGTTTCAGCTATTAAGCTTCTAAGTTTTAATAATCCTAGTATCTCCCCTTCGTTATCTCACCCTTAGTGATGGAAGCTGTGCCCTATAGCTGCTACTTCCTTGATACCTTAGATGTCCTCATGTTGCCTTTTCAGTTACCTAGCTAACAACTGTCTACCTAATTAAGAATTATTTATGTTAAATTCTCTCCATTAAAATAATGTGTGTGTTTTTTATCTCCTGAGTGGATCCTGACTAATGTTTTAATCATCTGGAAGAACTAACCTGGCATTAGGACTCAGAATGTTCTACTTTGATCTTAAGTGGTAAAAGTTAGGGACCTGTATATCTTACCAGGATGGCACTCACAGGGAAGCACAGAGTCAAATAAAGGAGGGAGGAATGAGAATATTTTGGTGAATGTTTTGGCATCTTCATTGGGATGGGACCCAACCAGTAGAACTGCCATAAACTCTCCCCTTCTAGCATCTGAGAGTCTCTGAGTTAACGTATGTCAGTTCCCAAATTGGCACATAGGTAAATAGTGCAATTTCCCCCTTTGACTACAAAGAAAATTGTACCATCCAAATGATGAAATAGGCCTAGTTTACCTTCAATGCATTCCCATTTCCTCTTGTCCTACTCACCTTTCTACTCACATGTAGATGTCCAATACTCTCATTTTCTTCTCTCCATACCTATCTTTACCTGCTTTCAATTAGGCATCAAACTGAAGAGCACAAGAGTAATTCATTAACAGATCAGAAAGGCTTAAGAATGGTATAAACACAATGCTACTCCTTTCAGTATTATATGTAATCTGAAAGGGGGAAAGCTTTTACTGGAAGAAACATATTCCCAGAAATTGAATCTGAGGTATAAATAATAGATATATGATCAAGTGGAGTAGGGTGGATATTTTAAGTAGGACTATGAGGAAAATTCCTTCTAGCCCGCACAACACAAGGAAAGAAATTATTCTACCTTACAGCTCTCATTGGTCTTGAGTCCCATTTCCTCTTAAAGAATCTTCATTAATCTATTTGTTGACATTCTTCATCAGTGCCTTAGGTACTGAAACAGATTCTGAAAGCAGCAAGTATCTAATAAATATTTTTTTCTGGATAATTATCAAGGGCTAGGCTACAAAATAATTGTATTGTCTTCTCATTATGAACAGGGACTACCATCCCACTCTTTGTGCTGCTCTTATCCATCTAAGATCTACCCTGAATTTTCCCCAAACTTTCAAAGAAATTTCTGAATAGAGACTTCTTAGGAACCAGCAAGCAAATATGGCATTAAACAACTTGATTTCTTGTCTTAGGTTTCATCCATCATACCAATATTGAATCAGTCAACTTTGAAGAGAAGAAAAACCTATAGATTCTAATCGAGTTGCAGAATAATACCAGTTCAGCATGTGCCAAGAAAGATGAAAATCTTTGTCCTTAAGACTGTCAGTGAAGGTTGAAAAGCTAATGACTTTCAGTCGGATATTATTTTTTTTCCTGTTGAGGTACACTGTTCTAGTCTCAAGAAAAAGAAGAAGGAATAAAGAAGCCAGGAACCCCTGGATTGTTAAAGATTTATCTCATAGTCCAGGAGTCAGCATTTGTAGCATACAGCTACAGAACAGCATAATTAAGGAGAGACCAAGGGCCAAGTTACAATGAGTAAAATGACTGGGCTGATGTGCAGGTGAGAGAACAAAATAAAAATCAATTTATATGGGGAAAAAAGTGAGTCAAAATTATGGAATGAAGCTGATATCAGAATCAGAGTACCTAACCAAACTGGAGGGCACAGTAGAGTCTACCATACAAATAGGCTGGCCAAAGTAGGTGTGAAGAAGTCCCAGCTGGGCAAGACAGTAGAGTTTCAGAGCCTGATAACAAAAATTTTCAGGATAAGCATCTCAAAATTTTAGCCTAGAAAGAAGAAATAGATAGAAAGTAAAGAAAAAAAAGTATGTCTGGAAACAGAACACTAACATAATATTAGTACTAAGACTATAGTTAGGTGTCATACAAATATGGACACAACAAATTTATAAGATCAGCACTCTCATTGTACCCATTTTATAGATAAGAAAACTTAGTTTACTCAAGTAATTTGCCCAAAATTAAACTTTTATTAAGTGTCATGGGATAAAGTTAAGCCTGGTCCTGTTTAATATTAAAGATCACATGTTTAACCACTATGCTAGTGGGTCCATTTCCAAAAACACAACCGGGGTATGACTATGATTGCCAGAGCAGTTATCATCTACTGTCTGCTATGCATGAAAATTCTACATTTGCTACCAATTTTCTGATTACTGTTTATGGTAATGGTTTCTGGAAGAGCCCATTGAATCCCAATACTGGGGAAGACCCAGCAATGTCGAGAGAAGTGCAATTAGAATTAAAGAAAAGAAACACTCTTTAATTCAAACAATTGAAAGTAGAGAGCATCTAAATAATGAAAGAAAATGGGCAAGAATGAGAGCATACAACTTACTCCATTCCCATCTCAAGTTTGATGGGAGGTTGTTTCTGTATAATATTTACATAATGGAACATCATCAAAAATAATGTTAAATCCTTACAAAATAGGTTTCGAAATGGACAGAGTGATGTAGCCTGATATTACAGGGGAACTAGGCCAGAGTTTCTGACATTGATTTTCTGAAGGATGGAGCCACTAAGGATGCCTTCAAAGTGCCTTGTGCAGATGTGTTAGAAAAGATAATCTTAGAAATCAAAAGGCATACCTTAGGATTCTAGTCAGAAATGGAATTGTGAGCAGGCTTGACCCAAATTGCCTAGGATGACATGTTCAGTAGCTTATGATATCTCTACATAGAGGCCAAGTCCCTTAACCCATGATCCCAGATCCACAACTAATTAACCCGAATGTTCTCATTGTTCCACTCTGTGCCAGCCGAGGAACCACATTTTAACATGATCTTCAGATGAATGGAAGGAGAAATCCAAATTGAACACTCATTGGTCTAATAATCTCAGAGTTGACTAAAGCAGGGATACTCAAATTCTTCCAATGAAGAATTCCGAAGAGCTGCAGAGAATTGATTTTTAACCTAAGACTCTTGGGAAGAAAGAGGAAATGGCTAGTGTAAGTGTAAAATTTCTATGAACTCTCATGTGTTGTCCTAAGATATATACTATTGTAACTTTCTACTCCACACTGTATCTAGACTTAATGAAAAATTAATATTTAAAATTACCTAACATTTTAGAAAATAAATTATGCTTGTCCTTTGAATTAATATTTTACTCTGGTACGTCTTTGTATGCCCCCAGGGGTACATGAACCTTGGTATGGAGGAATTAAGGTTCTCTTTTTAACACAGAGAAAAATGTTAGAAATAGGACTATGAGATTAGGGTTTGCTTCTGAGTGGTTCAGTGATCAACACAAAACTCATGACTGTAAATGGGATTCTGAACACAAACCGGTTGATGTGCAAACATGCTGACAATCTCTAGGGAGAGAGGGTGGATGGATTAGGGCAAATCCTCTTCTACTATAAGAAAAAAATTCATATCACATAAACCTCTTCAAAACAGACCACACATCTTTCACCACTTTATATATTTATTTCCTAAGTGCCTTGCTCATAGCAGATATCATTTGTTCAGTGATTGGTGATGATGAATGCTTATCAGTAATAGATTATCAATAATGCCAAAAATCTTGGCTCTCTGTGCACCAATGCCTAACAGAAATATGGAGACAGAGTTTTTGGAGGAAAAGAAAAAAAGCTTTATTTCTTTGCCAGGCAAAGGGGAAAACACAGCAGGCTAGCATGACAGAACTGTGCCTCCTTCTCTGAGGAATAGGGAAAAGTTATATAGCCCAGGCCTCGTGGTCTGAGGTAGGTGATAAGGCTCAAAGTAATAAAGGTCTTGCATGTTTTTTCTTCGGCAAATTCATGGCTAAAGCTGGCATCTGGTGGCACAGCAACCGGGTCTGGTGTCCCTGAAGTTATCGTCGCATGACCTTATTTCTGAAATGAAGAGTACTACAAGGGAGTGTAGGGGGAGAATAAATGCCAGGTGCAAAGAGTAATTCACATGGAGTCAGAGAGTAATCAGCTTTGTGAAGGACAAGTCTAGCTACAAGTGTTTGTTAGTAGTAACAGCTAAAGAATAAACAAGATTGTTTAACACTTTCAGGCCTATTTATGTTGTTTCCCCAGCCTGTTCATTGTTTCCTTATTTTCCTTGTTTATCAGAAAAGTCTCATTTCTATTTTTGCTGCAACATCAGCATTGTTCTCTCATTTCTCATTAGGAAAAAAAAAAAAAAAAAGATTACTTTTAATACCACCACATCTTGGCCTCTTGTGCTATTATTAGATCTATTATATATCTCCCACCTAAATAATTCTTAACCCTTCAAGGATCAAATCAAGTTCCATATCCCCAAGGAAACATCTTGGTGAGAACTCTAAATTTTTTTGGAAGATGAAAAGCAGTTTAAAAGCAACTCTAATTCAAGTTAGAAATGATAACATCATCAGTGTCACAAATAAAATGCTAATGGTAAATAATGGAAGGAGAGTCCAGATAAGAGAATCTGCGAAGGCTTCAATGGTGAGGTGGTCTTTGAGGTGATTTCCTAGAATGATAGGTAGAATGCAGATTTTTGGTAAACATTGAAATGTGAAATGGGGTCAGTCTAGGAGAAAAAAAATGCAAAGGCAAAGACCAGAGGTAAACACAAGCTCAAACTGTTTTGGTCCAAAAGAGTGAGAAAGAAAACCATCCTTTTTTTGTGCTGCCTTTTTGTGCCAAGCTCTGTACATATAGAATTTAGTTGCTTCTTAAAACAGACATGAGTGGTAGGTGTTAGTGACCCATTTTGCATATTCTTGTGATTAGAATACTGACACTTAAAAGGAATAAACAATTCAAATGTTACATCACAAGAAGTTTTAAAAAATCTGGTGAACTACAATATTGATAAAAGTTCATTTTATACATTATTTTGTGTATCCTGAATATTGAGGGTTTCTCATCAGAATACTGAGAAGATCTCTTCTGGCCCATGTCTTCTACTGGATAACACTAGTCTCAATAACTCCATACCTATCCCACAAAGGTTGAACTTTCTTCTGAGCAAAGGATTCCTCTCAAAATATCTGCAACAATCCTAAATAAAACAACAGCTATTCACAAAGATTCTTCCTAAATTGTTTTTCCCTAACTACTCAGCTGAACTTCATTCCTTTGTCTCCTTGAGTTTGCAGAGGTTTTATGAATAAGTTTCAGCCCAAGCAATGAAAGTTTAAGTGACCTGTTCCTCTTCTGGGACAGCCACCCTGTTAAGAGAACCGCATATTGAAGTTGCCAGAGCTTATATCAGGGTCCTTGAATGACTGAGTGAGTAGAGATATATACGAATTTGCAACACATACCATAGACTGTTATGTGAACTAGAAATGAACTCTATTTCTTAAGTCAATGAATTGTTTTTATGTCTCTTGTTACCACATACTAGCCTTTACACTAATAAAACCATAGTACTTGAAGGCAGACAAAAGCATTCTGTTTTTTCTAAATGTTTACCCATTTTTGGACTGACCAAGGAGAATTAAAGCAGCAAATTGAGATTCTTTCTCAAATAGCCCTATCTACATTATGTTCAGGTTGAGTATTGCGAAGATATGAATCATCCACTTATAAGTTTCAATTTCTCCCCCCTTTAATCTAGAATATGGGCATTATCTTACTTAAAAAGTGAGATCTTCAATAAAGACAAAATGATATAGAATAATTTCATACACTGAGATCGTTGAAAGTGGCTTTAAAGTCGTTTTAATCTTATCATGCATTTAATTTGACATCATCTTTTCAAATATACTTGGCTAGAAATTTTTTAGTTACTGTCTATTCTCCACTGGGGATAATGAGATAGTTCTTCAGTGATCACCAAAGACTTAACCATTAAAAAGTACTTATATGTTTCTCTAGTCTGTTGGGTGCATTTTATTCTGAAACTATCAAATGCTGTTATACACATAATTTTAAGAAACAATATTCTTGATTATATTTAAGGAGAATTTTTTCCCTTGAGCATAAAATCATCACCCTTCCTCCTAACAGGTTGAAGATATCATTAATAAAACTATTCTAGGAACCACCTAAGAAGTAACTATTCTTAATTGTTTATGACTTCAGTTTGCATCACAATAAGTGATATCTCCCTTTCTTTTGTTTTTTTTTTCTTTTTTTAAACATTTTTATTGGAGTATAATTACTTTACAGTGGTGTGTTAGTTTCTGCTTTATAACAAAGTGAATCAGCAATACAAATACATATATCCCCACATCTCCTCCCTGTTGTGACTCCCTCCCACCTTCCCTATCCCACCCCTCTAGGTTGTCACAAACCACAGAGCTGATCTCCCTGTGCTATGTGGCTTGCTTCCCACTAGCTATCTATTTTACATTTGGTAGTGTATATATGTCCATGCCACTCTCTCACTTCGTCCCAGTTTACCCTTCCCCCTCCCCATGTCCTCAAGTCCATTCTTTAGTAGGTCTGCATCTTTATTCCTGTCCTGCCCCTAGGTTCTAGAAGAACTTTTTATTTTTTTGATTCCGTATATATGTGTTAGCATAAGATATTTGTTTTCCTCTTTCTGACTTAACGTCACTCTGTATGACAGACTCTAGGTCCATCCACCTCACTACAAATAACTCAATTTCATTTCTTTTATGTCTGAGAAATATTCCATTGTACATATATATCTTCTTTATCCATTCATCTGTCAATGGATACTTAGGTTGCTTCCATGTCTTGGCTACTGTAAATAGAGCTGCAATGAGCATTGTAGTACATGACTCTTTTTGAATTATGGTTTTCTCAGGGTATATGCCCAGTAGTGGGATTGCTGGGTCGTATGGTAGTTCTATTTTCAGTTTTTTAAGGAACCTTCATACTGTTCTTCATAGTGGCTGTATCAATTTACATTCCCACCAACAGTGCAAGAGGGTTCCCTTTTCTCCACACCCTCTTCAGCACTTACTGTTTGTAGATTTTTTGATGATGGCCATTCTGAATGGTGTGAAGTGATACCTCATTGCAGTTTTCATTTGCATTTCTCTAATGATTAGTGATGTTGAGCATCGTTTCATGTGTTTGTGGCAATGTGCATATCTTCTTTGGAGAAATGTCTATTTAGGTCTATTTATGTCTATTTAGGCCCATTTTTGCATTGGGTTGTTTGCTTTTTTGATATTGAGCTGCATGAGCTGCTTGTAAATTTGGAGATTAATCTTTTTGTCAGTTTCTTCATTTGAAAATATTTTCTTCCATTCTGAGGGTTGTCATTTCATCTTGTTTATGGTTTCCTTTGCTGTGCAAAAGCTTTTAAGTTTCATTAGGTCCCATTTGTTTATTTGTGTTTTTATTTCCATTTCTCTAGGAGCTGGGTCAAAAAGGATCTTGGTGTGATTTATGTCATAGAGTGTTCTGCCTATGTTTTCCTCTAAGAGTTTGATAGTGTCTAGCCTTACATTTAGGTCTTTAATCCATTTTGAGTTTATTTTTGTGTATGATGTTAGGGAGTATTTTAATTTCATTCATTTACATGTATTTGTCCCGTTTTCCCAGCACCACTTATTGAAGAGAGAGAGTGGCATGGACATATATACACTACCAAACGTAAAATAGATAGCTAGTGGGAAGCAACCGCATAGCACAGGGAGGTCAGCTCTGTGCTTTGTGACCACCTAGATGGGTGGGATAGGGCCGGTGGGAGGGAGGGAGATGCAAGAGGAAAGATATGGGAACATATATATATGTATAACTGATTTACTTTGTTATAAAGCAGAAACTAACACACCATTGTAAAGCAATTATACTCCAATAAAGATGTTAAAAAAAAAAAAAAAGACTGTTTTGGCTACTCAGGGTCTTTTTTGTCTCCATACAAATTGTGAATTTTTTTGCTCTAGTTCTGTTAAAAATGCCATTGGTAGTTTGATAGGGATTGCATTGAATCTGTAGATTGCTTTGTGTAGTATAGTCATTTTCACAATGTTGATTCTTCTAATCCAAGAACATGGTGTATCTCTCCATCTGTTTGTATCTTCTTTAGTTTCTTTCATCAGTGTCTTATAATTTTCTGCATACAGGTCTTTTGTCTGCTTAGGTAGGATTATTCCTAGGCATTTTATTCTTTTTGTTGCAATGATAAATGGGAGTGTTTCCTTAATTTCTCTTCCAGATTTTTCATCATTAGTGTATAGGAATGCAACAGATTTCTATGCATTAATTTTGCATCCTGCTACTTTACCAAATTCATTGATTAGCTCTAGTAGTTTTCTGGTAGCATCTTTCGGATTGCCTATGTATAGTATCATGTCATCTGCAAACAGTGACAGCTTTACATATTCTTTTCTGAGCTTGACTCTTTTTATTTCTTTTCTTCTCTGATTGCTGTGGAAAAAACTTCCAAAGCTATGTTGAATAATACTGGTGAGAGTGGACAAACTTGTCTTATTCCTGATCTTCTTGGAAATGATTTCAGTTTTTCACATTTGAGAAAGATATTGGCTGTGGGTTTGTCATATATGGCCTTTATTATGTTGAGGTAATTTCCTTCTATACTTATTTTCTGGAGGGTTTTTATCATAATGGGTGTTGAATTTTGTCGAAAGCTTTTTCTGCATCTATTGAGATGATCATATGGTTTTTATCCTTCAATTTGTTAATATGGTGTGGCACATTGATTGTTTTGCGTGTATTGGAGAATACTTGCATTCTTGGGATAAACCCAAATTAATCACAGTGTATGATCCTTTTAATGAGCTGTTGGATTCTGTTTGCTAGTATTTTGTTGAGGATTTTTGCGTCTATGTTGTTCAGTGACATTGACCTGTAGTTTTCTTTCTTTGTGACATCTTTATCTAGTTTTGGTATCAGGGTGATGGTGGCTTCATAGAATGAGTTTGGGAGTGTTCCTCCCTCTGCTATATTTTGAAAGAGTTTGAGAAGGATAGGTGTTAGCTCTTCTCGAAATGTTTGATAGAATTCGCGTGTGAAGCCATCTGGTCCTGGGCTTTTGTTTGTTGGAAGATTTTTAATCACAGTCTCAATTTCAGTGCTTGTGATTGGTCTGTTTATATTTTCTATTTCTTCCTCGTTCTGTCTTGGAAGGTTGTGCTTTTCTAAGAATTTGTCCATTTCTTCCAGTTGTCCTTTTTATTGGCATATATTTGCTTGTAGTAACCTCTTGTGATCCTTTGTATTTCTGCAGTGTCATTTGTTACTTCTCCTTTTTCATTTCTAATTCTATTGATTTGAGTCTCCTCCCTTTTTTTCTTGATGAATCTGACTAATGGTTTATCAATTTTGTTTATCTTCCCAAAGAACGACCTTTTAGTTTTATTGATCTCTGCTACTGTTTCCTTCATTTCTTTTTCGTTGATTTCTTATCTGATCTTTATGATTTCTTTCCCTCTGCAAACTTTGGGGTTTTTTGGTTCTTCTTTCTCTAATTGCTTTAGGTGTAAGGTTAGGTTGTTTATTTAAGATGTTTCTTGTTTCTTGAGGTAAGACTGTATTGCTATAAACTTCCCTCTTAGAACAGCTTTTGCTGCATCCCATAGGTTTTGGTTCATAATGTTTTCATTATCATTTGTTTCTAGGTAATTTTTGATCTCTTCTTTGATTTCTTTATCGATCTCTTGGTTATTAAGTAGTGTATTGTTTAGCCTCCATGTGTTTGTATTTTTTACAAATTTTCTCCTGTAATTTATATCTAGTCTCATAGCATTGTGGTTGGAAAAGATACTTGATATGATTTCAATTTTCTTAAATTTACCAAGGCTTGTTTTGTGACCCAAGATATGATCTATCCTGGAATGTTCCATGAGCACTGGAGAAGAAAATACATTCTGCTGTTTTTGGATGGAATGTCCTATACATATGTATTAAATCAATCTTGTTTAATGTATCATTTAAAGCTTGTGTATCCTTATTTATTTTCATTTTGGATGGTCTGTCCACTGGTGAAAGTAGGGTGTTAAAGTCCCTTACTATGATTGTGTTACTGTCAATTTCCCCTTTTATTGCTGTTAGCATTTGCTGTATGTATTGAGGTTCTTTTATGTTGGGTGCATAGATATTTACAATTGTTATATCTTCTTGGATTGATCCCTTGATCATTATGTAGTGTCCTTCTTTGTCTCTTGTAATAGCCTTTATTTTAAAGTCTATTTTGTCTGATATGTGAATTGCTACTGTAGCTTTCTTTTGATTTCCTTTTGCATGGAATATCTTTTTCCATCCCCTCACTTTCAGTCTGTATGTGTCCCTGGGTCTGAAGTGGGTCTGTTGCAGACAGCATATATACGGGTCTTGTTTTTGTATCCATTCAACCAGTCTATGTCTTTTGTTAGGGGAATTTAATCCATTTACATTTAATGTAGTTATCGATATATATGTTCCTATTACCCTTTACTTAATTGTTTTGGTTTGTTATTGTAGGTCTTTTCCTTCTCTTGTGGTTCCTGCTTAGTAAAATTCCTTTAGCATTTGTTGTAAAGCTGGTTTGGTGATGCTGAATTCTCTTAGCTTTTGCTTGTCTGTAAAGGTTTAATTTCTGTGTAGAATCTGAATGAGATCCTTGCTGGGTAGTGTAAACTTGGTTGTAGGTTTTTCCCTTTCATCCCTTTAAATATGTCCTGCTGCTCCCTTTTGGCCTGCAGAGTTTCTGCTGAAAGATCAGCTGTTAACCTTATGATGATTCTTTTGTATGTTTTTTTTGTTGTTTTTCCCTTGCTGCCTTTAATATTTTTTCTTTGTGCTTAATTTTTGATAGTTTGATTAAGATGTGTCTTGGCATGTTTTTCTTTGGACTCATCCTATATGGGACTCTCTGTGCTTCCTGAACTTGACTGACTATTTCCTTTCCCATATTAAGGAATTTTTCCACCATAATCTCTTCAAATATTTTCTCAGTCTCTGTTTTTCTCTTCTTCTTCTGGGATCCCTATAATTCAAATGTTGGTGCATTTAATGTTGTCCTAGAGGTCTCTAAGACTGTACTCATTTCTTTTTTCTTTATTCTGCTCTTCAGTAGTTATTTCCACTATTTTATCTTCCAGGTCTCTTATCCTTTCTTCTGCGTCTGATAGGCCAGAACACAAAGAACCTTTCAGCCACACAGCTCAGAAGAAAAGAGAGAAATAAAGAAAAAATGAAAATAAAGTTATTAAAATAAAAAAATAATTGTTAAAAATAAAAAAATAAAAGTAATAAAACAAAAAGAAGAAAAAAAAAAAAGAAAGAAAGAAGAGAGCAACCAAACCAAAAGACAAATCCACCAATGATAACAAACACTAAAATCTATACTAAAACAAACAAACAAGCAACAAAGAAAAAAACAGACAGACAGAACCCTAGGACAAATGGTAAAAACAAAGCTATACAGACAAAGTCACACAAAGAAACATACACATACACACTCACTAAAAGAGTAAAAGGAAAAAATACATATATCTATATATTTAAAAAAAGGAGGAATAGAGCAACCAAATCAATAAACAAACCTACCAATGATAATAAAATCTAAATACTAAACTAAGATAAATCTAAAACCAGAAACAAATTAGATGCAGAAAGCAAACTCCAAGTCTACAGTTGCTTCCAAAATCCACCGCCGACATTTTGGGATGATTCGTTGTCTACTCAGGTATTCCAGAGATGCAGGGTACATCAAGTTGATTTTGGAGATTTAATCCGCTGCTCCTGAGGCTGCTGGGAGAAATTTCCTTTTCTCTTATTTGTTTGCATGAAGAAGCTGGGGTTCAGCTTTGGATTTGTCCCCTCCTCTGCATGTAGGTCACCTGAGGCCATCTGTTCTTCTCTCAAACAGGACGGGGTTAAAGTAGCAGCTGATTCAGGGACTCTGGCTCACTCAGGCCGGCGGGGGAGAGGGAGAGGTACAGAATGCAGGGTGAGCCTGTGGCGGCAGAGGCTGGCATGACGTTGCAACTGCCTGATGTGCACCATGTGTTCTCCCAGGGAAGTTGTCCCTGGATCATGGGACCCTGGCAGTGGCAGGTTGCACAGGCTCCTGGGAGGGGAGGTGTGGATAGTGGCCTGTGCTTGCACACAGACTTCTTGGTGGCTGCAGCAGCAGCCTTAGTGTTTCATGCCCGTCTCTGGTGTCCACGCTGATAGCCACGGCTTGCGCCTGGCTCTGGAGCTCATTTAGGTGGTGTTCTGAGTCCTCTCTCCTTGTGCACCCTGAGACAATTGTCTCTTGCCTCTTAGGCAGTTCTAGACTTTTTCCCAGACTCCCTCACAGGTAGTTGTGGTGCACTAGCCCCCTTCAGGCTGTGTTCACATAGCCAACCCCTGTCCTCTCCCTGAGATCTGACCTCAGAAGCCCGAGCCTCTGCTCCCAGCCAGTGGGTGAGCAGACAAGCCTCTCAGGCTGGTGAGTGCTGGTCAGCACTGATCCTCTGTGCAGGAATCTCTCTGCTTTTCCCTCTGCACCCCTGTTGCTGTGCTCTCCTCCGTGGCTCCCACGCTTCCCCCACCACGCACCATCTCCACCAGTGAAGGGGTTTCCTAGTGTGTGGAAACTTTTCCTCCTTCACAGCTCCCTCCCAGAGGTGCAGGTCCCATCCCTATTCTTTTGTCTCTGTTTTTTCTTTTTTCTTTTGCCCTACCCATGTACATGGGGATTTTCTTGCCTTTTGGGAAGTCTGAGGTTTTCTGCCAGCCTTCAGTAGGTATTCTGTAGGAGCTGTTCCACATGTAGATGTATTTCTGATATATTTGTGAGGAGGAAGGTGATCTCCACATCTTACTTCTCCACCATCTTGAAAGCCCTGTTCTCTCCCTTTCTTTATACCTTTCAAATTTGCTGAAGTGAGGTAGTCTCTCTTTCACTTTCTTTTAGATATTTTTCCATGTGAAAAAAATTGTTTAAAGTTACTTAATTATTTTTTTTTTTTATTAAGCAAGCATGTGTCTCTATTTTGATCTATTTTCTTGACACTTTCCCCATAATTACTGATCCCTAATGAAGTGACAGTGTTAATCAGTAGCACTGTGCCTCCTCTCTTGTTTTCTTTTATCCCCCTTTGTAGGTTCCTGGAGTACTTCTGTACTTGATCCTGATAGTGGGGATGAAAGATAATTTGAGTAATACCATGTTTGAGTTATTCAAGACCCATAATGCCTATAAGGTACTGTTTACAGAAGTATGGGCAAAATTAAAAATGACATCAAGATGACATAGTACAGTACTCCAAAGCTACTTACAGCAGAGTTGCCACTTTTGATATAAAGGAGCACGGAGAGGGAGAAGTTACCAGATCTAAGACATGAAAGGAATAGGCAGAGGGCTTACTAGTAGAAGCTATGACCTTTGGTAAAAACACATTGTCAATTCACTGCAACCTGTCAAAGAAGGAGCTGAAGAAAAATACATGGAACTCATCATCATCCCAACCTCCACTGCTCTTACCAGAGCCTCTCATTGGATAAACTCAACATGGTCCACTAATGAATGCTCTAGGTTGGAAAAAATCAGGTTGGAGAAGTATAGAAATCGGTTTGTGTAAGATGCTTTGCAGATAGCACAGAAGCACAACAGCAGCTGTGTAATATACAAAGATATTTAACACAAGGGATCAGAGAGAAAAGCTTCTAGATGATGGCTTCCTAACCCACCCATTTAATAGAGCTGTGGTGTAATCTATAATATGGTGACTAGTCAGTAATATGGTGTTGCAAATTTGAAAGCTGCTAAGAAAGGAAATCTTAAATGTTTATACCACAAGAAAAAAATTTTTGTAACTTTGTGTCGTGACAGATGGTAATGACATATTGTGGTGATCATTTCACAATGTATACTAATGTTGAATCATTATTTTGTATACCAGAAACTAATATAATATTGTATGTCAAATATATATATGGTACTTTTTAAAATAATCAAACTTTTTCATATTTTCCTCTTTTTGTCTGAATTATTTCATGTCTTTTAAACAAGGGGAATATATGTGGTACATGATTAAAGGCTTCAAAGGGGGACTTAAATTTTACTTGTGGTTAAAAACAGGGCTTTTGTTACTACTCTGAGTGGGATTACAGACCCCCACATACAATTTAAAATAATATTAGAGGGTCTTGTTTTTGTATCCATTCAGCCAGTCTGTGTCTTTTGGTTGGAGCATTTAATCCATTTACATTTAAGGTAATTATTGATATGTATGTCCCTATTACCATTTTATTAATTGTTTTGGGTTTGTTATTGTAGGTCTTTTCCTTCTCTTGTTCTTCCTGCAAGTAGACAGAGTAAAGTGAGTTTATCAATAAAATTCACAATGTACCTACATCATATATGAATTATAATCTTCAGTGTCCTTCAGTGTACAAGAATTATAGGCTCATGAAAGACTTTGTATTGAAAATCCTTGAGGACACTAGGTAATTAAAGATTTTTTTAAACAATTTAAGTAGCAGGGACTATGTATAGGCTTTAGGAAGTACCACAAATTTTGAATCAGAGACAACTAAATTTTATACCTATTCCATCAATCAAATCTTCACTTCTCCATGACTGGGTCCCTAAATATTGATATGATATGATAAACTGCAAGGAGTTATCAAATAATGTCTTACTTATGAAAGCTAAAACACCAAAAATCACAAGTTATTTTCTTTTTATGTTTTTTTATGGAAATGAGAGAATTCAGTTATACCTATGTCATCCAGATCACTTTCTGGCTTTCTTAATGAGAATGGAAGAACTGAACTCTGGAATTGTAGATAACCTTGGGAGTATACATAAGAGTGGCCCGGGGCTTCCCTGGTGGCGCAGTGCTTAAGAATCTGCCTGCCAATGCAGGGCACACGGGTTCGAGCCCTGGTCTGGGAAGATCCCACATGCCGTGGAGCAACTAAGCCCGTGAGCCACAACTACTGAGCCTGCGCGTCTGGAGCCTGTGCTCCGCAACAAGAGAGGCCGCGACAGCGAGAGGCCTGCGCACCGCGATGAAGAGTGGCCCCCGCTCGCCACAACTAGAGAAAGCCCTCCCACAGAAACGAAGACCCAACACAGCCATAAATAAATAAATAAATTTATAAAAAAAAAAAAAAAAGAGTGGCCCAATCCACCTGAGTGTCATCAGTCATGTGACAAAGAGGAACAGAGACTGGAAACCATTGCTCTAATTAGAAGTAATTTGAGAAAAGTGCTTAGTATTCAGCCTTACTGATAAACTACAGAAGAAGACTAGGCAGATAGAAAGAAAAGTAACTATTATTATTCCACACCTTGGAAGACCTGCCAGCATACAGGTCTCTATCAGGATGGACATGTCAAATTCCATGACTTCAAAAAGAGGGGCAATCAAGCACAAGTATTGCCTCTATAGAAACTCTTGTTCTAGGTAATTTCCTTCATCAGCTGTAATGCCAACCCAGGCCAGTCATAAACAAGAACCAAACACATATATCTTTTCTGACATTGCCCTTCATCATGGGAAAGAGAAGTACCTGTCCTTGATTAACATTGCATTGTTGAATTTGATCACAGAGCAATCTTTTTTTGTAGATATTAATGGCCTAGAATATGATGCTTGAATTTTTTCTTACATCAAAGAATAAAAGTGTAGAGAAAGGAAAGAAAGTTTTCCTTCAGAGGAGAAGAAACGGTCTTAGAAACGTAGAACATTTTCATGCTGAAGAAAAATCACAAAATTTCCATGTACATGTTAATAAAAGCTTTGGATGAGGGCATGAGTACATTTAGGTCAGGAAGGAAATACTTCAGGGAGAAAATCAGTGAGAATGTAACTGTTTGGTGCACTAAATATTACACTGCCTGACCTGAAAGAGTTAATATAGCTCTAAAATCGTAAATTATTTCCAAGGAGATGATTTTAAGCAAATGTTCTCTGAAAATGCAATACCATATACTCTCCATCTTCATTTATCACACAATTTATGTAGAATCACTTTATAATGAAATCCACAAGGCAACCAAATAGTTTGATTGCATCATAATTTTGTGATAATAAATTTGCTACTAGACGTTACATTTCCAGTATGCTAGAGCTAGAGATAAAATTCAGCTAATGCAAATGCTGCTGTCGTGTATATGTAAGCAAAAGGAAGTGTTCAAAAGAGAAACAGAAATGTGGCATGAACACATTACTCTTACCCACTGATTCTCCAAACATCTTGTGTTCTAAGTCTTCGTGGTTTTATTAGGAATTTTGAAAATTCAGGCAGTTGGTGACTAGGCTGCCGAAAGCTTAGAAATAAATAATGGAGAGGGAAGTTGAATGATAACTGCAACCTCATGGCAGGAAAAAGATTGCAAAGAGCCCATTCTCCCCTCCCTGCTCACACTGTGGTCCACCTGGTCACACAATATTATGTATAGTTCTATGACTATTACATAGGCAAGGACCAGAGAAAGTACTATATTATGGAGAATTCACCATATGCAAGGCATTATAACCAGATACCATTATCATGAATTGCCACTTGGAAATTTTCTAGCAGATGCTCTGCCTGTAAAGTGAAAATGTAGTGGCTATAACAGATATTATAGAAAGCAAAGACATCCTAATGCAAAGTAAAAGAAGCTGTCATTAGGAATAACAGGTCTGGTGAAACTTAAATATATTTTAACTGCAATTGTTGCAATGAATTCAGTTCTAGATAGAGGCTGATCTCCTAATGGAAACGTCCTTCCCACCCCCATCCCTTCCACACTCCATAAATTGCTTCCTCCTCTGTGTTTCTGTTCTGTTTCTGTTTCATATGTATTCATATGGCTACTGTTGCATTTGTCCAACTCTACTACCATTTTATGTATGTGTGCATAATGGTTATAAGAAAATGGAGTACAATTATTGGTTTTATTGATTAATGTACTTCCCATCAGCCCAAACTACATCAAGGGTTGAACCAAACTCTGAGTGGACTCAAGGAACTTACAGCCTATTGAAGGATGCAGGAACATAGGGATATAATGACACATGCTAAAGGAAATAAAGAAAAATTTGAGGTATTAAGGGAGCATAAAGGAGATTAACAACACCCTGCCTCAGAGAGTCAAAGAAGGCTTCCTGGAGAAGGGAACATTTGCTTATTTTATAAACTAATAGATAAATCTAACTAGATTACTAGTCTGGAGAAGAGATGGAAAAAGTCAGTCTAGACAGAAGGGAAAGCACAACCATGTGTAAAGACCAGAATATTTTCAATGATGCTAGATTACATTGAAAAGCTGAGTGACAGAAAATGAGGCTGTGCATCATCAGATAGGGGTACATGGTAGAAGATGCTGTAGGACTTGTTAAAAGAGCTTAGACTTTATTGTTTATCGATGGGCAGTCAAGGAGAGAATTTTTTCAAAGGCAGAGAAATGTCATATACCTATAGCTACTAGACAGCTGTGCAAAGGATGAATTTGAAGTGAATAATACTGGAAACCAGGAGCCGAACTGGTCTTAATAATCACTGTACTAATTCATATTAGAAACTGTGGGGACCAGAAGGAAGGTGATAATGGAGGTGAAAAGACAGATAGGGCGGTGCCTGGCTTTCCACTTCCACTTCACTTTAGAGCACCTACAGAGCTTTTAACTATCCTGATGCCCAGTGCCCCGCCTCCCCCACCACAGACCATTTAATTAAAAATTTACACTGAAACATGGGTCGTTTTAAAAGCTGTCCATGTGATTCCAATATGCAGCCAAGGCTGCAAACTCCTGACTAGAGACACTTTTAAGAGGTAAAATTAGCAAGTTTTGGTGATTGATGTAGGACATAGAGAGAGACAGGTGTTAAGTATGAAACTCAGATTTCCGGCTTGGGAGACCGGGTAGATGTTGGTACTAGATAGGGAACACAGTGAGATCAGTTTACGTATGATATCTCTGGAGTGATTATAAGGGATGCAGGTGATGTTCAGGAGGCAGCTGGTGGTATAACAGAACAGAGGGAAGGGGTGTGGGTTGCAAGTTTACAGATGAGCAGGAAGTCTCTCTCTGAGCAAGGGCACTATGTGTTTCAGAAAAGCAGAAGACCCTTGAACCTGTTGAATACTTCCCAGAGGTATATGGTACCAAATGAACTACAACTGAGGGACTTCCCTGGTGATGTAGTGGTTAAGAATCCACCTGCCAATACAGGGGACACGGGTTCGAGCCCTGGTCTGGGAAGATGCCACATGCTGCAGAGCAATAAGCCTGTGCACCACAACTACTGAGGCCGCATGTCACAACTACTGAAGCTCACATGCCTAGAGCCCATGCTCCAAAACAAGAGAAGCCACCGCAATAAGAAGCCCTCACACCAAAACAAAGAGTAGCTCCTGCTCGCCACGACTAGAGAAAGCCCGCACGCAGCAATGAAGACCCAACGCAGCCAAAAATAAATATTTTTTTAAAAAAATTAGCATTAAAAAAAAAAAAAACTACAACCGAGTGTCTGAAAAAGTTATATTTACTACCACCTCTCTGAGCAAACCAGAGAACATTGATGTAGGATTTGATAAGCACGCAATTCAAGGATTGCCCCAATCACAGAGATACAAGTGTTTCGTGATTGATTGGTTAGCATTTAGCTGTGGAAGCATGATTATCAGAGTGTGTCTGTTGTTGGTGAGCTGACTTTCGTTTTAAAATCTGTTTTCAGAAGCAAATTAGTGAAGCAGCTGTCATTCATTGACTGGGTTCCAAAAGAGTTCTGGTAGTAACTTTCTATTGAGGGTACTGAATAATTAATTACTTTCCGGAAAAAAATCAACTTTTATCTCTTTGTTGGCACTCGTTACTGAATACTCATTTCCTATTATATTAATTTAAGCATTGATTTTATTATTTCTTTTCTACTATTCTTAGACATTTTTGTTTTGTTTCCTATTGTCTAATATTTTACATCTTTTATTTTCAGCCTTTCTTCTTCACAACTAGAAGCATTTAAAACAGTAAATGTCACTCGAATTATCACTTTGTGCCCCACAGTTTTCTTTTTCTTAAAGATCTTTGTAGATGGTAATTCTTTCATTAAATCAGGTTTATTGAGTTTCAATTTACAAGCAATTATATTCACTCTTGTAGATGTATAATTCAACAAGTTTTTGAAAAATATATTCAGTCATGTATCTCCACCATATTGTCGATGGATACAGAATGTTTCCATCAAACATCTGATTTCTTGATACATATTGCATATTCTTATTTGAGAGTCTCCATTAAATGTATTAAATAAATGGTATCATTGTGTGACTAATTGTACTTTTTATTTTCCCCTTGACTTTTCACTTCCTAAAGTCCTGACTTTCATTTCATCTTGGCCTCTGCAAAAATCTTACAGTCTTCTCAGCTCAGTCAGTCATGAATTTAAAAGTATTGTTTTAATACTTTACCAACCTTCATAGTTTATTGTAATCAAGAATGTCATTCAGAGTATCTATTCCACTATCCTGTGGGAAATAGAAACCAGCTTGTGCCTTTTGAAAATGATCTCAGGAAAATCTATTTGTATAAAAATTCAAAAACCACTGAAGTAAACTTCATAAAGTTTGTTACCAAATGCTTCAATGTAAAGTAGCAAGAATTTAAACAGAAAGATAAAAAAACCAATGCTAAAACATTTTAAAGTGTTAAAGTAAAAGCTAATGTGAAAAAAAGCAGTCATTTACATAGATTCAACCCAAATCAATTTAGCAAGAACATTTAGACTAGACACTATTCACACCTTCTATTATGCTAAAGAGATTTTTTAAAAGTGTCAATCACAATTCCTGCATATGACTAAGAATCATAAAACTATTAAAGTTAAATATGTCAATGCTCACGTATCAAATGAGCTAACGAGATATCAGGACTCTACATGCAAGGAAGGTGTAGTTGCTGGCAGTAAGTAACCCACACATCCCTCCTCTTCATCTCCCCTGCCTCCATCCCTCCAGCTTCATTAAAGTGGATTGTACCGGGTCTTAGAAGTTGAGAGAAATTATTGAGTATGTGGTGGTGGAGAAGGGGTGATGGGACTCTAGGCAAGGGCAAAGTTGAATAAAAATCCCAGAGGTGAGAAGGGACATGGAGAGTCCAGGCTGGATTGGGATCATATGTGGCATCATGACAGCCCATGTGGCATATTGATATAGAGTGAGAGAATGTGAGCTCAAGTCCTGTCTTAACTACTGTTATTACACACAGACAAGGGAAATATAGAGCTGGATTGGGAATAGTCTTGGACAATTACCTAAACTGTTCAACCTTTGTCCTTAAATAATAACAAATATAACTCATTAAGCAGGGAGTTGGCATGATGCACAAGAACAAAAGCAAGAAGACCAAATCAGACAGAAGGGAGGTATTCTGAGATATCCTGAGATCAACTAAATTTCATGTAAGAGACTCCTGTGCAACTTCTCATTCCAGAATATCTACATATTTCCTAATAATTGATGAGTCTTATTCAGACATATTTTACATCTGAAGTTTAAATGCTATTACTTGTCTAATTCAAGCAGGACTCATACATTAAAAATGTTTTGCCTTACTTGCAAGGTTTCCTTATGTGTGTGTTTTGTGAGATCCACTTCAGCTGTGATGAGGAATAGGCATGGATATCATGTATTCTTATAAATAATACACACAATATTATTTATTGAAACTAGTGTTATAATAAACCTGCTAGTAAACTCACAATGAATTATGTATAATTCTCTTGAAGTACAAATAACCCATAGATTTGATGTTGATCACCTTTTTTGTTTGATTGTTTGATTTGTTTTTTTTTTTTCCATTTTCATTGTATGTGTTAGCGAAACACTAAGACAATGATACATGTATTTGCTTTCTGCTGAAAATACATAGTATCTTTGATGTTCCCTGATTATGGCTGCCATTCCTTTAATCAACAGCAAACAGACTAACAATTTATTGAAAAGTAGACACACTCCAGGCTCTTCACATATGAGGATCAGGATTCATAGAAACACTACTAAGTAAATACATGCACACTCCCCTTTTTGAAACTGCTTTGGACTTCAAATAACTTGCTCAACTTTGCATAGTGGAAGAGAAAACTGTTTGGGGAAAATATCAGATGCCTGAGCCTCTCTACTCCAATCACTAACCATGGCACTTTATAGTGGTTAAAGCTCTGGTTCAGGAGTGCAATGGAAATATTGTTTATGAGTATGAACATGAGAATGTGAAGACTGAAAGGCAGGAAGTCATTTGTGTGTGTGTGAGTGCATACAAACATGTACACACATACATACACAAACACACACACACAAGTTGGTAGTCTGAACAGCTATTTAGAGACATATTTGAAATCTTGCTTGTACTACTAAATAAAATATTTTGTCAACATTGAGAGGCAGAGCACAGAGAATGTGGAAGAAGTAAACCTATGATGGAAATAAGATGGATGGAAGAGAAAATCTCCTCACCTTGCGCAGACATTCTGACAGGTGAGAAGGATAATCCAATTCTCTTGTTCTTCATGGTCTAGGTCATGGCTGCACATTAAGTGGATGTAAAAACTGAGCATCCCAAGATAGGAAAAGTTCCCTGTAAAACTTCCAGCATTGTAAAGGTTTATCCCTATTGACCACTACTCTGCCCACAAAGCCAGAGCCACCCATGACTTTTCTTGCTACCTGTAGGAGAACCCTTATGTCACGAACACCAAATGTTTATTTTTATCTTTACTTCTTTTTTTGTACATGAAACAAAAACTTTCAAGCTGCATTCAATAAGACTAAAGGTTGGTGGGCTGCTGAGATGTGTATTTGAACAAGGAATTTTGAGCAGATGGACTGGTGGGCTTCTACTACCCTTCCCTCACTGAAGCAGAACAACTTCATTTTATTTATGTAGATATTGAGATGCTGTACAATATTTTATTTTTTAAAAAGTTGTGATGCTAAAATTAGTTGAAAAACATCTGTGCTAGTAGATTAATCAGATACAGTAAATGCTATTGATTTTAGTGCCTTAAAGTTTGAGGGAATTATTAAAATGATTTTCAAATTGCCAAGACAGGCTGAGTCACACCCTGGAGACAGCCATATATGTTGCCTAAAATAAGACTGGCTGATGCTGGAGCAGACAGTTGGTATTCCTTGATTTAGCTCTTAAACTTCCTTTTTGTTCAGTTTTCTGGCTCTACTCCTGACTGGTAGCTCTACTCCTAGCTAGATACCTTGTTTCTCTAAACTTCAAATATGATTCTCTCCCTTGGTACCTTGCCTCCATGACAGATAGACTGATAAATCTCCACACATCCTTTTAAAAGGTTTAAAATAAATTGGTGTTTTTGGAACAGATATGCAATATAACAACAAAAGGTACAAGAAGGTATAAAATAAAACATAAATTTCCTTTCAACTGAATCTCCCAGCAACTGAGTTTTCTTCTCCAGGAGCTGCCACCAGAGTCAGATTCTCATACTTTTGTACAGAGACATTCTCTGCATGAGACAAGTGAACACGTGTGTTTTTTTCCCCTTTTTAACAAATACACAACATGCTCCTCTATACTTTACTTTTGTCACTTAGCATACATTCTGAAGATTTTCTAAATCCATATCTGATTAATTCCCTTGTTTTTTTTTTAAAACAAACACTTCCATTATAGAGATGTTCCATAACCTATTTAAACAGTCCTCGTATTTAGGATTTTTTTTATGTTGTGCTATTACAAACAATGCTGCAATGAATATATGCATAAATTTATGAAAGTATGCACATAGAACAGATTCCTAGAAGTGGAATTGCTGCTTCTGTGTCAAATTTTCATAGATACTGCCAAATCATTTCTATAAATATAGTACCATTTTAGATTCCCAGGAAAATATATGAAAGTGCCTATTTTACATACCCTCACCAACACAATGTGTTTGTAAACACTTTAATATTTGTTAATATAAAAATAATGTAGTTTTAACTTATATTTATCCTATTATGAATGGGTTTGAGCATATTTTCACATATTTAAGGGCCATTAATTTTTACATTTCACTAACCTGTCTAAATTTTTGGCCCATTTTAACTTGGGCTGCTGTTATTGGTTCTTATTGATTTATAGAAAACTTTTATCTATTAAGAAAATTAATCCATTTTCTTTTATATGAATTGAAAATTTTTGTTTCTTACTTTTTTATTCTTTTTGCCTTGTAGGATAGTTTTAGAACTATATATCAAAATCACGAGTTTTTTCTTTTATGAAGTCTATTTTATTCCATAATTTAAAAGAACTTTTCCATTCCAATATAAGACAAAATTTTTCCAATGTTTCTTCTCGTACTTTAAGTTTTATTTTTCACATTTAAGTCTTTAATGCACCTGGAATTTATTTTTTGTATAAATTGTTAAGAAAGGATATCTCTACTTAGTTAACATTATTTATCATCTATTTTTCCAC
Organism: Balaenoptera musculus; assembly: GCF_009873245.2. Taxonomy (NCBI): domain Eukaryota; kingdom Metazoa; phylum Chordata; class Mammalia; order Artiodactyla; family Balaenopteridae; genus Balaenoptera; species Balaenoptera musculus. Next base: position 19,349,869 of record NC_045797.1, read on the forward strand.
CTATGATTTCAATATTAACTTTATCATATACAAAATTCCTATTTTTTTTCTCTGTCTAAACTTTGGGGGCTACTCCATTAATCTATCTCTTAATGTACAAATTAATCACTGTTTTATTCAGAAGATATAGTATAATATCTAATAGGACCATCACCCATGACAATTCTTTTTGAAAATTTTCTGGGGTTTAATTTTTTTGTTTGTTTTATTTGCTTTTTTAAATATAAAATTTAAAGTCATCCTGTCTAATTGCCATTGGTATTTTTATTGAAATCATATTAATTTTATAGAATGATTTAGAAAGAACTGACATTTTTATGGTATTTAACATTCCTAATCAAAAGCACAATATATTCAATAACTTTCTATTTTCAAGCCTATTTTTAAGTCCTTCAGCAACATTTGAATTTCTTAATCTAGAACTTGTCCACTTCTTAGCAAGTAAGTTCTTGAGTAGTGTGTTCATTTTACTTTTTAAAATTGCTTTAGTAAATGGGGTCCTTTCTTCCATTGCATATAGTCTATCTGGGTGTTTCTATCTTTTACATAGTTGTTTGATGATTTTCCTTTAGTATACTCAAGTAGATATAGTTAACTCAAGTGATGCACTTGAGATATGTTTGTGCATTCGTGTTTGTGTGTGTGTGTGTATTTATTTTAAGTTAATCTCCACCATAGGGGTAGTTTATTAGCACTTGATGTACAATTATCAGAAATATATGCTCAGGAGATTGGTTCAAGATGGAGGAGTAGAAGGATGTGAGCTCACTCCCTCTTGCAAGAGCACCAGAATCACAACTAACTGCTGAACAATCATCAAGAGGAAGACATTGGACTTCACCAAAAATTATACCCCACATCCAAAGAAAAAGGAGAAGCTGCAGTGAGATGGTAGGAGGGGTGCAATCACAATAAAATCAAATCCCATAACCTCTGGGTGGGTGACTCATAAACTGGAGAACACTTATACCACAGAAGATCACCCACTGGAGTGAAGGTTCTGAGCCCCACGTTAGACCTCCCAACCTGGAGGTCCAGCAATGGGAGGAGGAATTCCTAGAGAATCAGATTTGAAGGCTAGCAGGATTTGATTGCAGGACTTCAACAGAACTGGGGAAACAAAGACTCCATTCTTGGAGGGCACACACAAAGTAGTGTGCACATCAGTACCCAGGGGAAGAAGCAGTGACCCCATAGGAGACTGAACCAGACCTACCTGCTAATGTTGGAGGGTCTCCTGCAGAGGTGAGGGGTGGCTGTGGCTCACCACAGGGACAAGGACACTGAAAGCAGAAGTTCTTACAAGCACTCAGTGGCATGAGCCTTCCCAGAGTCTGCCATTAGCCCCACCAAAGAGCCGGGTAGGCTTCAGTGCTGGGTTGCCTCAGGTCAAACAACCAGCAGGGAGGGAACCCAGCCCCACCCATCAACAAACAAGTGGATTAAAGTTATATTGAGCTTTGCCAAACAGAGCAACACCCAGCTCTACCAACCACCAGTCCCTCCCATCAGGAAGCTTGCACAAGCCTCTTAGATAGCCTCATCAACTAGAGGGCAGACAGCAAGAGCAAGAAGAACTACAATTCTGCAGCCTGTGGAATGAAAACCACATTCACAGAAAGACAGACAAAATGAAAAGGCAGAGGACTATGTACCAGATGAAGGAACAAGATAAAACCCCAGAAAAACAATGAAATGAAGTGGAGATAGGCAACCTTCCAGAAAAAGAATTCAGAATAATGATAGTGAAGATGATCCAGGACCTCAGAAGAAGAATGGAGGCAAAGATCGAGATGATGCAAGAAATGTTTAACAAAGACCTAGAATAATTAAAGAACAAACACCTAAAAGATTTAAAGAACAAACAGACAGAGATGAACAATACAATAACTGAAATGAAAAATACACTAGAAGGAATCAATAGCAGAATATCTGAGGCAGAAGAACAGATAAGTGACCTGGAAGACAGAATGGTGGAAATCACTGCCATGGAACAGAATAAAGAAAAAGGAACGAAAAGAAATGAAGACAGCCTAAGAGACCTCTTGGACAACATTAAACACACCAACATTCACATTATAGGGGTCGCAGAAGGAGAAGAGGGATAGAAAGGACCCAAGAAAATATTTGAAGAGATTATAGTCGAAAACTGCCCTAACATGGGAAAGGAAATTACCACCCAAGTCCAGGAAGCACAGAGAGTCCCAGGCAGGATAAACACAAGGAGAAGCACACCGAGACACAAGGTAATCAAATTGACAAAAAGACAAAGTATTGAAAGCAACAAGGGAAAAATGACAAATAACATACAAGGGAACTCCCATACGGTTAACAGCTGATTTCAGCAGAAACTCTACAAGTCAGAAGAGAGTGGCAGGATATATTGAAAGTAATGAAAGGGGAGAACCTACAAGCAAGATTACTCTACCTGGCAAGGATCTCAATCAGATTTGATGGAGAAATCAAAAGCTACAGACAAGCAAAAGCTAAGAGAATTCAGCACTACCAAAGCAGCTCTACAACAAATGCTAAAGGAACTTCTCTAAGTGGGAAACACAAGAGAAGAAAAGGGCCTACAAAAACAAACCCATAACAATTAAGAAAATGGTAATAGGAACATACATATCAATAATTACCTTAAACGTGAATGGGTTAAATGATCCAACCAAAAGACACAGGATCACTGAATGGATACAAAAACAAGACCCATATATATGCTATCTACAAGAGACTCACTTCAGGCCTAGGGGCACATACAGACTGAAAGTGAGGGGTTGGAAAAAGATATTCCATGCAAATGGAAATCAAAAGAAAGCTGGAGTAGCAATCCTCATATCAGATAAAATAGACTTTAAAATAAAGAATGTTACAAGAGACAAGGAAAGACACTACATAATGATCAAGGGATCAATCCAAGAAGAAGATATAACAACTATAAATATATATGCACCTGACATAGAAGCACCTCAATACATAAAGCAATTGCTAAGAGCTATAACACAGGAAATCGACAGTAACACAATAATAGTGAGGGACTTTAACACCTCACTTACACCAATGGACAGGTCATCCAGACAGAAAATTAATAAGGAAACACAAGGTTTAAATGACACAATACACCAGATAGATTTAATTGATATTTATAAGACATTCCATCCAAAAATAGCAGATTACACTTTCTTCTCAAGTGTGCATGGAACATTCTCCAGGATAGATCACATCTTGGGTCACAAGCCAAACCTCAGTAAATTTAAGAAATATGAAATCATATCGAGCATCTGACCATAACACTATGAGATTAGAAATCAATTACAGGGGAAAAAAGAACATAAGAATCACAAACACATGGAGGCTAACAGTACACTACTAAATAATAAAGATATCACTGAAGAAATCAAAGATGAAATAAAAAAAAATACCTAAGACAAATGACAATGAAAACATGATGGTCAAAAACCTATGGGACGCAGCAAAAGCAGTTCTAAGAGGGAAGTTTATAGCAATACAATCCTACCTCAAGAAACAAGAAAAATCCAAATAAGCAGTCTAACATTACACCTAAAGGAACTAGAGAAAGAACAAACAAAACCCAAAGTTAGTAGAAGGAAAGAAATCATAAAGATCAGAGCAAAAATAAATCAAATAGAAACAAAGAAAACAATAGCAAAGATCAATAAAACTAAAAGCTGGTTCTTTGAGAAGATAAACAGAATTGATAAACCTTTAGCCAGACTCATCAAGAAACAGAGGGAGAGGACTCATATCAATAAAATTAGAAATGAAAAAGGAGAAGTTACAATGGACACCGCAGAAATACAAAGCATCCTAACAGACTACTACAAGCAACTCTGTGCCAATGAAATGGACAACCTGGAAGGAATGGACAAATTCTTAGAAAGGCATAGCCTTCCAAGACTGAACCAGGAAGAAATACAAAATATGAACAGAACAATCACAAGTAATGAAATTAAAACTGTGATTCAAAATCCTCCAACAAACAAAAACCAGGTCCAGATGGCTTCACAGGTGAATTCTATCAAACATGTAGAGAAAAGCTAACACTGATCCTTCTTAAACTCTTCTAAAAAATTGCAGAGGAAGGAATTCTCCCGAACTCATTATACAAAGCCATCATCACCCTGAAACCAAAACCAGACAGAGAGATACTACAAAAAAAAAGAAAATTACAGGCCAATATCACTGATGAATAGAGATGTAAAAATCCTCAACAAAATGCTAGCAAACAGCATCCAACAGCACATTAAAAGGATAATACACCATGATCAAGTGGGATTTATCCCAGTGATGCAAGGATTCTTCAGTATACACAAAGCAATCAATGTGATACCCCATATTAACAAACTGAAGAATAAAAACCATATGATCATATCAATAGATGCAGAAAAACTTTTGACAAAATTCAACACCCATTTATGATAAAAACTCTCCAAAATGTGGGTAAAGAGGGAACCTACCTCAACATAATAAAGGCCATATATGACAAACCCACAACAAACATCATTCTCAATGGTGAAAAACTGAAAACATTTCCTCTAAGATCAGGAAGAAGACAACTATGTCCACTCTCACCACTATTATTCAACACAATTTTAGGAAGTCCTAGCCACGGCAATCAGAGAAGAAAAAGAAATAAAAGGAATACAAATTGGAAAAGAAGAAGTACAACTATCATTGTTTGCAGATGACATGATACTATACCTAGAGAATCCTAAAGATGCTACCAGAAAACTACTAGAACTAATCAAAGAATTTGATAATGTTGCAGGATACAAAATTAATGCCCAGGAATCTCTTGTATTCCTATACCCTAACAATGAAAGATCAGAAAGAGAAATTAAGGAAACAATCTCAATCACCACTGCAACAAAAAGAATAAAATACCTTGGAATAAACCTACATAAGGAGGTAAAAGACCTGTACTCAGAAAACTATAAGACACTGATGAAAGAAATCAAAGATAACACAAACAGATGGAGAGATATACCATGTTCTTTGATTGGAAGAATTAATATTTTGAAAATGACTATACTACCCAAAGCAATCTACAGATTCAATGCAATCCTTATCAAACTACCAGTGGCATTTTTTACAGAACTAGAACAAAAAAATTTAAAATTTGTATGGAGACACAAAAGACCCCGAATAGCCAAAGCAGTCTTGAGGGAAAAAAACGAAGCTGGAGGAATCAGACACCTTGACTTCTGACTATACTAAAAAGCTACAGTATTCAAGACAATATGTTACTGGCATAAAAACAGAAATACAGACCAATGGAACCAGATAGAAAGCCCAGAAACAAACCCACGCCCTATAGTCAACTAATTTATGACAAAGGAGGCAAGGATATACAAGGAGAAAACATAGTCTCTTCAATAAGTGGTGCTCGGAAAACTGGGCAGCTACATGTAAAAGAATAAAATCAGAGCACTTCCTAACACCACAGACAAAAATAAAGTCAAAATGGATTAAAGACCTAAATTTAAGGCCAGACACTATAAAATTCTTAGAGGATAACAAAGGCAGAACACTCTATGACATAAAGCACAGCGAGATCCTTTTTGACCCAGCTCCTAGAGAAATGGAAATAAAAACACAAATAAACAAATGGGATCTAATGAAACTTAAAAGCTTTTGCACGGCGAAGGAAACCATAAACAAGACAAAAAGACAACCCTCAGAATGGGAGAAATATTCGCAAATGAAGCAACTGACAAAGGATTAATCTCCAAAATATACAAGCAGCTCATGCAGCTCAATATCAAAAAAATAAATAAGCCAATCCAAAAATGGGCAGAAGACCTAAATAGACATTTCTCCAAAGACTATATACAGATTCCCAACAAACACCTGAAAGGATGCTCAACATCACTAATCATTAGAGAAATGCAAATCAAAACTGCAATGAGGTATCATCTCACAGCAGTCAGAATGGCCATCACTTAAAAATCTACAAACAATAAATGCTGGAGAGGGTGTGGAGAAAAGGGAACCCTCTTGCACTGTTGGTGGGAATGTAAATTGATACAGCCACTATGGAGAACAGCCTGGAGGTTCCTTACAAAACTAAAAATAGAATTACCATATGACCCAGCAATCCCACTACTAGGCATATTCCCAGAGAAAACCATAATTTAAAAAGACACATGCACCCCAATATTCACTGTACCACTATTTACAATAGCCAGGTCATGGAAGCAACCTAATGGCCCATCTACCGACAAATGGATAAAGAAGATGTGGTACATATATACAATGGAATATTACTCAGCCATAAGAAGGAACAAAATTGGGTCATTTGTAGAGACGTCATGGACCTGAGACTGTCACAGAGAGTGAAGTAAGTCAGAAAGAGAAAAACAAATATCGTGTATTATCGCATTTATTTGGAATCTAGAAAAATGGTACAGCTGAACCTGTTTGCAAGGCAGAAATAGAAACACAGATGTAGAGAACAAACGTATGGTCTCCAAGGGGGGAAAGTGGGGGCTTGGGTGGTGGTGGGATGAATTGGGAGATTGGGATGGACATATATACACTAATATGTATAAAAAAGCTAACTAATAAGAACATGCTGTATAAAAAATAAGTAAAATAAAATTCAAAAATTAAAAAAGAAATATACACTCAAAATATATTAGTTGATCACTTTGAATATTGTTATTTAAATAGCCCAAAGCTTTATAGGTTAGTAAAATAGATGTCAGAAATGTGTATTACCTAGTTAGATTAATGGTGTTTGAGAAAAGTGATCTGGCTGTGAAGCTCTTTAGGAATCCCGCTGCCTTAGCAGAAATGAAGTAAGAGATTCTCAAGAAAAGTGAGCCCTGTTTCCCAAAGTTTTGTAGCAGCTCCTGAGATGTAGGGCCTTATTCACCTTATGTTCCTCTCCTTGATGGAGCTCTCCGTGGAATGACCCAATTGACTGGCCCTCCCACTAGAATGCCATTATGTCCACTTCACATTGAGCCTTTTGAGGTAGATATTGGTCAGCATGTTTCTTGCTTTGAGAAACAAAAATAGTACCATGACAACTTTTTGAATTATTGCTAGTAACTGTTTATATCTTTGTCAGAACTTGATCTAAGACCCAATTTCACTGTTGAGAAACATGAGGTAACAGGAACTGATCCAGGCTAGCGCCCTGATGACCTTGGACAAATCCACAAAGGCCACATGAGAAAGGGCTTAACCACAGCCGACCTTGGCAGAATGACCTGTGATTCTCCTGGAACACAAGAGCATCCGGGTCTTGTGAAGAATTGCTATAAGGCCATTTCTCACCTACCTATGTCTTAGAATCAATCTATGAGATAGTTTCTCATCCTCTCCCAGGTTCCGAAGAGGTACGAAGGATTTTGCCTTGCCCTCATCCTCATAGTACAGTTGCAAACTATAAAACTGGTGAGCTGCAGCATGTAATCAGCAACTCAGCAACAGGGTGCCCTAGCACTCATGTTGCATTGTCATCAGTCCCCTTTGGTTTTGGTGTGGTCCTGTGGAGCAGGAAACATAGTGAGCTATTACCTTTGTTTTTTGTGTTTTTATTGTCCATGTAAGCAATAAAACATCTGAATCTGAAAAGGGCTCATTGTTCTTTACCATCCAAATCTGTCAGACTTGCTGGGAAGGTGTCAGGGGAGTGAAGTTCTAACTTCCAACTACTGCTAATGATGAGAGGCTACTGCTATTTCCTGATATAATCTAACACTTGTTGTATAGATAAAATAGTTTTAGATCCTAATATTAGTGTATGTGAAGGATATTGATTTTTATAGTTTTGGTCCAGCCACCTTACTGAATCCCCTTAACATCTATAATAGATTTAAGTGTTTCTCTTGGGTTTTCTAGTCTCTGTTGCTCTGAGATGACACTGGAATCCCTGTTAAAGTTTTTCTTTAATCGGTTTGATTGGAGTTAGCCTAGATACTGTTGATTCTCATTATTTGCACTAGTTATGCTCTATACAGCTCTCCAGGTAGATTCTATTTTCTTTGTTTTAAAAAAGAGAAAACGAGGTTCAGAAATGTTAAGTGACTTGCCAGAGGCCACCCTCTAACAGGGGCCAGAGTTGGGATTCAAACCACATTCAACTGGCCCAGGACTAATGTTTCTTGCACTACACTGCACTGTTCTGTACCACTTCTATAATTGGTCATCTCTGAATGGGAACCAAACAAAAGGCAAAGCATTACCTTGTTCAGTGTCAGCTGGGAACCTATGTGTCAGGCAACTTAAAATTTTTACCACTTTGTGCATGTCTGCAAATGACTGGGGAAATACCAGTAGTATTCATTTTGAGGTTATAAACAAATTATAGTAAGTAGGTAAATTCACAAATATGGATATGTATTCTGATTCCAAGTAACATGCTAGTCTTCACATTTATTCAGAAGATTAAAGGCTAAATGCTATCAGAAAGAGAAACCCAATTCTGAATTTTGTCTGATACACTTGGATATTAGTGCTGCTAAAAATTTAGCTGCAGAATATTAGTAACTGATCCCTGAACTGATAAGGTAAAAGTCTAGAACCAAAGTAGAGTGTTCCATTAACTTAGTGTTATGACTTACAGGATTTGACCAGGGGGAAGCAAAGTTGTTTCATGGGACAAAGACCAGGTATTGTGCAGTAATACAACTCACACAAAAAATATCTAAATGAACGGGGCTATAAAATAATTTTAAAATTCAAGGGGAGAAAAATAAAGATAGATATATATAGTTATATCTATCTATCTATCTATCTATATATATATCTTGCCAGTAAAACTGAAATTAAAAATCTCAAAAGAAAATATTTTTGTTCAGTATTTCAAATGAATAAAAGTTACCTAAGGGCTTCCCTGGTGGTTCAGTGGTTGAGAATCTGCCTGCCAATGCAGGGGACATGGGTTCGAGCCCTGGTCTGGGAAGATCCCACATGCCGCGGAGCAACTAGGCCCGTGAGCCACAACTACTGAGCCTGCGCGTCTGGAGCCTGTGTTCCGCAACAAGAGAGGCCACGACAGTGAGAGGCCGGCGCATCACGATGAAGAGTGGCCCCCGCTTGCCGCAACTAGAGAAAGCCCTCGCACAGAAACGAAGACCCAACACAGCCAAAAATAAGTAATAAATAAATAAATAAATTTAAAACAAACAAACAAAAAACAGTACAAATAATTTGTTAAAAAAAATAAAAGGGAAGTTCTTTAAAAAAAAAAAAAAAAGGTTACCTAAGAGTCAATTGTAATTATCAATGACTTAGGATAAAGATTTCTAGTGCCCCACACCCAACACAGTCCAATCACCCAGGATGTCATTCACAGGCAAAGAAATAATCTCCTGTGAGTTATGAGGTATATAGTTATAGGCCTCCTGTGGGGCATTTAGAAGATTCCTAATAGTTTAAACACTTCACTAACTAGGAGGGGTAACTCCTTAGTAAACATTAGTGTAGTAATCCCCCCTAATGTGTGGTTTCAGTTACTCACAGTCAATCATGGTCCAAAATATAAAATGAAAATTCCAGAAATAAACAATTCATAAGTTTTACATAACGTGCCATTCTGAGCAATCTCGTGCTGTCCACCCCATTGTGCCTGGGACATGAATCATCCCCTTGGTCAGCATATCCTACACATTAGTCACTTAGCTGTCTGGGTTATCAGATCAACTGCTGTGATCTGGCAGTGCTTGTATTCAAGTAACCCTTATTTTACTTAATAATGGCCCCAAAACACTGGAGTAGTGATATTGGCAATTTTAACATTTTCTTACTGTGCCTAATTTATAAATTAAACTTTATCATGGGTATGTGTGTATAAGAAAAAACAGTATACACAGGGTTCAGTACTATCTGTGGTTTCTGGCATCCATTTAGGGTCTTGGAACATATCCCATAGAGATAAGGGGGGGATTTCTATAAGCATTTATTTGACTAACTTATTCAGTCTCTATTGTTGTGTTTCAGAGAGAAGGATCCTAGGCTATTATGCTATTCTGTTAGTGTGAGTGCATTTTAATGCAATTGAGAAGATAATAATATTTAGCCATCATTGGCTACCCAGTTGAAGTTTTAGTGGCCAAAAAAGCAACATGAAAATACTTTGGCAATATTATGACAAATTCAAGAAATTACCTTGTTCCTAAATTCATAATATTCCCTAGGACTTGATTATAGTAAATGGCAACAGCTCTTGCCTTCGTTTCTAGGCTCCCAGACTGTTCTTCTTTGGCAGTTTTGTCTATTCAGTGCCTAAGGGAAACCCTGCATCCCTGCATGTTAGGATTTTAAAATAGAGATGAAGACCCATGAAAACAATAAGATGACCAACAACAGGTTTAAAGGCCTAATAAGAGATATAGACAATAGTGCTTTGAAACTGAAAACCAGATTTTGTACAGTAATGTTGTAGTGTCAGGATGGGCATTATTTTCTGGAAAAACAAAAGGTTGAGTTTTAAGAAGGATCTTAAAGGATTCAGCTTTGAAATAATAAAGGCCTATTGCTAATAGCCAAATCTGCAGTTGAGGGCAAATTCAAGTTTCCTTTAAGATCTTCCCGTGATGCTTTCTACCCCATGAACACCTTCTCAGAGTCTGCTTTGATAGCCGGAAAATGCTGCCATCTGGGTCAAACAAATAAAAATGAGACCTACTCTGACCAGTCTACTCTGACTGATATAGAAGGTGGGGGCAGGTTTTTTGTACTTAAATGAAAAATACAAAGTAGCTCTCCCTTCCAAGAGGAACTCTAGGTCAGATAAACTGGATGGTGCTGAACATGTAATAGAAAGCAACAAGAAAGCACAAGCAGCAGAATCCAAAACAGAACTACTGGCTAGTCTATCAAATGTCTGCAAACCAACATTGGTGATTCTTTGGTTCCTATACAGGCCAAAAAGTATCAGAAGATGAGTTAGAGAAAGCTCCAAGAAACAAATTATCCTGGTTTCCAAGGAAGCAAAATAAAATATTTAATTAATAACAATTAAAGACCAAGGGAACACTAAATATGGCACCCACATCTATTGCCAACATAAGATTTTAAAGTCCCTGAAATTTTCTATCTCTCAGGTTGAAGGAATGGAAACTTAGATGTTTAAATAAAGGTCAGACAAATTTAATGGGAGACACCACCTAAATTAAAATTTGAAATATTCATAACCCTTACAAAAACAAAATAACACATTTTAACATAAAATAGAGAATCAAGTTTCTATAATCTCTCTTCTCTCTCTCTCTCTGTCTCTCTTTTCTCCCCTCTCCCTTCTCTCCTCTCTATTTTCTCTAGTTGTTTTTCCCAGAAAGTAACCTGAAACTTACTACATTCAAGCAAACCAGAAATTTCTCTGTGACTGTCATGATTTGTTCCTCCTAAAAAGATTTCTAAAAATAGAGAAGGAAGCTTAGTGGATTCTTAAATAGGCTCAAAAAAAAGTATCTGAAACTTAGAATTAGGCAAAAGAGAATATTGGATGTTTTTTCAGAGCAGTGATGGCCTGTATGTTTGATTGACACTCTCTTGACTGTGTTATTTACAACTCTGTAAGGCCAAGATTAACTTGTAACTTTTAGTTCAGTAAACCTGCAAATAATTTTTGTCTTTGTAAAAAACAAAACCTCTAATATTGCTGTTTATTATTCTCTAGGACTTTATTTTGTATCAAGTCCAATTGTCTTTTCCTAAAATCCCTTTACTAAATTGCTTATGAATACCAAGTTCCTCAAATTCTCATTTCAACTGATCTTAATATCTTACTGATTACCTCATTAATTTCATATGTTCATTTTACATTTGTATGAATCATGATTTTACATTGTGGAAAATTATAATTTAACAAGGTACTGATAGATGTTTGTTAATTTGGTGAAACCAACTCACTAAAGTTTCACGTCTTTTGTTGGAAAGTAGTACCCAGAGGTGACCAAGTTCTTGAGGAATGATTCACGCTAACCGATCTTAAAAATAGGCTAATGGATAAGCCAGTTATAAATATATTTATAGACCACAGGAGGTAGGTTTTACTTGTGTTCAAAAGACTTGCACTGGCTAATAAGACCCCTTAAATCTGGCTATCAAGAAACACAAAAAGTCATGTTAATTTATTAAAACACTCCTTGGGGAGACAAAAAAAAAAAAATCAGAACTACAGGATTTGGAATATCTTGAATGAAATATCTCTTTGTCTATGGAAGAGTCAGCCAACTATTTTTTCTTCCCAGTCTGTTGTGCTTGTTATCTCCATTTGCCACTGGCCCTTTTCTTTCATGCTTTTTCTACCTTGTTCTCTTGCCCCAGGAGGCTGATCTGTATGGGATAAATCAGCTGGGCAGCACTTCCAGTTAGTTTTAAATTAAATTCACCAGTGGGAGGCACTAGCAGGAGACTGGAGTATGAGAGGAGAGAAAAGCTGCAGTATTTTATCCCTGTGCCCTCCCTGCTTTGGTGCCAAACCTCACCACCACCACCACTCCCACCATGAGCCCTTCCCTCTATGACTCCACCTGTCATCAGGATCCTGCATAATTACTTCCTTCTCCTTCCCCTTCCTGTGGGCAGTAAACAGTAGTCTCTGGATGCCTCAACATTACTTGTCCATTCCCTTAATCTGGAATGGTTCTAAGCATTTATGTAAATATTTGCTTCATTAAAATCTCTTTATTTGAACCATCTCTCCTCTTTAACAGCCCTCCATGAAGAAGCCAGAGTCAGTTCTTCATCCATACCATTTGCTCATATTAGTTCTCTTTTTATAAACTTTATGACCCACCTTACTGCTATCTTTGCCTCATGTATTGTCTGTCTCCCACCATCCCAAAGTACTAAGCAATATTTCCTCCCTCAAATCACATATTCAGTTGAATTTGGTGTCTCCAAAACATTCCATAACCTTTCATACACATTCTCTTCTGCCTTTCTTAAACACCCCTTTCCCTATATTTCCCAGCTGTAAAAGGACTAATACCTTTTTTTATGTCAATCTGCCAATCCCAGATCGTCAAAGAGTGTCATGGTCTTTAAGTGCAATAGATTTGGAGGGGGAGGACTGTTAATACCTTACATACCTCTGTGCACCAAAGCACTCCTTGAATATCAACTCATTATGAAATTCAACAGCATATTATACAGCCCCAGCACAGCATCATCTATTTCCCTTGTGCTTTCTAAACATTGAATGTTCCCTAGTCAATGGTACTTCTAGTACACCTACTACATTTCATTAACATTGTGCAAAAATAGCATCTTTACATTCAAACTGTCTAAACTTTTGCCATGTCAACCTTCTTTTTGTCATTCTTTAATGTTATTCTTGTGCCACAAGTTTCAGTGCACCCAACCATCCCTCAGACCTAAATCACAACACACTTTTCTATGGTCACTTTAGATGGTGTGTACTTTTTCTACCTAATCAACACCTCTGAGGCCTCCTGCCTGCTTGGAAACAGTACTAACTCTAAATTATTCTTATCATGTTAAAAATGAGTGATGTCTGCATTATAAGGCATTTTCATATCACTTACCATTAATTGTGACACTTGCAACACTTATCTTGAAGAACTAGCTCAAACGGAACCTTCTCTGTAAGTCCCTTCTGGACTGCCTTTGGTTCTAGATATTGTTGGCTTTCTTCTCTGTGTTACACAAACTTTGTAAATGTCTCTATTATAACACTCTTACATAGCACTGTCGTATGTTTATACATCTGTGTCTCTTGCTATACTACAAATCTTTAAAGACTAAGCCATGTCTGAGTTATCTTTGCATCTATAATTCCTAACCCTGTGAGGCCTGCCACTTAAAAATGTGATCAATAAAAAATTTGAATAGATTTAGGGAAGGCCTAAATGGTATTGATTAAGTTACCACTTACTTTAGTGGTATTCAGCTTGAATATATAGCTTGGTTGCATTAATTGGACTTGGGTATGTTCCAGGTCTCTTAGCCACAGGGATACCTCCAACTGATTGATCTTTTTCCCATTCTGAGCTTATACTTGGTGGTTTGACACTTAGAAAGTAACTTTACCATTTGCTTTGAGGGCATATTTTTGTAGCCAAGCTAAGCTAAGTCTTAGCTTGTCAGTGCAGCTGACAGGGAGCTAAGCATGTTAATAACTACCTTTGTGAAGTGGGAATCCTCAGTGAATCAAACAGGCTATTACAATCGTTGGTCACTATCAGACAACTCAGTTATTTTCTTTGGTTCTGAGTTGAGGGATACAGCTGATCACTCTTATTTATCTAGAACAAACCTTCCTGACTGGGAGAACATATGCCTGTATCGACAGAGATCATCAGTAGAGGTATTTCCTTATGGTGACCACTAGTAGCATCTATAGTGCTTTGCAAACAGTGAAGTGTTGCCTCAAGATAAAAAGCAATGATACTTGTATCACTTGAATTATTTTTAAAAAGTCATTTTAAAAATATACTGTAATGTGACACTCTACAGAGTAAGGCTGCATACATTCCAGGTTGCATGGGTCCCTCTTCATTTAGACAGATCATCTCATTGGTATATTGTGGATAACTGCTAATAACATGATCTTGCCTTCCAGGGAAGGTGTGAAAAAATAACTAATTAAGAAAGAATATATCTTTGGTGGGGCTAATGACAGACTCTGGGAGGGCTCATGCCAAGGAGTACTTCCCAGAACTTCTGCTGCCAGTGTCCTTGTTCCCACAGTGAGCCACAGCCACCCCCTGCCTCTGCAGGAGACCCTCCAACACTATCAGGTCTGGAGAAGATGCTCAGAATTTGCATTTTTATCAAGTTCTCAGAGAAACTTTATAAAATAAGTAAAAGAGACAAGCCTCATAGATAGCCTCATCCACCAGAGGACAGACAGCAGAAGCAAGAAGAACTACAATCCTGCAGCCTGTGGAACAAAAACCACATTCACAGAAAGATAGACAAGATGAAAAGGCAGAGGGCTATGTACCAGACGAAGGAACAAGATAAAACCCCAGAAAAACAACTAAATGAAGTGGAGATAGGCAACCTTCCAGAAAAAGAATTCAGAATAATGATAGTGAAGATGATCCAGGACCTCGGAAAAACAATGGAGGCAAAGATCGAGAAGATGCAAGAAATGTTTAACAAAGACCTAGAAGAATTAAGAACAAACAAACAGAGATGAACAATACAATAACTGAAACGAAAACTACACTAGAAGGAATCAAGAGCAGAATAACTAAGGCAGAAGAACAGATAAGTGACCTGGAAGACAAAATGGTGGAATTCACTGCTGTGGAACAGACTAAAGAAAAAAGAATGAGAAGAAAAGAAGGCAGCCTAAGAGACCTCTGGGACAACATTAAACGCAACAACATGCGCATTATAGGGGTCCCAGAAGGAGAAGAGAGAGAGAAAAGACCCAAGAAAATATTTGAAGAGATTATAGCTGAAAATTTCCCTAACATGGGAAAGAAAATAGCCACCAAGTCAAGGAAGCTCAGCGAGCACCATACAGGATAAACCCAAGGAGAAACATGCTGAGACACATAGTAATCAAATTGGCAAAAATTAAAGACAAAGAAAAATGATTGAAAGCAGCAAGGGAAAAACGACAAATGACATACAAGGGAACTCCCATAAGGTTAACAGCTGATTTCTCAGCAGAAACTCTACAAGCCAGAAGGGAGTGGCATGATATACTTAAAGTGATGAAAGAGAAGAACCTACAACCAAGATTACTCTACCCAGCAAGGATCTCATCCAGACTCAATGGAGAAATCAAAAGCTTTACAGACAAGCAAAAGCTAAGAGAATTCAGCACCAACAAGCCAGCTCTACAACAAATGCTAAAGGAACTTCTCTAAGTGGGAAACACAAGAGATGAAAAGGACCTACAAAAACAAACCCAAAACAATTAATAAAATGGTCATAGGAACATACATAGCGATAATTACCTTAAACGTGAATGAATTAAATGCTCCAACCAAAAGACACAGGCTTGCTGAATGGATACAAAAACAAGACCCATATATATGCTGTGTACAAGAGACCCATTCAGACCTAGGAACACATACAGACTGAAAGTGAGGGGATGGAAAAGATATTCCATGCAAATGGAAATCAAAAGAAAGTTGGAGTAGCAATCCTCATATCAGATAAAATAGACTTTATAATAAAGAATGTTACAAGAGACAAGGAAAGACACTACATAATGATCAAGGGATCAATCCAAGAAGAAGATATAACAATTATAAATATATATGCATCCAACATAGGAGCACCTCAAAACATAAGGCAACTGCTAACAGCTATAAAAGAGGAAATTGACGGTAACACAATAATAGTGAGGGACTTTAACACCTCACTTACACCAAAGGACAGGCCATACAAAATGAAAATAAATAAGGAAACAGAAGCTTTAAATGACACAATAGATCAGATCGACTTAATTGCTCTTTATAGGACATTCCATCCAAAAACTGCAGATTACACTTTCTTCTCAAGTGTGCACGGAACATTCTCCAGGATAGATCACATGTTGGGTCACAAGTCAAGCCTCAGTAAATTTAAGAAAATTGAAATCATATCAAGCATCTTTTCTGACCACAATGCTATGAGATTAGAAATCAATTACAGGGAAAAAAACGTAAAAAACACAAACACATGGAGGCTAAACACTACGTTACTAAATAACCAAGAGATCACTGAAGAAATCAAAGAGGAAATCAAAACATACCTAGAGACAAATGACAATGAAAACACGACAATCCAAAACCTATGGGATGCAGCAAAAGCAGTTTTAAGAGGGAAGTTTATAGCTATAGAAGCCTACCTCAAGAAACAAGAAAAATCTCAAATAACTAACCTTACCCCTAAAGGAACCAAGGAAAGAAGAGCAAACAAAACCCAAAGTTAGCAGAAGGAAAGAAATCATAAAGATCAGAGGAGAAAAAAATGAAAAAGAAACAAACAAAACAATAGCAAAGATCAATAAAACTAAAAACTGGTTCTTTGAGAAGATAAACAAAATTGATAAGCCATTAGCCAGACTCATCAAGAAAAAGAGGGAGAGGACTCAAATCAATAAAATTAGAAATGAAAAAGGAGAAGTTACAGTGGACACCACAGAAATACAAAGCATCCAAAGAGACTACTACAAGCAACACTATGCCAATAAAATGGACAACCTGGAAGGAATGGACAAATTCTTAGAAAGGTATAGCCTTCCAAGACTGAACCAGGAAGAAATAGAAAATATGAACAGACCAATCCCAAGTAATGAAATTGAAACTGTGATTAAAAATCTTCCAACAAACAGAAGTCCAGGACCAGATGGCTTCACAGGTGAATTCTATCAAACATTTAGAGAAGAGCTAACACCCATCCTTCTCAAACTATTCCAAAAAATTGCAGAGGAAGGAACACTCCCAAACTCATTCTATGAGGCCACCATCACTCTGCTTCCAAAACCAGACAAAGACACTACAAAAAAAGAAAATTACAGACCAATATCACTGATAAATATAGATGCAAAAATCCTCAACAAAATACTAGTAAACAGAATCTAACAACACAGTAAAAGGATCATACAACATGATCAAGTGGGGTTTACCCCAGGGATGCAAGGATTCTTCAATATATGCAAATCAATCAATGTGATACACCATATTAACAAATTGAAGAATAAAAAACATATGATCATCTCAATAGATGCAGAAAAAGCTTTTGACAAAATTCAACACTGATTTATGATAAAAACTCTCCAGAAAGTGGGCATAGAGGGAACCTACCTCAACATAATAAAGGCCGTAAATGACAAACCCACAGCAAACATCATTCTCAGTGGTGAAAAACTGAAAGCATTTCCTCTAAGATCAGGAACAAGATAAGGATGTCCTCTCTCACTGCTATTATTCAACATAGTTTCAGAAGTCCTAGCCACAGCAATCAGAGAAGAAAAAGAAAAAAAAAAAGGAACACAAATTGGAAAAGAAGAAGTAAAACTGTCACTGATTGCAGATGACATGATACTATACATAGAGAATCCTAAACATGCCACCAGAAAACTACGAGAGTTAATTAATGAATTTGGTAAAGTTGCAGGATACAAAATTAATGCACAGAAATCTCTTGCTTTCCTATACACTAATGATGAAATATATGAAAGAGAAATTAAGGAAGCACTCCCATTTACCACTGCAATAAAAAGAATAAAATACCTAGGAATAAACCTACCTAGGGAGACCAAAGACCTGTATGCAGAAAACTATAAGACACTGATGAGAGAAATTAAACATGATACCAACAGATGGAGAGATATATCATGATCCTGGAGTGGAAGAATCAATATTGTGAAAATGACTACACTACCCAAAGCAATCTACAGATTCAATGCAATCCCTATCAAATTACCAATGGCATTTTTTATGGAACCAGAACAAAAAATCTTAAAATTTGTATGTAGACACAAAAGATCCCGAATAGCCAAAGCGGTCTTGAGGGAAAAAAACGGAGCTGGAGGAATCAGACTCCCTGACTTCAGACAATACTACAAAGCTACAGTAATCAAGACAATATGGTAGTGGCACAAAAACAGAAACATAGATCAATGGAACAAGATAGAAAGCCCAGATGTAAACTCACACACCTATGGTCAACTAATCTACGATAAAGGAGGCAAAGATATAGAATGGAGAAAAGACAGTCTCTTCAATAAGTGGTGCTGGGAAAACTGGACAGCTACATGTAAAAGAATGAAATTAGAACACTCCTTAACATCATACACAAAAATAAACTCAAAATGGATTAGAGACCTAAATATAAGACCGGACACTATAGAACTCTTAGAGGAAAACATAGGAAGAACACTCTTCTTTGACATAAATCACAGCAAGACCTTTTTTGATCCACCTCATAGAGTAATGGAAATAAAAACAAAAATAAACAAATGGGACCTAATGGAACTTCAAAGCTTTTGCACAGCAAAGGAAACCATAAAGAAGACGAAAAGTCAGCCCTCAGAATGGGAGAAAATATTTGCAAATGAATCAATAGGCAAAGGATTAATCTCCAAAATATATAAACAGCTCATGCAGCTCGATATTAAAGAAACAAACAACCCAATCCAAAAATGGGCAGAAGACCTAAATAGACATTTCTCCAAAGAAGACATCCAGATGGCCAAGAAGCACATGAAAAGCTGCTCAACATCACTAATTATTAGAGAAATGCAAATCAAAAGTACAATGAGGTATCACCTGACACCAGTTAGAATGGGCTTCATCAGAAAATCTACAAACAACAAATGCTGGAGAGGGTGTGGAGAAAAGAGAACCCTCTTGCACTGTTGGTGGGAATGTAAACTGATACAGCCACTATGGAGAACAGTATGGAGGTTCCTTAAAAAACTAAAAATAGAATTACCATAATATCCAGCAATGCCACTACTGGGCATATACCCAGATAAAACCACAATTCCAAAAGACACATGCACCCCAATGTTCATTGCATCACTATTTACAATAGCCAGGTCATGGAAGCAACCTAAATGCCCATCGACAGACGAATGGATAGAGAAGTTGTGGTACATATATACAATGGAATATTACTCAGCCATAAAAAGGAACGAAATTGGGTCATTTGTAGAGACGTGGATGGATCTAGAGACTGTCATACAGAGTGAAGTAAGTCAGAAAGAGAAAAACAAATATCGTATATTAATGCATATATGTAGAACCTAGAAAAATGGTACAGATGAACCCCCTTTCAGGGCAGAAATTGAGACACAGTTGTAGAGAACAAACATATGTACACCAAGGGGGGAAAGCTGTGGTGGGGTGGGGGTGGTGTGATGAATTGGGCAATTGGGATTGACATGTATACACTGATGTGTATTAAATTAATGACTAATAAGAACCTGCCGTATAAAAAAAATAATAAGTAAAAGAAAGGAAAATAAAAAATAAAAAAAATTAAAAATTAAAAATAAAAAAAGGAAGAATATAGAAAAGTGTCAAGAGCAACAAAGCTATTACTCCTGGGCATTGTTGAATAGCAAATAGAAGAGAGGCTTAACATTTTCCAATTCTCTCCCTGGAAATATCCAAACTTACTTCTTTAATTTTAGTTCTAGCATTTTATCTCTTGTTCCATAGGCAAAAAGAAAAAAATATATATATATTAGAATCACCACATGTTTTTCTTGTTTTGCTTCCACCACCCTTGTGATTTCTCATTAAAGCCAATACAAAGTACTTGCGCCCAACTGTCCCTCATTCCTGACATGTTTGTTAAGAAAACTTGAAATTTCTCTAACCAGAAACCCCAGTACTGTGCTAGGCTCATCCAATACACATTTGAATATCACATGAAATCTGCCTTTAGAGAATATACAATGCAGTTGAAATTACATTGTTTTTAATGCATGTTAATAATGTATGGCTTGTTTATGATTACAAATTAGGTTTTTAGGTCTGTATAAGTATACTGAGGGGGAAAATCCATGGTATTCTTTATTATCTAGCTAGGAATTGAGCTTACTTTCTTTTTAGGTCCCTTCCTTCCTTCCTTCTTTCCTTCCTTCTGCCCACCCTTTCTTTCCTTTTTGTACTCTTTCTTTTTTTTTTTTTTTTTTTTTTTTTTTTGCTCTAAACTCTCCACTCCAGCTCATACAATTACCTTACTCCACTCACCATATGATCACCGGTTTCAATGTGGAGATATTGGTCATGTCTGGCACTGGAAGTGATTCTTGTAAGAAATTAGTGTAATGAACTCTCAGGATGATAGGTATTCTTAGGATTATTTGACCATTCTCTCATCAGAATAAGTGAAAGTAGGTATTGATTGAACAACTGGAATCATCCAAGAGGTGGTATCCTTCTTATCAGTTAGATTACAAAGGGTAAATAAAATTTTCAAAATAAAACAATGCAAAGGCTTCAGGCAATCCTTTTTCCATGTCTCAAATCTTGGGTCAACATTTGTTCAGTATCGATTCCATTCTCAAGCAGATATCTCTCTGTGGTTCCCAAGTGATCATCAGCAATCCTTAGATTATGAGATTGAGGATATATCCCTGCACCCCAAGCATGAGAGCTGAGATTCACTCCCAGCGAATGTTCCACCTCACCCAACCACTGAGCCATAAAGTCATAAGACACACACTGGTTTTTCTAGTCTGTATACCTATAATCACAGGTGGAAGGAAGAAGAGAAGAATGAATGCTGGGAAGACAATAAAGATATCACAGTGCCTGGTTGTAGTGGCTATTTATTCATGCCTCAATTGACCTAATCACTCTTATTTGTTTTTACACATAAGGGACTCTCCTCTAAAGATCAAGAACAAAACAGTATAACTGTTTTGATATTCTTAATGCTACATTATTTTGCCATTTTGCCCTCCTGACGAGGCTGCTTTTGTGCATTCAGCAACACTGTCAGTTTCACAGCATCATACATTTTTTGGTATCTTCCTTCAATACAGTGCATGGGGCTAAGCACACAATAAATATGCAGTAAATAGGTGGTGAATTGGTGTAAATTACTATCTAGCAGATTCTTTTTCTCTACCAGAAGGCAGTGTATCTTTTTCAGTTTATTCATCCTGTACCAAGCAAAGATATCCAAGATCTGTGATGATTTAGAGCCTGTTCTAACTGCTTGACTTTGAATTTATCATTTAGTTTGGGGCTTTACTTTTTTGAGAAAAAAAACTTACATTTGGAACATCATTTTTGTTCTGCTTGCATAATTAAAATTTAAGTGACAGTAATTTTCATTTGGACTTTGTCAGCTCAAAGTATTCATTTGTGTGAGTCTATGTTTGCAGGCCTGGTGCAGATTGAATTTGCAGGTTAAGATCACAGATTCACTTAATAATGTAGAAGTCATAAGAGTAATAACATTAGGAATTATAGATGCTCAGGAAGGAGAAATGAGCTTGTTTTATAAAAATAAGCTCCTGAATCTCTATCTTTGAATGTTTTTTCTTTTCTTCTCCTTCCTGCCCACACACACCTGTTGGTAACTGTGGGAACATACTTAACAAAAAGGAAGAAACCAGAATCTCTTTGAGCATTTGTTTATTCAGTCACATTCAGCCATGCTATAATATTTGTTGCATGGGTACAACTTTGACTGAATTGGCTTTCAACATCTGGATGAAATGAGGAACACTCATACAGTAATAACAATGCTACCTGGACTGCTTCTCCAGGATCATTTGCATGCCACACTCCCTGGACCCATACGCTCCAGCCACACTGACCTTTCAGTGCTTAGAACACATCTCAGGCCATCCTATGTGCTGTGGCCTCTGCCTGGAATGTTCTTTTTCTTTCTTTTCACATGACTAACTCCAACCTGGACTACAGCTCTCAACACAAATATCACTTGCTCAAAGGCTTTTCCTGACCCATCAGTCTAAGTCAGGCCATTGTGCTTTAGCATGCTGTAGTTTTCCTTCATAGCTCTTGCTGTGTTTATAGTTAAATGCTTCTCTGTGTATTCATTTAGTTGATATCTACCATTTATACTATCACAAGGAAGAAAAAAACACCTGCTTTGTTCAAGACTGTATACTCAAAGCATAGAACTGTTCTTCTATAACAGGTACTTAATCATTATTTGTGTTTGAAAAAAAATGTAACTTTAGGTCTCTTACTGAGTAATCTCAACAGCCATCTAAGGCTGATGGTGGTATACTTTCCAAAGGTGAGTGCCATTAATATCTTCCTTCCCCATATGTGCTTACTGCTCCACCCATCAAGAGATGAAATGTATTTTCCCTTCTTTTGAACCTGGGCTGACCTTGAGACTTGGCTTGGCCAACAGAATGTTGAGGAAGTGATTGTGTGCCAATTTCAGGCCTAGCTTTTAAGAAAATGACATCTCTCTTTTCCTCTCCCTTAGAAGCTAGCCACATAATGAAAAGACTAAGTAGGACTATTGAATATTGACACATTACACAGGAAGAGACAAAGGCAGAGACAGACAGAAACAGAGGCAGAGGCCACATGGAGGAGTACTGAGGTGCCAAACATGTTTGGGACTCCTTCTTGGACCTCTCAGCCCAACCCAGCTTCTAAATAAATGTAGCCAAGATAATGACCCCAGTGAATGCCTCGAGGGGCAGAAGAACTTTCCTGCTGAATTCTGCTTGTAGTCCTAACAGCAGAATCATAATAAATAATGATTCTGTTGTTCTTTTAAGTTTGGGATGTTGTGTTGTACCACAATAGAAAACTGGAACTGTGGTCCACCAGGAATCTTCAGCATCTCTTTCAAAGAAAAGAAAAGTGAATATCAGAGAAATTTAGGCTATCTACCCAAGGTCATATAGCTAGTAGAAGGTAGAACTCAGATAGTGTTACACATATTTTTAATTCTTAGTCCAGGATTTTATCTTCAGTATTACCTGTACTTTACTGACAGTCAAATATATTCTCTGAATTCCTAAATAACTGCAATGTTGGAAATATGTATTATATTTGGTAGCATACATACTATAATAACAGGGTGATTGAGTGATCTGTAAAATGGAGAAACAAATAGACTGGGAGTCAGAAGACCTGGGTTAAGGACCTAAGTTACCACCTTCAGCTCTGAGTGCAGTTACCTCCTCTGTAAAATAAAGATCATAGATCTCATCTTCAAGGTCTGTGATGAACCTTAAATAAGATTTTATATTTTAAAGTCCATTATAAGCTGTAAAGAGCTATAGACATATTAACAAATAATCATCCATAAATTTTAGAATCTGATTCAGAACACTTTGAATTATTTAAAGGTTTACCCATTTTGCAATTACCATTAACCTTTGGGGTATTATGTTTATACTGATTCATTAGAATGAGAATGACACTGTTTCAGTTATAATTCTAGAGGAAACTTATGCTTTGAGGAAGATATAAATTATTTGTCTGAACTTTAGTAATGATTAAACAAAATAGCCTGATTTTTAATTAGGCACAGTACAACTCACTGAATTCTGAAAGCTACCCAACACCTGGATGGACCCCCATTCTCTATATGCCATAGGCTCAGGGATAAAATTCATTGACAGTTACAAACCACTCATATCTAAAATCATATTCCAATAACTGATACTGAGGGTCAGGGCCATCCATTAATCATATGACAGATAAGATAGATTTTTGCTTACACCTGAGGGAAGAAGGGCTAGTATGAATACTAGATGATTAAAAAAAAGGACCAATCCCCCAATGCTTGGTTGTAAAGAGAAAATGAAGAAAGGTAAAAATAGCTGGAAGAAGAAATACCTTTTACCAATTTCATATTTTGGCCAAGCATCAGAGCATCTCAGAGGTTAATTAGGTGAAAATAATCAGTATTATATTTTAATTAGTCATTGGCTTCACCTAACTTTGTCTGACTCCTCAAATACTTCTGCATAACCATCTAATTATCTCTGCTTCCCTTAAACATACGACACAAAGTGGAAGGCAGTGTTAATCAATTTTGTCGATAACAAAACCAGATAATTCAAAAATAGTTGTAGCTGACCTTGACACTTTCCCTGCAGATTTGTGAACTGAAAAAAATAATGGCAGCAGCTGCAATAGACTAACTAGTCTTCCAGGATATGAATCTCTGTTGATTTTACAACCTGAAGCCATATATCATTTCCGAAACCCAACTAATCCTACTACTCTTACTCCTGTCACCTCGATGAGTAGTTCATCTTCCTCCATAACATTAAGGGAGAGAAATCTTCTAGACGGGCAGAAAACAATTTAAGCTCAGTGATACCTAAGAAAAGAAAAACAAATTGACTCTAAGCCATCTAGACTGCAGCCCAGAGATGAGGGTGGAGTAGAAATCAAAACAAAAAACCTCCAGCCATAGTTTATTTTATATATATGAAGTTTCAAAGAAATATTGCAGAAAGGAATGGAATCCTGCAAGACACAGAATCAAATCTAAACCCAAAGTTTTCTCATTTGACTCTGTTACAGATTGAGGTATAATTGGATATATATACCTCTTGCCAATCAGGCCATTCAAGTACCTGAAAAGTAAAACCAGTCCAGAGATTTCCAAATTTCTCTATTCATCAAAAGCACCAAAGGACTCTGTGAAAAATACAGATTTGTGGAATCTGCCCTAGGCATTTTGAGTTTTAGCCAAGTAAACAACTGGACTAAAAGTTCCCTTACAAGCCCCAAGGTCTGTGTGTTCCATTCACTGTCTGCACAGAACCCATTATCATAGACATAAAACCAAAACTCTGTAAAATCTAGAGGGGAAAACACTCATCAAGTTTTCTTTTATAAAATAGGAATTTTGACAACATATAGAGCACGTGGGAACAACTTGAGAAAGAAGTCACCATGGACTAACTTACAAATCTTTTTCCTAAAAATTAACACATTGTTGTCTAAATTAAGGGATGGAGGACAACATCTGGAGGCAAGGGCAGGGCATGGAAAGTGAGATCAATCTCACTCTCTTTGGAGCACTTTTATCTTACAAGAATTGAGAACATTCTGACTCAGCAACAATGGGCCTATAAGAATAAGTGCTAGCTTGTGTAATAAAAGGCTTGGAATGATGCTTGATGTGAATTCTCAATAGGATAACTATATAAATTGTAGCCCCAGTCAAGTTACTTTTGAAAATAAAAGTGGCTTTATTTATACTGTTTATTATATTATAATTATATTTATTTGCAGCATGAAAATAAATATAAACCAGGGGTATCATAAACAAATTTAGGTTCAGTCACCCCTACTTCTAAATAATAAATACTTACTTGTAAATAATAATAAGGGTTTCCTTCAGCATGAGAGATTATTTGTGAAGTCTGAGGGAGAATTTCCTAATTTGGAGGAGCAAGAGCATGAGACAAATGCTCAGGGTTCATAAGGTCATAATGAATCCATTTTTGTCATTCCCAGCCAACAGACATTGAAGGAAATACTGGGGAAGAACATGCAGCCACATGATTAAGAAGTCTGTGGACAACTGACCTGGGTCCATCCAATCCTCACCAAGGTAGCCAATATATTCTAAAGCCAGAAAATTCCAAACTCTAGGAGTACTATATATCATCCCCAGAATGTAGCATTCCTCCCAACTCTAGTGCGCAAAATCCTAGGAAGAATATCAGAATTACCAACAGTATACCTTGAATACAAGATAAACAGAACTCTAGTGCTGAAAATTTTGTTTTTAGTGTAATAATTTCTAGTAAACAAAAGAAAAATAATTGTGTAGAGGCAATGCTCTCTAGTTAGGATTGCTCATAACCATAGTTCCCACCTTACCCTCTTCAGACTAAGTTACAACTGAATTGGTGATAGATAATTATACCATCTCCCAGTTCAACTTACTTTGAAAGAATCGAAAAATGCTAAGTGAAAGAATGCAAAAAGAACCTCCCCACACTGGGGAGGGGTGGGGGAGTGGATGTTAGAATTGGGGATTGGTAATAGTCCTGGAGAGATCTGCTTTGAACAAGGCATAAACAAGGTTGAAAGAAATAATAAGATTACAGTAATGGTTGTACTTTATGGTGAACAAGAAAAAAAAAGACTATTTTTATTTTCCTCCAGCTATTGCCTTTGACATTGCCCTGGTACATTTCCTTTCTCTGTCTCTTGGTAATACTATAAGCAAATCTCATTTCTGACTGATCACTCTCCTGTTTAAAACAAATTAAAGTTCAGCAAAGTTTAATTTAAAACAGCTGACTCCTATAAAGATAAAAATTTCTTTTCTACCCCAAATTCATACCTGACTCATGGCTTAGGGAATTTCTATGGAGAAGAAAACCATGATCTGTCCATGTGCCTTTCCTTCATCTTCTTCTGCTGCTGAATCTTCCAGGGCCAAGTTAGTGGAAGGAGGTTTCGTGGGAAAAGAGAGAAGAATCTGCTTCACCAGTATTGATGTAACATTATCAGTGTCCTATGCGGCAGACACTCAATTCCTGGATAAAGTTATTGATATCTTGTGTAATGTATTTGTGGGTTTATTTAGAAGTACCATATGGATTTCTGCACAATAGAGTTTCCTGATTTGGGGGATACGGTTTTTGAGTGAATCCTCACAGTCCCCATGTAAGTGCTGCTTGTAATAGTACAGCCCATATCCTCTTACCATTCAGTCCCTTTCATCTTGACAAACCATCTTGGGTTGAGTAATCTTCAAGACGACTAGGTAATGGATAACCTCCATGGAAAACTCAGGAGATTCTTGGCTTGCCAAATGGTTGGCAAGTGGTACAGTGCTAATGACTCCTCTGTCAAAACTTTTCTTCCTGTGCTGTTGTAGCCAGAAGCCAGACTTTAATATGGAAGGGCAAAAACAGTCATTTTGTTCATATAATTCTCTAAATTCCAAGGATACATGAAAGGCTCTCCCAAGAAGTTTGTTTGTTTATTTGTTTTTGTTTTTTTACCACAGGGTGGGTCAGTTAGTTGCAGTTCTTCAGCAGGCATGTAGACAAAAGATGTCAGTATTCCATTCTTCCCCAAACCTCCAATTTCTATAGGTAGTTTTCTGGGAGCTCTCCTCACTTGAATTGGTTGTGGTTGGAACAATTCTTCTCTCTTCCACCATAAAGAAGAAGATAAAGTCCAAGGCTTACACCCACTAACTAGTGCTATATCACATTATCTTAATACTTCTCTCTGGTTTCTAGTCTTCTCATCGCTATAAAGATGGTTGGAGGTGGATGCTTGTGTAACTGACAAAAAACTAAATAACTATATCAGTTTTCTATTACTGTATAGCAAATTACCAGAAATGTGGCAGCTTAAAACAATATCTATTTGTTATCTCACAATTTCCTATGTATCAGGTGTCCAGGTATGGCTAACAGGTCCTTGGCACAGGGTCTCACAAGACTACACTCAAGGTGTTGGTTAAGCTGTGTTCTAATCTGGAGGCTCAATTAGAAAAAAATCTGCTTTCATGCTCATGCAGACAGTTGACATAATTCATTTCCTTGCAGCTATATGACTGAGCACACCAGCTTCTCACTGGATACAGATTGGAACATGTCATCAGGTAATAGAGGCTACCCACAGTTCCCTGATGTGTGACCCTACTCATAGGTAGTTCTCAATATGGCTATTTGCCTTGTTATGGCTTGGAGAAAAGTGTCTCTCTGCAGTTGGTTAAGATGGAGGCTTAGAAATGGCATCTTACGTATTTTACATAACATATATAGATTAGATTCAGTCCCTCTGACATATAATCTAACCAAGGGAATGACATCCTATCACTCATGCTATATTGTCCTGGTAAGAAACAAATCACAGGTTCCCCTCAAATTTAAGGGCAGGGAAATATACAAGGGTGTAACATATTGGGGATCTCCTTACGGTGTGTCTGCCAAAATAGTTAAACCAGCCCTGCAGAGATTTGTCTAGAAACTCCATTTAGAATGTGCTAGTGCTTATCTATTTATTTCAGCTTTGAGCTTTACCTGAAATTCAAGGCAAAAAGAAAGGTCTCAGACAACTTTCTGTTACAAAAGACAAAGGCATTAAAACTTGTCTATGAAATGAAAGAAAAATTTGAACAAGACATGCAACATATATGGGAATTGCTTATGTTTGAAAAAGATTTAGTCCAAGTATCAACAGCACATTAGATATAAATTTATTTGTGATCTTAAAGAAATTAAAACACAGCTAATGTAAAGCAAGGAAAAATAGAAGATAAGAGAAAGCATTACAATGAGAAATAAAAATGACCTAGTTAAAGAAAGACTTTAAGGAAAGAAAAAAAAAAAAAAAGCCAAAGCAAAATTATAATATTGTTAGTAATAAAAAGGGAATCAACATTGTAGAAAATACAGCAAGTGAAGTGGACAACAAGCTTATGAATGATAATTAAAAGTAAGCATAAGTAAATAGAAACAAAAATAAACAAATGGGACCTAATGAAACTTCAAAGCTTTTACACAACAAAGGAAACCATAAACAAGATGAAAAGACAACCCTCAGAATGGGAGAAAATATTTGCAAATGAATCAATGGACAAAGGATTAATCTCCAAAATATATAAACAGCTCATGCAGCTCAATATTAAAGAAACAAACAACTCAATCCAAAAATGGGCAGAAGACCTAAATAGCCATTTCTCCAAGGAAGACATACAGATGGCCAAGAAGCACATGAAAAGCTGCTCAACATCACTAATAATTAGAGAAATGCAAATCAAAACTACAATGAGGGAGCACCTCACACCAGTCAGAATGGACATCATTAGAAAATCTACAAACAACAAATGCTGAGGAGGGTGTGGAGAAAAGGGAACCCTCTTGCACTGTTGGTGGGAATGTAAATTGATACAGCCACTATGGAGAACATATGGAGGTTTTTTAAAAAACTAAAAATATAATTACCATATGATCTAGCAATGCCACTACTGGGCATATACCCAGATAAAACCACAATTCCAAAAGACACATGCACCCCAATGTTCATTGCAACACTATTTACAATAGCCAGGTCATGGAAGCAACCTAAATGCCCATCGACAGATGAATGAATAAAGAAGTTGTGGTACATATATACAATGGAATATTACTCAGCCATAAAAAGGAACAAAATTGAGTCATTTGTTGAGACGTGGATGGATCTAGAGAC
Organism: Balaenoptera musculus; assembly: GCF_009873245.2. Classification (NCBI taxonomy): domain Eukaryota; kingdom Metazoa; phylum Chordata; class Mammalia; order Artiodactyla; family Balaenopteridae; genus Balaenoptera; species Balaenoptera musculus. Next base: position 19,379,457 of record NC_045797.1, read on the forward strand.
TGTCATACAGAGTGAAGTGAGTCAGAAAGAGAAAAACAAATATCATATATTAACTCATATATGTGGAACCTAGAAAAATGGTACATATGAACCAGTTTGCAGGGCAGAAGTTGAGACACAGATGTAGAGAACAAAAGTATGGACACCAAGTGGGGAAAACCCTGGGGGGAGGGGGAGGTGGGATGGTGGTGTGCTGAATTGGGCAATTGGGATTGACATGTATACACTGATATGTATAAAATTGATGACTAATAAGAACCTGCTGTATAAAAAATAATAATAATTTTTTTAAAAAGTAAGCATAAGTGTGCCTAATATGTTCATCATTTCCATGTAATCAAATGATAATTTCATTCTCAATGCTGATAAATTGAGAAATATAGACTTAAATGCTTTGTAGAGAATTAAATATAACCATAAGGAGAATGAAAATGCATCTATAACATATCATTTTACCAGAGGAAAAATATTCCTGGCTTACACAATGCATAGGAAAAAAATTGAAACAAGGAAGTAGAAAACAAAATAATGTAGCTGAAATAATAGTAATAAGCTTACTATGATAATAAGTTTAATGTGATTAACCTTCCTATTTAAAGAAAAAAATAATCCATCTATATTGTGCAAAATATAATCACAGCTAAAACGTGGATCCGGAAAGTGCAATACATTTAATAAGACTGACCCATTTCAAGGCTAGGAAAATTAGATGCCACTTTTGATAGGCGTAATATCAAATGATTTGCAGATAGGTTTTACTACTGTTACACATTTCTCATGCTCCTGTTACTGCATCTTCCCGGATTGTATCATAGGAAGAAGGGATTAGGGAAAATAGAGAGTCCTTATAATCTGGCTGTTTATAATTTCTTCCATGGCAAACATCCATCTTTCATGAGACAAACATCTTTCAAGTGTGTTCGTAGTATCTTTGGAGATTACTTCTAACGCCTCCTTCTACATTGCTAATTCCCTGAAGAAGTATCGCAGTTTTGGGCTAAACCCTCGCAAGCTTCCTCTCTGTGTCCTGACTATACTCTTACCACCGCCCACAGGCTCCTACTATAAATCTCTATTCATTTAGGCAAGCCACTGTATTGGGAAGGCACACTAGTGCTCTGTAGGAGTTACTTCTGCACTGGTAACAAATGTCTCTGCCTGGCAAATGGCAGAAGTGATGCTTGCCCAACACTCCCTGCTCTTTCCTTGGCTTGCCATCCCAGGCAGATCCAGCCTGCTTCCTTCCTTTGGTATTCTCTGTGGAAGAAGTGGGTCCCAGTGCCTTTGTTCTGTTCTACCCTCAAAACTCTTGGGACACATGTAAGTTTTTCCCAAATCTCTTTCACCATGGTTCCCTCAGTCTCATGTACATGCTTGGAGTAGGGGACAGGGAGGGAAGCCAAATGTATCTATACTTGTACAAACTCCTTTCAAAATATCAAACAGTATGTAAATCTAGTGTTTTCCATAGGCTGGAGTTTCATGATTATGATAGAGTGAGGCAGAACCAGTTCTGATATCTTTTGTAAGTTCTGCATGGATGTGTCTAGCACTTATCTTTAAAATATATAAAAATTTCTCAGCTCACAAAGCTAATCCTGAGCCAAAAGCCTGAGTAAAGAGAAAGTTATTTTTTAACATCTCATTATAAAATAATGACATTTGTTAAGTGTTCATGTTACATACACTCTATATCTAAAACCTCACAGTATGCTCACAACAACTTTAAGAGGTAGGCATTATTGTTATGCCAACTTTACTGGTTTTGGTGGGGTAAGACAGGAAACATATTCTGATAAGGATATTTTCCCACAAGAGGTTCACTGGGGCATGCTTCTAGGAAAAATATCTGTGAGCCGTTGAGGGTAACAGGACTGGTCAGGAGAAAAGTTGAACTTCCAGGCATTTACAACAGAAGCCTCAGCTGATCCCAGATGGAGCTCCAGAGCCAAGGTTACACTTCAGATTTATCCTGAATTAAATTAAAGAGACCTGGAGTTTGTATCTGCACATTGACCACTCATAAGGTCAGGGAGTTCCCTATGATTGAGGGTAATTCCTACAAAGGGACTCAACTGTGCATCATTGTCAAATGGGGGAAGGAGTGTCTCAGTCCTGAAAGCATGGCCTGGGTACTGGCCCACATGATGTATTACATTTACTGACAAAAATTGAGGTTTAGGGAATTTAATCATATTCTTCATTTTTACACAGCCGACAGTTTATAGACACAGGAAATCAACAGTGCACTAGCTGACTTTATATATTCTTTTCAGGTTGGCAACTTTGCCCAACCTAAAATCAGGTGTGATGGGAGAAGAGGAAGCAAACATGAAGACACATACAGTAAGAATAAAGGACATGTAAAAACAAATGAGAAAGAAACAGAACAAGAAAATGTACCCTAGAAGAAGTGGGAAATTGACTAGATCATTGACATTGAAGAAAATTGAAAGGTGAATAAAGATCTCCTGAGGAAAACAGCATAATGACCAGATGTGTTTAGAGATGAAGTTCATCTAACCTCTAAAGATTGGATGATTTCAAACTTTTTTAGAATCTACCAGAATTTTCAAAGTTTAAGAGCTTACTTAGTTCATATTTTGAAGCCAGCCTACTTTTAATACTGAAATCTGACAACAGTACAAAAAAGAAAGCTCTAGATCAATTGCATTTATGAGATGAATTGCAATTATGAATATGTAAACTATATATCCAATTATATTTTCAAAAATACTATCTAATAATTCATAACAAGTAAAATATTTTATGGGCAGGTAAAGTTTATTTCACAGGCTCAAAGAGTAGTCAAAATGTTAGGAAATTTATAATATAATTCATTTTTGAGAACTGAGACCATCTGTGTCACCATGACTTAGGTAAGACTAGACCACCTATGCCAACATATCTTGGCTATTTGTTCCAGGAAAACTTGGCCCAGGAAAGATAAGACTATAAACCAATAAATTATTTCACTATCTGTCTGCAAAATTCCCTCAGAACAAATTATCAAAGACAGGGTCTGCTGACTTGGCCAGTTTACATATTAAATGACATTTTACTTACCAAATTTACCTTAAAGCCATTACTTTTCTATGATTACCAATCCAAAACTATTATATCTTAAAATGTACCTGATCCCAATCAGTGCTCCACCTTGAAAGATCTACCTTAAACCAGACAACAAAGCCCTATAATTAACCCACTTCCGACAAATTTCTTCTGAGACACTGCTAAATCTCTAATAAGCGGTCTTCTCCCTTAATGCAGTGAACTTAAATAAAACCTGTAAACACTGCAGCTTATTTGTAAAGCTTTATTTGTAAAATTGTCAAAACGTGGAAACAGTCAAAGTGCCCCCAGTAGGGGAATACTTAAACAAACTGGCAAATCCGTACAATGGAATAGTATGTAACAAAGTAAACAAATTATTGATATACTTTAACTGTCTGGAAGGAAATCCAGAGCATTACGCTGAGTTAAAAAAAAAAGCCAATCTCAAAAAATTATATACTGTATAATTGCATTTACAAGCATACATCAGAGATATTTCAGGTTAAGTTCCAAACCATTACAATAAAGCAAATATTGAAATAAAATATGTCACATGAATTGTTTGGTTTCTGAGTGCATATAGAAGTGATGTTTACACTATACTGTAGTCTATTAAGTGTGCAATAGCATTTTGTCTAAACAAAGTACATAGCTTAATTAAAAAATACTTTATTGCTAAAAATTGTTCTCATCTGAGCCTTCAGCAAGTCATAATATTTCTGCAATAGTGACATCAAAGATCACTGATTACAGTTCACCAAAACAAATATAATAATAAAAAAGTTTAAAATAATAATAGAATTACCAAATGTGATACAGAGACACAAAGTGAGCAGATGCTATTGGAAAAATGGCACTGACAGACCAATGCAGGGTTGCCACAAACCTTCAATTTGTAAAAAATGCAATATCTGCAAAATCTAATAAAGTGAAGCAAAAGAAAATGAGATGAGCCTGTATATAATGTTTTTTAAATGACAAAATTATGGAAATAGTAAACAGAATAGTATTTGCCAGGATCACAGGAGTGGGATGGGTACAACTATAGAGGGGTAGCAGAAAGGAGATCCCTGTGGTGATGGAACAGTTGTATATGTTGACTGTGGTGGTGATGGCATGAATCTGAACTTACACATGTGATACAATTACTTAGAAACACACACAGGCACAAACGCAAAAACCACTGTTACATGCTAAAAGGGCATTTGATAAATTTGGCAGTCATTCCTAAGAAAAATTCTAAGCAAGTAAAATGTAAAGACGGTAACTAACTATAAGAATTCCGTCTAATGAAAAGCAATAACAAATCTTACCCAAAATAATAAAACAGACTTTTTCCATTAAAACAATTTATTTTGCAAAATGTTTAGGAGTAATTGGACAATATGTAATTTTCTATTAAAATAGTGTGTATTACTATGCCATATTTTGATACACCAGTGAACTGACAATCAAAATGATGAATTATTGGTTAAAAGTAAAACAATTGACAACTTTTAAAGAAGCAATAATAATGAAGACGATTTAATTGCTGGTGCACTATGCTCTAAATCAAAATAGTCAAGTGAGTCTCAAGCAAAACACAGAATATACAAATACATTTCTATTAGTAAATTAAAGATTGCCAATTTAGCTTCAGGAAAACAATTTCAGCCATCATATTAATATATTTGTTTAAATTTTAATGGGATTGTAATTTATTTTGAATTTTACCCTTTGCTTTGAGTTTATGGTCATAGGGGTGCATACTTAAATACTTTAATGGAAATACGTATTTAAGTGAAATTATTAAGAATAATTTAATTTAACACTAGTGCTCATGAGGATTTTCTCTTTTTTTAACATCTTTATTGGAGTACAATTGCTTTACAATGTTGTGTTACTTTCTGCTGTATAACAAAGTGATTCAGCTATATGTATACATATATCCCCATATCCCCTCCCTCTTGCGTCTCCCTCCCTCCCACCCTCCCTACCCCACCTCTCTAGGTGGTCACATAGCACTGAACTGATCTCCCTGTGCTATGCAGCTGCTTCCCACTAACCATCTAGTTTACATTTGGTAGTGTATATATGTCAATGCTACTCTCTCATTTTGTCCCAGCTTACCCTTCTCCCTCACTGTGTCCTCAAGTCCATTCTCTACCACTGAACCGTTATTCCTGTCCTGCCCCTAGCTTCTTCAGAACCATTTCTTTTTTTTTTTTTAGATTCCATATATAAACCCACATAGATTCCATATGTGTTAGCATAAAATATTTGTTTTTCTCTTCCTGATTTACTTCACACTCTATGACAGACTTTAGGTCCATCCACTTCTCCATAAATACCTCAATTTCCTTTCTATTTATGGCTATGTAATATTCCATTGTATATATGTGCCACAATTTCTTTATCCATTCATCTGTCGATGGACAGTTAGGTTGTTTCCATGTCCTGGCTATTGTAAATAGTGCTGCAATGAACATTGTGGTACATGACTCATTTTGAATTATGGTTTGCTCAGCGTATATGCCCAGTAGTGGGATTGCTGGGTCATATGGTAGTCCTATTTTTAGTTTTTTAAAGAACCTCCATATTGTTCTCCATAGTGGCTGTATCAATTTACATTCCCACCAACAGTGCAAGAGGGTTCCCTTTTCTCCACACCCTCTCCAGCATTTATTGTTTGTATATTGTTTAATGATGGCCATTCTGATGGGTGAGAGGTGAGACCTCATTGTGGTTTTGATTTGCATTTCTCTAATGATTAGTGATGTTGAGCATCCTTTCATGTGTTTGTTGGCAATCTGTATATCTTCTTTGGAGAAATGTCCATTTAGGTTTTCTGCCCATTGTTGGATTGGGTTGTTTGTTTTTTTGATATTCAGCTGCATGAGCTGCTTGTATATTTTGGAGATTAATCCTTTATCAGTTGCTTCATTTGCAAATATTTTCTCTTCTCTGAGGGTTGACTTTTCGTCTTGTTTATGGTTTCCTTTGTTGTGCAAAAGCTTTTAAGTTTCATTGGTCCTATTTGTTTATTTTTGTTTTTATTTCCATTTCTCTAGGAGGTGGGTCAAAAAGGATCTTGCTACGATTTATGTCATAAAGTGTTCTGCCTAGGTTTTCCTCTAAGAGTTTTATAGTGTCTGGCCTTACGTTTAGGTCTTTAATCCATTTTGAGTTTATTTTTGTGTATGGTGTTAGGAAGTGTTCTAATTTCATTCTTTTACATGTAGCTGTCCAGTTTTCCCAGCATCCCTTATTGAAGAGGCTGTCTTTCTCCATTGTATATTCTTGCCTCTTTTGTCAAAGATGAGGTGACCATTTTGCGTGGGTTAATCTCTGGGCTTTCTATAGTTTTTCATTAATCTATATTTCTGTCTTTGTGCCAGTACCATTTTGTCTTGATTACTGTAGCTTTGTAGTATAGTCTGAAGTAGAGGAGCCTGATTCTTCCAGCTCCATTGTTATTTCTCAAATTGCTTTGGCTATTCGGGGTCCTGTGTTTCCATACAAATTGTAAAAATTTTTGTTCTGGTTCTGTGAAAAATGCCATTGTTAGCTTGATAGGGATTGCATTCAATCTGTAGATTGCTTTGGGTAGGATAGTCATTTTCACAATGTTGATTCTTCAAATTCAAGAACATGGTATATCTCTCCATCTGTTTGTAATGTCTTTAATTTCTTTCATCAGTGTCTTATAATTTTCTGCATATAGGCTTCTTTTCTCCTTAAGTAGGTTTATTCCTAGGTATATTATTCTTTTTGTTGAAGTGGTAAATGGGAGTGTTTCCTTAATTTCTCTTTCAGATTTTTTGTCATTAGTGTATAGGAATGCAAGAGATTTCTGTGCACTAATTTTATATCCTGCTACTTTACCAAATTCATTGATTAGCTTTAGTAGTTTTCAGGTAGCATCTTTAGGATTCTCTACATATAGTGTCATGTCATCTGCAAACAGACACAGTTTTACTTCTTCTTTTCCTATTTGGATTCCTTTTATTTCTTCTTCTCTGATTGCTGTGGCTATAACTTCCAAAACTAAGAGTGAGCACCCTTATTTTGTTCCTGATCTTAGGGGAAATGTTTTCAGTTTTTCACCATTGAGAATGATGTTGGCTGTGGGTTTGTCATATATGACCTTTATTATGTTGAGATAAGTTCCTTCTATGCCTACTTTCTGGAGGGTTTTTATCATAATGGGTGCGGAATTTTGTAGAAAGCTTTTGCTGCATCTATTGAGATTATCATATGGGTTTTATCCTTCAATTTGTTAATATGGTGTGTCACATTGATTTTTTTGTGTGTATTGGAGAATACTTGCATCCTTGGTATAAACCCAACTTAATCACAGTGTGTGATCCTTTTAATGAGCTGTTGTATTCTGTTTGCTAGCATTTTGTTGAGGATTTTTGCATCTATGTTGTTCAGTGATATTGGCCTGTAGTTTTCTTTCTTTGTGACGTCTTTATCTAGTTTTGGTATCAGGGTGATGGTGGCCTCGTAGAATGAGTTTGGGAGTGTTCCTCGCTCTGCTATATTTTGAAAGAGTTTGAGAAGGATAGGTGTTAGCTCTTCTCTAAATGTTTGATAGAATTCAACTGTGAAGCCATGTGGTCCTGGGCTTTTTTTTTTTTTTTTTTGAAGAATTTTAATCACATTTTCAATTTCAGAGCTTGTTATTGGTCTGTTCATATTTTCTATTTTTTCCTTGTGAAGTCTTGGAAGGTTGTGCTTTTCTAAGAATTTGTCTATCTCTTCCAGGTTGTCCATTTTATTGGCACATAGTTGCTTGTAGTAATCTCTCATGTTCCTTTGTATTTCTGCAGTGTCATTTGTTACTTCTCCTTTTTCATTTCTAATTCTGTTGATTTGAGTCTTCTCCCTTTTTTTCTTGATGAGTCTGGCTAATGGTTTATCAATTTTGTTTATCTTCTCAAAGAACCAGCTTTTAGTTTTATGGATCTCTGCTATTGTTTCCTTCATCTCTTTTTCATGTATTTCTGATCTGATCTGTATGATTTCATTCCTTCTGCTAACTTTGGGTTTTTTTGTTCTTCCTTCTCTAATTGCATTAAGTGTAAGAATAGGTTCTTTATTTGAGATTTTTCTTGTTTCTTGAGGTAGGGTTGTATTTCTATAAACTTCCCTCTTAGAACTGCTTTTGCTGCATCCCATGGGTTTTGGGTCATCGTGTTTTCATTGCCATTTGGTTCTAGGTAGTTTTAATTTCCTCTTTGATTTCTTCAGTGATCTCCTTGTTATTTAGTAGTGTATTGTTTAGCCTGCATGTGTTTGTATAATTTACAGTTTTTTTGCTGTAATTCATATCTAGTCTCATAGAGTTGTGGTCAGAAAAGATACTTGATACGATTTCAATTTTCTTAAATTTGCCAAGGCTTGATTTAGGACCCAAGGTATAATCTATCCTAGAGAGAGAATGTTCCATGAGCACTTGAGTAGAAATTGTATTCTGTTATTTTTGATGGAATGCCCTATAAATATCAATTAAGTCTATCTGGTTTAATGTGTCTTTTAAAGCTTGTGTTTCCTTATTTATTTTCATTTTGGATGATCTGTCCATTTGTGAAACTGGTGCATTAAAGTCTCCTACTATTATTGTGTTACTGTCGATTTCCCTTTTTATGGCTGTTAGCATTTGCCTCATTAATTGAAGTGCTCCTATTGGGTGCATAAATATTTACAATTGTTATGTCTTCTTCTTGGATTGATCCCTTGATCATTATGTAGTGTCCTTCTTTGTCTCTTGTAATAGCCTTTATTTTAAAGTCTACTTTTGTCTGATATGAGAATGGTTACTCCAGTTTTCTTTTGATTTCCTTTTGCATGGAATATCTTTTTCCATCCCCTCACTTTCAGCCTGTATGTGTCCCTATGTCTGAATTGGGCCTTTGTCGACAGCATATATACAGGTCTTGTTTTTGTATCCATTCATCTGGTCTGTGTCTTTTGGTTGGAGCATTTAATCCATTTACATTTAAGGTAGTTATCGATATGTATGTTCCTATTACCATTTTCTTAATTATTTTGGGTTTGTTTTTGTAGGTCTTTTCCTTCTCTTGTGTTTAATGCCTAGATAAGTTCCTTTAACATTTGTTGTAGAGCTGGTTTTGTGGTGCTGAATTCTCTTATTTTTTGCTTGTCTGTAAAGGTTTTAATTTCTCTGTCAAATCTGAATGAGATCCTTGCTGGGTAGACTAATCTTGGTTGTAGGTTTTTCCCTTTCATCACCTTTAAATATGTCCTGCTACTCCCTTCTGGCTTGCAGAATTTCTGCTGAAAGATCAGCCATTAACCTTATTGATTTTCCCTTTCACCTTATTTGCTGCTTTTCCCTAGCTGCTTTTAATATTTTTTCTTTGAATTTAATTTTTGATAGTTTGATTAATATGTGTCTTGGTGTGTTTCTCCTTGCATGTATCCTGTATGGGACTCTCGACGCTTCATGAACTTGACTATTTCCTTTCCTTTTTCAGTGATGTTTTCAACTGTAATCTCTTGAAATATTTTCTCAGACCCTTTCTTTTTCTCTTCTTCTTCTTGGACCCCTATAATTCTAATGTTGGTGCATTTAATGTTGTCCCAGAAGTCTCTGAGACTGTCCTCAATTCTTTTCCTTCTTTTTTCTTTATTCTGCTCCCTGGCTGTTATTTCTATCATTTTATCTTCCAAGTCACTTATCCATTCTTCTCTCTCAGTTATTCTGCCATTGATTTCTTCTAGAGTATTTTTAATTTCATGAATTGTGTTGTTCATCATTGTTTGTTTGCTCTTTAGTTCCTCCAGGTGCTTGTTACACATTTCTTGTATTTTCTCAATTCTATTTCCGAGATTTTGGATCATCTTTACAATCGTTACTCTGAATTGTTTTTTCATGTAGACTGTGTATTTCCTATTCCTTTTTTTTGATCTGCTGGGTTTTCACCTTGCTCCTTCATCTGCTGCATATTTCTCTGTCTTCTAATTTCATTTAATTTGCTGTGTTAGGGGCCTCTCTTTCACAGGCTGCAGATTTGTAGTTCCCATTATTTTGGTGTCTGCCCCCAGTGGGTGAGGTTGGTTCAGTGACTTGTGTAGACTTCCTGGTGGAGGGAACTGGTGCCTCTGTTTTGGTGGGCTGGGCTGTATCTTGTCCTTCTGGTGGGCAAGCTTGCATCCAGTGATGTGTTTTTGAGTGTCTGTGAACTTAGTATGACTTTAGGCAGCCTCACTGCTACTGGGTGGTGTTGTGTTCCTGTGTTGCTAGTTCTCTGGCATGGGGTGTCCAGCACTGGAGCTTGCTGGCCTTTGGGGGGAGCTGGGTCTTAGTGTTGAGATGAAGATGTCTGGGAGAGCTCTCACTGATTGATATTACATGGGGCTGGGAGGTTTCTGGTGGTCCAGTGTCCTGGACTCGGTCCTCCCATCTCAGAGCCTCAGACTCAACACCCAGCCAGAGCACCAAGACCCTGCCAGCCACACAGCTCAGAAGAAAAGGAAGAAAGAAAATCTAATCAACAGACAGAACCCTAGAACAAATGGTAAAAGCAAAACTGAACAGGCAAATTCACATACATGCACACACTCACAAAAAGGGAAAAAGGAAAAAAAAAAAGGAAAGAGAGTAAACAAACCAATAAACAAATCCACCAATGATAATAAGAACTAAAAACTAAACCATGATAAACATAAAACCAGAAACAAATTAGACACAGAAAGCACACCCCAGGTCTACAGTTGCTCCCAAAGTCCACTGACTCAATATTGGGAACATTCATCGTCTATTTAGGTATTCTTCAGATGCAGGGTTTATCAAGTTGTTTTTGGAGATTTAATCTGCAGCTCCTGAAGCTGCACAGAGAAATTTCCCTTTCTTTCCTTTGTTCGCACAGCTCTTGTGGTTCAGCTTTGGTTTTGGCCCTGCCTCTGTGTGTAGGCCATCCTCAGGAGTCTGTTCCCCACCCAGACAGGAGAGGGTTAAAGCAGCAGCTGTTTAGGGCTTTCTTGCTCACTCAGGCTGGGGAGAGGCAGGGGTACGGTAGTCATAATTGGAATGCTGGGTGAGCCTGTGGTGCCAGAGGCCAACATGACATTGAAACAGCCTGAGGCACACTGTTGTTCTTCCAAGGAAGTTGTCCCTGGATCATGGGACTCTGACAGTGGAGTGCAGAACAGACTCCCGGGGGGTGCAGGTAGTGACCTGAACTTACACACAGGATTCTTGGTGGCTGTGGCAGCAGTGTTAGCTGTTCATGCCCATCTCTGTGGTCCAAGCTGACAGCCATGGCTTGCGTCGGTCTCTGGAACTCACTTAGGTGGTGCCCTGCCTTCTGTGGGCACACGAGGAAGGAATCCCCTCTCCTTGCACACCCTGAAACAATGGTCTCTTGCTTCTTTGGCAGGTCCAGACATTTTCCTGGACTCCCTCCCAGCTAGCTGTGGTGCACTAGCCCCTTTCAGGCTGTCTTCAAGCAGCCAACCCCAGTCCTCTCCCTGGGGTCTGACCTCTGAAGCCTGAGCCTCGGATCCCAGCCACCACCTGCCCCAGCAGGTGAGCAGACAAGCTTCTCAGGTTGTTGAGTGCTTGTGGGCACCAATCCTTTGTGTGGGAATCTCTCCGCTTTGCTCTCTGCACCCCTGTTGTTGTGCTCTCCTTTGTGGCTCTGAAGCTTCCCCCCACCCACGCCCCCATCCCCACCAGTGAAGGGTTTCCCTAGTGTGTGGAAACTTTTCCTCCTTCACAGCTCCCTCCCAGAGGTGTGCATTATGTGCCTATTCTTTTGTCTCTGTTTTTTATTTTTTCTTTTGCCCTACCCTGGTACGTGGGGATTTTCTTGCCTTTTGGGAAGTCTGAGGTCTTCTGCCAGCATTCAGTAGGTATTCTGTAGGAGTTGTTCCACATGTAGATGTGTTTTTGATGTATTTGTGTAGAGGAAGGTGATCTCTATGTCTTACTCCTCTGCCATCTTGAAGTCTCCCCCTCATGAGGATTTTCTAAAAGTTCCCTTCTCTATACAAGTTTGATGAATATTATTATTTTTCCAGCATATACTCTGGGGAACTATCCATCACACAACCAGAAAAGATTGAAACTTTCTTGTAGGATTATACTATAATAAATCATCATAGGTCCAATTTTGCATCATAAAACTATAACAAATATTTAAATGCTAATTTGATAAGCATGCCATAAACACACTACAAAATAATTTCGTATCAAATGATTGAAGCCAAGAAATAAAATTTGTGACCAATAGATTTACAAAAGAAAGGAAACACACAATCAACATAATTTATTGTAGGAGTGTGAAATGCCATTTTATAAAAGCTCTAAAGTGAGAAGCAGTGTGCTGAATATTTTCTGTAACTATGCCATTAAAATACAAGCTTTTAAAAATTAAGTTCTTTTCTGCTTTTTTATGAGATTAGTAACATGAAGAAGAATTAAATTACACAACTTTTAGTTTACATCTACATCATAAAGAATAAATTTAAAATAAACATTGTCTCTGGTGGTCATGAGAGACTTAAGGTCTGTGATAGGTGATGAGATACAAAGGAAGCATCCACTCATTTTCATTTTATTTACATTTTCAATTCCAGAGAAGTTATGTTTGAATACTGAAGTAACTGCCAAATCTAAAGTAACTATTGGTAATCTCTAAGATATCATGGATATTGAGAAAGGTAAAATAAAATCTTTTGAACATGAAAAATTTGTATCTTGATTTTGATAGGATAAATTTAGTTTCTCAAAACCATAAATCGATAAAATTGATATTAATTAACAGCAAAATTCTGAATTACTATTTTAAAGAGAGAAATTGACAATATCAATTACAGTGCACACATACACATATCTGTATTAGATTCCTTCTATTTGCTAGACTACTGAAGAGCTGAAGCCATTTAAAATAGGGCAGGAGAATGAGGAAGAATATCATACGGATAAACTTCCTGATCACCATTGTCAACATTAGGTCATCTTAGATTGAAGGACAAAACTAGGTTTGGATGCAGTTCCAGGGAGGTAGTTGAATGGACAGAGTATGACAAGCAGTATGTGAGTGACTATGGAGGAAATACTCAAAAGGGTGAACTTAAGTTCCAATTCTTAAGAATATTTCATTCTCATTGGAACAAACACACAATTTTTAAAAGATTGTGAGTTATTCTTTTGTGTCCACAATATGCTGCTTGGTGTTTTGTACATAAAGCCAACAAGTTATTCTGAAGACCCAAGTGAGGGTTCATAATTAACATGCCTATGAATACAAAATAATAGAATAGGTTTTCATCCTAATATACCCTATCAGGTACCTCCCCTATCTTTATTTCCATTCATAGTTACCATTCCATAGAGACTTATTTATAGTCTCTACTTTAAATTCTTTATATTCCATAAATTCTTCCACTAGCTCTTACCTGAATTTGTGCCATTATTCTACAAAAACTGTTGCCATCACAATCATTAATGACATTTACATAGTTAAATCCAACAGGTACTTTTCATTTATTTATTTTCTTGACTCAGAAATATTTGACATTACCAACCATGTCATCATTCTAGAAAAAAACTCTTCTCCCTTTAGTTCTGACAACCAGATCTCCTGATTTTCTTCCTACCTCTATAATCATACATATTTGACTAGTTGGCTGGTTTCCGACTTCTGCTCAATCTCACTGAAACCTTATCTTGGAAATTCTAGACAAATTCTATCCCACTCATCTCATCTCTCTCATGGCCTCAATTACCATCTATTTGCTGATGACTGAAAACTTCCAAATCTATATAGTCCAAACATATAACCTGTTTACCAGATCCATATAATGCCAATTGTCTACATGACCTCTCATCTTAGATGCATAGCAGACATCTTTTTTTTTTTTTTCCAGGATGGAGTTTTCCTTTGGGTTTTGAGCACCCATTAATTAATTATGTTTTTTAAACATCTTTATTGGAGTATAATTGCTTTCCAATGGTGTGTTAGTTTCTGCTTTATAACAAAGTGAATCAGCTATACATATACATATATCCTCATATCTCCTCCCTCTTGCGTCTCCCCCCCACCATCCCCATCCCACCCTTCTAGGTGGTCACAAAGCACTGAGCTGATCTCCCTGTGCTATGTGGCTGCTTCCCACTAGCTACCTATTTTACATTTGGTAGTGTATATATGCCCATGTCAACCTCTCACTTGGTCCCAGCTTACCTTTCCCCCTCCCCGTGTCCTCAAGTCCATTCTCTATGTCTGCGTCTTTATTCCTGTCCTGCCCTAAGTTCTTCAGAACCTTTTCTTTTTTCAGATTTCATACGTATGTATTAGCATACGGTACTTGTTTTTCTCTTTCTGACTTACTTCACTCTGTATGACAGACTCTATGTCCATCCACCTCACTACAAATAACTCAATTTCGTTTCTTTTTATGGCTGAGCAATATTCCACTGTATATATGTGCCACATCTTCTTTATCCATTCATCTTTTGATGGACACTTAGGTTGTTTCCATGTCCTGGCTATTGTAAATAGAGCTGCAGTGAACATTGTGGTACATGACTCTTTTTGAATTATGGTTTTCTCAGGGTATATGTCCAGTAGTGGGATTGCTGGGTCGTATGGTAGTTCTATTTTTAGTTTTTTAAAGAACCTCCATACTGTTCTCCATAGTGGCTGTATCAATTTACATTCCCACCAACAGTGCAAGAGTGTTCCCTTTTCTCCACACCCTCTCCAGCATTTATTGTTTCTAGATATTTTGATGATGGCCATTCTGACCGGTGTGAGGTGATACCTCATTGTAGTTTTGATTTACATTTCTCGAATGATTAGCGATGTTGAGCATCCTTTCATGTGTTTCTTAGCAATCTGTATATCTTCTTTGGAGAAATGTCTATTTAGATCTTCTGCTCATTTTTGGATTGGGTTGTTTGTTTTTTTGATATTCAGCTGCATGTGTTGCTTGTAAATTTTGGAGATTAATCCTTGCCAGTTGCTTCATTTGCAAATATTTTCTCCCATTCTGAGGGTTGTCTTTTTGTCTTGTTTATAGTTTCTTTTGTTGTGCAAAAGCTTTTAAGTTTCATTAAGTCCCATTTGTTTATTTTTGTTTTTATTTCCATTTCTCTAAGAGGTGGGTCAAAAAGGATCCTGCTGTGATTTATGTCATAGAGTGTTCTGCCTATGTTATCCTCTAAGAGTTTTATAGTGTCTGGCCTTACATTTAGGTCTTTAATCCATTTTGAGTTTATTTTTGTGTATGGTGTTAGGAAGTGTTCTAATTTCATTATTTTCCATGTAGTTGTCCAGTTTTCCCAGCACCACTTATTGAAGAGGCTGTCTTTTCTCCATCATATATTCTTTCCTTCTTTATCAAAAATAAGGTGACCTTATGTGCGTGGGTTTATCTCTGGGCTTCTTAAGTTCAATATGTCCAAACTGAACTTATCATCTCTCCACTCACAAAATATACCATCCTTTGGTGTTTTATAATTTGATCAACAGTGCAAACAATCCTCACACTGCTTAAGCCAGGAATTTAGAAACCATACTTGATCTCTTCCTTATCCTCCCTGCCCACCATGCATTTCTTCAACTTTTAGTGCCTGAACACATTGTATGTGTACACATATACTTATATAGTAAATAAATGAAACTTTCATTTATATCTTGAGACTAGATGATACAGTTTCACAAGCTCAGAGGTCTTTCATGTTGCTTACATGAAAGCACATAATTTAGCCACACTAGTATATATCCTGTAAATGTTGTGTGTTTAAGGGCTATGCTGAAGCTTGAAATTCCATCATTACATATGTTCCTATATTCTAGGATAACTACACTTTTAGGACTTATTTAAATGTAAATAAATAATACTTATTTAATGTAATGTTTTAAATGTAATTGTAATACTATTTAAATGTAATAGTTATACCTTTATAAATGTAATAGTAAATGTAATAGTAATTATTTAAATTTAATAGTAATACTTTTTTGTGGGGGGTGCAAGAAATAGTGACTTATTCAGAAAGTCAGCAGACCAAGAAGATGGTAGACTTGTGTCCCCAAGAACCATCTTGCCGGAGTTAGCGGAGGGAGTAAAGTCAAACTTTACCTGGTTCTGGTCAGCCTCCAGAGGGGATGTATTAATTTCTTCCTCTCTGTAGTCATTCACAGGTGGGACTGTCAGGATATTTCCTGTGGACAGGAACCATATCAACGATGGCAACATCACCAGATTTCGGGAATTTGGGGCCATCTTCCATCTTTTTCCCAGAAAATTTGTGCTCTCTAGTCACAGAATGTAGCCTTGAATCCAAACCACTTTTCGAGAAATGCATTCAGAACCAGAGTGAGAAGCGTACAGATAACTGGATGCATTTCTTCTCTACTGTTGGAGAAGTAGGTAGACTCTTTTCTATATGGTATGAAATCAGGCTGCACAAATGTTTTTAGGTCAATTCTTCTTCCCCTTAAATTATATTCTTCTAATATATTTGTAAAGAGTAATGGCTAAGTAGGGAGGTTGGTTTATGTATGTTGCTGGGCCACATGCTTAACCACAGCTACTATGGGTGGTGGCATTCTCTTCCTCTTTTTACCTCTACCTTGATTGGTGGCTGGTGACAATGTACGTTCAGAGATTACAATTTTCCTCAGTATGTTCTTGTTACCTTCAAAAGGGCAGAGCCCATACCTCACTCCTCCTAACAACACTACCACCCAAATTTTATTTGTGTAGTTACAAAAATTTAAGGGAAAACTAAAGAAGAAGAAACAAAAGAGAAAATATACTTAATTTAATTTTCTATGCTAATTATGACTTCTACCATAACCCAAGGTAAAAAATCCTGTTTAGTTTGTCTAACTATGCATAACGGGTTACGCCAAACCTCTTATTATCTTTGAATATATCTGGTTTCATATGTGTTTCTAGAAAAATCGTTTTTGTTTTTAATGATGAAATTCTGTGCTTCAGAATACCCTTTAAAAGCAAAACACATTTTGTAGGATACGTCCTACATTCTGGTTTCATCTAAGCAACATAAATGATTTCCAAATGTGTGAAAATATATCATCTGCTTCCTTGAGATATACTTTAAAGTTCCATTTATTCATTATATATACATAAATATGTGTATGTGCATATATGCATGTATGTGTATATATGCATATAAAATACATATAAGTATAAATAGAAATATATATATCCTATTATGCTCAGGAATACACTGAGATTTGAATACATTGTGGGCAGTACAAATGAGGGAAGAGTCAAGCATGATTCCCAAGTTTCTGGATTAAGCAACATGGTAATTATTTGTGTTGTTTATTGAGCTTGTTTTTTTATTATAACACAAATGTCTAGAGTTGATGAATTCAGCAGGGGGATTCTTTCTTGGAGTCCCTCATATGTTTGTAGTCAGATGGTGACTGAGACTGGAGTCACATGAACATATGTTCTTCAGTCATATGTTTGGCATCTGGACTAGGATGGCTGGAACAGCTGAAGTCTATTCTGGCATTTCTACTCATGCATAGATTGAGCTTCTTCACAGCATGACAGTCTCAAAATATTCATTTTTCTTACAAGGTAGTTGGCTGCTCCCGTTTCAAGCATTCCAAGGGACAAAGTGGAAGCTGCCAGTCTCTTATGTCCTAGATCTAGCACTTGATACAGGACCATGTCTGCCATATTCCATAGGTCAGAGCAATCACAGAACTTACCAGATTCAAGAGGACATTCCATATGTCACTGGGAGAATTAAAGAATTTGTGTCCATATTTAATCTACCATAAGGCTCAATAAGGTAAAACATTCATAAAGTATGTCAAAATGGGTTCAACCTGGTTTTTAAATTTTCCACTCTGTCCTTAGGTCTGCAAATTTTCACATGCAAATATTTAACTACTCTTCTGAAAATTCCATTCCTTACCCAAAAATGTTGGTTTTGTCTTATGATCCATCATATTTTCCTAAAAGTACATTTCCCTTAGTCCAAGTCACCCACTCTAAGATAAATCCTCAAGCTCCAGCAAGACAATCCAGGGTGGGTATTGGTACTCAAAATCCTATAGAACAGGATCATTTCAAAATGTGTTCATCAGCATGAATTGCTGATTTGTAAAGAAAGAAACTTTTTTTAAATTAATTTTTATTAGAGTATAGTTGATTTACAGTGTTGTGTTAGTTTCTGCTGTACAGCAAAGTGAATCAGTTATACATATGCATATATCCACTCTTTTTAGATTCTTTTCCCATATAGGCCATTACAGAGTATTGAGTAGAGTTCCCAATACTATACAGTAGGTTCTTGATAGTTATCTTTTTTATATATAGTAGTGTGTATATGTCAATCCCAATCTTCCAATTTATCCCTCCCACCCTTTCCCTCTTGGTTACCATAAGTTTGTTTCTTAAATGTGTGAGTCTATTTCTGTTTTATAAATAAATTCATTTGTACCATTTTTGTAGATGCCACATGTAAGCAATATCATATGATATTTGTCTTTCTCTGTTTGACTTACTTCACTCAGTATGATGGTCTCTAGGTCCATCCATGTTGCTGCAAAGGCATTATTTTTTTCTTTTCCATGGCTGAGTAATATTCCATTGTATATATGTACCACATCTTCTTTATCCATTCCTCTGTTGATGGACATTTAGGTTGCTTCCATGTCTTGGCTATTGTAAATAGTGCTGCAATGAATGTTAGGGTGTATGTATCTTTTCGAGTTATGGTGTTCTCTGGATATATGCCCAGGAGTTGTATTGCCAGATCATATGGTAGCTCTATTTTTAGTTTTTTAAGGAACCTCCATACTGTTCTCCATAGTGGCGGTATCAATTTACACTCTCACCAACAGTGTAGGAGGGTTCCCTTTTCTTCACACCCTCTCCAGAATTTAATGTTTGTAGATCGTTTGATGATGGCCATTCTGACAAATGTGAGGTGATATTTCATTGTAGTTTTGATTTGCATTTCTCTAATAATTAGTGACTTTGAGCATCTTTTCATGTACTTTTTAGCCATCTGTATGTCTTCTTTGGAGAAATGTCTATTTAGGTCTTCTGCCCATTTTTTGATTGGGTTGTTTGTGTTTTTGATATTGAGCTGCATGAGCTGTTTGTGTATTTCAGAGATTAATACCTTGTTGGTTGCTTTGTTTGCAAATATTTTCAACCATTATGAGGGTTGTCCTTTCATTTTGTTTATGGTTTCTTTTGCTGTGCAAAATCTTTTAAGTTTAATTAGGTCACATTTGTTTATTTTTGTTTTTATTTTCATTACTCTAGGAGGTGGGCCAAAGAAGATCTTTTTGCGATTTATGTCAAAGAATGTTCTGCCTATGTTTTCCTCTTAGAGTTTTATCATGTCTGGCCTTACATTTAGGTCTTTAATCCATTTTGAGTTTAGTTTTGTGTATGGTGTTAGGAAGTGTTGTAATTTCATTCTTTTACATGTAGCTCTCCAGTTTTCCCAGCACCATTTATTGAAGAGACCGTCTTTTTTCCATTGTATATTCTTGCCTCCTTTGTCATAGATTAGGTGACCATAGGTGTGTGGGTTTACCTCTGGAATTTCTACCCTGTTCCAATGATCTATATGTCTGTTTGTGTGCCAGTACAATACTGTTTTGATTACTGTAGCTCTGTAGTATAGTGTGAAGTCAGGGATCCTGATTCTTCCAGCTCCCTTTTTCTTTCTCACGATTGCTTTTGCTATTACTTTAGTATTTTGTGTTTCCATAGAAATTGTAAATGTTTCTGTTCTAATTCTGTGAAAAATGCCATTGGTAATTTGATAGGCATTACATTGAATCTGGAGATTGCATTCAATCTGTAGATTTTCACAATATTGATTCTTCCAATCCAAGAACATGGTATATCTCTCCATCTGTTTGTGTCATCTTTGATTTCTTTAAACAGTATCTTAATTTTGTATCCTGCAACTTTACCAAATTCAGTGATGAGCTCTAGTAGTTTTTTTGTAACATCTTTAGGATTTTCTATGTATAGTATCATGTCATCTGCAAATAGTGACAGTTTTACTTCTTCTTTTCCAATTTGGATTCCTTTTATTTCTTTTTCTTCTCTATTGCCCTGGCTAGGACTTCCAAACCTATGTTGAATAATAGTGGTGAGAGTGGACATCCTTGTCTTGTTCCTGATCTTAGAGGAAATGCTTTCTGTTTTTAACCACTGAGAATGATGTTTGCTGTGGGTTTGTCATATATGACCTTTATTATGTTGAGGTAGTTTCCCTCTATGCCCACTTCTGGGAGAGATTTTATCACAAATTGGTGTTGAATTTTGTCAAAATCTTCTTCTGCATCTATTGAGATGATCATATGGTTTTTATTCTTCAATTTGTTAATATGGTATATCACATTGATTGACTTGAGTATATTGAAGAATCCTTGCAAGCCTGAGATAAATCCCACTTGATCATGGTGTATGATCCTTTTAATGTGTTGTTGTGTTAGCTTTTCTAGTATTTAGTTGAGGATTTTTGCCTCTATATTCATCAGTGATATCTTTGTCTCGTTTTGGCATCAGGGTAATGATGGCCTCATAGAATGAGCTTGGGAGTGTTTCTTCCTCTGCAATTTTTAGAAGAATTTGAGAAGGATAGATATTAACTCTTCTCTAAATGTTTGATAGAATTCACCTGTGAAGCCATCTGGTCCTGGACTTTTGTGTGTTGGAAGATTTTTAATCATAGTTTCAAACTCAGTACTTGTGATTGGTCTGTTCATATTTTCTATTTCTTCCTGGTTTAGTCTTGAAAGTTGTACCTTTCTAAAAATTTGTCCATTTCTTCTAGGTTGTCCATTTTATTGGCATATAGTTGCTTGTAGTAATCTCTTATGATCCTTTGTATTTCTGTGGTGTCCATTGTAACGTCTCCTTTTTTATTTCATCTTGAAAAGTCCGAAAGAAACTCTTAATTCAGGCCCACCCACCCCCATCCACTCTCTCACTGACACATACATACACATACATCTCCCACCACCCAAGGGGAAACATTAGTTTTTCAAATTGGTACAATCAAAGCTACAGCTGATAAGTTGAATGACATTAAAGATCCAGGAAATAAACATTAAAGATTTGGATGGTCCAGTCTAAGAAACAGGGAACATGTATTATGGAAAATAAGATACTTTCATTTTTTATCATCTAAAAAAGATCTTTAATAGTGCCAATTATTACATGGTGAAATATAGGACTAGCATTATTAGAGATTCCATGCTGCTAAGAATGAATTGTACCCTTATCTTCACAGTATGCACTTTCTTTTGGATATAATATGGCCGCCGATATTAGCTTATCATTTATCTTCCCAAGTAAAATTTTTTCATCCATGTCTCTTACAGGTTATATACTCAAAATGGTTAAAAAAATACTTATAGACATGGATGAAACTATGCCAATGTTTATTATAATATTTAATTTATTAATATAGTTATGTATGCATATTTAAAATACATATTACAAACAATAATATATTAATCTAGCAAGTTTTTATTCATATCTCATGAATAAAAAAAAATTTTATTCTACTTTTTCACATGCATCTTCATCTTTAGTATAGGTACAGAGTCTAGTTTTGAGTCATCACAGATCTCCAGAATATAACATATTCCCTTCTTTCTAAGTTGTTTGAGATACAGCATTTTTATAATCTGAGCTATAGGGTTTTTTTTTTTCACTAAAATTTTTGCTCTAAGTAAGAAGTAACTGCTTAATGATATACAGTTGTTGCTATTTATCTCAATAATTTTGTGTTTTTTCAAAGTCATCACTAATATATTCCTGTTTATAGTGGTAATTAAAATCTTTCAAAACACCAGCTTACAAGGATATCCAACATTTGTAATTGTGAGTTCATATCCCTAGGAATAATTACTAAGTTTATGTTAACTTTTTACGCTTCCTTTTTAATCAGTTCCCTGAAGTTAACCCAAGAGACATCCAAAATTAGACTTGTATGATTTTTTATTTTTACCAAACAGTAACTATTCTCTCAAATTAAGTAAGTAAAATAGCACTCTAAATGGGAAAAGTCATAAGGACTTGTATATATAGTAATTTTAGATCAGTCAACTTTTGCTGTGTTTTGCTGAGGTAACAACCTTATAATCCTAATGGCTTACAACAACAGGTTTTATTTATTATTCACATTATATGTCAGTTCCATACCATTCTATTTCACGTTTCAATATCTTCTTTATCCTGAAATTCAGGCAGAAGAAGTATGCCCTACCAATGAAATGTACTCACATTTCATTGATCAAAGCAAGTCAGATCACCATTCGCCACATCACTGGAATAGGGACATACATATACATTCATCCTGCAAAAAAGCACTACAAGTCACATAGCAACTGGTGGGGATATATAATCCTATCCCAGAGAGGGCAGCAGATAAGTAGGATCAAGAACAAAATCTAACACAAACTTTTCTGAGACCTGTTTTTGAGGAGCAACCTTGTCTTATATTTATGCATTTATTGAATCTTTTAATATCTGCTGTTAGCTACACAAAGATCCAGCTGAAGCACTGACCTGAACACTTCTTAGGGATTACTTAAATCCTTAGTAAAAGTATTATCCTCTTCCCTAATCTGGCTGGATGTGGTAGAGTTTGTTGATGAGGGAACAGTACAATTTAAATACAAGGAACACTATGCTGTCATTTCTATGACTATAAATTTATTTTTGTACTCCCAAAGTTGCCCTTCTCAATTGAATCCTTTGCTTACCAATGTTAGAAATTAATTACATTTATTATCTTAGGGGAATTTAGTTGTAATTTTGCTGGAGTAAAAAACTGCAAAATCTGCTCTTGGGACATGTTTTTACTATTTTCTTATAGTTAATTATATCTGGATCTCATAACATTTATTATTTAACCATAAAAATCATACAAACCAGTATAATTGCTTAGGTGTTGGTAATCAATCTTTTATGGAAATTTAACTGAGAAAACATAAAGAGGCATAGAATTTAAGTGGTGTTTCACAGATTATTTTCCCCATTAACACAACCCTCAAAGTTTAGCTCAAGTATAATATAGTGATTAAAAATACTAGTTTTGTTTCATACACTCTGGATTGGGATCACTAATCAGGTGATATTGAGACCTCTCATTTAAGTTTCTATGCCTCAGTATCATCATGAAAAAAATAGTTTGTGTCTCTTGATGCATTGTTAGGATTAAAAGAGGCACTGCATATAAAACTCCTGGCCTACAGCAAAATAAATATTTGACCATTGATAGCAATTTCTGTACATGGTAATTATTACTAACATCATCTGAATGATTTTAAAGATTGAGTTAATAAGTATTTGTAAATCATTTAGAGCAGTATCTTGTATATAAAATACGTACCATTGAAGTGTTAGCTATAATATATCATCATGTATTTTTACCATCAAGATATATACACTCCTCTTTCCTGGAATTTTCTACCTCATGGGTAACTAAAAATACTCATGGGAAGATCCAATCACCATCACATTTCACCTCAACATATTAAGACATAAAATATTGACGTTCTCAAAATCTGCTTTCCCATCGCACCATTTTCCCTTTGTCCTTCTCTAGCACTTCTCAGCCTGGCAGTGTGGGAGTCCGATTATTCAGGCTTTTAGTTTAGAATTAGATAATATTAAGTCAAATCCCAACATTGTCACTTAATATTTCTAACATTTTGAAAAGTTATTTAACTTTTTGTAGCCTGAATCTGTTCATATTTAAATTACAGATATCATTTATTTCATACGGGTTGTTGTATGGTTTAAGGGAAATTATGAACTAAAGGAAACTAACATCTCTTGAATATTTACTATTGGAGAAGGAATGTCCATACATGCTAACAGAAGTAATTCAATTTAAAAATAATAATGGACTACAAAAATTCACTCAACTGTAAATACTCCTACTTCCCAAAATTCTGCAAACTAAAAGTGGCACTTTACAAATTTAAGGGATATTTCAGCCTTTGATACTTATCAAGGTAACCTAGTCCTAAACCAACAGTATAGACTGTGTTTAACAATATGTTTCCTTAGTATGCTTATCCTTCAAGACACTTTATGAAAAAGGATTCCTTGGTCATATAAGTTTGAGAAACAGTGTACACTATACACACTTCATCATGAGTCAAAGTAGTATTTTAAAAGCTCTGAGAAATTCTGCCAAGGAAATGTTTACATGTAGGAAAATTCAAGTAATAAACTTTATTATGATCCTAACTACATTTTACATATAATCATTATTAATATCTTTGAGTTCTGTAAAACACACTTGGATATATGCCTATTCTTCCACCTTATTACTTGAAGTCACTAGCATACATTGAAAGAGATGTGAGACTGGGAAACACAAGGAGACAGAAAATGTCATTCCTCACACAGGAAAAATGGCATAAGAGAAACTCCTGTTTTAAGGTATCAAAATTATGCAAAAAATATGTGAGAATATGCTAAAGAAGCCAGGGTTTTTTAGCTTGTAAGACACAGCTTTGGTCAAAATAATTGGACACCTGAGAAGTGAACACTTGTTTCTTAACTCCTTTTGAAATTATATTTCCAAATTGCATGAAGAGGCTTCTGTGCTGTCTATAATGGAAAAGCTTGCAGCAGTTATCCAATCAAAACCAATCATATAAGTCAGATTAAATTAAAAAGAAACCTGATCAAAGGCCTCAGAAACAGCCAGGACCTGAGGGACTAGGACCTGGAGAGAAGGAAATATCATCAAAGTGAGCCTAACTTTCTAGGTGTTGCTCTTTTCCTCAGGCCCTTCTCTCATTTATGAATGAAGAAAGAGGCTGACCAGCCAGGCAGAAAGTAGTTACTGAGATACGGAGAAGCTAACAGAGCTTTAGGAAAACTCACAGGGCTGAGCAGGGAAGATTGATGTTCAAGATTGCCAAGGCAGGCAGGACTGAAGGATCCAGGTCCCAGAAGGAGGGAGACACAAAGAAGTGAGCCTGACACTAGGCACAGGACAGGTTCCAAATTTCCCCTCAAGAAATTTGCTTGTAGAGCTTTGCAGACACCAAAAGAAAGTGGCTGAATATCTGAGCAGAGATTCTTATCATCTTTTAGTCCCAGGGAGAAAAAAATGAAGTTCAGGACCCACAAAGAGGGAGAACCCTGGATAACAATGCAAGCTCTCAGTTTGTATCTCTGCAGGGCTATCCCTGAGAAATGCCATAGAACCAGTATTATAACAAGTCTCACAAATACTGCAAAGCAGCCTCAAGTCCCTGAGTCCATCAAGGTGATCTGTCCCTCTGCTGCCTGCCAGAGAATAGGATGAACCCCCCTGGAAAAAATCTAGCATCATCTTAAGACACTACAATTTTATATATATATAATTCAGCATTCAATTAAAATTAATTATCAAAAATTGACCAGGATTAAAAAAATCAAACAAATATAGAAACTGAACTATAGCTGACCCAGATATCAGTGTTATTAGACAGGGACTTTTAATTAAGTTTGATTAATATATTCAAAATAATAGATGACCAAAATTTAGACTTTCTTCTAAGAACTAGAATCTATAAAAATGAATGGAATGGAAATTGATTCTGCAACTGAAAAACACAATAGCTTAAATTAAGAACTCAATAGATGGTCTTGATAACAGGTTGGATACAGCTAAAGAAAGATTTGGTGAGCCAGAAGACAAGCCATTTGAACATATCCCTCTGAAGCACTGAGAACAAAAAGGATATAGTCTTATGAGGTGAAGATTTGCGGAAGAGAAACTCAGGTCCCTGGCCTTAGAACACACTGATTTAAAACATGGGTTATGCTAAAAGTCTTTCAGTGAACTTGAGGGCATTTACTTTACAGAGGGCATCTTGTTGTGTTATTATTATTGTTGCTATTGTTATTTGTTTCTGCCTTCACTTATGATTCCTTCCTTTGAAGTTGCAGTAGTTTTTGGTTGTAAAAGGACCCCCTTCCCAAAGCACTGAAAATTGCCTGGACACACCCATTATAATAAAAAAAAGATAAGATAAACATGTTTAGACAACATGGATGAAAAATTGGTTATAAATAAGCCATACAATTACTGCTTAACACTAGAAGAAACTGGTGAGAAGTGAAGCTAACTCATTGATGTTTTATATATTTTTTAATGTTCTTCATTAAATTCCAAAAATGAGGATTATAAGAAGGACACCCTTGTTTTTTCAAAGTTATTCTTGACCTAAGTAAATCTAACCTTGGTTATAACACCCACTAGAAGACAGTAGGAATTACTCCCAATTATTAACTTTCTTTCTACAGTGGAAATCATAAACTCTACAGTATTACGTATACCCTCATCTAGGTTTCTGTGTAAGTTTTCCATTCTCTTCACTCTATCTTCTAAAGGGTGAGGCAGGTAAATAATATAATTTATTATAGTTTTCATAAAGCTGGCAAACTGCTGTTTAAAATAGCCCAGGAATTACACTCTATTTCTTTCTAAGCAATTAAAATTATTTCATAGGTTTGGATTGTAGATTGTAATTTGGGAGGAGTGGGGGAGAAATCAAGAGTTTTCATAAGGTGTTCTCAGAAAGAAACATTGAATTAATTATCTAATAATTCCCAAGTATAGATAGGCGATGGTCTTCTTTCTTTGGAGAACAAAAAGACTGACCTGTTATTGAGTGTCTGGAGTTTGGATGTAAGAAGAATTAATATAAAAGTAAAAGATGCCAATAAGATGTTTGTTTCAAAGAAGTAATGAAACCGTGCACCTCACATTGGGCTTTGAATCCACGTGCTGGGACTCAAACCCAGCCAAAACCCAGATTGGGACTTGAACCCAAGCAGCCAGGACTCGAATCTGGCCAAAACCCAGATTGGGACTTGAATCCACATGGCTGGGATTCGAACCTGGCCAAAACCCACAGTCTTCCAACTGAGATCACACACCTGGTTTCAGGACTTAATGAAGCTCAGGTTCTTTCACATCGCAGAAAGAATTCAGTGAGAGACAAAGTGATAGGTAAGAAGTGGATTTTTTTAGAGAGAAACACACTCCACAAACAGAGTGTGGGCTATCTCAGAAGGTGAGAAAGGCACCAGGGTATGGGGTTGTCAGTTTTTATAGTGGTGGGTAATTTCATAGGCTAATGAGTGGGAGGAATATTCCAGCAATTTCCAGAAGGGGCAGGTATTTCCAGGAATTGGGCCACTGCCCACTTTTTGATCCTTATGGTCACCTTAGAACTGTCATGGTAAGCTAGCAGGAGGAAAGAAATCATAAAGATCAGGACAGAAATAAATGAAAAAGAAATGAAGGAAACAATAGCAAAAATCAATGAAACTAAAAGCTGGTTCTTTGAGAAGATAAACAAAATTGATAAACCATTAGCCAGACTCATCAAGAGAAAAAGGGAGAAGACTCAAATCAATAGAATTAGAAATGAAAAAGGAGAAGTAACCACTGACACTGCAGAAATACAAACGATCATGAGAGATTACTACAAGCAACTCTATGCCAATAAAATGGACAACCTGGAAGAAATGAACAGATTCTTAGAAATGCACAAACTGCCGAGACTGAACCAGGAAGAAATAGAAAATATGAACAGACCAATCACAAGCACTGAAATTGAAACTGTGATTAAAAACCTTCCAACAAACAAAAGCCCAGGACCAGATGGCTTCACAGGCGAATTCTATCAAACATTTAGAGAAGAGCTAACACCTATCCTTCTCAAACTCTTCCAAAATATTGCAGAGGGAGGAACACTCCCAAACTCATTCTACGAGGCCACCATCACCCTGATACCAAAACCAGACAAAGATGTCACAAAGAAAGAAAACTACAGGCCAATATCACTGATGAACATAGATACAAAAATCCTCAACAAAATACTCGCAAACAGAATCCAACAGCACATTAAAAGGATCATACACCATGATCAAGTGGGGTTTATCCCAGGGATGCAAGGATTCTTCAACATACGCAAATCAATCAATGTGATACACCATATTAACAAATTGAAGGAGAAAAACCATATGATCATCTCAATAGATGCAGAGAAAGCTTTCGACAAAATTCAACACCCATTTATGATAAAAGCCCTGCAGAAAGTAGGCATAGAGGGAACTTTCCTCAACATAATAAAGGCCATATATGACAAACCCACAGCCAACATTGTCCTCAATGGTGAAAAACTGAAACCATTTCCACTAAGATCAGGAACAAGACAAGGTTGCCCACTCTCACCACTATTATTCAACATAGTTTTGGAAGTGTTAGCCACAGCAATCAGAGAAGACAAAGAAATAAAAGGAATCCAAATCGGAAAAGAAGAAGTAAAGCTGTCACTGTTTGCAGATGACATGATACTATACATAGAGAATCCGAAAGATGCTACCAGAAAACTCCTAGAGCTAATCAATGAATTTGGTAAAGTAGCAGGATACAAAATTAATGCACAGAAATCTCTTGCATTTCTATACACTAATGACGAAAAATCTGAAAGTGAAATTAAGAAAACACTCCCGTTTACCATTGCAACAAAAAGAATAAAATATCTAGGAATAAACTTACCTAAGGAGACAAAAGACCTGTATGCAGAAAATTATAAGACACTGATGAAAGAAATTAAAGATGATACAAATAGATGGAAAGATATACCATGTTCCTGGATTGGAAGAATCAACATTGTGAAAATGACTCTACTACCCAAAGCAATCTACAGATTCAATGCAATCCCTATCAAACTACCACTGGCATTTTTCACAGAACTAGAACAAAAAATTTCACAATTTGTATGGAAACACAAAAGACCCCGAATAGCCAAAGCAATCTTGAGAACGAAAAATGGAGCTGGGGGAATCAGGCTCCCTGACTTCAGACTATATTACAAAGCTACAGTAATCAAGACAGTTTCATACTGGCACAAAAACAGAAATATAGATCAATGGAACAGGATAGAAAGCCCAGAGATAAACCCACGCACATATGGTCACCTTATCTTTGATAAAGGAGGCAAGCATATACAGTGGAGAAAAGACAGCCTCTTCAATAAGTGGTGCTGGGAAAATTGGACAGATACATGTAAAAGTATGAAATTAGAACACTCCCTGACACCATGCACAAAAATAAACTCAAAATGGATTAAAGACCTAAGTGTAAGACCAGACACTATCAAACTCTTAGAGGAAAACATAGGCAGAACACTCTATGACATACATCACAGCAAGATTCTTTTTGACCCTGCTCCCAGAGAAATGGAAATAAGAACACAAATAAACAAATGGGACCTAATGAAACTTAAAAGCTTTTGCACAACAAAGGAAACCATAAACAAGACCAAAAGACAACCATCAGAATGGGAGAAAATATTTGCAAATGAAGCAACTGACAAAGGATTAATCTCCAAGATTTACAAGCAGCTCATGCAGCTCAATAACCAAAAAACGAACAACCCAATCCAAAAATGGGCAGAAGACCTAAATAGACATTTCTCCAAAGAAGATATACAGATGGCCTACAGACACATGAAAGAATGCTCAACATCATTAATCATTAGAGAAAGGCAAATCAAAACCACAATGAGATATCATCTCACACCGGTCAGAATGGCCATCATCAAAAAATCTAGAAACAATAAATGCTGGAGAGGGTGTGGAGGAAAGGGAACTCTCTTGCACTGTTGGTGGGAATGTAAATTGATACAGCCACTATGGAGAACAGTATGGAGGTTCCTTAAAAAACTACAAATAGAACTACCATACGACCCAGCAATCCCACTACTGGGCATATACCCTGAGAAAACCATAGTTCGAAAAGAGTCATGTACCAAAATGTTCATTGCAGCTCTATTTACAATAGCCAGGACATGGAAGCAACCTAAATGTCCATCGACAGATGAATGGATAAAGAAGATGTGGCACATATATACAATGGAATATTACTCAGCTATAAAAAGAAATGAAATGGAGGTATTTGTAATGAGGTGGATGGAGTTAGAGTCTGTCATACAGAGTGAAGTAAGTCAGAAAGAGAAAAACAAATACAGTATGCTAACACATATATACGGAATCTAAGGAAAAAAAAAAAAAAAAAAAGGGCCATGAAGAACCTAGTGGCAAGACGGGAATAAAGACACAGACCTACTAGAGAATGGACTTGAGGATATGGGGAGGGGGTGGGGTGAGATGTGACAGGGTGAGAGAGTGTCATGGACATATATATACTACCAAATGTAAAATAGATAGCTAGTGGGAAGCAGCCGCATAGCACAGGGAGATCAGCTTGGTGCTTTGTGACCACCTAGAGGGGTGGGATGGGGAGGGTGGGAGGGAGGGAGATGCTAGAGGGAAGAGATATGGGAACATATTGTATATGTATAACTGATTAACTTTGTTATAAAGCAGAAGCTAACACACCATTGTAAGGCAATTATACTTCAATAAAGATGTTTAAAAAAAAAAAAACAAAAGAACTGTCATGGTGCCTGTGGGTGTGTCATTTAGCTTGCTGATATGTTACAATGAGCGTATACTGAGGCTCAAGGTTCAGTGGAAGTCAACTTGTCCACCATCTTGGACCCACTTGGTTCTAATCCATTTATGTCATGTCCTCAGGCTATGTCATTCTTTCAAAGGTTATGCCTTGCCCCCTTCCCTCCTGTTTCAGTAATAGTTAAGATGAGTGCAGTGTATATGACTTCTACATTATGAACTGAAACAGTAACCACATGCATCATTTTTTCCCTGCAACTCTGTGCCTTGAGATGGCATTGTGTCCTAGAAGCCTCATATAGCCAAGCCACTGAGAAATGGGATTAGGTAACTGGACATGAAACTGAAGTGGAGCCCGGAGGCAAAAACTCCAAATGACAGTAAGCAGTGATGTCCCCAGAAAGTGATTGGACATTTATTCACCCAGTGAACTGTAAAGAAACAAATCACTTTTCTTATGGTGATGGAACCAGGGAACTAGAAAATCTGATTAAATAGTTCACAATCAACAGAATGCAATTGGCTAGATCAACAGAAATCTTTGAAATTAAAAAGGCATATATACTTCTTTTTAAGACTCAGGACTCAGGATAGAATGGAAACATTTAAGATGCATAAGTTCTCTTTCCAATCTTGTGATATGAGTTAAAAACAAAGTCCCATCAGTGTATTAGCGTTGTTCAAGCAATTCATAAAGGTGCATTTACCCTCTGTTACAGGAAAACCACTGGAGAAATTAGGTTAATCTGTGCTCAGGGTATGCTAGGGGAAAGTATAAAATATATTCATAACTCTACACATTTTTCCCAAAAACTTCAAGCACTTTATAGGCTCTAGAGCCAGAGCTGAGGAGCTTCCCTTGGTCCTTTTGGCCACCATCTCAAGCTGCTGTTGAACTGAGCTTCTGCTACTTCGGGAAGGGGCAGGGATTTATAGTGGGCACTGCTAAAATTCAGATTCTAAGGTGTGTCCGTTGGGTTCTTCACCAACATTGAGTTTCCCGAGGAGACTCTCACCACTGCAATGATGCAGGGACCTTGCCATAATTGATTATCAGGGAGGCAGACCATGTTTAAGATGGACTTTTATTTAGCCTTATGCAGAAATTCCAATCCAGCACTGTGATAATCCAATGTACTCCTCCTCAATCATCTGAAACAACAACTGTTTCTCTCTGAAAATAGGTTGTGAGGACAACCAGATCTTCCCTAGGACAATCTCTTGGGTTGTTGTGGGTGTTTGTTTCTTCCCCATCCTGTTGTTTGTTCTTTGGAGCTGCAAGCAGTTCATAGTTAAAGTTTGTGTGTTTGCAGATCTGATGGGAAAATCAGGTATTGGGGAAAGCAGAAAATGGGGAAGCTGAGAATGAAGCTTAAGAACTTGGCAGTGTATAACCAGTGCCTTAGGGGAAAAGCTCAGCCTACTTCAGGATTGGGGGATCATTTTAGAGCACACAGGGTGGGGAGGGAATTCAGGTGTGTTGCTAACAGATTACTCTCCTCCATGCCTTTGAGGCAGGGCAAAGCCCCAAACAAATCCATGTGGTCAAGTAGAGGACCATGAACATTCTCAAGAAATCTGTCTCAGTCCTAGAGATTTCAATCTGAAAATGCTGCCTTTTCTAACCAAGTTAGAAACAGCAGCTTTCTCCCATCAAAGATTAGCTCCTTGCCGTATGGGAAACCCTCCATCAGTCTTTATGTTAACCAACTATTATTCTCATCCTTTCACTACAGACCAACACCAAACAATCCCACACAGCTGGGAGTGCACTTTGACAAGGAGAAAATATAGAAGGGAGGAAGAAATGGTTACAAGGAAACCTTGTTTAAAATATTTCAATACTCCTTGAAAGCTAACAAGGAGAATTGGTGTGTGGTGAGAAGACTGCAGCCTCTCACTCCCATTTGCAAAGGAGAAAAAAAGGGGAGGGGGGATGGTGACTAAATTTATTGAATGAGAGATGGAGTTTTCAGAAATTGCAAGATATTACTTTAGACTTCTTCCCTAGTAATATGAGTGAGCACAGGATCAGAAATCTCAATGGACTTAGAGGAAGTATTTAGCTCAGCTGTAGGTTTGAGAGATCATCAATAAGCAACAAAGAGAAATTTTTGTAGAGGAGGAATGGAAATAAGTTCCAAATACAGTTTTGTACTAGAATGTGGAGGACTCTGAATGAAAGTCTATATATTTGGGCTATGACCCCAGCAGGTAAAGAGGAGGGTCTGAGCTAAGACTGTAGCCTGAGAAAGGCAGAGAGAACATTGGGTGTGCAAGTGAATTACTTGGGACTCCTTTAGATGCCAGTGGCAAAATCCTAGATCAAACTGGCTTAAGGCAAAAGGGAAATGTGTTGGTTCACATAACTGAAAAGTATAGGGAACCCAGAATCTAAAACATTGCTTGAAAAGACAGCACAACGCACTGATTAAGGCAAGCACTCCGAAGCCAGATGGCCTGGGATTAAATCCCAGTACGGTTATGTATTTGGTGTGGAATTCGAAGCTACTCATTCAGCCTTTCAGTGAATCAATGTTTCCTCTTCTCTAAAATAGAGATATTATTAATAACTTTCTCGTAGAGTTTTTGAAAAGTTTAAGTAAATTTGATATCCAGTGGCTGGCACATTTGCTGTATTCACCTCAGGACTCTTTCTCATCTCTCCTCTCTGCTTTCCTCAGGTGGCTTCATTCTGGCAGGTTCTTCTCATTAGGTAGCCAGCTGTCAGTTTTCTTCCTGTCCTCACAGCAACCCCAGTAGAAAGCTTCTTTCCCCAATAGTTACAAGACTTTTGACTTGCTCTGATTGGACTGATTGGTGAGTTAGAATTAAATTCCTGGGGATACGAGGTGTAGTTGAGTGTGGGGGTGACAGAGGGTGGACAATTCTCACTTGTTATACCTCAATCAAATGCTTGCCCTGCACCTGGGAGTTAGGCTCAACTCTTCACCAACTCTGTGGGCTAAGTGTAGAGTGAGATGCTTTCTCTAGGAAAAATCGAGGTGTGGTTACCAGAAAAAGAGAAATATTCTAGGTAGATTTAAAACAACAGATGCACCTCATAGTCCTGAGAAGGAAGTCCTGACATGATTTCACACTGGTTGGGAAGCATGGGGTGAAGAACAGGAAGAGATTTTTAATGATTTCACAATTGAGCCTCAGTTCCCCTTTCATCAGTGCTAAAGTTGTCAAAATTGTCAAGCTGGTTAAGTTCCTTTGTGATGTTCCTATATTTTTCTTTAAATTAATAATTACTACCATTTACTCAGTTCCTGTTGGAGCCAGGCATTGTGCTATAAGTTTTACTTACACACTCTCTAATTCTCTAATCTAACATAAATTTTGCCATCTTTATTTGAAACCTGAGTACTTGCTGATCCCCTGAAGTTGACAGTCAGGACTTAAACTCAGGTCCAGCTGAACCTTAGAGCCTTGCTCTTTCTCCCACATCAGGAGGTCTCCCTTTGTGCCTACTTTTCTTAGTGTTTTATAATTTTTATTGAAGCATAGTTAATTTACAATGTTGTGTTAGTTTCAGTTGTATAGCAAAGTGAAGCAGTCATACAAAGACATATATCCACTCTTTTTTAGATTCTATTCCCATATAGGTCATTACAGAGTATTGAGTATAGTTCCCTGTGCTATACAGTAGGTCCTTATTAGTTACCTATTTTATATATAGTAGTGTGTATATATCAATCCCAATCTCCTAATTTATCCCTCCCCCTGCCTTTCCCGCCCTGGGAAGTTTGTTTTCTGCATCTGAGACTCTATTTTTGTTTTGTAAATAAGTTCATTTGTACCATTTTTTTAAGATTCCACATATAAGCAATATCATACAATATTTGTCTTTCTCTGGATGAAAAATATGGTTCAAAATGATACATGCACCCCAGTGTTCATTGCAGCACTTTTACAATAGCCAAGACATGGAAGCAACCTAAATATCCATCAACAAAGGAAAGGATAAAGAAGATGTGTTACATATATATACAATGGAATATTACTCAGCCATAAAAAAGAACAAAATAATGTCATTTGCAGCAACATGGATGGACCTAGAGATTGTCATAATGAGTGAAGTATATGCATCCTTTCTTACTGCTCATCACCCCACCAACAAAATGTGCCACTTCCTCTATCACCTCCAGGCAGTCAGGTCACACCCTCTTTCCCTCTCCACTCACCAAACTATCTTCTCAGAAAAGCCTCGGCCATCAGTCATATTCAGTGACTGTCCATCTCTGTGTCTCCTCTGTCAAGGTCCTTGGCATTTGAAACCACATTTCTCATGGTAGACGGAAAGGCTTTGCTCCTGGTTAGATGACCTCAGAGTTCATCAAGCAGATCAGGGGACATATTTGGGGCCAAGTATTCCACCTAGCTAGCTCCCTACTTCAGCCAGGTAACAAGCCTTATTTCGTGTTGCTGAAAGAGGGCTGTTATCCCTGTTGATAAGTCAGGATGAGGACCTTCAGAAAGCCTTTAGCAGCTCTGTCTTTGAGTGACTGACATTTATGGCCATCTATCAGCAACATTCTCACACAGACCCTCTGCTTCAGACTAGTGAGTCCCTTCAGTGCCCCTTCCATTGTTCCAGCCTCAACTATATCACACCAGACTCATCTCCTGAGACCCCACCCCTTCCCTGCTTCTCTCTATCAGTTCAAATCTTCTCTCCATATCTGACTTGTGCAAGAAACATTCCTAGATTTCTCTAACTCATACCTGCCTTTTCCCTCTTCAGAGTCATGTAATTTAGTTGAACCACACAACCTAGTCTTTGATTCTAAACATCTTTTCTGTTTTCCAAACTAAATTACATACAAACAGGACCAGGTTTGTTTGATTGTTTGCTTGTTTTTCTGTTTTATTCTCATTCTACTCAATGTCCCAAAGAACCTAGCCCAGGGATGGTCACATGGCTGTTAATGAATGGGTGAAAAGCCTGTTGATTTTTCTAATACATAAAATGCTAGTTTCCTCCCTCTTTTGTTTCTCAGCCTGTGACTAAGTTGGCTGGGGCTGTGACACCACCATTCTATGTCTTCCCCCTGCTTTGCTGTTGCTCTCCACCAGCATAAAAGCAATTAAGTCTCAGGAGTGAGTCTTATCTAAAATATTCTGGTGCCATAAAGCAAGGATCTCTTTTATTGCCCTGTCATTTTTCTATAGAGAGCAAACTAAATCTACTATTAGAAAGAAAATGCAATAGATTCTAGAAGTTTTCCCAGTATATATAAAAGAAATCATAAATTCTCTGTTTTCAGAGTCACAGTACAATTGCAGTAGTTCAAAATTTATGGCTCTGAACAGAAGTACAATTCCCATCCCCATCACTTCCTGTCTTTTCTGTTGCCCTGCTGAATTTACAGTTATTCAATAACAATTAAAATGATACTCTCATCCTGCTCAGTTGCAACTGAAAATCATTATGTGCTGATGGCTTCTGGGTGATGCTGTTGGGAAGAAGGGTGGCTGTAATCCCTAGTCTACATCAGGGGGATTATCCAGACATGAAGACTGAAGAGCTGATGGGACATGAGCCTACAGAGTAGAAGAGGCTAATATAAGGAACTTGGTACAGGGGTGGGGGAGAAGGAACAGATTTGAACAACTGTCTCTATCATGTTGCCTCTCTTCAGTGGACCTGAAACAGTAATTGAATTTTGGAGCAGTCCATCTCAATTTGCTCCAAACATTCTAAAGCCTGTCTGAGATTGCTTCATTGTCTTACTCACCTGGGAAAAGGAAAAAAGCAGCAGAAGGGGTAGGAGGGGTGCTGAGTGACTAAAGCAATAGACAATGGTCATATACCGTTTGGAAACTGATATTCTGAATAACCCAAGAGAGACATTCGGGACTTGACTCATTCTCCATGATTACACAGAATGGTAACAGCTCTGATGTGAGTGAGCTAGACAAGGAGTAAGGAAGTCCAGGTCCTAGTCCTGCCTCTGCTCTTATTCAGCAGTGAAAACAGAGGTAAATCCCTTACCCTCTCTCACCCTCAGTTTCCCCATCTGTAAAACTAGGAGATGTGCAGGAGTTGCAAATTCAAATACTTTCAGTGGCAAGAAAGCATTTCAGGAAATTCAATGGCTCAAGAATAAGAAGGGCTTAGAACAAAGGCAACTGGGATTTATATACCTAGTCTAAAAGCATTTAACTTTCAAATTCAAGTTTTAGAAATAAACAGTGCATATCTTCAGACCTCTGGTCAGTTTTTGCCTCTAGAATAAATCATCTCTTAATCCTTTCCTACTCAGGCATTCTTTGAACACAAATTCCTGGCAGAGCAAGATCTCATGGTCTGACCAGCTTACCATGTTTGTCCTAGCATCTGACAAACCCAGCCTGAGACACATTAGTTGCAATTTATAATTCGTTGAGTGGCTGGCTATTTTCCTGTAACCTTTACCTTAACAGAGTGAAGTTTTGTTTTGTTATTTTTAGACTGCTGCCTCATTTAATAGTTCTTGGCTTTCATCTGTTTAATCACTTTCCTTGCCATCCATCTAGCTTGCCCTCAGCTAAACCTTTCCTGAACTGTGAGGAGCACAGTTGTTTATGGTTTTATCTGCAATACCTAAGGTGACCTTAGTAACAACAATCCTTCCATAAGCAAAGAAGCTGGCAGTTATCTAGCAGCCCTGGCAGAAAGATCATCTTCAGCCCTGCTGCAAAACTTCTGCTCCCTCTTTTAAGAAGCAACCCTTTTCCTGTCTTGCCCACCACCCCTTTCCAAATTCCTGATTCAATAATCCATTCAGCTCAATGGCCGATTCTCTTTGTCTTCCCTACAGAGCTGACCAAAACTCTGAGCTGCTTCCAAGTTATTTCATGAAGACTCTCTAGATCAGCTCCTTGAAGAGGTTGCAGAGCAGATCAGGAGCTCTCTTAAAATTGGGCCAGACTCACTTCCTAAACAGCTCCAGGGAAATTTCCCTTATTTGCACTCCAACCACACAAAATGCTTACTCTTCCCTTTGGCCTAAAATGCTTGCAAGACAATCTCAATATTCTTTTTTTATGAAGCCTCAAAGGTTTTCCATAGAATCCATCACAAGGAAAAATCTTAAACCTAATCCCAGAAGCATCTGGGTGACTCTTCCCCATTGCAGGTGAAGACTGAGTATTATAAATTTTGGAGGTGAGTTCTCATACATTCTTCTGTGACTGAAAATACATAATATGTTTGAAATTGGGGTACTCAAAGGAATTTTCTTTTGTTACTTTCCTGCACTTAAGGCCCAGAGCAATAAACAGAGTTCGTTAGTGATCTCCTGGTTAAAGAAACAAAGTCTCAGAATTACAACAGGTTGTCTCTCCATTTTGGAGCTTCTCCTTATTGCTTTGCCTGAGATGTGTTTTGTGCAATTACATTGTATTTAGCAAGCTGCTAAGGACTTGGGAAACCTATTATTTCCCTTAAATGGATTGAAAACCAATATACGTAACAGTTTAGGAAAGGAAGATGGCCCAAAAGGATGGGGACAGTGGGGTTCTTTGGGAGCAGAATAAGGTGAATTCCCATGGGACAATGAAGTATGGGTGGAATTTGAATGGAGGGATACAGGCATTGGTTGAGCAGAAAGAAGTGATGGTGAGAGAAGTGGTCTGACTCTAAGGAGGATGTGTGTTGAGACCAAATGATAATACAACAAGTTCTGACAGGAAGGAATATATTTAGAATAACTTCAAAGGCCAGGGAAAAGCAGTGAAGATATGATGCAGTAAGCAGAAAGTAGTGAAATATCTTGAAGACAGTGGTAATGTTATAAGAGAAGAGTTGTTTATAATTGGAAGTGAGCTTACTTCTGGTATTTGAAACATGGCTATTTAGATCTACATTAAAGTCCTTCTTTCCTTCCCCCAACCTCTTGCTTTTTATGATTGAAGACAAGGGAGCTTGAACGATCACTACCTTATTGAACTTCAGGGAAAAAAAAAAAAGTTTTTTAGGTTTTGTTTTTCCTTATGATGGGATGATATAAAGTGGTCATACTAATGAAAATAAAGTGTTCCCTAGGATTTTCAGTTTCTAAGTAATGATTTCATACCTTGAATTGTATCTAGAAGCGTCCACTGACTATGAAGTTAAAAGAACTCTTTTACTGACGTGGTCTTTTGCAGTCCATGTCATACTTGGGTTTTTATACAGTCCTTTAATCCAACTCTCAGTATTTCCAACTGTAAATGGGGTTAAATATGCTGACCTTTCAAAATGCTGAAGAATCAATGAGATAAGCATATGAATGTATTTTTCCCAGTGCAAATGATTATGCCATTAGTTAATTTCAATCTTGCCTCAGAAAGTTGAAAAGAAGTCTCCATCTGTGTGTACCAATATGCTTTGTACAGTGAGAAGCATAAGAAGACAAGTAAACGGCAGCTGAATCATAGTCTGGTCCTCTCCTGGGAGACTCACTCAGGCCTGTAGTATCAGAGAGTATACAGAGTCAGGGACAGATGCGTTCTCCCTGTGCTATTAAACCAAAAAAAGGGTCTTAGGTAGGATTCCTCCCAAACCTAACCTGATAAATTATCTGGAATGTTAGGTGGTTTATTTGGGATGTGATTTCAGGAAGCTCAAGTAAGGGAGTGGGGAAAGTGAACCAAGGAAGGGAAAAAAATCAATAGTGGGTGTGCTATTGAACAAGCCCCCATTGTGGACAATTAAGACTCATTCCAACTGGGTCCCTCTTAGGAGTCTGTAGAATGTGTTTCAATATTTTCATATGAGTAATGGGAAGCTGGGGCATTTGTCCATCAACTCCAGTCCATCATCTGTTGACAGTCACTCCTGGAGGTGTTAGATCTCTGGTCATTCTGGGCAGCCATTATTGTTGACCATCATTCATTCACAGTTCTAGAGCAAAGCCCTCAAAGAGACACAGGCCTTGAAGAGGAGGCTTTCTTTCATGACACTGTCACCTCAGCTGTAGGTGAATTCAAGGGTGAGCTCAGGAGACATGAGGGATCCACAGCTTCTGTTACAGGAAGTATGATTTGTTTAAACATGGGAGGCAGCAATATCACAGAAAACACAGTTATTCACAAAGAAATTAATCAAAGGAAGTTTCACACAAGTGTTGGGAATGGATGGTGAGATGAAGAAATAATATTTTGGACATGAAACCTCAGAAAACCTGACATACTGACTTCAGCTTGCTCAGGGTCCCACTGGAAACAAGGACAGGATAAAGAACGCTTTAATATAAAGTTTAAGTCTCTGTCAAAATGGAGCTGACAGGCTCATGGAAAATTATGGCTTAGCAGTTCCTAACTATTAGCTAGAATTTATAATTTCACCCAGTAAGAAACTTGTATATATTCCAGGTTGTGTTAAAACTTTAAACAGACATCTTTCAGATGATCAGCAATAAGGCAAGGGAAAAAAAGCCAGAATGGTTAGAAATGTTTCACATAAGTTTCTGAAGGAATTGGAAGAGAGGAAGATCAAAATATTTACATTACCAAGGGCATGAAAATGGAAGAATATGAAAAGTGCCTCAGATCCAGAGGAAAGAATGCAATAATTATTTCACAAAGTCATAGGGCCCAAGACTGAAGCAGTTCATACAAAATGTGGGATCCTTAACATAATTACAAAAGACAATGGTGTAAACCTTAATCACATCCTGTATTAAGATGCAAAAACAAACAAAAAAGAACCTCAGACTGTTCAGAAGGTTTGGAAGGAAGGAAGGAAGGAAAGAAGGGAAAGAAAGAGAGAGAAAGAAAGAAAGTGAGGGAGAGAGTCAGGGAGTCAGAGAATAAGAGAAAGCTCGTAGAGCGCATTAACTGCATTTTATGACCATGTCTTACCCTTAGGAGTAGCTATGTCTCACATTTTAAGTATCAAGTTAATTAATTAAATGACTTAAAGATTGATTGAATGTCTAATTAATTAGTTAATTACTTGACCTAGCCATCCATTCAGACAAAATAATCATGGTAACAGTTCTGTCTAAACACTGCCTGATTTTGCCAAGGTCAATGTCTAGGAGTCATCACAAAGCAGATTCCCAGTGCACACTGCAGAGTTCATAGTGGCCCTGAGGATAAAAGAATCATTTGGAACTTTTCTCGGTTGGCACATTCTTTCTCAACTGACACTGGGCTCAATTCCTGCCCAAAGCTTCCAAAGTTAGGTTGAACTTAAAACATTAGGACAGAATATTCCAATTACTAATTTTCTGACACAGGAGCTGGTGCAATTGGAACCAACCTCAATACCTACATAGTCCCAACCACACCTTCACTGGGGGCATGACAAAAATGTCAAAATTTGTCTTCAAGCCAGAATGTGAAGAAGTACATGCTTACAGATTATATGAAGATTTCAAAGTCCACTGGAACTTATGTCTGCTCTTCTTCTACCCTTCCATTTAGAACCACTTATAAATCTATAAAGCCCTGCATTTGTTAAATGCTTTGACTAAAGTAATAAGAAAGCGGATATGCTACTGTGTAAATATTCTTTATAAGAAACTCTCCTAAAAAGAAGTAAAGTATACTAAAATATTCTAATTTTTTCTTAATATCATGACCACATTAATATTTTTAAGTACTCCAGATTATCAATGTATAAGTGAACTTCTTTAGTCTTTGTAAACTTATGATCTATTTGGTATTTAACAAAAAGGTAAAGTTGGTAAAACTGCCTTGGTATTTGAAAGAATACTTTTTTAGGACAAATTTAATGAAATACAAAAGCTCTCTTTAATCATAGTATAGTAGAACCAGAAAATTGCTCCAATTCCTTTAGAACATGGGTTGGCAAATGACACCTGGAGCTGGCTGGACAAATCTGATTTGCTGCCTGATTTGGTAAATAAAGTTTTATTGGAACATAGCCACACCTACTTGTACATATTGTCTGTGGCTACTTACTGGCTACACTAGTAGAGATGAGTGTATGAAATGATGATCATTACAACATCAGTTACAACAGAAATCATATGAACTAGAAAGCCTAAAATATGTACTATCTGGCCCTATAAAGACAAAATTTTGCCAACACTTACTCTAGACCATCATGGTAGCCACTAGCCACCTGTGACTAATGAGCATTTAAAACGCAGCTGGTGTAACTAAGGAACAGAAGATTTAGTTGAACTGAGATGTGCTGAAAGTATAAAATATAATGGTCCCCCAGAGAAACAGAATCAATAGGATGGATGGATAGAGAGATAGATATATAGAAAGATAGGTGATAGATAGTAAGTATATATATATATACATATATATATACTTACTGTGTATATATATGTATATGTGTGTGTGTGTATATATATATGTATATGTATACATATATACAGATGCATGGGACTGAATTCTTCTGGAAACTTAAATGCACTTGCAAGAGGATTTGTCTTCTGATCCTCAGGAAAAAGACACAGCACTGCCAAAAAACTTGATTTCAGCCTTATGAAAACTGGTATAGAAAACCAGGGAGCCACTCTGTACCTGGACTTCTGGCCTACAGAACTGTGAGATCATAAGTAAGTGTTGCTTTTGAGTTTCTTTTTCACTCTATTTTTGTGTATATGTGTTTTATTTTATTGACTTCTGATCTTATGTTCCTTTTCTATTGTTTACTTTAAATTTAATATTCTTATATTTTCCTATCTTCTTAACATGACAATTTATATACATTATTTAAGCTTTCTTTTCCAGATACCTGTTATTCATTTTTAGCTTAATTTGCCTGTGATAAGAAAACATATTTTATATGACTCTTTTAACTTTATGGACTCTTGTTATAACCCAGAATATTGTCTAATATGGTGAATATTCCATGTGCACTTGAAAAGAATAAAAGTGTTGCAGTTGTTTGGTGGGATGTTCTATAAATGTCATTTACATCAAGATATAGAGGATATAGGTCCTCTATATCCTTATTGATTTTCCATCTTTTTTTTCTATAATTGCTGAAAGAAGTATTGAATTATCTAACTACAGTTGTGGGTTTCTAATTTCTTTTTGTTCTATTAGTGTTTTGTTTCATGTATTTTGAAGCTCTGTAATTAAGAGCATACACATGTGGTATTTCTTTCTTTGTTGAATTAATCTTTTTGTTACTACTAAATGTTCTATTTTATCCCGGAGGCATTCTCTATTCTGAAATCTACTTTTTTCTCATATCAATATAGCCTGCTCAGCTTTCTTTTTATTAGGGTTAGCAGTATATATATTCCTCTTACTTTCACCTACCTGCAAATTTATATTTAAAACAAAATGGATTTAGTTATGTCTTGCTTTTTTTTTCTGGTCTGTTTTGACCATTTACTTAGAATGTGTATACTATATTTAATGTAATTATTGACATGCTTTTGTCTAAGCCTACCATCTGTTTTTTTATATTCTCTCTTGCCTTTTTCTTTTAATTAATTGAACACTGTTATGATCATTTTGTCTCCTCTTTAAAATTTTTCAGTGGTTGCTCTGCGTTTACAAAATAAACTTCTAACTTATCACAGTCTACCTTGAATATTATTTCACTTCCCACATGGTCTAAGAAATACAATAAGTATCTTTCTATTTTTGCCATATTTAGTCCTATTGTTGTCATACATGTTACTTTTCTCTATATTATAAACTCCTCGGTACATTATTATTTTTGCTTTACATAGTCAGTTATATTTTACTATTTTACTAAATTATAGAAAAAAATCATCTATAATTACTCACATTTATACCACTTCTGGTGTTATTCCTTCCTTTGTGGTGATCTGAGATTCCTTTGGCTAATATTTCCTTCTTTGTGGAAAAAAATTAACATGCTTATAGTCAGAATTACTGGTGACACATTCTCTCTGATATTTTTTTTAATACATTATTCACCAAAGCCTCAGTGTAAACTCTCTGCATACTTTCAGAGCTCTTTCTCTGTACCATCCTCTTCTCTAATGCTCTGCCCTATGAAGTCTAGTTTCTTCAATCCCCCCAAACTTGGATCTTCTTTCCCTCAGTTCAGCAAGATCACTATGCTCTAATGGGGTCACCTCTCCCTGCACAAAAGTTGAGGAAGAGCCTCTAGGCAGAAATACAGGACTCACCTCTTTTTCTTCCCCTTTTCTCAGATATCAACGTACTGAGTTGCCTGTCTGGCCAATGTGTGCTTCATTTGTTTCATTTATTTGTCCAGTGTTTTACTTGTTTTCAATAGGTGAAAAAATTCTATACTAGTAATTCTACCATAGCCAGAAATGGAAATTTCTGTAGATGACTCTCAAAATTTATTTCCAAGTACCACCTTCCCTGTTTTTTATGTTAATATTTAACTACATTTGTGAGAGAACTATTTTATTTTATTTGTAGAAAAACAGCACTGTGAATAAGTATTTCTGAAAACTCAGTGAGAAGATTTTTTTTAACTCCAAGATATTCCTGAGATGAAGCATCTGTAAAGTCTTAGATAATGAGGTTAAGTGATTACATGAGAAAGAGCAGAGTAGGTGAGGTCAGAAGCTTCAATGATTTTACACATAGAGCTACAAGATTCATATTCCTTATACAGTAGTTAATGTATTCTGTGCTTATTGATTTGCTTGACCAGTACTTACACAAGGGGCATAAAAAAATACAACAGTCAAGGAAACAATACATCACTGTGTCATCTCTTTATGCAAAGACACCCCCCCAGATGCAGAACTTGGAACAAAGTAGGCATACTAAAATAGGTATCTACTGTGTCAAGTATTTTATAGCTGTTGCTCCAGTGCA
This sequence comes from Balaenoptera musculus, assembly GCF_009873245.2. Taxonomy (NCBI): domain Eukaryota; kingdom Metazoa; phylum Chordata; class Mammalia; order Artiodactyla; family Balaenopteridae; genus Balaenoptera; species Balaenoptera musculus. Next base: position 19,423,734 of record NC_045797.1, read on the forward strand.
TGCTGAGGTTGTATACTCTTGTATAAAGTGTAACTGTGTCCTATGATTTTGAACAAGTCTGCATGTTACATTTTTATTTAAAATATCTCACCTTGGAATTTCAAAACCAACTGCCTAAGTAAAACTTGGGAGAAAATGAAGCTTGAAACAGATGTATATGTAACAATAGTTTAAGAATAGATTTCAAGGCAAACTAAATATGGATTAATTGTGGTTGTGACCATCAAAAAAGCTAAAACAATCTATGACTGAATCTATAGATCCTAGAGTTTGTCATACAGGGTGAAGTAAGTCAGAAAGAGAAAAACAAATACTGTATGCTAACACATATATGTGGAATCTTAAAAAAAAAAAAAGGTTCTGAAGAACCTAGGGGCAGGACAGGATTAAAGATGCAGACATAGAGAGTGAACTTGAGGGTACAGGGAGGGGGAAGGATAAGCTGGGACCAAGTAAGAGTGGCATGGACTTATATATACTACCAGATGTAAAATAGATAGCTAGTGGGAAGCAGCCACATAGCACAGGGAGATCAGCTCAGTGCTTTTTGACCACCTAGAGAGGTGGGATAGGGAGGGTGGGAGGGAGACACAATAAGGAGGAGATATGAGGATATATGTATATGTATAGCTGATTCACTTTGTTATAAAGCAGAAACTAACACACCATTGTAATGCAATTATACTCCAATAAAGATGTTAAAAAATATATATGTATAAGTAGATTGAAAGTTAAAGGATGAAAAATATATCATGCAAATGTTAATAAAAGGAAAGGAAGTATATCTACATTAATATCAGACAAAGTAGACATCAGAGCAAAGAAATTATATAATGATAAAAGGTCAATCTTCTAAGAAGGAAAAGCAAACCTAAATTAGTGTGCACCAAACAATAGAGCTGCCAAATATGTGGAGCAGAAACCAGTAGAACTGAAAAGAGTATAGAAAATTCACAGTAGTGGTTTAATATATTAACACCACTCTCAGAACAACTGATAGAACAGCTAGATAGAAAATTAGAAAAGATAGAAAACTCAGTAACACCAGTAACCAACAAGATCTGATAGACATTTATAGAACACTCCACCCCCACAACAAAGATGATTATACATTATTTTCAAGTGATCCCAGAACGCATACCAAAAATAGACCATATTCTGAGTCATAAATAAATTTTAATAAATATAGAATAGTTGAAATCATGCAGTCTAGTTTTCCATCCACAACGGAAGCAAAGTTGAAATAATAAAAAGATAACAGGAAATCTCCAAATACTTCAAAACTAAACAAGACACTACTAAACAATCCATAGATCAAGAGAAAGTCTCAAGGGAGGTCTAAAAATTAAATTTAAATTAATGAAAATGATAATAAAAGAGAATATGTGTGCCAAAATGAAAGTTGTGTTGAGTAGAAAATTTACATCACTAAATGCCCACATTTGAAAAGTGAAAAGATCTCAAATGAATAATCTAGGATTCCACCTCAAAAATCTAGAAATAGAAAAGCAAAATGACCTCAAGAAGGCAGGCAGAAACAATAAACAACAAAGAGGTGCAGAAATCAATGAAATTAAAAATAGAATCACCTCTCACTGTTTGCAAATCACAGAGGAGACTGAAGCTGGATGAGATTACCTTGACCATGATGGGGCAGTGTTTCTATGTGAAGCTTTGAGGCACCTGTACTGTGCTTTACAGATGCTTAAGATGGACAAATCTGCATTTGATTTGGAAACTCAGATGCAGCTGACAGTTGTGGAAGGGAAAAATCCTCACCTGACCATTTCACATCAACCTCGGTTTGACAATGAGTATAAGTTCGAGGGTGTGCTCATCTGATAAGGAACACCCTGAAGTAATCTTCTCACAAAGTCTTCTCCTTGGTCACAATGTGTGTTTATACTCCTGGCACAACCTGTACTATAAATTATACATCATGGCAGAAAGCTGTGATTTCTAGCCCTCTGCCACAGCGTTTTAACAATATAATTGTGGAATGTGATTCAAACTGTATGTGCTGTTTGTGCGTAAGTGCTCTATCCACCATTATTAAAATTCCCATCCTCTCTGGCAATATTTAGAAGAATGAATACATTAAATGGATAAACACTTTACAAAAAAAAAAAAAGAAAAGAAAAATAGAGAAAATCAGTGAAACAAAATGCCGGTTCTTTGAAAAGATCAGTAATTGCAAAATCCTCTAGGAACACTGACAAAATAAAGTGAGAAAAGATAAAAATTATCAATATCAGCAAAGAAATAGAATATTACTATAGATCTTGCAGACAGCAAATGCATAATAAGGGAACACTACAGGAAATGCCCTCCAGTACCAACCATGTTGTTGCAAATGGCAAAATTTTACTCTTTTGTATGGCTAAGTAGTATTCAATTTTGTACATGTACCACTTCTTTATCCACTCATTTGTTGATGGACACTTAGGTTGCTTCCATATCTTGGCTACTGCAAGTAATGCTGTAATGAATATTAGGGTGCATGTATCTTTTCAAATTCATGTTTTCATTTTCTTTGGATATATATACACCCAGCAGTGGAATTGCTGTATCAAGTGGTCAGACCCAAAAAATATTGCTATGATTTAAGGGAATGAGTGTTCTACCTATGTTATCTTCTAGGAGTTTTATGGTTTCTGGTCTTACTTTTGGGTCTTCAATCCTTTTTCAGTTTATTCTTGTATATGGTGTGCAGAAATGTTCTAATTTCATTCTTTCTTTTCTGACTACTGTATCTAGGGCTTCCAATACTATGTTGAATAAAAGTGGCAAGAATGGGCATCCATGGATTTTCCTTGATCTTAGAGAAAATGTTTTCAAATTTTCACCATTCAGTATGATGTTAGCTGTGTGTTTATAATATATATGACCTTTATTTGTTGAGGTATGTTACCTCTATACCCACTTTCTGGAGGGTATAAATGCATATTGCATATTGAATTTTGCCAATAGCTTTTTCTGTATCTATTGAAATGATCATATATTTATTCTTCAACTTCTTAATGTGGGATAGCACATTGATTGATGTGCAGATACTGAACCATCATTGCATCCTGAGATAAATCCCACTCAATCATGGTGTATGACCCTTTTAATGTTTTGTTGAATTGATATGCTAATGTTTTGTTACGGATTTTTGCATCTATGTTTATCAGTGATATTGGCCTATAATTTTCTTTTATGTGATATCTTTCTCTGGTTTTGGAATCAGGGTGATGCTGGCCTCATAGAATGAGTTCAGTAGTGTTCTAACCTCTGCAATCTTTTTGGAATAAATTGAGAAGGATAGGTGTTAACTCTTCTCTAAATATTTGGTATAATTCACCTGCGGTCCTGGACTTTTGTTCATTGGGAATTTTTTTTTTACTAATTCAATTTCATTACTGGTAACTGGTCTCTTCATGTTTTCTGTTTTTTTCTGGTTCAGTCCTTGGAGATTGTACATTATAGGAATTTGTTCATTTCTACTAGGTTGTCCATTTCATTGGTGTATAATTGTTCATAGTAATCTCTCATGATCCTTTGTATTTCTGTGGTGTTAGTTATAACTTTTCCTTTTTCACTTTTGATTTTATTGATTTGACCCTCTCTCTTCTTTTTCTTGATGAGCCTAGCTAAATGTTTATCAAATTTGTTTCTCTTTCCAAAGAACCAGCTCTTAATTTCATTGATCTTTTATATTGCTTTGTTATTCTCTGTTTTATTTATTTCTGCTCTGAGCATTGTGCTCTCTTTCCTTCTACTATCTTTGGGTTTTGTTTGTTCTTCTTTCTCTAGTTCCTTTAAGTGTAAGGATAGGTTGTTTATTTGAGATTTTTCTTGTTTCCTGAGATAGGCTTTTATCACTATGAACTTCCCTCTTAAACTGCTTTTTCTGTGTCCTATAGATTTTGGATTGTTGTGTTTTCATTGGTTTCCAGATTTTTTTAATTTCGTCTTTGATTTCTTCAATGATCCATTGGTTGTTCAACAGCATATTGTTTAACCTCCATATGTTTGTGTTTTTGCAGTTTTTTTTTTTTTTTTCTTTCTTGTACTTTATTTCTAGTCTCGTAATGTTTTGGTCAGAGAAGATGCTTGATAGGATTTCAGTTTTCTTAAATTTACTGAGATTTGTTTTGTGGCCTAGCTGCAGTCAAACCACTGTTCCACAGGGCTGAGGCCCAAGAGGTTCTAATGAGAGTGCTGGCTCACTGGTGAGCAGAATGAGGTTCCCCTATTCATTTTATGAATCTAGTATATCCTTTATACCCAAACAGAAAAGACAAAAAAAATAAATAAATAAAGAAAAATATCACTTATAAATATGAGGCAAATATTCCTAAAATATATTAGCCAATAAAATTCAGCAATATGTAAAAATAATTTAAAGCCGTGACCAAGTTGTATTTGTTTCATGGTGCAAGTCTGGCTAAATACTCAATAATCAATCTATGCAAACCACTATATTAATAAGATAAAGAATAATATCATATGTTCATATCAATTGTTGCAGAAAAAGCATTTAACAGAATACAATACTTCCTCATAATAAAAACTCTTGAAAACATAGAAATAGAGGGAATTCAACTTGATAAAGTGCATCTACAGTAAACCTAGAGGTAACATATTTAATTCTGAAAGACTGAATTTTTTCTCCTAGGATTGTGAACAAAACGATGATGTCTGCTCTCACTGGTCTTATTCAACATAGTGCTAAGAGTTTTAGTCAGTGGAATAAGCAAGAAATAAAAGATTTCCAGTTCAGAAGGAGAGAAATAAACCTGTCCCCATATGCCAATAACATGCATAATTCTTGGAATAAAAAAATCTCAAGAAATCTATAAAAATATTTCTAGAGCTAATAAGTGAGCAAGATTTCAGGATAAAAGTTAAACACAAAGCCATCAGTTGTATTTCCACATACTAGGAAAAAAACACATAGACAATGAAATTCAAAATATAATACCATTTATAATAGCTCCCAAAATGAAATTATTCAGTGTAAATCTAAAAACAAACAAATAAAGAAAAAGCTTGTATAAGACTTGTATGCTGAAAACTATATAATGTTGATGAAGGAAATCAAAGAAGATGAAAATAAATAGGGAAACATACCATGTTCGTGGATTGGGAAGATTAACGTAGTAAACATGTCAATTCTCCCCAAATTGATATACTTCTTTGACACAATTCTTATCAAAATCCCAGCAGTCTTTGGTAGATATATAGTAGATTATCCTAAAATTTATTTGGAAAGGTCACAAAACTAATATAGCTAAAACAATTTTTAAAAAAGAATAAAAAGTGAAGAATCAGTATACCCAATTTCAAGACTTGTGAGACAGCTATAATCAAGAACAGGTGGAACTGGCAGAGAGACAGACACATGGATCAATAGAACAGAATAGCGAGCTCAGAAATAGACTTGTATAAATATGTCCAACTGATGTTTGACAGAAGTGCAAAATAATTTTAGATACCATTTTTAACAAATGGTACTCGAGCAATTGGACCTATATAGACATTTTTAAAACCCTAAAATTTGACCTAAATACATAAAATTTAACTAAAAATATATCACAGACTTAAATAAAATTTACAAACCACATAGCTAACAAAGTAGAAATATCAAGAACATATAACTTAAATCTCAATAGTAAAAAATGAAAAAGTCTGATAGAAAATTGGGCAAAAGATATGAAGATACATTCTACCCAACAGGATTTACAGATGGCAGCCAAGCACATGAGAATATGTTCAACATCATTAGCCACTGGGAAAATACAAATTAAAATCTCAATGAGATATCGCTAAACATCTATCAGAATGGCTAAAATAAAAAATAGTGATGGCACCAAATGCTAACACTGATTCACAGAAAGCAGATCACACATAATATACTGAGTGGAATGTAAATTGTACAATCACTCTCAAAAACACTGTGGCAGTCTCTTAAAAACTAAATATGTAACTACCATAGGACACAGCAATTACACTCCTGGTCATTTATTCCAGATAAATGAAAACCTATGTTCACACAAAAAGCTGTACACAATGTTTATAGGACCTTTATTCCTAACAGCAACAACAACAAAAACAAATGCTCCTCAAAAGGTGAATGGGTAAATGAACTGTAATACATCCTTACCATGGAATACTATTCTGCAATAAAAATAAATGAAAGTATAGATACCCATAACAACCTGAATGAATCTCTGTAATATCACATTGTGTGAAACAAGCTAGTCCCAAAAAGTTATATATTGTATGATTCTATTTGCAAAACATTCTTGAAATGACAAAATCATAGAAAAGAAGATGGTTCTTGTCAGGGGTTTAAGGAGGGGTTTAGGGCTGAAGAGAAGAGGATTTGGCTACAAAAGGACAACATGACAAATCCTTGTAGTAATGGAAATGTTCTTTATCTTGACTGTATCAGTGCCAATATCCTGGTTGTGATAATAGTTTGCAAGGTTTTACCGTGAAGAGAAAGTTGTAAAGGGCACATGAGATCTTTGTATTATTTCATTCAACTACCTGTGAATCTATAATTATCTATGAATGAACAGTATAATTTTTTTAAAAACCAAAAGTGTATTAGGAGGCAGAATCAGATTGCAGTGGGTTAGAGCTAAGGTGAGAGGAAACTGAAAATGGGGAAATATTATGTTGTCACCTAAGGAAAGCCTGATATTTATTGGTTAAATTTATATGCTTTTCTTTATCTCACACTACTTAAATGTAGTTATTCACCCTGATTCAGTGCTCAGTTCTGTGTTCTTCTCCAGATATTCTCCTTGAGTGAGCTCATACATTCTCATGATTTTAACTGCATATATGTTAATGATTTCCAAATTGACATTGTCAGCCCTTTCTCCTCTAACTTCCAATTCATGCAGTCCATTGAATATCAGACATACTCATGTGGACGTTCTGCAGACACCTTACTCAGAGCAGAATTCCTCACTTTTCCTCTCTTGCAATCTCTTTTTCATTTAGTGTCACCACCATCCAACTGTTCAGCCTAATTAGTAAACTGGGAATTATTCCTGATTCCAGTATAGCTTTCAGACCCCTTGCCATTCAAACATAAAGTTTAGACACTTCATTTTCATGTTTATTTTTGCCTTGTTCATGTTCTCATAGTTCTCTCCTATAGGGTACTACTATTTTTCTTTAACTGGTTTCTCTTCCTTGAGATTTTCCCACCTCAAATTAATCCTTTATACATCTCCCAGAGCTTTCTAAATTGCAAATTACCTATGTCATCCCCCACAACTCACAGAACAACACTTAAGATCCTTGTCAAAGTATAAAGCCCTTTATGATCTGGTCCCTTCTACCTCCCCAGTCCCATTCAGGTCTTCCTCTGCCTGGAACTTTACGCTCCAGTAACATTTAAATTGCAGGTAATCATCCTATATTATATTTCTTGTCTTTTGTTGTAATAAGCCTCTGCTAGCAATGCTCTATATCTGTCTCTACCCAACTCTCCCACAGAAACTATTGCCCACTCCTCTTCATCTGTTTACTTACTCTTCAAGGTTTTTCTTTTATAAATTTATTTATTTATTTTATTTTTGGCTGTATTGGGTCTTCGTTGCCGCACGTGGGCTTTCTCCAGTTGCGGCAAGCACGGGGCTACTCTTCGTTGTGGTGCATGGGTTTTTCATTGTGGTGGCTTCTCTTGTTGCGGAGCACAGGCTCTAGGTGTGTGGGCTTCAGTAGTTGTGGTGCATGGCCTTTGTTTCTCCACAGCATGTGGGATCTTCCCAGACCAGGGCTCGAACCCGTGTCCCCTGTATTGGCAGGCAGATTCTCAACCCCTGCACCACCAGGGAAGCCCCAAATGAGAGCACTTCTGGCTTTATCACTTCTCACTCTCTTGCCTTGATGTCCCAGGTTTAGGTTTTTCCTGTCAAGATCCCCAACACCTCACTCATTTAATCCAAATGGTCATTCCTTTCCCCCTGCATCCAGCATATGAGGTAACCCAAGATGACACGAAAGCAGGTAGCATTAGCAGTAACTAACAATAGACTACCAATAGTCCAATTAGGGTTGATAATCTCATTGCTTTGATTCCAGTATCAAATACACTTCAAAGTGAACTATAACATCACAATGCCCAAAAAGCCTTAGCTCTTCCCCAGTTCCTGACTTATTGGTCTGACACATCCTCCCTTGGTTTTCTGCTTTATACTTCAGTTCATCCTTAAAAGCAAGAGTGCTTTCCTGAACTTCAGCCCTTTTGCCTGGGGCCCTAATACTCTTCCAAGCTCTTGCTAACATCATCCCCAGGAGGGCTACTGAGTCTTCTTCACTTTCTCTCACTCACTTGCTAGACTCTCCTTTCAATAGACCAATCTCCTGAAACACCACTATTCTGCCCACCACCTGCTTCCACCCATCTGATTTCAGGTACTTCCACCATCTGTAGCCCTGCTGTTATGCCCATCCATGAGCTCTGCATTTTGCCAAGTGGTGGCATACCTCCAACAACAATTATGATGCACAGATGGTTCAAGGGTGGGTTGAGATGTCCATTTTGTTTGTGATATTTCTTTCCATAAGAGAGCAAAAAATTCAAAATTAAGCAGTGGTACAATGAATTGAAGAAATTTACAGATATTTTTAATGCTGGAGAAAAAATAATGGTCCGATTAAATCTTCCCCTAAGAAATCATTATTCTATTGAGTTCATCCAAATAGCAGTGTGTGATTTTAATTATTATAATGGAACATAATTGTCACTAAACTGAGGAGTTAATTATTCTGAAAATAATTGTGTCATTCTTCTACAAATAAAGTTATACAAAAATGTATTTTGTGGCTCTGAGTGTTGAATAATACCAACACAGCCAATATATTTACTCATGTGAAACCTAAGCAATAGTCACTTGTGATTCACCCAATTTTCTCCCAAGAGTTGATTTTGCAATTTTAAACTTGCAAATTAGATGGTGGCTGCATTATTTCTCTAACGGGAGATACAAAATTCTTACAGAAGTGCTTCAGAATTGGCATTTGCCATCTCTCTTAAATTCCACCATCCGGTTGGAGCATTGTTATGGGTCTCATTGAAGCTGTCTAGTCGTTTGTCTTTTCTTTCATAACTCTTGATCCATGGGATGATTTCCAGACAATACAGCAGAGACTCAAAGACATGAAATTATCAGACAACAAATTACTCTCAAATGAAGGCCAAAATTGTATCACTAGAGAAAAATTGTGAATAATTTCTAGGGTTAAGATTGAATTAATGACTCTCATCAAATAAATTAAAAGAGTCTTAGGGAAAAATAATGTAGTAAAAATATTCGGTAGCTTAACTCTACCTCCTTCTCTGGGAATTACTTCAATTATTTAAAGCATCATTGCATAACTTGTTTCTAGGTTTCTTTGTGTTAGTGTGACTTACTTGGCCCCAATACCACCACACATATCACCCCTCCCACAGCCTATATTCTGGGGCCTTGGGCCTCTTTGCCTCCAATATTAAGAGTTTAATAAGAGCCCTAGTCTCTCATGGAAACTGTTCTCTGAGTACTTGAATCCATTAGAGACATTAGAATGACTTGTTATCATGAAACCCTTTTAGCTTAAAATTAGTCTTCAGTTGTCAGTTAAGTGTCCTAAAGTCAAGATAAGGAGAAGGGAGCTACATAATCTGGAACTGGTCCCAACAAATGTGTCAGAGGTCAGAGAACAGATGAACTGAGTGAGATTCAAGCTTTAGGGGAGGGAAGAGTCAGGTAAAGAGTAAGTGAATATAAAATACCCTTTGGGCTCCACTGATATCAGCATTTGCTATTACTGAAAAAAAAACTACAAATTCAGAATTTAAACACAAGATACAAAGAACTGCAAAACAAGAAGAAATAAGGGGCCAGGGACTACTACATACCGCTTCTTTAACACAGCAAAGTTACAGACTTTCTTTTATACCTGATTATATTCTAAGATTTGCCTAGTGGTTAGCATGAAATGTGAGACTCATGACACTCAGGTGGTAAAGATGAGAAAATATAGCATGCAACAGGGCACTGTGAGTAGCAAGAGAGAAGACAAAATTCAGGAAGAGGTTTGTCATGGAAACTCAGGAAGTAGAGTATTTTAAGAAAGAAAGAGAAGTCAACTATATCAAATGTTCAGAATCAAGTGAACTGAGGAGAGAGAAATGCTTATTGAATTCAACAACCTATATGTCACTGGTGACTCTAGCAAGACTTGATTTAGTGGAAAGATGAGGGTAGAAAGCAAATTAGAAGGGCTGAGGGGTAAGTGGCATGAAATGGAGATAATTAGTATAGACGTGGGGGAGTAAAAATATGGGGAGAAAGAAGAGTGGAAATGTTGGTTTATTTTTGGTTTTCTATTGCTTGGAAGAGACCTAAGTGTGTTTAAAAATAACAATTCAGTTCAGACGAAGTAGTTGTATATATAAGAGAAAGAGAAAAGATTAAGCAATAAGGCATGGTTCCTCAGCAGGTTAGCATTCAAGGGAGCAAAGCATAGGCATAAGGCTTGGCCCTAGACTTGAGGAGGGGCAGTTCTTGGCTCTGTCATTAACTCTTCAGAAGAGTGCCAGAGGTCAGTAATTCCATTCTGTCAGCTGAGACCTGCTTCTCTTTTCCTGAAACACCAGCAGCATATTCAAGGTTTATTCCTAGGAGCCTTTTTCCAATTTGAGATGGGGATTACATTATTTTTACGGTGATGAGAAACCTGTAACTCCACCTGCTGCCAGATAGAAAGGCAAACTTGAGGTAAGCCTGAAAGTGTGCAGCACATGCATGATGGTGTGTCCCTAACAACCAGTGACAGCTTGTGTTTATGTTGCTTATGTATCTTTATCTTGGAAGCAGGAGCCTGAGCTACTTACTAATGGAGAATGGAGAAAAACAAGGTCAAGCTACAGACTAAGTGTCATTTCTGAGATTCATGGGAAAAAAAGATTGGAATGAAATTTTTTTCTTCTTTCTTTATGGCACATGTCATTCCTTTGGCACAATTAGTGGCCCTGGGTTAGTTACTCCTCGAGAATAAAGTAAACTAAAAGAAGAGCCCATCAGTGGCCTAGGACAGGGATCCAGAAATGAAACTAAGCACACAGGCAAATTTTCCACACTTCCTGATTTGTAAATAAAGTTTTATTGAAACACAGCCATGTCCATAATTTATGTATTCTCCATGGCTGTATTTGTGACACAATGGCATAGTTGAGTAGTTGTGACAGAGACCATATGATTCTCATAGACTAAAATGTTTATTTAGCCCTTTTCATAAAAAGCTGGGGAGTTCTCTGGCCGTGAGGAAGGGGAGAGCCATGCAATGCCCAAGATCGTTGACAGAGAAGTAGGCAAGAGTTCCTACTTTGCTATGAGGAGAAGCTTTCAGACAAGTGTCATGGTTAGAATCCACAGATTCAACCAGGAGGGCTGGGACTTAGAGATAGGGCCCAAGTTCTATAAGTGTTCAAATAGGTCGTGCTCCTCTCTTCTATTAGAGGGCTCAGTTTTCTGAGAAGGATGTGGGTTATGAGAACAAGACAAAATCCAAGAATTAATACAGGAATACAAGGCTAAAGTCGAAGCAGCATAGGGCTGGACCAAGGTCACTTTTAGAAAAGAGTCTGGTGGCACTGAACCTAAGGCAGAAGGGGCTGGGCAAAGTGAGATGGTCACTGTGTTGAAACAGGCAGACATCCAAGATCCTTAGGATCTGTTAGTTCTTCATAAATGAAAATGATAAAACATAACCTTGACTTCCTCAATATTAGTGATAATAATTGCTAACATTTGTCTAAAGCCAGGAATATATACATGAGATATATATCTATAGATATATAGATATATAAAATTTCTGTATCCATGTATCCATTGATGGACGCTTAGGTTGTTTGCATACCTTGGCTATCATGCTGCAATGAACATGGGAGTACAGATATCTCTTTGAGATTATGATTTCATTTCCTTTGGATGTATACCCAGAAGTGGGATTGCTGGATTATATAATGCTTCAATTTTTAATTTTTTTAGGAACTTCCATACTGTTTTCCATATGGTTGTACCAGTTTATATTCCCACCAACAGTTGAAAAGGATTCCCTTTTCTCCATATCCTCCCCAGCACTTGTCATCTCTTGTCTTTTTGATAATAGACATCTTAAGAGATGTGTGATGATATCTTGCTCTATTTTTATGGGTTCAGGACTTACAGTCAAATCTTTAATCCATTTTGAATTGATTACTGTGAATATTTTAAGGTAGAAGTCCAGTATCATTCTTTTATATGTGAATATCCAGTTTTCCCAACACCATTTATTGAAAAGATTATATATTTGTTCTTGGTTTCTTTATATATTTGTTCTTGGCTCTTTTGTAAAAAATTAATTGACTCCATTCTGTTCCATTGTTCTATGTGCCTTTTATATGCCAGTGTCATAACACTTTGATTACTACAGATCTGTGAAATAGATTAAAATTAGGAAGTGTGATGTCTCCAGCTTTATTCTCCTTTCTCAAGATTACGTTGACAATTCAGTGTCTTTTGTGGTTCCAGATGAATTTTAGAATTGTCTGCTTCTATTAATGTGAAAAATGCCATTGTAATTTTTATGGGGATTGCATTTAATCTGAAGATCACTTTGGGTGATATGGACATTTTACCGTTATTAGTTGCCAATCAATGAACATGGAATATCTTTACATATATTTGTATCTTCTTCAGTTTATTTAGTCAGTGTTTTATAGTTCTCAGTGTACAGGTCTTTCATCTCTCTGGTTAAATATAGTCTTAAGTATTTTACTCTTTTTTATCTCTTGTAATTGGGATTTATTTCTTAATTTTTCCTTTGAATACTTTGTTGATAGCATATAAAAATACAACTGATTTTGCATATTGCTTTTGTATTCTGCAATTTTACTTGACTTCTTTATTAGTTCTAAAACTTTTTTGAGTAAAGTCTTTAGAGTTTTCTGTACATAAGATCATGCCATCTGTAAATGGAGATGATTTTACTTTCAATTTGTATTACTTTTATTTCTTTTTCTAGTCAAATTTCTCTGGCTAAGACTTTCAGTACTATTTTGAATAAATGTGCAAAGAGTGAACATAATTGCCTTGTTCCTGATCTTAGAGGAAAACCTTTTATCTTTTCTTTTTAACATCATTGAGTATGATAATAGCTGTGGGCTTATATATGGCCTTTATCATGTTGAAGTCTTTTCCTTCTACATACAGTTTGAGAGTTTTTATCATGAAAATATGTTGAATTTTGTCAAATGCTTTTTCTGCATCTATTGAGATGTTCATATATAATTTTCTGTCTTTCATTTTACCATTATTTTACATGGTATATCACATTGGTTGATTCTATGGATGTTGCACCATCTTGCATCCCTGGAATGAATCTCACTTACTCATGGTGTACGATTCTATTAATGTACTGTTAAATTTGGTTTGCTAATACTATGTTGAGAATTTTTGCATTTATGTTCCTCAGGAATTTTGGCCTGTAATTTTCCTTTCTTATAGTGTCCTTGTATGATTTTGGTATCAGAGGAATGTTAATGAGTTTGGAAGTGTTTCCTCCTCTTCTATTTTTTGGAAACACTTTAGAAGGATTGGTATTAATTCTTGTTTAGAAGTTTAGTAGAATTCTCCAGTAAAATCATATGGTCCTGGGATTTTCTGTATTGAGAGGTTTTTGATTGATTCAATCTCCATACTAGTAATTGGTATGTTTCAATTTTCTATTTCTTCATGATTCAGTCTTTGTGAGCTGGATGTTTCTAGGAATTTATCCACCTCTAGGTTTTCCAGTTCATTGGTGTATAATTTTTCATACAGTTTCTTATTATCTGTAATATTACTGTGTTACCAGTTGTAATGTTTCCTTTCATTTTTGACTTTATATATTAGAGTCATCTTTGTTTTTTCTTACTTAGTTTAGCTAAAGGTTAATCAATTTTTTTCCAAAAAACAAACAAACAAAAAAACCTACTCTCTGTTTAGTCTCTATTTCATTTATTTCCACTCTGATCTTTGTTATTTTTTTCTTTCTACTAACTTTGGGCTTCATTTGGTCTTTTTCTAGTTCTTAGAGGTGCAAATTTAGGGGTATGTATTTAATTTTTTTCTTAATGTAGATGCTTAATTGTATTAAATTTTCATTTTCATTTGACTCAAGATATTCTTTGATTTTTTTTTCTTTTGGCCTTTGATCCATTGGTTGTTCAAGAGCATGTTGCTTAGTCGCAATATGTTTGTGAATTTTCAAGAATTCTTCTTGTAATTGATTTAAATTTTTGTCGTATTAGAAGGAAAAAATGCTCAATATGATTTAAAACATCTAAAATTTATTAAAGTTCATGCCCCAACCTATGCCAAGAGTCCAGGGAGACCTGCCCTGCCCTGGGGTGGGGCTCCACAACAGAGCAGGGATGGTGGAGGCTGGGGGAAGTGATAAGCTGTGAGGGACAAAGGAAACTTGCACCTGAGGCTGCATCTGAGCAAAGTGAGGGAAAGAATTGAGGGCACCTGAACAGCAGCACATTGGAGACAGCTCAGACATCTGTCTATGGCCGATACAGCCAAAAGCCCACACAGGTCACACCCTTGCTTTGGCACTCCTCCTCACCTCAGCAAAAGGGTTCTAGTGCAGGGAGAGAGGAAAATAACACTCTTAAGGGGAACAGAGCCAGCTCAGACCTGAGCAACAAGAATTAAGATCCAACTTGGGATAAGACCCCAGCCCAGATAGGGCAGTGAGGGTCACTGAGTAGAGGGGAAGTCCTGCATCACATCCAGCTCTAGCTCTAGCCACTCCAACTCCAATCCCACACCCTGCCAAGGTGATAGCACACCTTGAGGAATGACGTGGCTTACCTCCGAGTCAAATCTAGCTCTCCCCCCAAAGGCATTGAGCACACCAAGTCTGTATAGGGAAGTTCCCACATAAGAACACCCCTTTAAGACTGCAATAGGTAAATGTTTCACAGAAATTCATAGAGTCAGAAAAAGCTAAACAAAAGGAAAAGGAAGAAAAACTGCTTGCAACTGAAAGAACAAGAGAAAAACCCTGAAAATATAATGCAATGAAACAGAAATAAACAATTTATCAGATAAAGGATTCAAAGCATTGGAAATAAAAATGTTAACTTAATTAGGGAAAAGAATGGATAAACACAGTGAAAATTTTAACAAGGATCTACAAAATATTTTTTAAAAAAAGACCCAATCAAGAGAAAAGTATTCAATAGCTGAGATAAAAAACACACTAGAAGGAATAAATAGTAGAATAAGTGATAAAGAAGAACACATAGGTGATCTGGAAGATAGAATAATGGAAATCACAGAACCAGAACAGCAAAAAGAAAAGCAAATTAAAAAAAAAAATTGAAACCATTAAGAGATCTCTGAGGAAACATTAAGTGTACCAACATTCACATTATAGAGCTTCCAGAATGAGAAGCGAGAAGGGGATGGAAAATGTACTTGATGAAATTATGGCTGAAAACTTCCCCAAACTGAAGAAAGGAATAAATATCCAGGTACAGAAAGCACAGCGGGTTCCAAACAAGATGAACCCAAACAGACTCATGCAAGATATATCATAATTAAAATAAAAAGTTAAAGAGAGAATTATAAAGGCTGTAAGAGGAAAAAAAGATTAATCAATAAGAGAATATCCATAAGGCTACCAGCTGATTTCTCTGCAGGAATTTTACAGGTCAGAAGGAAGTGGCATGCAATATTTAAAGTTGTAAAAGGAAAAAACTGCAACCTAGGATACTCTACCCAGCAAGACTATTATTTAGAATCAAAGGAGAGAAAAATAACTTATTAGACAAGCAAAAACTAAGATGTCATCAATACTAAACCTACCCTAAAACATATGCTAAAGGGCCTTGTCTAAGTGGAAAAAAAGTGAGAATTTATAGGAAAGGGGAAGTCCCATTAGGAAAGGCAAATATAGTAAGGACTGAGGATCAACCACATAAATAAACCAGTAAAACAATTGAAAGACAAAAAATTGTAAAAGCAACTATAACCAAAATAAACAGTTAAGGGGTAAACATGAGGATGTAAAATATGACATAAAAATATAATGTATGAGGAGGACAGTAAAATAAATGTAGATCTTTTAGAATATGTTGAAACTTAAATGACTACCAGTTTAAAACAAGTATATACATTTATAGGTCAACATATATGAACCACATGGTAACCACAAACCAAAAACCTACAATAGTTACACAGAAATTAAAAAGAAATGGACACAAGCATACTACTAAAGAAAATCATCAAACCACAAGGGAAGAAACAAGAACAAGAAGAAATGAACAAAGAAGAACTACAAAATCAACCAGAAAACAAGTAATAAAATGGCAATAATATATACCTATCAATAATTACTTTAAATGTCAGTGGACTAAATTCTCCAATCAAAACACATAAGGTGGCTGATTGGTAAAAAAAAAAAAAAAAAACCTTTCTATATGCTGCCTACAAGATACTCACTTCAGATCTAAAGACACACACATCCTGAATGTGAGGGGATGCAAAAAGATATTTCATACAAAATAAAACAAGAAGAAAGTGCGGGCAGCAATTCTCTCATCAAAACAATAGACATTTTTTTTAAAAAAAAAAGGCTATAAATATGCAAAGAAGGGCATTACATAATGATAAAGGGATTAATACAAGAAGAGGATATTATACTTGTTAACATACGTGCACCCAATACAGGAGAACTTAAAAGTATAAAGCAAATACTAACAAACATAAAGGGAGAAATTGAAAATAATATGATAGTAGTAGGAGATTTAAGACCCCACTTACATCAATGAACAGATCATACAGACAGAAAATCAATACAGAAACAGTGGTCATAACTGACACATTAGACCAGTTGAACTTAATAGATATCTACAGGATATTCCATCCCAAAACAGCAGAATACATATTCTTTTCAAGTGTGCATGGAATGTTCTCCAGGATAGGTCATGTGCTAGGCCACAAAACAATTCTTAACAAGTTTAAGAAGATAGAAATTATATCAAGTATTTTTTCTTACCACACCAGTATCAAACTGGCAATCAATTACAGAAAGAAATAGTGGGAAAAGAACAAACATGTGAAGACTAATCAACATGCTACTAAAATAACAATGGGCCAATAAAGTCAAAGAGGCAATCAGAGAATACCTCAAGACAAATGAAAATGAAACACAATGTTCCAAAATCAGTGGGATCCAGCAAAAGCAGTTCTAAAAGGGAATTTGATACTGATACAGAGCTTCCACAAGAAACAAGAAAAATCTCAAATAAACAACCCAAACTACTACCTATAGGAATTAACAAAAAGAAGGACAAACAGAGCCCAAACTTTTCTTCCTAACAGTGTGATTAGAACATTTTCTTACACCATGTACAAAAATAAACTCAAAATGAATTAAGGGCCTAAATATAAGATCAGAAACCATAAAGATCCTAGAAGACAACATAGGCAGAACACTCACTGACATAAACCATAGCACTATTTTTTTAAGATCCATCTCCTAAGGCAAAAGAAATAAAAGCAGAAATAAACAAATGGCATAATTAAACTTAAAAGGTTTTGCACAGCTAAGGAAACCACTGACAAAACAAAAAGACTACTTATGGAATGGGAGAAAATACTTGCAAATGATATGACCAAAAAGGGGTTAATATCCAAAATATATAAACAACTCATGCAACTCAATATCAAAACAAACAAACAAACAACCCAATCAAAAAATGGGCAGAAGACCTGAATAGATATTTTTCCAAAGAAGACATAGAGACAGCTAACAGGCACATGAAAAGGTGCTCAAAATATATAATTATTAGAGAAATGTAAATCAAAACCATAATGAGTTATCACCTCACACCTGTCAAAATGGATATCCTCAAAAAGTCTTCAAATAAATTTTGAAGAGAATGTGGAGAAACTGGAACCCACCTCTGATGGGAATGTAAATTGGTGTAGCCAATATTGAAAACAGAATGGAAGTTCCTCAAAAACTAAAAATAGAACTACCATATGATACAGCATTTCCACTCTTGGGTATATATATCCAGAAAAACAAAAACACTAATTCAAAAAAGATACATGTACCCCAATACCCACAGCTACATTATTTACAATAGCCAAGAAATGGAAGCAACCGAAGTGTCAGTGAACACACAAATGGATAATGAAGAAATGGTAGAATATGTATTCTGTTGCTGTTGGATAGAATGTTCTGTAAATGTATGTTAAGTCCATTTATCTAACGTGTATTTTAAGCCCAACGTTTTCCTTACCCATTTTCTGTTTAGTTGATCTATCCATTATTGAAAGTCTGATATTGAACTCTCATACTGTTATTGTATTGCTGTCTATTTCTCTCTTTAGATCTGTTAATATTTTCTTAAAATACTTAGGTGCTCCAATGTTGGGTGTATAAATTTTACAATTGTTATATTCTTTTGTTGGCTTGACCCCTGTATTATTATATAATGACCTTCTTTGTCTATTGTAACAGTGTTGGCTTAATGTCTATTTTGCCTGTTTAGTTACCCTTGCTTTTTTTTTTAATTTCCATTTTTATAGAATATCTTTTTCCATTCCTCACTTTCTGTCTATGTGTGTTCTTAAAACTGAAGTGAATTTCTTATAGACAGCATGTAGCTGTGTCCTTTTTTTTTCCAATCTTTTCAGCCATTCTATATTTTTTGATTGAATAATTTAGTCCATTTATATTTAAAGTAATCATTGACAGGTATGGATTTACTATTGACATTTTGTTAATTGTTTCCTGGCTGTTTTGTAACTTGTTTGTTCCTTTTTTTCCTCTCTTGCTCTCTTCCTTTATAATTTGAAGATTTTCTAAAGTGGTGCACTTTGATTCCTTCCTTTATATCTTTTGTATATCTAACTATAGATTTTGGTTTGTGGTTATAATGAGGCTTACATAAAACATTTTACAACAGCTTGTTTTAAGCTGATAAGAATTTCAAATGCATACAAAAGCTCTACACTTTTACACTCCCCACATTTTATGTTTTTGATGTCAATTTACATCTTTTTATATAGTGTATCCATTAACAAATTATTGTAGTTATAGATATTTTAATACTTTGCTTTAAACCTTTATACTAAAGTCATAAATGATTTACACACCACCAATAAAATATTAGAGTATATGAATTTAACTATATATTTACCTTTACCTGTGAGTTTTATATACTTTCATATATTTTCCTGGTACTAATTAACATCCTTTTATTTCAGCTTGAAGAACTTCTTTTAACATTTCTTGTAAGGTTAATTTAATGGTGATTAACTCCTTCAGCTTTTGCTTGTCTGGAAAATTATCTCTCCTTCAATTCTGAAGGATATTTTGCCAGATAGAGTATTCTTGATTGGCATTTTTTTTCTTTCAAGACATTGAATATATCATCCCACTCCCTTCACCTCAAAGTATTTGCTGAAAAATCCACTGATAGTTTTACTGAGGGGACTTGTACATAACAAGTTGCTTTTCTCTTGCTGCTTTTAATATTCTATTCTTGTCTTTAACTTTTGGCAATTATAATACGTCTCCTTAGGTACCTCTTTGGATTCATCTTCTTTGGAACTCCCTGGGATTTCTGGATCTGGCTGTCTGTTTCATTTCGCAGGTTGAGGAAATTTTTAGCCATTATTTCTTTGAATAAGCATCCTGCCTCTCTCTTTCTCTCTCTCTCTATATCTATATCTCTTGCTCCCTCTCTCTCTCTCTCTCCTTCTTGACCACCTAAAATGCATGTTGCTCTGCTTGATGGGACCAATAAGTCCCTTAAGCTAGCTTCACTCTTTTTATTCTTTTTTTTTTTCCCTCCTCTGAGTGAACAAATCTCATTGTCCTGTCACTGATTCTTTCATTCACTTGATCAAGTCTGCTGTTGAACCACTTTATTAACTTTTTCAGTTCAATTATTGTGTTCTGCAGCTCCATGATTTCTGTTTGATACTTTTTTGTATTTTTCTGTCTCTGTCAAAATTCTCACTTTCTTCCTTCTTTGCCCTCCTGACTCAGTGAACATATTTATGACCATTTTGAACTCTCTATTAGGTAAATTCCCTATCTTTTTTTCACTGAGATCAGTTTGTAGAGGTTTATTTATCTGTTCCTTTGTTTGAAATATATTCCCTTGTTTCTTCCTTTTTTCACTCTTTGTGTTAGTTTCTGCACATTAGATAAAATAGCTACCTCTCCCAGTCTTGACAGACTGGTCTTGTGTAGATGAACCTTGGCAATCTGCCCACCCTGAGCTTCTGGTAGTCTTTCAAGTCTTTGCAATTGTCCAAACCACCATCTTTGTTCTTAGTGGCTCCCAGTATTTGAGGGTGTGCCAAGCCCTGTCAGGGTCCCAAAGTGGAGGATTACATTCAATACCCAGATGTAGGCTAATTAGAAGCCAGACCCTCAAGCAGCAGCTGGGAAAGTACGTGGTTAAGCCCGTTCCAGGAAGAAACTGGGAGAAGGGCATTTTTGCTTGCTCCCTCTGTGCTGAACCTGAGCATAATGTCATTAGGGAGGGGGTGCTCTTGTGCTTGTTTTCAAACTGCTTCTTTGTTTGCTTCTTTGTCCTTTGGTACTTGTGAATGCAAACCCCTTTGGAATCAAAGGCCATAGTCCACAAAATTTGTGGTGCCAGATGTATATACAAGCTCCTTCCATAGAGATGCTGGCAACCTGGTTTTATCATTGGAGCAAGATGAAGGGAGAAGGCAAGGAAAGTGTCCATCAGCTCCCTCTGCCTCTGGAGAGGATTGCAGCCAGACCATAGATACATGCTAAATTAACAGTCTGACCCTCAGGCAGCAACTAATAAAATATGCAGTCAAATCCCTTTCATTGAAAGACCTGGAGATTAGCATTTTTGTCTGTTTCTTCTGTGCTAAGCCTTGGAGGGATAGTTACAGTGATTGCTCACATGCACATGCCTTTTAAGTTTGCTATGGTCCTCTGGATCCCATGGATGTAAGTTATTTTGGCTTTAAGAGTTACGTGTTTGTGGGCCCTGCTCCCTGCTTAGGAGCCTTAAAAGTTGAGACACTATATGCGTGGTCCAAATCCTTCATTCCTCAGGGAGAACCTGAATGTTAGGAATTCCCTCCTGATGGTATGGCTCTGTACCAGAGGTGGAGTTTATAAAGAGAGTATGTCTCAGCTTTTCCTACCCATTTTGAAATGGGTATTTTCTTAATCACCCAATGTATAGAAGTCACTCAGCTAATTTCTGGATTTCTTTCAGAGAGAATTGCTACATGCATAGCTATAAATTTGGTGCATTTTTGAAAGGCAGGAAGTTCAGGAGCTTCCTCTATTGTCATCTCGTTTCCTCCCTTCTAGAGATATTTTTTATACTTTACTTTTGAACAATTATCAATGCATTGGGTTCCAAGTGCCCTCCTAAAAATATGAGCTTTTCTTCTGGCTTTCAATAACATCTTAATAGATCTCATTCACATCTTGATACTTATTTTTCTAAACCAGCTACTTTATTTATGTTTTAACTTCTCATGATCCATATATAAGTCTCTCCCTTTCTGTGTTTTCCAACATGTTGGTTTATCTCCCCTGGACACCTTTTCTTCACCTCCTTGAGTCCCACCATTGTTCTCATCATCCATTTGCCTTGTGATGCTCAATGAGGAGGCTGTTGTTATTCTCTTTGGACTGAGAGAGAGATTTAAATCATTGAATATCAGCTAAATTAATGGTAAAGCCAATTGACATATGAATAGTTCCAGGATTTGGGCATTTATATTGAATTTCTACTACGTGTCAGCTATAAATTTGATTAACATTCTTTTATATTATTTTGACTTTTATTTAAATATTTACTGATCCATGACTGTTTACCAAATACAGTTCTTTGAGCATGCTGGTATGCAGCAGTGAACTAGATGGACAATGTTATTCTTGTTCTATACCTATAAATATAAAAATGATGTGGATCACCATGTCAAGTGTCACTTCTCCCCCTGGAACTCAAGATTTATGATGTTCTCACATTTGAGAAGAATATTTAACAACTTCTTTTAAATCAATGGAGTTTTGTCTTAAATTCCACGTTTTGGGTTTAGAGGTTTTACAATGTTCTCATTGGCCTGGGTGCCCTGGTAGAATCCCTGAAGTGCAGAAAGCAGCATAACCAAACTTCTTGGACTTTGTTCAAGGGAAGTTATTAATAAACTTTAGGAAAATGTTTTTCTTGGCCCTCTTATTACCGTTTAATCCTTAGATGTCTTAATGACATTGCAGGTCATAAATGATTCCCCAGGAGATTTGTATTCATTGCAGGTTTAGAAAGAGATTGTTGGAGTTGTGATAACATTAAAGGCTCTTTAGAGGTTCTGGAACATGATATAGAAGATGACATAATGTAAGAATCCTGAGCTTTGGCACCAGACCAAATTGTATTTGAGTGCTGGTCTTTAAGTCATTAGCTGTATGATTTTGAAAAACCACTTAATATTTTGGGTATACTTGTCTTCATCTGAAGAATAAGGATAAACAATAACTGCATTTCAGGTGTGCTGTTAAAATTACACGGAATGAAAGTGATGGCAATATATTGCTGCTTTGTATTTTGAAATCCCTCTCATTTGTGATCAAATGGTTCTAACTATGAAGAGAAGATGGTTACAGAGGAAGAAACAATAAAATCATAGAAAGCATCATGGAAATAATGGGTAATAGTGTTAAGCGGTAGATAAGTTAAGGCCAGCTGTAACAGATAAATTCCCAGAAATCTTAGTGGTTCACCATAATAAAACTCAATTTCTTGCTCAACTAACAACGCAATGAACATGTTCAGTCTGTAGCCTTCCACATGGTGATTTAAGGGCCTAATTTCTTTCCATCTCATGGTCCCACCATCTTTTAGAGCATCTGAGTCATTTACTTCTAGCCAGCAAGTAGAAAAGAATGAGGATGGTGTGGTAGGTCTTTTAGACCAGGTCTGAAAGGGACACCCATCATTTCCACTACATTTCAATAGCCTCTGTCATATGATCACACCAAACAGAATGATTTGGAAATACAATCAACCCCTATGCCCAGGAAGAAAGAGAAATAAGTGTGGTAAGCAGTTAATTTCTGCCAAAATTGGTAAATACTGATCACCAGGGGAATTTGGTTATGGGAGAGGCATGCCAACATTATGTACTTAAATTATTAAATTTAGGAAAAATTGTGCTGGTTGTCGGGATCTTAAAAGAAAGAAAGACCTTGTGGAGACAGAAGAAAAACAAAATTGGATAAAAAATACACCGAACTTGAAATGGTGTGCATTCTTTTAACCGCAAGAGTAAAGGTAACCAAAAATCCAGAAGAAATCTGATAAAATAGAATTTAAGTTTTCATTCAAAGCTTAACTTATAATATTGACATTCTAAAAAAAATAAATCCATGCACACAAGTAAAAATTAACTAGTTGTAAGGCCTGATATTACTAAGTTAGTTCCACCTGGGAGAAATTCTGGATAGAAAGATAAGAATTGAGGGAGTTATTTCAAAAATTTTTTGAAAAAAGAATTGTGTCATGTTGAGGAAAATTGAAACTTAAGGTTTAAAAGTTACTAAAAGTTAAATGAGTATCAAATTCTTCAGGCAATTTTTGGTACCACTCACTTTGAGCTTGGTAAATGTTCAATGATATGACATACAACTGCATATCCACCTTATTTTTCCTGAGTCTACTCTGGGATAGTTCTGGGGAAGGAAATCCCCTATAACAGAAAACTTGACCTAGGAAATTTACACTCAGATTTCCTGTGGTTCAGAGCAGTCTAGACAGTCTGCTTCTTGGGTTGCTTTTCCTACCTTATCAGTGTCCTGGAAGGTTGAGAGCAAGAGCAACAAGTTCACAAAAATGAAAAGGAAGTTACGTGTCAGGACTTCTTCCTCATCTTGATTTCTTTCTTCTTGCTCAGAGGGTTTTACTTTTCTCCTAACACTGGAGGTTCGGGGGACATTAAACTGTCTCTGTTGCTTATTTCTTTTTCATGTCCATGATTATTTTTATCTATAATGAATAAGAAAGTTCCCTTGTTTTAGGAAGAACCTGGGTTTGACCCAAGTCTCCCTGGATCCCAAAGAAAGAATTAGAGGAAGATTTCATTTGGCAGAGGTAATCCCTTTCCTTGGTGTTCCAATTCTCTGGCCATAATGCCCTGAATGAAACATCTAATTTTCTTCAGCTTTTTTAGTCTTCAATCTCTCTCCCCTGCCTATTTCAGTATTATATCAAAGATTACAACTTTGCCAAAGAAGTAAAAAAATCAGTGAGAAACTCAAGTAAGATAAAGACAAACATGGATGAATTCCTGAATGGGGAAAGCTTTGGAGCCCACAAATAATCAAGATAAGCAAAACTTATGGACTAAATCCAGCCTGCTTTGTGATTTGCACAGCTAAGGATGCAGCCACACCTATCTATTTAGGCATTGTCAATGGCGGCTTTCTCACCACGACAGAGGTGAATCGTTTTGACAGAGACCATATGTGGCCTCCTAGACTAAATTTTTAGTCTTGGACTAAAATATCTACTATCTAGCCCTTTGGAGAAAAACATTGTTGATCCCTGAACTAGATTGTCATAGATCAGGGGTCCCCAACCCCCGGGCCACCGACCGGTAGCAGTCGTTGGCCTGTTAGGAACCTGGCTGTACAGCAGGAGGTGAGCAGTGGGAGAGGGAGCAAAGCTTTATCTGCTGTTCCCCATTGCTCCCCATCATTCCCCATCGCTCGAATTACTGCCTGAACCACCCCCCCACACACAACCCCCCACTTCGTCCATGGAAAAATTGTCTTCCAGGAAACCGGTCCCTGGTGCCGAAAAGGTTGGGGACGGCTGTCATAGATGGAATTGAAGAATAATCCAGGTATAAAAGAATAGAAGCTTTATGTCAGAGAGGGAAATTTGAGCATGCAGTCTATCTTTATAGTAAGTAAACAGCAAAAAAATACACAAATATATATATACATGTGTGTATATATACATGTATGTATATGTATATCTATATACTTGTGTTACCCTTTAGTTATTTCATTTATATATTATATGCATATATATGTATATTATGTATATATAAAAGTATATTCAAATATAAATTCATATATATGAAATGAACATCTGCTCTTTGAGAATAGTGATCTTATGTTTTAATTTTTTTTGATCCTTTCCAGTACTTAAAGTAGGTCTAATGTAGGAAGTAACAACATTTCTGGCTAACCAAATGCACTTAACTTCAAAAAACTTTATGACTACCCATGTCTCTATCTCTAGGCACTTATCTTTGTTCTTAGTCTGGGCAAATATTGACTGTTTTAAAATGGAAATTCTTAGAGGAACTTGCATTTATCCTTGCTCAGTTAATGAACAGAGGACATTCTCTATTCTTCTTCAGGGTCACTAAACTGGAACTTGTCTTGAGAATTAAATGGACTTTAATTAAAGCTTAAATATAACAAGAGTGTTTGCCACTTTTCATATTTTTCTTGTGGCCAGGCTTCAGTGATAATGAGACTAAGGTCATGGACCTGATCCCCATGTGGGCCACTTAACTCTGATCTATTCCAAGTTTAAAAACATTATGAAGCTTCTACAATGTGCCAGGTACTGTGCAATTCATTAAGACTATGAAACTGAATAAGACACAGCTACTTTCTTCAAGAATCCTAGAACCTGGTGGAAAAGATTGGATAAATCTGGTACATTAAATGACTGAAGTTATAAGTAATGTTATAAGAGATATAGACAAATTGCTGCAAATATTCAAGAAGGAAAGAATAGGAAGAATTATGAAAAAATTTATGGAAGAGCCTGTATTTGCAGTGTGCCTCAAAGGCAGATATTATTTCATTTTTAGGTAGGACGATGAGGCAGGGAGCTTTGTAAGTAGAGAGTAGCTGAAAAAAAATGTGATATATTTAGTAAACACCGCCAGATTCCAAGTTTCTCAGTGTATGGGCTATACATATGAGAGTAATGAGATTAAATGTTTATGAAAGCTTTGTGGAGATGTTTAGGGAACTATGGAGAATTCTACAATTTGCATGTTGGTTTTAAAGTGCAGGTAAAATCTCCAATGAATTTATCTGGTAGGCCTGGAATTGGAAGAGAGATAAGGGATGAACAGACAGACCTGAAAGTCTTCTACATAGAAGTTGTTTACACAGATATTATTGTGACGGACCCAATATCCAGAGATGCATGTATAGAAAGAGAAGTGATGAGTTCTTACAATAGAACCTTGGGTCATGAATATGTTTGAGAAAAAGTGAAGTCATCTTTGGAAACAGATAGTGAAAGAGCCCAAGAAATAATGTGGATCTCCAGGATAGTTTCGTGTTCAGGGAGGAAGAACACATTTCAGGCAATCTTATCACAAATAGCAGTAAAGAAGCCTGGGAATATGCATAAAAGCTTCCATTGTAAAACATGCAGCCAAGATAACATAGTAAATGACAGTAAAATTAATAAAAATGTAGAAATGTCACCCTAAGTATTAACCAGAAATCAGAGGCTTAAGAATTTTAGGAGCATCCAGAGCCAGATAAGTGTTACTGGTTTTGTTTCAAGAGAATGAATTTGGGTCAATCATTCTAAACCAGTCATAGCAAATGGGAAAAACTAACCCAATCATGTACACTTTGTCAGGAAGAAAACAGGTAGTAGGCAGCATGAAGCCTTTAAAAAAGACATCAGATGGCTTTATTTAAACTTTAATTAAGTCCATTTATGTCTCAAGATCAGATGGCTCGAATTTGTCAATGCCTATATGTGTCCTGGACAGAGAGGGTTTTCAGAGGAGCTGATATGTGTAGTCTCTCCTCCTTATCAGGTTTATCCAACTTAGATGGCTCTGATTATCCTAGTTCTGTAATTTCTACAATTAAGAGCATAGGGATAACTCTTCACGTTGGGTTTCATGGCCATCATGCAATGTTTTGATGATAAATTGGCCATTTGTTTAGCTTGAAGTATAGAGGGTAAAATTTGCTGACTAGAATATTACAGTTCACGTCACATAATATATTAGTAAATTGGCATTCTGATTTATACAAACTATTAATCTCTGGATATATTGTTGAATATGAGTGTCTGGATCTGCCTTCATGAGAACCAGACATGAAAAGTAATACACTACCCAATGATTTCCATTGAGTTCTTCAGAGCTAGGGATACTACTCTTGTGCTACTGCTGCTGAGTTAATAGCACTGTTTTGGTTACTCACTGCTGTTTAACAAACCATCCTAAACTTCAGTGGCTTAGAACAACAATTTATTACTTCTCAGAAATCTGCAGTCTGGTCTGGATGCTGCTGGGCAGTTCTACTCCACATGGTACCTGATAGGGTTGGCAATGTAGGCTTGTGTCTTCACTCACGTGTCTGGGATGGTTAGAACCAGGAGGGACCAGATGAGCATCACTCTCTTCTTCATGTAGTCTCTCTACATGTCTGACTTGCACTCTCTCAGAGTAGGTTGAGTCTCAGCTTAGCTGAACATCTTACGTGGAAGCCAGTTTCCAAAGGAGAGGAAGCAGAAGTTGGCAGTTATTTTAAAAGCGAGGAGAAACTGGCACAACATCCCTTCTGCTACATGTTATTTGTGAAAGTAAGTCAGATTCAACGGGAGGTGAAACAGACTCCAGCTTTAATGTGAGGAGTGACATGCACATATAGTAAAGAAGGAATTGATGGCTGTCATCTCATATACACAGGGCAACAGGCATGTAATAGACACTCAATAAATGTTGAATAAATGTGAATAAATGAGTCAGTGGCTTGCAACAAAAGAACTCTTCTACTTAGAAGAAGGTCTAATATTCTTTTTTGGAATTTATATATGTCTCAAAGGAGCCTTATTTTTGTATTAAATAGAGTTGAAAATTTGATTTTTCTGGATGACAGTATATTATTTGGCTATTTGTAAAAAAATAAAGGAAGAAAGAAAGAAAGAAAATCAAGAGAGACCTTCAGAATAACTCTGAAATTAAAACATTAATAATAATAGTAGTAATAACTAATACATATAGTGCTTTCTATGTGCTAGGAATTATTATAACTCTTTTATGTTTAAAAATTATAAAAATCCTACTTTATGGATAAGGAAACCAAAGCACAGAATAGTGAAGTCAAAATCACTTTGCTGGTAAGTGACAGAGTCTACATTCAAACCTAGGTCTGAACCACTATGCTGTGCCATCACTCCTACCTAAAGGAAATAATAGGTTTTACATTGGAATAAATTATTTTCCTTTCCATTCATCCTCATCATCTTTCTATCCTTGCTCCCTAGCTTCTCTGTCCTCAGTAAAAGTAGAATTTTAATTATTGTACAATGGTGAGAATAGTGATAAATTGTCTTCACATGGTACTTTGAAATACATGAATACATGTTTACTAATTATACCTCTCTACATAACTGGGAGTATTTGATTGGGGAATAGGACCCAATTAGCTGACTAATGTATGCCAACTTTCAACACACCCACCTTAGAGAACAAAGGAGGAAGAATGGAATATATCAATGAGAAATTGTTAGGATTTAGGTAGTGAAATAAGTTTATAGGAAGATTGGTATTAATACATTTCATTTAGGACTTCTGATGCTCATTTCTTCAAACAACACACAGGAAATCTAAAGAGAATCAGACCCAGAAAACCCCTGGGAAGATTTTCATTTGTTGAAGATGTCTTCCTCAACTCTGAATTCAGATCATAATTATACAAGTAGTTACTTTAACCAACATGTCCAGTCAAATCAAACAGTTATTTTACTAAGTGTCTTGTTTTTATATATAAAATAATTTTGGAAAACAACCAAGTGCTTAGACTTGATTGATGAACATAAATTTTAACTTTATACCATGGGTTTGAATTCTAAATCCTGCCTTCTCTCTAACTGGTTAAGTGAATTTAAGAGTACTAGTTAATATCTCAAAGACTTTCTCCCTCTATAAAATAAAACTGTACTTATCTCATTGTGCCTTAAAGAAAGTTAAGAAAGAGAACTCATTTAAATATCTATTTCTATGCCTGGCATATATAGTGTGAGTACTATATAAACGGCCATTTCCTTAATTTAATTTCAAATTATTACTTATAAAATTACTTGCTACTAACATGTTTTGAAATATGAATATTTTGAGACCTTTTGTGTTAGACTTTTTTTAAATTATGTAGTTGGTCATAATGATAGTAATACCATATTTTATGTAGGTTTTGCAGTTTAAAATATGATTTTATATTTCCTGGAATTTTTGCAACATACTTTTAAAAAGCAATAATTGATATCCCTATTTTCAGATGACAAATATGGAGGCCACTGAGATTTAGTTATTTGCCCAGAATTCAGGTCTTTCTCTAGGACTCAACCACGTATAAGGTAGACATAACCTTTAAGAGTGCTTTGAAAGGAAAACCTCTTATGATGAATGTGATATTGAGAAATTTTACCAAAGTGGGTTTTGAATCCCAGCTCAATCCTCAAGCTACTGTCTCATCTGTTTCCTTTCTCCAAATTATAAAATTCTTAAAAGTTCTCTCTACTAGACTACCTCCACTGCTTCCTCCTCCTTCCTTCTTTACTTTGTGCTAATCTGTTCCTATCCCTAGCACAGCAAAAAACATCTGATATAGAAATTTAATTTCCAATTATTCCATTCCAGCAGGACTTTCCTGAGTCTCAATCTTCCTTGATTTTTCTATTGCAATTAACCCTAAAGATCACTTCCTCCCTGTGCTTCCTTGTTCTCTGACTGCTCTTTCCCTTTCCACGGAAAAATATACAGGTAGTCTAGATGGCTTTTCCTTCTATTGTATTCTTCTCTTGATTGAATTCATCCATGCATTGCTTCTACTCTGATTCTTATATTGATGACAAAAAAATCTACATCTTTTGTCAAACCTTCTTATGTAGCTTAACTTCCATAGTTTTAAATGTTTCTTGCCCGCCACCACCAGGGTGGCCAACTGAAAGAGAGATTTAAAACTGACTCAGAAATTGTAATGATTCTACAAGGGCAGTACTGAAGGCCTAAGGAGAGGTGAGCATATGTGAAAGGCATGGAGATGACTCCTATTTTGACTGAAGAATAAGAGGCATGAAGGCAAGAAGTTGGAGATAAATTTACCAAGAAGTTAGAGTGAGATTATGATGCCACTCCAAAGATTTTGGACTTGCTACTGCAAGAAACTGATAGAAAGAACCTCTCCTTTCCCCTTTCTTTCCTGCTTTCTAACCTTGGATCTCTACTTTTAAATCTACCAAACTATTTGAATATATGGTAGCAGCACTTAATAAGAATGAACCTGTAGCCCCTTAGTTCTGTTCTTTAATTATGTCTCAAGTAATTTAGAATTATTCTGTATTGTACCATGTTTACCTTTCAACTCCTGATCTCTTGTCTCTTTTCCTGCCTTTGACCTTGTATCAGAAATGCAATGCAAGCATTGGACTTGTGCTGGACGTGCTCAAGTGCATGCTTTTATTAGGACATTACACCACCCTTTGTTGACCTCAGTATACATGGGAACTAAATAATCACCTATGCTTTTTCTAATTTTCTAATTCCTGGGAGCAAATGCATTTTGATGTCATGTGAATCAGACAAAACAAAGTGTTTGGCTGAACTAAAAATGTTCTGTTTCCCACATATGTAAGCACAGTATCTCTTGAAAATCACTTCTTGAGTAAGGCCAAAGAGCATTTCACCTGCAAATCTATCAGGTCTCTACTCAAAAATCTGTGTAATGCATATGGTGGAGTCAGATTCTGCGAGATTCTGAATTTGCCCAGACCTTAGTTTCATCTCATTCAGATGCAAACAAAAAGTCTGTAATGAGAGAACTCATTTGCAAGGAGCTTTGTGATCCAGAGGTGTCAGGGCAAGGGGAGAACTGAATGTTATTACTGATTCCAAACTCAGTCCTCTCTCCCTCTCAGTCCTTTGAATCCAGTACTAATTTCCAGCAAACTCGGGATTTGAAGCCTCATTATCTATTCAGGCAAATTTTTCACCTGGTTATCATCTATTTGAGGGCCTGACATGCCTTTATTGAATGAGATATTTTGCTTTGGGCAAATACAAATGCCTGAAAGATTTAAATAGAACATTAAATTGGTTTCAACTGCTTTCTTCAATGCCACCAGAGTCTTGGAGAAAACAGAGTGAAACGACAAATCTAGTTCTGCCTTTTGCAAAATGCATCTGTGTATACAGACAATTCTGATTATCCTCCTGATGAATTAACCCTCTGGGTTACTAAGCTGCCTTGTCCTAAAGCTAAACAAGAGCAGTTCTTGGCTCTTGTTGCCCTCATAGCAACTCTTTTCATTAATAGGAAAAGTTACCATTTTAACAAGTATTTGTTGAACAACATATATCAGGAAATGGACCACGACTGAGTTTCTACCATACAGCTCTCACTCTGCCAGGGTTAGGGAAAGATGCTCTGCTAAAAAAGCTGCTTCCTAACTGGACAGAAATTAAACGTATCATGGGGACATAATAATACATAGAAACCACCAGCTTAAATCCAAGACCAAAAGAAGTTGGTGTTAAACAGAGGTGCAGCGGAGTGCTGTGGTAAGTACTTAGGAATAATCAGTTCTGTACAGGGGCTATGAAAAACCTTTAGAGACAAGGAGCATTTGAGCTGGTTTATGGAGGCCATATGGAATCTTAAAGGTGGGCAGATGGGACAAGTGTTCCTGATTGGGGAAAGAAAAGTCCAGAAGCATGAAAAAACCTGCCACATGCAGGGATTCCCCCTCTGCAGCCAGAATATCCCTCATTGAGGGAAGTAATGAGGAATGAAGCTGCAAAGATGGATCCCAGAGTGATCTGTTTCAGTGGATGGTGGATACTTGCAGATTAGGGACTTAAATGTGAGGCAAAGCAACTCTGAAACTTTATCTCCATGAATCCTCACAACGGCTGATATCACTGGTGATGAGAGAAAACAAAAATATCATTTCATTTGATATTCTATTCCCTAAGGGAGAGTGTATTAACTGGGAGACAAATATTGGCCAGAATTAAAGTCTATTTAGGGCTTGTACATATTTTGCTGGCTCTACTTCTGATTTGAAATCGAGAACAACTTAAATTATAATAGTTATTATTTGTGGTGCCCTCTCTCTCTAGAGAGAGAGACAATGTGTGTGTATATATGTATATATAGAGAGAGAAGGAGAGAGACAAAAGTTGTGTGTGTGTATATATATGTGTATAGATAGAGAGAGAATGTGTGTGTGTGTGTGTGTGTGTGTATATATATATATATATATATATATCTTCCAAAGTGGTAGTAATAATACTAAGTATCATTTATTGAAGAGTCACTGTGGGCCAGGTACTTTATATTGTTCTCATTTGAATGCTAACAATTACTCTGCAAATTAAAATTATTATCCCAATTTTCAGGGGAGAAAATGGAGTAAATGTTTAGAAAGTTTAAGCATGTTGCTCAGGACACACAACTATTTTGTGATGGAGCTACGATCTAAACAAGAGAGCCTCTGATATATTGATAGAAGTCTTTCTATTACACATGCTTTTTGCAGAAATAAGTGGTGCTGAATAGTTTGGATGTTTCAGGTTGTTAAGTTATAAGTCTACAAATATCAGAACTTTCTAAATTTTTATTTCTTTCAAGGAAATTCTTTGAAAATTTGCTATCTTTTACTTTGCCTTCTATAGCAGAGTTTTGAACATAACAATCCTTTTCTTCATGAACTCTCAGGAACCTTTTAGTGGACAAATATATCAAACAATAGTTCCCTCCAATCTTCCTTATTCTTCTTTCTTATGATCCTCTACTAAGACCTCTTTCTTCTATTGCTCATTAAAGGACAATGTTCCTCAAATCATTATCTTCTCACTCTTCTCTTATTGGTCTACACACACTCCTTGTATAATATTATAGTCTCACAGTTTCAATTCTCCCCTGTGGTAACCTGAACAATGGCTTAATCTCCAGAACCTGTTAATATGTTACCTTACATAGCAAAAAGGACTTTTCTGGTATGAGTAAGTTAAAGATCTTGAAATAGGGAGCTCATCCTGGATAATCTGAGTGGCCAAATGTAATCACAAGGGCCCCATGGGAGGCGAGAGGGTCAGAGAGAAAGATGTAAGGACAGAATCATAGATAAGAAAGGAGAATAAATGCTATGCTGCTGGCTTTGAAGATGACAAAAGGGACCACAAGCTAAGGAATGTAGGCAGCCTCTCTAGAAGCTGGAAAAGGGAAAGAAATGGATCCTCCTCTAGAGCCTCCAGAAGGAATGCAGGCCTGCCAACACTTTGATTTAGCTCAGTAAAACTGACTGTGAACTTCTGACCTCCAGAACAGTAAGACAATAAATTCTTGTGGTTTTAAAACACGAAGTCTGTGGTGATTTGTCACAGCAGCAATTGGAAACAAATATAGTTCCCATATACTAAGAACTTCCAAGTCATTGAGTCTAGTTCACATCTCTCTCCTGAACTTCAGAATTTAATATAAAACTACTTGCTGATTATCTCAACCCAAACATCCCACAAATACATAGTCACACTGAGTCCAGCCATCACTGCCACCCACCCACTGAATTAGCAAGAAACCTTAGGAATCCTCTTTGACTTCTTCTTTGCCAATACTCAGAGCCAAGCTTTGACTCAAAGATGGTCTTAATCTACCCTAACATAAACTAGTGAAAGATTAAGCCACAGCTTTGCTTCATAGAACAAATCATAATTTTAGCATGACATTCATTCAAAGCTTACTTGCCATTTATCTACCAAAATGTTAAAATGTCTCAATAAGGCACAGAGAGTCTCTAGCTATAAGACATGTAATTCATTGGTGAACTTTGAAATATGAGCTGGCTCCAATGGGAAAAAAACCCATAGAGATATAGACTAAATGTAGAGAAAAAAATAGAGTGGTAAATGTAATTTTCTAAAAGAGTCTTTCCGCATGGTGACTAAATGAACTTACATTCAAGAAATGTCAGTCAAATCCACACATCACACTTCAGTTCATACCTAGGGAATCATGTTCAGTTCTTGATGACACAGTTTTTTGAGTGATACCAGAATAACTGGGTATTTAGAGGAGAATGACCAGAAAGGAGGAGAAGGAAATCATGAATTTTTTATATGAGGAATGAAAGAAAAAATAAAAAATATTCATTGGGTCTAGAATATTAAAGTGTTGCCATGGCATGAACTCAGAGGTTCAAACTAAGACAAAAATCTGTAAATGCATTTTGGCTTCCCAATAGTTGAGGATGGAAAATTACCAATAGTAGTTAAATATTCATTATCATCCATATGGAATGACTTATATCGAAAAAGAGGAAGCCTGGCATTTTTATTAACAATTAAGATTAAGCTGAATAACCACTTGGTACCAAAGCTATTGAGAGGAAATACTATGCAGTAGGAACAAATGGGCTATAAAGTGTAAAAAAGAAAGCCTTGATTTGCATTCTGATTTTGCAACTGCTTCATTGGCATGTGAACATATGCAAGTCATTTTACATCTCAGAGCCTCATTTTTCTTCTCTATAAATTGTAAATAATTTCTTTAAAATCAGTGAGTTTTTTGTAAGGATAAGTTAAACAATGCATGAAAGCATTTAGTAAACTCCCTGTCACACACATCAAATTTCAAAAAATGGTGGTATTACTAGAGGTAGGAGAATTCAAACACTGGATAATACATTAGTCTAGATGACCTTTAAGATATTTCTAAAAATATGTTTCCAACAAAATAGATCACTAGAAAAAAATTTTCTCTAGAAATAACTGTGAAATGCTGAAGAAATATAACTAATATACTTTAAAATGTAGATCTGAGGAAATAGGAAAACTAGGGAAATGTCCAAGGACCAGCACTCAAAGGAGAATGGAAACCAGAGTGGTTAGGCTAAAGCTTTGGCTATCCTAAGAACATATGCCCATCTCACTAACCATGAGGTTTAGTTTATATGGCCTCAAAATGACAGGAGATAAATATTAGGCTTGTGTGAAATGGGGAGATAAAGTAAGATCTTATAAATCAGAATCCTTGATGCACTGAATGAGAAATAAATTCTCCACATAAGAGAGAGGAAAAGGAAGATTGAAGATCTTAACTCAGACTCTAATAAGGAAAAACAAAATAAAGACATTCTCTCCAGAGAAGTTATAAACCTAGGCCTGACATCACTCAGGCAAGTGAGTGATACAGGACCTACCCCACTGAGTTGTCACAGAAAAGGAGACCTAAGCAACCTAGGCAGAAACAAAGACAAATCCATCAGGTCACATTTGATCTAGATCACTTAAGATTCTCCAAGGTAAGTACCATCCAAAATGAGTTCAAATTACAAAATTAAAAACCCATAAACAAATCACCATAAATGATTAGGCAGAGACCATACTGAGTAAAATTAAATTTGAAAAAAATCACTGATAATTAGATACAAAATATAAAATAATTATGTTTACAATGATTTAATAACTAAAATAAGGAAGTAAAATATGAGGGGAAAATCCACAGTTAAATACATAGGCATACTTGAAAAAGCACCTATTAGAACTTCTAGAAATAAAAACTAAGGTCTTTGACATTTTAAAACATCAATGAATTCTTTAAATATTGCATTAGCACAGCTGAAGATAGATTTAGTAAACTGGATATTAAATTTAAAGAATGTACCCAGAATAAGCCACAGAAAGATAAAACAAGGAAAATAAAAATTATATTAAGAAGTACAGAGAACATAAGAAGGTTTAAAATACATAACTTTGAGAAAAAATAATAAGAATAAGGAGAATATAGAAATATCATATTTGAAAAAGGATGAGTCTTTTTCGGAATTTATGGAAAATAAAAATGCTCAAGTTCAAGAAGCACAAAATGCTCAAATAAAACAAATACAACTAGATCCACATTTAGGCATGTTGTAATGAAACTGCAGAAAATTATTTAAAAAAAGATTTTTCAAAGGTGCAAGAAAGAAAACGTGATGTATTCATTTTTTTAAATTGGCATGTAACATGACCACAAATGTAGTGGCTTAAGACAACACATATTGTCTCAAGGTTTCTATGGTTAGGGGGTCTGGGCAAAGCCTAACTATATCCTTTGGTTAGGTCTCAGAAGGAAGCAATTAAGTTGTCAGCTAGGCAGTTTTCTCACCTGTATCTTGGGATTATCTTTCACACTCATTCTTATTGTGTGTAGAATTCAGTTCTACATGGTTGTAACACTGAGGCCCTCAGCTCCAAGAGGACTGCCCTCACCATACACAGTTCACAAATGAATTTTTTGCTTCTTTAAGGCCAATGGAAGAGCATCTCTCTCTTCAGGAAGGTCCCAGTATATCTTTTGTGGACTTTCACCTCATTAAATCAGTCTCACACAGGATTAATCTCACTTTTATTTACCTTAAAATCAACACACTTGTCACTTTAATCATGTTTGAAAAATCCCTTCAACTTTGCCACGTAATGTAATCTAATCTTCAGAGTGTTACCCCATCTTAGTCACAGAACCTATAAAACCCAAGAGGAGGGGATTATACAATGTGTGTACATCAGGGGTGGGAATCTTGGAGGGTTTTTCTGGAATGGAGTTACAAGTATACCAATAGTAGTTCAACAGCAACCACAGAAGCCATAAGACAATAAAATTCTATTTCAAAACATTGAGAGAAAATAACTCTTAATATAAATTTACCAGGGGAAAACTAAGTTTTCACCTAATCACTAAAGTAACTCATAAAAATGTATATTGAGAAGGAAATGAAACACTGAAGGAGGAACTAAAGGACTAGAAGCAAAGGTAAGCAACGAAATTATAAAATGTATGGGTAAATCAAAAAAACTTTTGACTAGACAATAACACGTAAGACAGGATGGAGATGATTAAAATAAAATCCAAATTTCTGAGTTCAGGGTGAAGAAGAGATATTGACTAAATTTAGTATCCTTAAAATGACATATACATGTTAAAACTCTAGACTTAATCACTAAGATAATAGAATAATCCCGAGGAAGGCATTTAATGAAGAGGTAGGAAAAGAGTCATAGAAGAAACCACACACACAGAACCTACAACATCATATACAACACCTGGAACCAGCTTGCTGACTGATACACAGGAGCTCTGTAAAAACAAAGGTAAGTAGATGTAGATTCTTGCCCAGGTATAGGTCTAAATTTTTTGGTAAAAATCCATCCTGTAGGAATAGTCATCAGATGCTTAAGAGAAGTAACTTCTTAACAACTGTACCATATTTATATACCTCCCTTCAAGCTGCGGGCCCCAAGGCAAATTCCAGGAACAGGAGAGTCTTGGAAATTCACACCAGGTGTCCACCCACAGCTCTCTCTGATCAGAAGAATTCAGATAGCGATTAACACCAATAGCAGCAGTAAGGAAGGAAGACATCCCAGACATTCTAGAAGTGCTCCCACTGCATGTCACTCACTCCACTCTGCTAGAGAAACCCATGGAAGGAATGACAGATGCACCATTGATGATAAGAAGTGGGGACCCTCATGGACCAAAAGTATGTCCTTAAGTCTTTGAACTTTCTCTAAGGATAGCTTTTTGGGTGGCCTTATACTCTAGAGATTAACATACTAAGTGAAGGAAATCAGACAAAGAGAAATATCATATGATATCACTGACATATGGAATCTAAAAAAAAAAAAAAAAAATGAACTTATTTACAAAACAGAAAAATACTCACAGACTTCAAAAACAAACTTATGGTTACCAAAGGGGAAAGGTGGTGGGGGAGGGATACATTAGGAGTTTAGGATTAACATATACAAATTACTGTATATAAAATAGATAATCAACAAGGAACTACCGTATAGCACAGAAAACTCTACTCAATACTCTGTAATAACCTGTATGGGAAAAGAATCTGAGAAAGAATGGATATATATATATATATATATATATATATATAACTGAATCACTTCTGTACACCTGAAGCTAACACAACATTTTAAATCAACTATACTTCAATATAAAATAAAAATTGAATTTACAAAAGAATATCTAAAGACGCTTTCAGTTTCATTGTTTTAAAATTCACCTAAGACTATTTACTCTTAAAAGTCTCCAAATAAAATGCATGCCCTATCCTCAGAATACAGATAAACCTCCCCAGCCCTCCACCTGAGGTTTTCTTTCTCTACTGTTTTCTAGATAAATCTATTTCTCTATTTATAGCCATATTCATATATAAGGATATAACCATACATCTTTATATATATATACATATATACTTAAACATATATATATATAGCTACATTCATATTTATATCTATTTATAAATTCTCTCTATTCCTATCTTCTCACTCAAACCAGAATCATCGATTTACTTGCAGGGTCCATTTAACTAAATATCTTTTTCTCTTCCCTGTTCCCAACCTTTTGTCCATTCCTTAAAGGCAGGACAGTCTCTGCCCAAAGCTTAAACAGATAATTTTCTCTTTAGCCAAGGAAACTGGAGAGTCAGTTGCCTCACAATGTACTCAGCTATTAAAGGGTTAGGTGTCCCCTTTTCATCTCAGGAGTTGATATTTTGCTACCTGCCACCTCCAAGGGACCATTAGATAAAAGTTTCCCCAGTAATTGCTGTAGGGTCTACAGGATTTCACAGGAGATGAAATTATTTACCTGATGATAAATCAATACCCTTCTCAAAAACGTTTCTTATACATTCAACAAAGCAAAGGTGACTTTTTCTTTCATCTTTCTATTTTCCTTTCAAATCTTCTGTGCTCACAGCTAGCTTGGTTTTTAAAAAGACATGGAGGCATGTGCATGAGATTTTACGTGTGTGTATGATATGTAAGAGTGTGTGCATGTGTACGTGTGTGCATGTGTGTGTGTATGTAATTGTGTGTGAGTGGAGAATACTATGTGTGCTGTGTGTTTCTGAATATTTGAGTATATTTTCTGGCCCAGAAATACATCCCAAATGTGCTGTTGCTCCCTTATACTCTACACTGCCAGGTGATGTTTCGTCAAATATTCTCAGCTATCAACCACCACAATGAACACATGCAAAGGAAATCTTTGCTTTCCAAGGGACTGTTGGCAAAGGAAGGTCATGGGAGGATAGTGCTGGCTTGTACACTTTTCTGGCATCACAATATAAGGTCATACCATGAAGGATCATTGATGCCTTACACTATGTCTCTAAAC
Organism: Balaenoptera musculus; assembly: GCF_009873245.2. NCBI lineage: Eukaryota > Metazoa > Chordata > Mammalia > Artiodactyla > Balaenopteridae > Balaenoptera > Balaenoptera musculus. The sequence goes on from NC_045797.1 coordinate 19,463,016, forward strand.
TGGACTGCTGTCACATAACCTGAAGTTAGAGGACATTATATGATGATGCTTACCTGCCCCGGGTCTCCTTTTTTGCGGGGGGAATAAAAAGGGAAAAAATAATCTATGTTATGTTTCCTCCTCTTTGTGTAAGTTCTTTAATCTAACTCTTCCCTTTCGAAGATGTTCATATTCCCACCACCACCCAAATCTAGGCCCACTTATCTGCCTGACTGTTTGGTAGCCACCTTTTCTTCCAACTTCCCTCCAATCCATCATGTCTGTGTTGAACACATAATAATATAATGTTCTAAAATAGCACTGAGTGCTCACAGAACAACATACATACTCTTTTGCTTAAAACTCAAGGGCCTCTACAATCCAGCCCCAAGACCACTCATCTAGTTCTATCCATCAGTACATAAGTGACCCTGAGCTGTGGCTGCACATAAGAGTCATCCAGGGTCCCCAGCCAAGAGCAAGTATATCAGAATATCTGCAGAAGATAGGGAGACCTACCATCCCTCTCTTTCAAAGACTGAGGGTTTTTCTGGGACTCAGAATTTTCAGTGCTAAAATTGAGAAAGTCTTGGGCAAACTGATGAGTCTGGTGGACCTGAGCCTTTCCATCAGAATGTTTTCCTGTTGTTTATGAGGCTCATCAAAAGGATGTTTGCATGCTGCCTGTGTTCAACCAGCTTCTCCTCACCTTCATCAGTTGACTCTGTCCTAAACTGATCTTTTCTCTGAGTCTTCTGCATGTTGTTCATCTTCTCATGACAGTGTTCTCTCTCTACCTGGGTTAAATGCAAAGTTTCTCCACAGTTAGTAACAGAGTACAAAAGCCCTATACTTCATATTTGATGCTTCTGCTTTGCTGTCAATTAGCTTCCACAGGAGAGATAAAAGCCCTGCTCTCCAACACCAACAGAGAGCATCAAAAACCTCCATACATAGAGGTTCAACTTTCAGCACTGAGAAGTCCTTTATAAAATAATAGTTAACATTCCAGTTGAAAGCTTCATACTTGGCATCAATCCACTATGTAGAGTCTTCACTCTGAACAATGAATAAAATATTTCTTCTATACTGAATGACTAGACAGTTATTCTGGTAGCTATTTCAAAACAAAATGATATATTTCAAAGTAATTTGCTTTCTTTATCTATAGAAACTACTAGAAACATTTAAATTTAGTCCTTTTGAAAAGTCTATTTCTAAACACCTCGCTACAAATACTTGCTGTATATGAAAATATATTTTTCTATTTATGTATCCATGTCTTGACATCTCTCTATCTACATATAGTAGGCATAATAGAGATCGTGTGACTGTATGTATTTTTGCATTTTCTCCTCATTTTTTCTTACTCTTCCACCTTTCCCTATTTATTTTGCCAGTTTTCCAACTAAATATCTCCACTAAGAAAGAACACAGAACAAAGCAAGAGAATAAAATACATTAATTTTTCACTCTCAAAATTTCAAATATATATTTGAATTCAAAAAAAAAGTATTTGAAGTGTCCATACTTTTTTAAGTTTTATTTTAATTGAATGAAGGAGTCTTTAAATTCTCTGTTGCTTTACAATTTTCAAAAGTTTCACACACATGATTTCATATAATCCCATAATAACCTTTTTTTAACTCCTGTATCCCTATATTGCCCCTTCCCCCTTCCCTTTCTCCACTGGTAACCATTAGTTTGTTCTCTATATCTGTGTCTCATTCTTTTTTGTTTTATTCACTAGTTTGTTGTATTTTTTAGATTCCACATGTAAGTGATATCATACATTACTGGTCTTTCTCTGTCTGACTTATTTCACTTAGCATAATGCCTTCCAAGTCTATTCATGTTGCTGCAAGTGGCAAAAAAAAATTTTTATGGCTGAGTAGTATTCCATTGCATATATATACCATATCTTTTTTATCCATTCATCTGTTGTTAGACTTTAGGTTTCTTCCATGTCTTGGTTATTGTAAATAATGCTGCTATGAACATTGGGGTTCATGTATCTTTTCAAGTTAGTGTTTTTGGTTTTTTTGGATATATGCCAAGGAGTGGAATTGCTGGGTCACATGGTAGATTTCTCAAAAAATACCTAAATATAGAAGTGTCCATAGCTTTTGAATTTGAAGAGTTTAACACCTGAAGGGGCTCTGAGTCCTTGCATTATGTGGTTGGGGCAAAAAGACCATGAAATTTAAATAACTACTACTGATGTAATTTCATTCGTATTCATAACATGGTGAAATATTTAAGTTCTACAAATACACATTATGTAGAAGAAAAGAGGGGGAATAAATAAAAGAAATATATATACCAGACCAAATTCGCAAAGAGTGTTTATTTTTCTGCTTCTGGATAAAATCACAATGCCTTGAACATTAAGTGTTTGATTAATATATGTCAATAATAAAAGCAATAATGAGAACCATATAGAAAAATTCATCTCTGCTGTTTCTAGATTGTTGAGTTTGAAACTTACAACTTGCCCTGTTTTAAATTATTAAAAATTATCTCCATGTGCTAACCCTATTAACACTTGTATTTTGTTTAACTCTCACAGCAATCCCATGAATTATTTATTATTTACATATTTTGTACAGAGATAAACTCAAACCCATAGAAGTTATGTAATTTGCCAGGGGTCAAAGACTAAGAAAGTTGTAAAAATCAGACACAGACTCACATTTTTGGGCTCAGAGAGTCAAGTTCTCTTCACAACACCACATGATCTCTTGCAACTCTTCTTGAACTCATATATTTCCAGCTCTGTCTTCTCTGATTCCCAGTAAGAGCAGAAGCCAATATTCCTGGTAAGTTGTAAAATGGTTTGCTGGTTAGAAACAATGTTGTGGGGAATTCCATGACAGTGAACAGGGAACCTGGTACATCTACATGGAGAGTCATTACATAAAGCATACAGGGAAGATAAATCCATATTCTTTCATAGTGTAAAGTTTACTATTTATTCTAGTGAGAATATTTTCTCTTCCATGAAAAAAGAGGTTTCATTGACCTGCCATGAGTTGCCTATTAAGTGCCTTGAGACATGAGACTTTATTGTGATGTAACATTAATTTTTGCTGCTGGCAAATGAAGTACTCAACAATGGCACTTACCTGATTAGCCTAATGAGAAATCCATGTTTTTAAGGATTCACTTAAAACTTTCCTCACTATTACCAGAGCCACTTTTATTCATGAATCCATTGAGCAAATGTGGAGTGCAGAGAATAGCGGCTGAGTAATACCAACAGAGACAATTATCTTGTTCACATGATTACTGAAAGCCGTGATAATCATGGGAAGCATCCCCTTAAGGCACAAATATCGTTATATTCTGGACAATTTTAAGCAATGCATCCATGAATCTCTTACCAAAACTCCCTTGTCAATGATATTCCAACATTTTCTTTAATTTCAAGTCTCTGACCATCTTTGCAAAATATTATCTACCCCTACTACCCATGGAAGTGATATGTATCCATATCACAATGACCTCTTCTTTAAATAAAGGTGGCTATCATATTTAGCACTTATGTTAGTCCCAATAGGAGGATTACCATCTCTACTTTTGTACAGGGGTATCCCTGAATAGGACTACAAGAGTGAAACAATCCATGTTTGGCTGATGCCAACACATTAGATTGAATCTACTGTTGATAAAGCTTAATTTTTTTCCTCAGTTAATTGATAATACGAGAACTCTTTTTGAATCATAGTTTGGCTAGAAATGACAGTACAGTCACAGAAGTGGACGTGTTGGGAGTGTTAGATAAAGTTAGATAAAGTTAGATAAAGCAACTTTTTTCAGCCTTTAGACACACTAGGACCCAATCCTGTATATTTCATTTCCTATTGATAGTGATGTCCTCCTAAGCACATTCTAATTTTGTGGCATACACGTTCATGATAGCAACTCAGGTAGCATATATGGTAACTTGACCCGCTGTATCAGTTGGAGTTCAACAAGAGAAACAGAACAAGTAAGAGATATATGTATATCCATGCATGCATATGTATGTATATATATATACATACATATACACACATACATGTGTATATATGTACATGCATATATAGAGAGACAGAGTAGCAGAGAATAGAGACTAGATTATATATTTATATTTATTATTTTCATATTATATTACATTTATGTATATAAAGGGAGAGATACACACACACATACACACACACACAAACACACTCACGTATATAAAGAGTGAAAACTCTGTTACAAGGAATTGCCTTACATATGGTATGGACTGTCTACACAAAAGGAAAACCACAAGGCTGGAAATCCACTGTCTGCTTTGTGAATGGCTAGGAAGAGATTTATATAAAATATATATGATATTATTTGCAGTCTCATTTTTTTCAGATATCCAGGCTGCCCTTCTTTCTAGGACTTCTGAATACCCAAGAATAGGGTGAAGAGCCAATTGCATCGCAGTTGTGGTTGACTGAAGTCTGTCTACCATTTCTGAGAAGCAGATTTTTCATCATGATAATGTTCAAGTAGAACTCTAATGTATTGTCTAACTAATTCAGTCCTAGGGACACCGTGATCAGTAGCCACTGCCAAAGCTGCTTGTTTGCCAAACCATTTTGATGATCACTCCAGCCTCACTGCTTATTGAGTAATTACTCCTAACTTGTTTCCTGGCCGCTTCCACTCTAGGACACAATCAGTCCCATTGCCATCAGAGAGCCGAGTTCAATAGCAACACCTTCCACCTATTCTCTTGCCTTATTGCGGAGTCTCTTTGCTACAGAGCTTTACAAACACACTGATGCATTCATAACATGACATTTCTCAAAGTCATAATAAATGGATTATTTTATTACTGTCTTTATGGATATATTTAAACATAACTGAGCACTTGATAAGCTCATTTCGTCTCTTAAACCTCTATTAGCTTTTATAGTTTTCCTTCTATAAAACTAAGGAATTTGGGGCATTTCAACTTCATTTAACATAAACCACTCTTATGTCTAGTTTTTAATAAACAAATTCCAAGCATTTGTCAGTCTAAATGAGAAAACTTTTATTCTCTTGGGCTTGACTGTTTCCTTTGGGTCAAACTGAGGTATATCTGTAGTTATATAGATGGCAGGATGGAACACAGAGAAAAATTGCTATTCCCTTGCAAAATAACTGATTACATGGTTTTCAAATGAAGTAGGAAGAGCCTCATCAGCCCAGGGGGAAAACATGGCTGCTAGTGCTCTCTGGTAACATTCTGTAAAATTTGGGGGTTCAGAATATTCAAAGTCAACTAAGTCATCTCAAATTCCCACATTAGAATTTTTTAGGTTTAACTTTTTTCCTGTCAATACCTATATTTTTACTCAAAACCTGGCAAAGATCTGAATTCTGCCTGTGCTTTTTCATCAGCTTCACCACTAGTCTCTGGATTTGACTCTTAATTGTATATACCCAATACCTAAAAGAAGTATAAGATATTTTTGAGGGTAGTTGTAGAAACTTCTTGGTTCTTTGACCAGGATTTGATAACTTGCCTCTATCATTGTCTTGCCTTATGCTTTCCAGTTCAGTTGGAAGCAATGGCCCATCCCACTGTCATTAACTCTTCACACCCTTCAACAATTCCATCTAAAATCATATCCTCTGCCTTCCATAGATATGTTATATCTTTCCTAGGAACAAAGGGCCATAATTTAATAATTCTTTTGCCATTAAGTGTTACAGACTACCAGCGTTCCAATCTCTACTGTCAACTAGACCACCCCTACCTTCAACCCAGCCAGGTCAGATAAACAATCCCAACTCCCATTGCCTTATCTGAAGCCATTCTGATATTGGTTACTGTACCTTTCAAGGTTCTTAGCAGCAAATGCCATAATCTCCTGCAGCTCTATTAAGCAGAAAGGGGTTTATTACAATTATCTTACAGATTTTCTAGTAGTCCAGTTGTTAGATGATAGGGACAGGAAAAAAAAGCTTTTAGCAAAACAGGACTCAACAAAAACCCATAGTCACTTTTGTTCTATGATGACATCCATGCCACCTAATTGCCTCCAAAGAGTCAGTCTCCATGCTTGTGGCTGCCTTTCATATTGTTGACTTCCCCTTTCCAAGTCTTATATAGTGCATTTTCTTAGTGGAATTTAGGCCACACACAAAATCCATGCTGAAATTTTTTAGCTTTCTAACCTCTACAGGGTAAGAAGATACACTAAAGGATATTTAGAGTTGGCATTAAGCCAATAGGCACAATCTAGGTAAAGTGCTTTGCAAGCAGAAATCTGTCAGTCAGTCACACTATATGAACATTAATAAACATTATTGAAATGAATTAAACTCCTTTGAGAAGTCCTCCCAATACCATACGTGGTTAAATTTAATTTATCACTCTTCTATGTGCTATCTTTTATTATTTTCCAACACTTCTATATGTGTAAGTCTGGCATTTTCCTTGGCCCCTTCAAATTAATGCAAACTATTTAAAGACTGTGTGATGGACTTCTTTTATGCCCTACGGCTCTCTCCTGGGCACATTCAGTAACGTGCTAGGAGGAGCATAGCTATGACCTCAGACATCTAAGTTGAAATCCTGACTCATTTATGTTAGTAAATGTGTCATCTTGAGTAAGTACTCACTTCTCTGATTTTAGATTGTGTTCCCTTACAAAATGGCAAATTTTCAACAAGATAATATTTTTAAAGCAATTAGTATAGTCATAAGAATTACAAAATATTTTATTAGCAGGCCAGAGAATGGGCCGATAGAGAAAAAAAAATGTTTTAGTTTTTTCATTTCTTTTCCCTCCTCCTATGCTAGAGAAATGCCGTATTTTTCATATCATAACCTAAGATATAATATTACTTGGAACTATTGAGAGGTGCCACCCTTAACTGGTAGGTTTTGTTTGAGTAAGCCCTAAACTGTCCAATTGTTCATGGAGAGGACTGTACATACCCTTTGATTTGTGAAGATTTAAAGAAAATGTACCATCCTTCTGGGAGAGGTAGTCACCAGGTGGAAAAGCAGAAGATAGTTTTCCAGGTGTGAAGGGAGTAGACACAAGCATGAGTCCTGATCCAGTACTTTGAGGCTGAGACTGGATATATGAACTTAAATAGCTGATTATCAAAAGCTGTCATCCTGGGAACCCAAAGAAAAATGATCTTTACACTAGAGGATCCTTCTCATTTAAAAACTGCCTTTCTGGGACTTCCCTGGTGGTGCAGTTGTAAAGAATCCACCTGCCAATGCAGGGGACACAGATTTGAGCCGTGGTCCAGGAAGATCCCACATGCCGCGGAGCAACTAAGTCCGTGCCACAACTATTGAGCCTGCGCTCTACAGCCCGCAAGCCACAACTACTGAAGCCTGAGTGCCTAGACCCCGTGCTCTGAAACAAAAGAAGCCACCACAATTGGAAGCCCACACACTGCAATGAAGAGTAGCCCCTGCTCGTCGCAACTAGACAAAGCCCACGTGCAGCAGTGAAGACCCAACACAGCCAAAAATATAAATATATAAATAAATAAATTTATAAAATAAATGAATAAAAATTAAAAAAATTAAAACTGCCTATCTGTCACAGAAATCTGAAGGAGTAGAAACACCATCAGAGCAGAGGGCTGGCATCATCCATCAGACTAAAGCAACAGTCATCAACTGTTACATACTATAACAGCGAGAAACCAGCAACTGGACTCAATCATGCTAAAGCTCCTTTAGACTGAAAATTTTCCTAGAATTATCTGATAATTAAATAGAAACGGAAGGAGATACTGAAATTCCTGATATTAAACAGGTGAGAGACTGCAAAATTTATCTGAAAAAATTAGAAATGTTAGTGGGCTGATACCCTCAAGCCTGTGGAGCAATTCATACTATTCATTTACACTTAGTCTGCCTCTCTTTCTCTTCCACAATTTCTGTCTTATCACCAGTAAATAACTGCACTTCAGATGTGTCATCAAATATTGAAGGGTAATGTTAAGAAATATGCTATAATTTTACAATATTCTGCAAAGTTTTCTGCTTTTTTCTTTGGGAGGGGGGAAATAGGAGTAAATTCACTAATATTGGGAAAAGCCATTTATTTTGCAACTGTTCTTTAACATCTTCCTAGATCAAACCTATGGTTGTTTCTCTGTGTATTAGTTATTTGAAACATTTTAGATATATCAACAAAATAAAAAAACATGGACTTTCAAGGCCGACTATTTCACCTCACGTTGTGCTCAACATCTAGCACTTTTGCGTAACTGATGGGGTTGGGGTGATTTAAGAAAAAAAGGCTTTTGGCAGTTTTCAGAGTCCTTTAGCAAGCTGTTGAAGAAACCAAGAGAGGTCATAAAACCTTAATGAATTTTATATACAAAATTAGGGTATTGCCTCCTTCTCAGACTGAATGGATTGTCCAATGGATTTGCATATATAGATAAGTCACTTGTAAATATCCATCTATTCAGTGATCTCTCTCCCCCTGCTTCAACTCATAGAGCTTATTACTTGCACCGTTCATTAGGTGAAAAACATTCTAAGTGCCTTGAGACACTGTGTTATAAAACCTTGATTGCTTCTCTCCTAATATAATAAATTCTGTGAGGAAGGCCAGTACCTGAATCAGAAAACTAAATTTGGGGAAAACAAAATATAATATACTGCCCACTGCAGTAGTCTACTACAATGGGGATATAAAAAAGCAGTGCGAAAATTCTGTAGTAGTCAAACTAGAGATGTAATTATTGTCAACTGTCGTGTCCATTGATTCCTTTTTTCTTGTTCTTCTCTCTTGTGTGACTCATCTTCTGGCTAGGAAGAACTCTACCCCTGTTTCTTCTTGGGCTTATTACATGGCAGTTTTCTTCACTGCTATTTCATGGTTTCATACTGATGTATGGTGATTTTATCATCTAGATACTCTTAATACTGTTATTAGAGCAATTAGGGCTGATCCTGCTAGAATCATTCTCTGGCCTCTGAATTCAAAACATGTTCATGACATCTGTTTGTATCATCTTTAATTTCTTTCATCAGTGTCTTATCATTTTCTGCATATGGGTCTTTTGTCTCATTAGGTAAGTTTATTCCTAAGTATTTTATTCTTTTTGTTGCAATGGTAAATGGGAATGTTTCCTTAATTTCTCTTCCAGATTTTTCATCATCAGTGTATAGGAATGCAAGAGACTTCTGTGCATTAATTTTGTATCCTGCTACTTTACCAAATTCATTGATTAGCTCTAGTAGTTTTCTGGTAGCATCTTTAGGATTCCCTATGTATAGTATCATGTCATCTGCAAACAGGGACAGTTTTACTTCTTCGTTTCTGATTTGGATTCCTTTTATTTCTTTTTCTTCTCAGATTGCTGATGCTAAAACTTCCAAAATTATGTTGAATAATAGTGGTGAGAGTGGGCAACCTTGTCTTCTTTCTGATCTTAGTGGAAATGGTTTCAGTTTTTCACCATTTGGAACAATGTTGGCTGTGGATTTGTCATATATGGCCTTTATTATGTTGAGGTAGATTCCCTTTATGCCTATTTTCTAGACGTTTTTATCATAAATGGGCGTTGAATTTTTTGAAAAGCCTTTTTTGCATCTATTGAGGTGATCATATGGTTTTTATCCTTCAATGTGTTAATATGGTGTATCACATTGATTGATTTGTGTATATTGAAGAATCATTGCATTCCTGGGATAAAACCCACTTGATCATGGTGTATGATCCTTTTAATGTGCTGTTGGATTCTGTTTGCTACTATTCTATTGAAGATTTTTGCATCTATGTTCATCAGAGATATTGGCCTGTAGTTTTCTTATTTTGTGACATCTTTGTCTGGTTTTCGTATCAGGGTGATGGTGGCCTCGTAGAATGAGTTTGGGAGTGTTCCTCCCTCTGATATATTTTGAAAGAGTTTGAAAAGGACAGGTGTTAGCTCTTCTCTAAATGTTTGATAGAATTTGTCTGTAAAGCCATCTGGTCCTGGGCTTTTGTTTGTTGGAGTATTTTTAATCACAGTTTCAATTTCAGTGCTTGTGACTAGTCTGTTTGTATTTTATATTTCTTCCTCGTTCAGTTTCAGAAGGTTGTGCTTTTCTAAGAATGTGTCCATTACTTCCCGGTTGTCCATTTTATTGGCATATAGTTGCTTGTAGTAACTTCTTATGATCCTTTGTATTTCTGCAGTGTCAGTTGTTACTTCTCCTTTTTCATTTCTAATTCTATTGATTTGAGTCTTCTCCCTTTTTTTCTTGATGAGTCTGGCTAATGCTTTATCAATTTTGTTTATCTTCTCAAAGAACTAGCTTTTCGTTTTATTGATCTTTGCTACTGTTTCCTTCATTTATTTCTAATCTGATCTTTATGATTTCTTTCCTTCTGCTAATTTTGGGCGTTTTTTGTTCTTATTTCTCTAATTGCTTTAGGTGTAATGTTAGATTGGTTATTTCAGATATTTCTTGTTTCTTGAGGTAGGATTGTATTGCTATAAACTTCCCTCTTAGAACTGCTTTTGCTGCATCCCATAGGTTTTGGGTCATTGTATTTTCATTGTCATTTGTTTCTAGGTATTTTTTGATTTCCTCTTTGATTTCTTCAGTGATCTCTTGGTTATTTAGTAGTGTATTATTTAGTCTCCATGTGTTTGCATTTTTACAGATTTTTTCCTGTAATTCATATCTAGTGTCATAGCGTTGTGGTTGGAAAAGATACTTGATATGATTTCAATTTTCTTAAATTTACCAAGGCTTGATTTGTGACCCAAGATATGATCTATCCTGGAAAGTGTTCCATGAGCACTTGAGAAGAAAGTGTATTCTGTTGTTTTTGGATGGAATGTCCTATAAATATCAATTAAGTCAATCTTGTTTAATGTATCATTTAAAGCTTGTGTTTCCTTATTTATTTTCATTTTGGATGGTCTGTCCATTGGTGAAAGTGGGGTGTTATAGTCCCCTACTATGATTGTGTTACTGTTGATTTCCCCTTTTATGGCTGTTAACATTTGCCTTATGTATTGAGGTGCTCCTATGTTGGGTGCATAAATATATACAATTGTTATATCTTATTCTTGGATTGATCCCTTCATCATTATGTAGTTTCCTTCTTTGTCTCTTGTAATAGTCTTTATTTTAAAGTGTATTTTGTCTGATATGATTATTGCTACTCCAGCTTTCTTTTGATTTCCATTTGCATGGAATATCTTTTTCCATCCCCTCACTTTCAGTCTGTATGTTTCCCTAGGCCTGAAGTGGGTCTCTTGTAGATGGCATATACATGGGTCTTGTTTTTGGACCCATTCACTCAGTCTATGTCTTTTGGTTGGGGCATTTAATCCATTTACATTTAAGGTAGTTATCGATATGTATGTTCCTATTATCATTTTCTTAATTGTTTTGGGTTTGTTTTTGTAGATCTTTTCCTTCCCTTGTGTTTCCTTCCTAGAGAAGTTCCTTTAACATTTGTTGTGAATCTGGTTTGGTGGTGCTGAATTCTCTTAACTTTAGCTTGCCTGTAAAGGTTTTAATTTCTCTGTCAAATCTGAATGAGATGCTTGTTGGGTAGAGTAATGTTGGTTGTAGGTTTTTCCCTTTCATCACTCTAAATATATCCTGCCACTCCCTTCTGGTTTGCAGAGTTTCTGCTGAAAGATCAGCTGTTAACCTTATGGAGATTCCCTTTATGTTATTTGTTGCTTTTCCCTTGCTGCTTTTAATATTTTTTCCTTTGTATTTAATTTTTCATAGTTTGATTAATATGTGTCTTGGCGTGTTTCTCTTTGGGTTTATCCTGTATGATACTCTTTGCACTTCCTGGACTTGATCGACTATTTTCTTTCCCATGTTAGGGAAGTTTTTGACTATAATCTCTTCAAATATTTTCTCAGACACTTTCTTTTTCTCTTCTTCTTCTGGGACCCCCCTTATTTGAATGTTGCTGTGTTTAATGTTGTCCCAGAGGTCTCTGAGACTGTCCTCAATTTTTTTCATTCTTTTTTCTTTATTCTGCTCCCTGGCAGTTATTTCTAACATTTTATCTTCCAGGTCACTTATCTGTTCTTCTGCCTCCATTATTCTGTTATTGAGTCCTTCTAGAGTACTTTTAGTTTCATTTATTGTGTTGTTCATCACTGTTTGTTTGCTCTTTAGTTCTTCTAGATCCTTGTTAAATGTTTCTTGTATTTTCTCCATTCTGTTTCTAAGATTTTGGATCATCTTTCCTACCATTACTCTGAATTCTTTTTCAGGTCGGTTGCCTATTTCATCTTCATTTGGTCTTGTAGGGTTTTACCTTGCTCCTTCATCTGTAAAATATTTTTTTATCATTTCTTTTTTTTTTTTTTTTTTTTTTGCTGGGTGGTGCTGTATTCCTGTCTTACTGGTTGTTTGTCCTGAGACTTCCAGCACTGGAGTTTGCAGGCGGTTAGATAGAATTGGGTCTTTGTGCTGAGATGAGGACCTCTGGAAAGCTTCATTCTGATTAATATTCCCTGGGGTCTGAGGCTCTATGTTAGTCCAGTGGTTTGGACTGGGAGCTTCCACCACAGGAACTTGGGCCCAACCTCCAGCCTGGGAACCAAGATCCCACAAGCTTCATGACACAGTAAAAAAATAAAAGAGCAGTACAATATCAAAGAATAAAAAGCAAAATTAGATAGATAAAAAATATATTAGGAAAAATAAAACTATAATTGAAACAACTGCAACAAGGTAAAATAAAACCACAACAGAAAAAAAAAAAAAAAAAAAGTGGGGTGGAACAAGCCAAAAGTAGAGAACAATAGCAAAGTATATAGAATATAATAAAATTAGAAAATTAAAAGATGTATTAGGAAAAATAAAAATATAAAAGGATCAACAACAATGAATCAACAAGGTAAAACAGAACCCCAGTCTAAAAGAGGAAAAAAGAAAAAAAAAAATACAAAGCTTTGGCTATGTGGGCAGAGTTTAGGCAGGAGTGGTACTTTGGCAGGGGTGGGTTTTAGGGTGGGGCAGTACGTAGGCAGGTGGTGTGCTGACATTTGAGCCTGGAGCGGGGCCTAGGCTCAAGACCTACATAGCCAGAAAAGGCCCTGGGGGCGGGGCCTAGGCGGGCGACATTCAAGCATGGCGAATGGTCTCTGCTTAGGACCTGTGCAGAAGGGGAGAGGCAGCATGTGGAAAGGAGGGCCTCTGGAGTGTGGAGTTCCAGAGTTTGGAGGTAGGACCCTGAGTGAGGGTGTGTGGGTGGAGTTTAGCCCCAGCTTGTTGGAGGGGGTCTCCGAGTGTAGAGGTAGGGCCCTGAGTGGGGCTGTAGGGGCGGGGCTTGGGCTCTGCATGGCAGAAGGGAGGCTCCAAGGGCAGAGGCTTAGGCTCGGGAGCCCAACATGCTTCCTGATGCCTAAGTGGACAGGGAAAGCGCTGGCCGAGTTCCCTTCCGTTCCTTCGCACCCCCCTCCACTGTCTCCCCCAGGGTCTCCCCTGTCACTGCTGCACCCCTAACTGTGGATTGGTCCCGCTGGGTGTAGGAACTCCTCTGCTCACCCACCCACTCCTCAGGGGTGCTGGTCTCAGAGGTCCAGCCTTTACTTTTGCTCCCCCTTCCCTCCCTCCCACTCTCTCAGTACCTGCATGGCTGGAGGGGGCCTAGGTGGACAGAGGATCAGGCCTGGGATCTCAGCAGGTTCCTGGGGGCCCAAGTGGGCAGGGGAAACCTGGCCATGCTCACTTTTGATCCTCTGCCCTCCAATGTCTCCCCAATTTCCCCCTTCAGACATGGGATCCCCTCCCCTCCCCCAGCCACCCCACAGGGGTGCCAGTCCCATCCCGCCTCAACTTCTCCTCCACCTTCACTCTCCCCATGCCCCACGTCCTACCCAGTCACTGGGGATTCCTCCCATCCCCTTAGGTGTCCATGGTCCCCCACCGGTGCCTGGTAGGTGCCCTAGTTGTGGGGAGATGCAAATTCTGCATCCTCCGAGTACACCATCTTGACTCCACCCCCCGAAACGGCTCACTCTTGATCTTTCTCTAAACCTTATCCTGTTTTTAATTTTCCATCCACAAACCTACAGGTCCTTTTCCTGGCACCCCCATCCATGTTCCACATGACCTTTAGCTCTTCCTCTCCATTCCCATGACATGCCTCTTTTTTTTTTTTTTTTTTAAATTTTTTTTTTTAAATTTTATAGCTACTTTTATTTTTATTTATTTATTTATTTTTGGCTGTGCTGGGTCTTCGGTTCGTGCGAGGGCTTTCTCTAGTTGCGGCAAGTGGGGGCCACTCTTCGTCGCGGTGCGGGGACCGCTCTTCATCGTGGTGCGCGGGCCTTTCACTATCGCGGCCCCTCCCGTTGCGGGGCACAGGCTCCAGACGCGCAGGCTCAGTAGTTGTGGCTCATGGGCCCAGCCGCTCCGTGGCATGTGGGATCTTCCCAGACCAGGGCTCGAACCCGTGTCCCCTGCATTAGCAGGCAGATTCTCAACCACTGCGCCACCAGGGAAGCCCCTGACATGCCTCTTGAATATAATCTGTCACCAAGTCTTCCAACAACATGACCACCAGGCTCATCCTGTTAAGAAACAGCCCTTGTTGTGACATTTTCCCCAAAAAATGATTTGAGAGCTCCTTTTTGCCCACAGGATAAACTTCAAACAGAGACCTTTCTTAGTCTACCCCCTGTTGAGTTTTCCACCCTCAACTTCTGCTCTCCTCCCCCAAACCCTATGGTCAGCCATACTATTTCAAATTCTCTAAGCATGTTCATGCCATTAAGATTTGAAAATACTGCGCGTTCTGTCCAATCACGTTTGCCCCCTTTCTGCATGATGCATTGTTTTATCCTTACAGACCCAGCTCAATGTGTTGTGATCTCTTAGTTCCACTTTGCTTCTTCCCGGGAACAATTGATCCCTCCCTCTGCTGTGCTGCAGGAGAACCTCCATAATTCCAAATTTCTCCAGGAGAACTTTGCCCTAATTTCTACTTTGGCACTGAACAGATACACTATAATCATTTCTCCCTGTTAAACAGTGCCTCAGGTGAGAACACTGCTTCACTTATCTTTGTATCACCAAAATTTATCAGAGGGTCTGGCAAATGGGAAGTCTCCCAAAATACTTGGTAAATGAATGAGGGATCACTGGTTTGATATACCACCCTGTACCTGGTGCCTGAAGAGCTTTTCTCCTGTGGATCAATAGGTGTGGTCATACATAGTATGAACTGTGATCAGAGTCCTGGGAGAGTTATGTGACCCAGACAGGCATCCCTTCTGTGGAGTAGACGAGAGATACAGTGCTGATTCAGATGGACAAAGTTGTCACCTGCATTGAGAAAAGTACCTACTGGTGCCAACATGTATACTGAACATGGGAAGTTCTCTTTTGTGTAAAAGCTGATCAATCAACTGGCAGAAACTTCTCTCATAGGCTCTTGGACAATCGAACCATCTTCCTCATGCCCCTTCAACAGATCTTCTCACCTCTCTTACATAGGATTGGACTCCTCTCTACTGGACTTACACCAGCAGCTTGTTTTCTCAGCCCCATCTGGTTAGCCTACTGAGTTAATCCTCTACCCTCCTCAGTCCCTGCCCTTCTTTCTCCTTCCATTCCCTCTCTTCTCCAACTTTCAAATAAAATTCTCCTCTTTTTCTTTCACAACATACTTTGGAAGCTTATTTAACACAGCACCCAAATAATCAGCAAGTGGAAAACAGATTCCCTTTTTTTCCACATTGCATGTAGATGACTTATTTTCAAAACATATTGAGTGAGAATAAATACTTGTTTTTTTCCCCCTAAAGCAACAAATAAAAGGAAGTAAAACAAATCTTGTTTCTGTATTAAACCAGGTTGAAAGTTCATATCCCATCATGACAGCTTTACCTAATGTCAGTCATAAATGCAGAGACCCCTTCTGAACTCCTGTCACTGAGCAACTCCCTGTGCAGACAAGCTCAGCCCTCACTAAGCAAAGCCTAGTTTCCATCCAAACAAATAAAGCTCAATATGTACCATTACATATTGAGTCTTATTTAAGTCTTTAAAGCTTCCAAGAACCCCAGTTTATATGCAAATACTTCTCAAGTGGGTTTTACCTTCATTGTGTAATACCTTAAAAGATAGTTAATACTTTAGTTCACAATCCTCTGAATGTAAAATCTATTTAAAAAATGCAATAAGAAAAGGCATCTACCTGGCATTTAGATGCGGACAGGAGTGTTGTTAAGTTAGGTTAAGGTGTCTCAGAAACTTGAACAACTTCACAGTTTCACTAAAGGATGAAGTTGAACATAATTTTTTTTTTTTTTGTAGTTGACAACTGCTAAATGTGTTTTCCTCTTCCTCTTCCTGCCTTCCCCCCACATCTTCCATTTGCTGAAAATTTAGAAGTCCTAGAAATCATATTTATGTTGCTCTAAGCATTTGATAATTACTTGGGCCAGTTCTGTTCGTGAGGGAATTACAATTCTTTAGGCGATGGCACGGGTTCTGGCTAGTGTATAAAATCTGGGAAAGTTTCTCATTATTTCAAAATAGCTGGTGTTTTATCTTCCTTAATTCCAAAGTAATTTGAACATGTATCAATTAAGAATTCCCCATGAACATAGCAGTGAAGGTGTCAATTGAACAGAATGATTGTCCTAATTCTTTGTATTTTTATAGGCCTGGTATACAATGCCAGGATCTCTGGGGCTGGATATATTTCAGAAAATAAACAAGCTACTAAAGAGAAATTTCTTGACAGGATTGCAGAATGACTCATTTGTTTTAGGCCAAGACAAAAAGCACATCATCCAAATAATGTCTCATTTCTCCTCCCCCCCCCCCAAAAAAAAGTAATTAGCTGCCATAACCTCATCTTTTCCAGAGCACACTGGACACAGCAAAAAATTAGAATATCTGCAGAGGAACTCAAGAGAGTGATCAATATTAATGTGTCAGAAGGTTAGCCCATTTTGTTTTCTAACTATATTTCAAAAATGCTGGAAATAAAAGGGGAAATGTCTTACTGTTGTATTATGTCCACTTACTCAAATTTCACAAAGTTTCAGAGGAGAGTGATAAACAGAGAAAATCAAAATCTAGTTTTATCACTTACTAGAATTTAAGTGTGAACAATTAAATGTAACCTATTTGAACTTCAGTTTCCTAAATTGGATTGTGTGATGCTAAAAATGTGGCCAATCCCTGATAGGTAACAGCAAGGTACTTCTCAGAGCTTAGGGATGAGTTTACCCTCTGAGTATCTAAAAAGGAATTAGCAAAAGCCAGACCTAAATAATAATTAATTGATAGATTGTAACTAATTGATAAACTTTTACATATAGGTCTAAGACTCGTATATAAAAATTACAATATACCACTGGATGGTTTTTGTGTGAGTTAAATGACTTGATTCCTCATAAAGCTTGGTTCTCTAGACCAAGAATTTTATATGCTCAACAAAGCTTAGTTACATCCTTTCCCCTTCCTGTGCAGTAGTCTTAGGAAACCATGATAACATTAAGACATCAGCAGTACATTGGTATTGATATGTCAATAGAATGTGGTACTTGAAAGTGAAAAGACAAGAGAGGAGAAACTGGTAAACTGTTTTTGCGACAGCCTTGAAGAAGACATGCCCAATGCCTGATGAGCCTCAGGCTATTGTAGCCAAGGTCGTCTAACAAGCATCCAATCATTCCCTAACTGTTTATATTTACTACACAAAGTTCGTATTATAATTTTGCTTTTCGTGTAGGTCTTTGAGTGATCTTGAATATTCTAAGCTTTTTGGCAATTTTATTTCAGAAACTAAACTTGTGGTTTGGATTTCAAACTAATTCTTTAGACTTTTCAACTTTGGTTGACATGAGACAGACCGTAAAGCAATAAACCCTTGCATATGTTCTTAAAATTTGGAGCATCTGAGTCTACTCCACTCAGGACCGAACCCATATCATGGTCTCCTAACCAAAATACTGAATTTCACCTCAGTGTCATAGCTTTCAAAGTATAACAGATATGTCGCAACAAAAATTTTTGAATGAAAATTTTATTATTAAGGCTTCCCTGATGGTGCAGTGTTTCAGAATCCACCTGCCAATGCAGGGGACACAGGTTCGAGCCCTGGCCTGGGAAGATTCCACATGCTGCAGAGCAACTAAGCCCGTGCACCACAACTACTGAGCCTGAGCTCTAGAGCCCACAAGCCACAACTACTGAGCCCACTTGCCAACTCTCCTAGAGCCTGTGCTCTGCAACAAGAGAAGCCACAACAATGAGAAGCCCACGCACCGCAACGAAGAGTAGCCCCCGCTCACCACAACTAGAGAAAGCCTGCGCACAGCAACAAAGACCCAACACAGCCAAAAATAAATAAATAAATAAATTAATTAATTTTTTAAAAACTTATTTTTAGATAACTATGGATTCACATGCAGTGGGAAGAAATAATACAGAGAAATCTGGTATACTCTTTAAACAGTTTCCCTCAATGGAAACAATTTCAAAACGTATAATATCAAATGGGATGCTGACATTGATACGATCAAGATACAGAATACTCCCATTACCACAAGAATCCCTTTTGTTGCTCTTCTATAGCCTTACATACTTCTCTTTCATCCTCATTGTCTGCTTAACCCTTGGTAACTACTAATCAGCTCTTCGTTTCTATAATTTTGGCATTTCAAGAATGTTATATAAATGGCATCATACAGTATGTAACCTGTGGCACACAGTGACACCCAAAGGAGGAACTCCTCAGTACTGCTCAGTTGGAGTGGGAATTATGACTCCTCACTAGACCTCCACTCATATCTTCTTGGTTGAAAATGCTGGAATGTCTCTTGACTGCTCCCTTCATGGCCTCCATTGACCATGGTAGAAGGGGAGAGGTGTATGCCTGCATACCACTGGAAGTGATGAAAGTCCTGACTTTCCATTAGGTGACTCTGATCCTCTAACATGAGCCCAGAGGAGTAGAAGGGGTTGCCTTACTACTGGCATTTGCAGGTGGAAATCCAGATTCACTATGTGGGCTCCAATGACACTGCCAGGAGTGCCTTGTTCCTACCCAGTGGGGATGAAGATGCTGAGTCCCTTTTCAAACTTCTCTGCCAGCTCCTTAGTGGGGTATTGAGGCACTTCATTAGCCTCACAAAGATGGAAGGCTAAGCTCCCTACTTTGGCTTTTCTGGTATGGGTGTGAGTGGGCCTACAGTCTTATCTGTTTCGTTGGAATAGAGTGATTTTTTTTTTTAACATCTTTATTGGAGTATAATTGCTTTACAGTGGTGTGTTAGTTTCTGCTTTATAACAAAGTGAATCAGCTATACATATACATATATCCCCATATCTCTTCCCTCTTGCGTCTCCCTCCCTCCCACCCTCCCTAGCCCACCCTTCTACGTGGTCACAAAACAGGGAGCTAATCTCCCTGTGCTATGCGGCTGCTTCCCACTAGCTATCTATTTTACATTGGGTAGTGTATATATGTCCTTGCCACTCTCACTTTGTCCCAGCTTACCCTTCCCCCTCCCCGTATCCTCAAGTCCATTCTCTAGTAGGTCTGCATCTTTATTCCCATCTTGCCCCTAGGTTCTTTATGGAGTAGAGTGATTTTTGTGTAAAAGTTTACTTGTTAGACTGCCATTTTCTTGGAGCAAGCTTTTATCTGGGCTGTTTGTTTGTTTGTTTGTTTGTCTATGCCCACTGGAATTTCTGAGTTTCCATCTTCTTCAGCTCCATTTTGGGATTTTAAAAAAACCCAGGAACTCAACACCGTGTTGTTCTCTGGGTCCTGAGGTCCAAAGCTTGTCTTCTTCACTCAAACGTTTTGTAAATAATGCCTGGGATTTTTAGTAGTCCCATCCAAGTTTTTTGTTTTAATAAGTATGTGAAAATATCATTCAGCCCAGAGTAAAGCATCAGTGAACATTAGTAAAGTTAATATTTGGATTTACATAAACTCTACAACTATATATCCTAATATTCTTCCAAACACAATTCAGTCCCTACAATTGAATAATGACTTCCTCAAATACTCAAACCCCCTGATTTACCCCTCCTCGAACTTACAACACTTAATTCCTATTCTACTTGTTTAGTAAAACCTATATGTGCTCAGATATAACATGCCATAGTGGAAATAAACCACCATTCATTTACTAATTTTGATATATTAGACAAGTTTACTCAATCTTCCCAAGCGTCAAGTTCTTCATCTGTAAAATATTGATAATAACAACCAGCAAGTGACAGGAATGGGACTCTACCCCTGCCTAAGTCTAAAACTCTATCATAAAATATCTTGAAGAATTGACAGATTGGATCCAAAGCTGGAGGTCAGAGTTTTCTCTATAAGGCTAATTTAGTAGACACATAGTTTTAGAATATACTTTTTATTATAGCTATTGATGTTGATTTTAAGCATTGCATATTACAGTAGGGTTGTTCCAAGGTTACCATTACCCTGAGAGGCAGTTTAGAATAGTGACTAATCCTAGGGGTTTTGGAGTTGTGGCCACTGGAAAGATGTCCACATTCTAATGTGTGGAACGTGTGAATATGTTACTTTACAGAAAGCAAAAGGAGCTTTGTTGATATAATTAAACTAAGGATCTTGAGATGGGGAGATTATTCTGGATTATTCAGTGGGCCCAATGTAACCAGTAGGGTCCTTATAAGTAAAAGAGGGAGGAAGAAGAGTCAGAATTAGAGAGGGATTTTAAAATGCAGTGCTGCTGGTTTTGAAGATAGAAGAAGGAACCACAAGACAAGGAATGTAAATGACCTCTAAAAGCTGGAAACGGCAAGAAAGTGAACTTTCCTTGAAAACATCTAAAAAGAATTCAACCCTGCCCACATTTTGATTTTAGCCCAGGAAGACCCATTTTGGATTTATGACCTCCAGAAGTGTAAGATAATAAATTTCTGTTGCTTTAAGACACTAAATTTGTGGTAATTTGTTATAGCCACTATAGGAATCTAATACAGGAGCCAAATGCTCACTCTATATTCTAACTCTGCCATTTATAATATAGCTAGTCTTGAACAAGGAATTTAATTTCTGTGCCTTAGCTGCTTCATTTTTAAAATGGCAGTATGCATAGTTCCTACCTCATAGAAAGAAATTAACATATATAAAGCTATCAAAACAATATTAGGTAAATAATAAGTGCTCGATAAGTCAACTATTAGTAGTATAGTAGTAATAACTATTCCCTTATACCAAGAATGTGATTAAAAAGACAATGAGCACTTTACAAAAATGATATCATCTACATACTTTCCTGCAACCTGTTTTGATTTTACTAGTAGATGGATAGATAGATAGATAGATAGATGATAGATATCTACATACATACATTCATACATATACATATATGGATATATAGACATCTCAAGAATCAAGGCAACGGTAAACAAAAAATAATGCAGGACAGTGCTTATATCCAAAGAGGAGGCTAGATGTTGAGATGGAGGAGGAATCTAAAGAAAGTCTCCAACAATAGAGAAATATTCTAGTTCTTAAGTTGGGTGTTAAGTTCATGGGTGTTTACTTCATTTTTATGCTTAGTAACTTACATACACAATTCATACATACTTCTTTTGTGTCAAATGCTAAAGAATACATTTTTTCCAAAGACTACTAATAAAACTTGAAAAACTTCTCAGATCTTTACTCATTGTAATTCAGTTAGGATAGCTCTATTATGCTGTGGTAATGAACAACTCCAAAAATCTCAGTGGCTTAACAAAACAGATGTTTATTTCTTATTCATACTACATTTTCTACATAGATCAGTGGGCAGCTCTGCTTGTGTAATTCCTCACACCCCCAAACTGACCAAGGCTTCATTTTACCAAGTGATTTTGATTCATTGAAGTAGTGCAAAAGGGAAGAGAGGCAAATTGGGCACTTGCTTTTAGTGTTCACTCCCAGAAAATATACATGTCACTTCTGCACATATTTTATTGGCCAAAATAAATCACATGGCCATGTCCACATTAAAAATAATACAGATGTATAATTTTTGCATGTGACTATAAAGTAAAAAAAACACAAATGTTTTGTGAAGAGCATTAATGGTTCTCATAGTCTATCCTTCCAAGCACCAAATATTTGGCCCTTCCTTCATCAGTATGCAGATTTAAACACGGGCTCTATCTAATATATATGGTATGTGAATATTTTTTTGCATACACAGGGCAACAAATAGCAGTCTTGTGAAATTCAAATAGCAGTTCTAGGAAATATACAAGAGATATTAAAATAATGGTTAATGACCCTGCCTTGAAAGTTAAGATCGCTGGCATAGGGAAGGCATTGCTCCTGGTATCAGGGGTGAAGAAAAGGTAATAGGTTATTTTACAGGGCCTGGAAAAGATTACCTATGAAAATTCTAGGGTGAAATACTAACTGGTAGTTAACTGTGTAAGTTGGTTTCAATGTGAAAAAACTAGATTCGATTTAAAACTGATAAGCCAGTGTGACAGTATACTTCAATTCATGCCCAAGAGCCTATTTTAAATCATATTCATTAAATATACACATGGAAGTATAATTTAAGTACTGTAGTATCATACTATAGGACAAATGCCAAAATTTTCAAATGTTTTATAACTTAAAATGATTCAAGATTTGCCCCCTCCAGTAGAAAGTCAAACACAATTTTAAAGGAAGAATATTTATAACAATATGAAATAGAATGCAGCTATCCTGAAACTTAGCCTGACAAATTTCTGTAGTGGCAGAGCCAACCTCAAAGATTCTCCCCCTTATTACTTTATTCTCCTGCTGATGGGTCTCTGGACATTCTGATAAATCACAATACAAAGTTGCTCTAAAAAGCTGGACAGGAGCCTTCTTCCTGGCCTTTCTCCCCAGTATAACAAATCATTCTTAGGCGGTTTGGGGAAGCTACATATTAATTTGCTCTGTGGAGCAGAGAGGATGGTGGAAGTAGAGAGCTGGAAAAATGTGTTAACAATGTGTAAAACTACATGAGTCAACGTTGAAGTCAGAAGAAAGGAGAGAGAAAAGGTCTTTAAAGGAGTTTGTGGTAGGCCTGCAACCCTTATACCCCCTTTCCAATCTCTGTCTCCAATACCTTGTTGTCAACATTCTTTGGTTAAGCTGCCATCTTAGGCTTCTGGGAAATGCCTATCCTTGAAGTGATTCCAAAAAATGTAATACATCTCTCATCGAGGTTGTCTTGATTTCATGTTACTGCTTTTCTTTAAGACAATCTCTGATTGCTTTATTCATTATAATTCTTTTCATATGCACAGTATCTGTATTACAAAAACAATATAACATTAAAGAACAATTTGAAGAAAGAATTATCCATAATTCTATCACTCTGGAACAGCTATTTTGATTTCATGTATTCCCATGCATATTTTGTCCAAATGTATACCTGTTTTTTATAGTTGTAATTCTAGCACACAATTTTGCTTACTGTTTGTTCTTAATGCTACATACTAAGCATAATTTTGCATTGCTCTACATGTGTTTCATGAATATTTTAATAGCTGCATAAAGTTCCCTAAAGTTGATATACCATAATTTATCTTTCCCTAGTTTGGAAATTTTGCTTGAAGTTTGTTTTTCCCTACTGTACATAACAGACAAAAATGAACATTTTGTGCGTTGTTAACTTTTTCTAAACATTTCTACATTCAGCCATTATCTTGTTTTGTAAAACATTACATGAACACAAGAGCTTGGTTGAGCACATACATACATATTACACAAAGACCTTTATCAGCGAGCTTTCCTAGAGCTAGAATTTGCATTAGATACTATCAACTCCTGTTTGGTAACTGAAACCCAATGATGTTAACTGCTGTTATCTGGTATAACTAACCACATTTAAAACTGAGAAAATGGAAACAAAGAATGGTTATATTTTTTATAAATTTATTCATTTTATTTATTTATTTATTTTTGGCTGCATTGTGTCTTTGCTTGCACGCGGGTTTTCTCTAGTTGCTGAGAGTGGGCGCTACTCTTTGTTGTGGTGTGCGGGTTTCTCACTGCGGTGGTTTCTCTTGTTGCAGAGCACAGGCTCTAGGCCCATGGGCTTCAGTAGTTGCGGCACACGGGCTTCACTAGTTGGGGCTCGTGGGTTCTAGCGCGCAGGCTCAGTAGTTGTGGCGCATGGGCTTAGTTGCTCCATGGCATGTGGGCTCTTCCCAGACCAGGGCTTGAATCCATGTCACCTGCATTGGCAGGCAGATTCTTAACCACTGTGCCACCAGGGAAGCCCAACAATGGTCATTTGATACACAAAAGTTACATCAACAAATTAGAAGAGAAGTTGATTCTACCCCACCCTTATACATCATATTGGACCCTCTTGCCTCCTATTTCTGGGTCATTACTAACCAAACTATTGTCTTAAAAGCTACAACTTGGAACTATTAATGGATACTGTTTGTATTGGGGGGTGTAGGCTACTCAATAAATGCTATTACTGCTGAATAAATATACTTTCTGGATCCAAGTATCTTAGCAAATTTTTTTCAGATAATTTCCCCAAATGTAATGACATGGAACTATGATTGATTCATTTGATGTGTGAATTGAATTATTGATTTGCCAATACATCTTTTTTGAGGACCAACTAGGTATCTAATCATGTACAACAGAAACGGGATGCCAAACATGCAGCTGATCTCACACAAACCACACGCTCCTATGCATTGAAAAAAAAAGGGTCCAGTGCATGCTAGAAGAGAAACCACATATTTCATCACAAGATACTGGACAGTCACATGTTTTCTAGGGACTTACACTATACGTGTAGTCACCCCAGATAAAACCATACAAATAAAAGTAGATACAGAAGTAAGTAAGGGGGGTCACAGACTGAATGTCTTCAGAGTATTGCAAGTAATAAAAAACTAGTGAAGCTGATGAATATAAGACAATATGAAGTAGTGGGATTCATCATGAACTGGACCATGCATACCACAGCCAAGTCATTTAACTCTAAAATGTCATAAAATAAAGTTCAAGCCAATCAAAACAAATTTGAGGACCAGATGAACCTAGCAGGCCATGGTATGCAACCATTGAAATGTATGTTAAATGATATGATAAGGACCACTGGTATCACAAAAGGTAAAATGTGAACTGGGAAGAGTCAAGTGAGATGTCTCAGGAGATGCAGGACATAAGCTGGATTCTGCTGCAGGCCAGGTTCCCTTGAAAGCCAACTCTGAGATGGAGGTTAGTATGCAGGAATTTTATTATGGAGTGCTCTTGGAGTTAATGCCTGAGGAATTGTAGTGGAAGAAGCAGGACTGGACAGATGGAGAAATTGAGCTACAGAGAGCCTCCACTAACCCTTAGGCTTCTATGGAGCTTGGATGATCCTTTACAGTTGTCACAATTTGGAGTGAGAGAGCTGTACTTTATACCCCCATGTTAATCAGTCACTGGATGTGGACCATCCTAGGAAAAGGTGACATGGGTCTCCTCAGCTGAGATAATTCTTGAGGAGGCTAACACCTGAGAGTTGTCTTTAGTGGAATTCTCACCTGCTAGGGTGCTAATGTCTTCATTTCTGAAGGGAGATCTTAGTGCACCACGACAGCTACCATATCCACTTTGGGAAAAAGTAAAATCATCCCAAGCTACTCAACTCTTCTTACACTGCAATTCCCTACTGTATTAGTCATGATAGAGAAACAGAACCAATAGGAGATATAGATGATATAGATACAGATATAAATATAGATATAGTTATAGATTTATATTTTTATAGTTATAAAAGCATACCTCATTTTATTGTGCTTTGTAGATACTGCAGTTTTTACAAATTGAAGGTTTGTGGCAACTCTGCACCAAACAAGTCTATCAGCTCCATTTTTCCAACCACATTTGCTCACTTCGTGTCTCAGGGTCACATTTTGGAAATTCTCACAATATTTCAAACTTTCTCGTTATTATTATATTTGTTATGGTGATCTTTGATGTAAACTACTATGATTCACTGAAGGCTTATATGATGGTTAGCATTTTTTAGCAAGAAAGTGTTTTTAATTAACGTATGTACATTTTTTTAGACATGATGCTATTATATACTTAATAGACTACAATATAGTGTAAACATAAATTTTATATGCAGTGAAAAAGCCAACAAATTTTTGTGAATCACTCTGTTGTGATATTCACTTTATTGTGGTAGTCTGGAACCAAAACCCCCCAATATCTCTGAGATATGCCTCTGTGTGTGTGTTTGTGTGTGTGTGTGTGTGTGTGTGTGTGTGTGAAATATTACTCAGCCATAAAAAAGAATGAAATTTTTACATTTGCCATTTCCAACAACATGGACCTAGAGGTGGATGGACCTAGGATGGACCTAGAGGGTATTATGCTTAGTGAAATGTCAGACAGAGAAAGATAAATACTGCACATTATCACTTACATGTGGAATCTAAAAAATAAATGAATTAATATAACAAAACAGACTCACAGATATAGAGAACAAAGTAGTGGTTATCAGTGGGGAGAGCAAAGGAGAGGGGCAAATAGGGTTATAGGATTAAGACAAAAACTATCAATACTATGTATAAAATAAGCTACAAGACTGTATTGTACAGCACATGGAATATAGCCAATATTTATAATAACTGTAAATGGAGTATAATCTATAAAATATTGAATCACTGTGTCCTATACCTGAAACAAACATGATTGTAAATCAACCATAATTCAATAAAAAATAAAATTAAAAATTCTGATAATTTGTCACTGAGGTAATGCTAATGCTATAGTCACTCAACAAAGGTTTATTGAGCACATCTTTGATATACTATGGGGGTCATGAAGGAGAAGCACAAGACTTGGTCACTACCCTCCAGGGAGGTCATGGTCTTGGGGAGATGAGGCTTTCTTCAACACTATGATGAAGAGCAGGTCAGCTCTGATGAACAGGCTGAATCACATGTAGAGAAGGTTTGCTGAGGCTAGCTAAGGGAGCACAGAGTAGATGGGATTGGAGCACAACCTTAAGAGACAGTTACAATTTAGGAAGAGGTACAAAAGAGAAGAAACAAAAAACCGATTTGAGAAGAAGGCAGACAATATCAAAATATCTCCCTTCAGCACAGAAAAATCAGAAAACAGCTGAGGAAGGGTTATAGGTGATGCCTGGTAACACAGGTCTGGGGAGGCTACCACTTCCTATGCCATGCCCTCTTTTCATGAAGAATTCCCATTGCTCTGGCCCAGTGAGTTAAATGATTATACGTAAATGAGAAAATTTTAATTTAGAGAACATATGTTACCTTTGGTTAATTCTAGGACAGTTAGGACAAAAAGCAGTGTACCAGGTAATCTGAGCTAGTCCCAAAAGAAATTTTAATCTTGGACAAGTCAACTAACATTTCTGATTGACTGTGCCACATTTCTCCATTTCTTTCTTATGCTACTCTGAAATCTCTTCATGCTGAAGGACTCTACACATTTAGAACTGACTCATTAAGGGTTACATCTTTGTTTATATCTCTTTTCAAATGACTGCCAGCTGGCAGAGACTGAGATCTATTTAACTCAGCAAGATATGGGGTTACAGAAACATATCATGGATTAAATTTTACTGAGATTCCTTCTTTCTATGCAACCCTCCCTGACCACACAGCTGGCCAGCACTCTAGCTGATGAACAGTCTCTCTGTCCTCCATGTACTCAGGTGTATTTTCTTCCTCCCCTCTAGGTCCTTAAAAATCACCCTTTCCCCACCTTCTCTGCCCTCTTTGTCTCTTGGAATTGACTTTAACCATTTAAATATACACGAACAGTAAAATGTCATTCTCCTTCCAAGGGTCTGCTCTCTTAATTTAGCTCAGGATAGAAACTTCCACCAGTTTCTGTATCTTTATTTCCAAGCATAGGACCAAGTTTTCTGCATTTTAGGAGATTAGCTAAAGCACACATTTTCGTGTTAAATTTCTGCGTTCAAATCCAAGTTCTGCTGTTTACTACCTACAGGACCTTGAGCAAGTCACTGATATGAAACAAACAAAACCAGTTACTTCAAAGTGTTGTTTTAAAAACTACTTAGATAATGAATGTAGGATATTCGGCATATATTATGCACATGGTGGTTACATAATAAATGAATATGCTGTTATAAAATAGTCACAGTGTTCATATTATTCTGAAGGTTTTTAAGGGGTGAGATGAGTAGGCAGGAGCATAGATGTTTTATTACCTAGGAGATTTGTATCTATGGGTTCACTGTCTGCCAAGCTCCTTGCTACCAACCCCAATAGAAGGTGGAAATGAAAGTGTTTTCAAAAGTTAAAAGCAACGCACAAATGTAGGTAGAAAGTTGGAACTATTCTCATCTCTACAAATATCTCCTTTCTGATCTATTGCCCAGCAGTTCCCTTCTCAGCTTCCTTCACCCCATCTAGGCTGGAACTGTAATAAGTAAGATTTGAAAACACAAATGTGAAGGAGCAAAGCTCCCAGTATGGTGGAATTTAATAATGCAGCAAGTCCTTTTTGAATAGGAAATAACTCTTAAAACTTTCTTTTCATGTAATTCCAAGCTCAGTTCAGTGACATCCTCTTGCAATCTCTTGAATTTATGTCTTGCTTCTCCTTACAGGCTCACGAGGCTTGCGGTATTTGGGCTTCTAGAGCATGGCTGGGAGATTACAGTCCTCCATGTCCCCACAGAATATATGACCAATAGATAGCCTGAAGAGAGGGGAGAATAAATGCATACAATACAGTCATCCCTCAGTATTTGTGGGGGATTTGTTCCTGGCCTGCTGCAGATACCAGAATCCTCAGATGCTCAAGTGCCTTATATAAAATGGTGTTGTACAGTTGGCTCTCCCTGTGTGAGGATGCGGAACCCGTGGATACAGAGGGCTGACTGTAATTTAAAAAATGAAACTCCTCATTTATCTAGTGGATCTTTTCTAATAGCAAAGTTTATTCAGTATTTTGGACCAGATACTAATTACATATATTATCCCATTTAATTCTATATCACCGTGAGAAAGCTACTCTTATTATCCTCGTTTTACAGATGAGGAAACTGAGTCTTACAGTGGTTTAACAATTTGCTCCTTGTCTTACAGTTGCTAAATGGTGGAACCAGGATTGAATCAAAGCTAAAATTAAAAACATCCTTGTTCTTTCCCTTGAGTGGGAACAAAAAGAGCCTCCTACATAGGTGTTTGGCATGAGAAAATCTTATTTTTATTACATATTTTCAATCAAATAAGGGATTACTTTCCGTTAGCTTTGAAAGGAACTACACTGAGCTTCCACTAGACATATGAACCTCTGAGTAAATAACAAAACAGATTCTATCCAGATGCCATTTTTAATTATGGGAAGAATAGGGGCCTTAAAAACACATAGCTTACAGCCTTATGGATGGGGAAGGGGCCATTGCCACAAGGTATCACCTGGGAGTACAATTAGTTTCCCTGATAATGTTACCAGGATCAAATCCTAATGTTAAATATGATTGTGGACTATTGTAAGGCTAAGAAGCATTCATTTCTTCATATCCCTATAACATTTTTGGCATACCCTGTTGAAACATATCAAGCCATGTTTTACTAAACTAATAAATAAAGGATGAGCAAGATCTCTCCAGGTTATCTCTGGGAGAAGCCTACTGGCCCAGAGCCCAAGGAGCCATAGTTTAAAGGGTGATTCCTGCATGGGAAAGGAAGCTAGATCAAATGAGTTCCATAGTCCTCTGTAATTAAGATAGTTTGTCCTTCTATAAATGACTCAGTCTAGAAATAAGCTGACCCTTAGACAGACGGTGTGCTCAGAGCAATTTGCTTGAATTTGTGTATAAATCTACATTCCTCTTGTCCTTTATATATCTGGAATTATGCTACCTTTGCTTAACCTGTATAATCAGCATTTCTTATATTGTCAAAAATAGGAGTTAACATCATGAAGTGGACAACTGCTTTGTGCTGGAGTCCTTTTCATATTCGAATCCTCACAATATACCTTCATTAACTGTATTATTCAAATAAAGAAAAAGGTACATAACCTACTGTGGAAATCATCTTGCAATATATATGTTTATCAAATCATCACATGTACAGCTTAAACTTACACAATGTTACATGTCAATTATATCTCAATAAAGTTGGGGGAAATTTTTAAAAATCACGTAAAAACATGAAAAAACTGAGACACAAGAATTTTTTAATGATTTTTTGCATAACATTGGCAGTGATTCTCAACGTTTGATGTGTATGTATGTGTGTGTGTGTGTGTGTGTATCATCTATGAATATTTTTCCCTATGGGCCATTTTATGACTGGCAGTGGTTCTCAAACTTTGAGTATATATACAATAACCTAGAAATATTTTTAAAATATACATATATAGGCCCTTTGACCAACATATCTTGGGGTGAGGAAAGAGGAAGTAGGGAAGTATACATATTTTGAAAACAACAAAAAATGGCACACGTCGATACTGATCCAGGGCAGAGATGAGATTCCCTGTACTCTGACATGACACCTCTAACTAAACAGATGGGAAGAAAAAAAATTTGAGACTATATTGCAGGTAACCATAAAAAGTTGGCAATGAAATATGTGGTAAGGGTTTTGGAGTCGACTCTTTTTCCGAAGCTTCAAACACAAGCCAGATCACCAAATGCCACATGGAGGGAGCGTGGATTGAATGGCTATATCAAGGTGGGAGCCTTTTCAGGCTACCATTTAGCTTGAGGATTGTGTACAGTAGGGATGAGAGAATAAAACTGGATCACTTGGAGGACCTGAGAATTCCTCCCATAACTCACTGACAGACCCTTAACCCTCAGTAGAGATTGAGGCAAATTTCTGGCCCTAGATGTTCAAACTTAAAATCTACCCTTTAAATTTTAATCAAATCACAAGAGGAACCTGGCAGAAGAGGGTGAACTGAACTACACTTTCTCATCCATATAGCAAAATAATCCTTTACAAAGCCCAGCAGTCTTTATTCTATGGTTCATTTGTTAGTGAATCTCACAAATAATTTTATTTAAATGTTCACAATTCCCCATGTTTAAAGCAATTCATAAAATGTTCACTAATGCAAGTGTTTCCTTCAGCAAACTGTTTAGCTATCTTTCATTTAAGTATTTTTAATTAGCGATATGGAGCTGGTGGAAAACCCATGAATCCTTGTCTAGATGTTTCCCCAAGGGCCAGGATTTCTGTGTCTGGGTGCCCCTCTCTTCCTACCTCTCTAAACCAACAGGAACAGGAAGGCAAGACTGACATCTTCACAGGAATTAAGTCAGCATTGCCTGTGAGATCAGAGGTAGCTTTATGTTGTTCTTGGAAGCTTACACCTAAAAGCTCTCCACACCTCTTCCCCAACAGCCTACCTCAGAATCCAGAGATCATTACTGAGTGCCTACTAAGCTAGCATTTCTCACAAGCATTATACAATTTAATTTTCATAACAATACTCTGAGATACGCATTATAATTCTCATTTTGTTTCCTAACATCTTTAATGGAGTACAATTGATTTACATTGTTGTGTTAGTTTCTGCTGTATAACAAACTGAATCAGCTGTACATATACATATATCCCCATATCCCCTCCCTCGTGCATCTCCCATCCTCCCTATTCCACTCCTATAGATGGTCACAAAACACGGAGCTGGTCTACCTGTGCTATGCGGCTGCTTCCCACTAGTGATCTATTTTACATTTGGTAGTGTATATATGTCAATGCCACTCTCTCAGTTTAGCCCAGCTTACCCTTCCCTCTCCCTGTGTCCTCAAGTCCATTCTCTAGGTCAACAACTTTATTCCTGTACTGCCCTTAGGTTATTCAGGACTCTCTTTTTTTTTTTTTTTTTTAGATTCCATATATATATATATGTTAGCATACTGTATTTGTTTTTCACTTTCTAACATACTTCACTCTGTATGACAGACTCTAGGTCCATCCACCTCACTACAAATAACTCAATTTTGTTTCTTTTTATGGCTAATATTCCATTGTATATGTGTGTGTGTGTGTGTATATATATATATATATATATATATATATATATAAATATATATATATCTTCTTTCTCCATTCATCAGCCAATGGACACTTAGGTTGCTTCCATGTCCTGGTTATTGTAAATAGTTTGGCAATGAACACTGTGGTACATGACTCTTTTTGTATTAAGGTTTTCTCAGGGTATATGCCCAGCAGTGGGATTGCTGGGTCATATGGTAGTTCTATTTTTACTTTAAGGAACCATGATACTGTTCTCCATAGTGGTTGTATCAATTTACATTCCCACCAACAGTGCAAGAGGGTTCCCTTTTCTCACACCCTCTCCAGCATTTATTGTTTCTAGATTTTTTGAGGATGGCCATTCTGGCTGGTGTGAGGTGATACCTCATTGTAGTTTTGATTTGCATTTCTCTAATGATTAGTGATGTTGAACATCCTTTCATGTGTTTCTTAACAACCTGTATATCTTCTTTGCAGAAATATCTATTTAGGTCTTCTGCCCATTTTTCGATTGGGTTGTTTGTTTTTTTTGATACTGAACTGCATGAGCTGCTTGTATATTTGGAGATTAATCCTTGGTCCGTTGCTTTCTTTGCAAATATTTTCTCCCATTCTGAGGGTTGTCTTTTTGTCTTGTTTATGGTTTCTTTGTTTTGCAAAAGCTTTTAAGTTTCAATAGTTCCCATTTGTTTATTTTTGTTTTTATTTCCATTTCTCTAGGAGGTGGGTCAAAAAGAATTTTTTTTTAATATTTTCTTTCTTTCTTTCTTTCTTTATTTATGTTTAAACATCTTTATTGGAGTATAATTGCTTTACAATGTTGTGTTAGTTTCTGCTGTATAACAAAGTGAATCAGCTATATGTATACTAATATCCCCATATCCACCCCCCTCTTGTGTCTCGCTCCCACACTCCCTATCCCACCCCTCTAGGTGGTCTCAAAGTACAGAGCTGATCTTCCTGTGCCATGCAGTTGTTTCCCACTAGCTATCTGTTTTACATTTGGTAATGTATATATGTCAGTGCTACTCTCTCACTTCATCCCACTTTACCCTTCCCCCTCCCCGTGTCCTCAAGTGCATTCTCTACATCTGCGTTTTTATTCCTGTCCTGCCCCTAGGTTCATCAGAACCATTTTTTTTTTTTAGATTCTGCATATATGTGTTATCATGCTGTATTTGTTTTTCTCTTTCTGACTTACTTCACTCTGTATGACAGACTCTAACTCCATCCACCTCACTACAAATATTTTGCTGTGATTTTTTGGCATGGAGTGTTCTGCCTATATTTTCCTCTAAGAGTTTTAGAGTGTCTGGCCTTACATTTAGGTCCTTAATCCATTTTGAGTTTATTTTTGTGTATGGTGTTAGAGAGTGTTCTAATTTCATTTTTTTACATGTAGCTGTCTAATTTTCCCAGCATCATTTATTGAGGAGGCTGTCTTTTCAGCATTGTATACTCTTGTCTCCTTTATCAAAGATAAGGTGAACATATGTGCATTGGTTTATCTCTAGGCTTTCTATCCTGTTCCATTGATCTATATTTCTGTTTTTGTACCAGTACCATACTGTCTTGATTACTGTAGCTTTGTAGTATAGCCTAAAGTCAGGGAGCCTTATTCCTCCAGCTCCATTTTCCTTTCTCAACATTGCTTTGGCTATTTGGGGTCTTTTGTGTTTCCATACAAATTGTGAAACTTTTTGTTCTAGTTCTGTGAAAAATGCCATTGACAGTTTGATAGAGGTTGCATTGAATCTGTAGATTATTTGGGTAGTATAGACATTTTTACAATGTTGATACTTCCAATCCAAGATCATGGTATATCTCTACATCTGTTTTTATGATCTTTAATTTCTTGCATCAGTACCTTATAGTTTTCTGCATATGGGACTTTTGTCTCCTTAGGTAGGTTTATTCCTAGGTATTTTATTCTTTTTGTTGCAATGGTAAATGGGAGTGTTTCCTTAATCTCTTTCAGATTTTTCATCATTAGTGTATAGGAATGCAAGAGATTTCTGTGCATTAATTTTGTATCCTGCTACTTTACCAAATTCATTGATTAGCTCTAGTAGTTTTCTGGTAGCATCTTTAGGATTCTCTATGTAGAGTATCATGTCATCTGCACACAGTGACTGTTTTACTTCTTTTCCAATTTGAAGTCCTTTTATTTCTTTATCTTCTCTGATTTCTGTGGCTAAAACTTCCAAAACTTTATTGAGT
This sequence comes from Balaenoptera musculus, assembly GCF_009873245.2. Classification (NCBI taxonomy): domain Eukaryota; kingdom Metazoa; phylum Chordata; class Mammalia; order Artiodactyla; family Balaenopteridae; genus Balaenoptera; species Balaenoptera musculus. The sequence goes on from NC_045797.1 coordinate 19,497,199, forward strand.
AATAGTGGTGAGAGTGGGCAAGCTTGTCTTGTTTCTGATCTTAGTGGACGTGGTTTCAGTTTTTCACATTTGAGAACTATGTTTCCTGTGTGTTTATCATATATGGCCTTCATTATGTTGAGGTAAGTAACCTCTGTGCCTACTTTCGGGAGAGGTTTTGTCATAAATGTGTGTTTAATTTTGTTGAAAGCTTTTTCTGTATCTATTGAGATGATCATATGGTTTTTATCATTCAATGTGTTAATATGGGATATCATACTGATTGATTTGCATATATTGAAGAATCCTTGCATTCCTGGGATAACCCCCATTTGATCATGGTGTATGATCATTTTAATGTGTTGTTGGATTCTGTTTGCTAGTATTTTGTTGAGGATTTTTGCATCTATGTTCATCAGAGATATTGGCCTGTAGTTTTCTTATTTTGTGACATCTTTGTCTGGTTTTGGTAACAGGATGATGGTGGTCTCTTAGAATGTGTTTGGGAGGTTCCTCCCTCTGCTATATTTTGGAGGAGTTTGAGAAGGATAGGTGTTAGCTCTTCTCTAAATGTTTGATAGAATTCACCTGTGGAGCCATCTGGGCTGGGCTTCTCTTTCTTGCAAGATTTGTAATCACAGTTTCAATTTTAGTGCTTGTGATTGGTCTGTTCATATTTTCTATTTCTTCCTCATTCAGTCTCGGGAGGTTGTGCTTTTCTAAGAATTTGTCCATTTCTTCCAGGTTGTCCATTGTATTGACATATAGTTGCTTGCAGTAATCTCTCATGATACTTTGTATTTCTGCATTGTCAGTTGTTACTTCTTTTTCATTTCTAATTCTGTTGATCTGAATCTTCTTCCATGTTTTCTTGATGAGTCTGACTAACTGTTTATCAATTTTGTTTATCTTCTCAAAGAACCAGCTTTTAGTTTTATTGATCTTTGCTATTGTTTCCTTCATTTCATTTTCATTTATTTCTCATCTGATCTTTATCATTTCTTTCCTTCTGCTAACTTTGGTGTCTTTTTGTTCTTCTCTCTATAATTGCTTTAGGTACAAGGTTAAGTTGTTTATTTGAGATTTTTCTTCTTTCTGGAGGTAGTATTGTATTGCTATAAACTTCCCTCTTAGAACTGCTTTTGCTGCATCCCATAGGTTTTAGGTTGTCATGATTTCATTGTCATTTGTTTTTACGTATTTTTTGTTTTCCTCTTTGATTTCTGCAGTGATCTCTTGGTTATTTAGGAGCATATTGTTTAATCTCCATGTGTTTGTATTTTGTACAGTTTATTTTTCCCTGTAATTGATATCTAGTCTCATAGTGTGGGGGTCAGAAAAGATACTTGGTATGATTTCAATTTTCTTAAATTTACCAAGGCTTGATTTGTGAACCAAGATATAATCTATCCTGGAGAATATTCCATGACCACCTGAGAAAAATGTATATTCTCTTCTTTTTGGATGGAATGTCCTATAAATATCAATTAAGTCCATCTTGTTTAATGTGTCATTTAAGGCTTATGTTTCCTTATTTATTTTAATTTTGGTTGATATGTCCATTGGTGAAAGTGGGGTGTTAAATTTCCAAACTATTTTTGTGTTACTGTCAATTTCCCTTCTTATGGCTGTTAGCATTTGCCTTATGTATTGAGGTGCTCCTATGTTGGGTGCATATGTATTTATAATTGTTGTATCTTTTTCTTGGATTGATCCCTTGATCATTATGTAGTGTGCTTCCTTGTCTCTTGTAACAGTCTTTATTTTAAAGTCTATTTTGTCTGTTATGATTACTGCTACTACAGCTTTCTTTTTATTTCTATTTGCATGGAATATCCTTTTCCATCCCCTCATTTTCAGTCTGTATGTGTCCCTAGGTCTGAGGTGGGTTTCTTGTAGACAGCATATACACAGGTTTTGTTTTTGTGTCCATTCCGCCATCTATGTCTGTTGTTTGGAGCATTTAATCCATTTACATTTAAGGTAGTTATTGATAGGTATGCTCCTATTATCATTTTCTTAATTGTTTTGGGCTTGTTTTTGTAGGTCTTTTCCTTCTCTTGTGTTTCCTGCCTAGAGACATTCCTTTAGCATTTGTTGTACAGCTGGTTTTGTGGTGCTGAGTTCTCTTAACCTTTGCTTATCTGTAAAGATTTTACTTTCTTCATTGAATCTGAATGAAATCATTGCTGGGTAGAGTAATCTTGGTTGTAGGTTTTTCCCTTTCATCACTTTAAAGATGTCCTGCCTCTCCCTTCTGGCTTGCAGAGTTTCTGCTGAAAGATCAGCTGTTAATCTTATGAGGATTCCCTTGTATGTTATTTGTTGCTTTTCCATTGTTGCTTTTAATATTTTTCTTTGTATTTAATTTTTCATAGTTTGATTAATATCTGTCTTGGTGTGTTTCTCCTTGGATTTATCTTGTATGGGACTCTCTGTGCTTCCTGGGCTTGATTGACTATTCCCCTTCCTATACTAGGAAAATTGTCAGCTATAAGCTCTTCAAATATTTTCTCAGTCTCTTTTTTTTTTTTTCCATTCTTCTTCTGGGACCCATATAATTCGTATGTTGTTGCATTTAATGTTGTCCCAGAGGTCTCAGAGACTGTCCTCAATTCTTTTCATTCTTTTTTCTTTACTCTGCTCTGCGGTAGTTATTTCCACCCTTTTATCTTCCAGGTCACATATCCGTTCTTCTGCCTCAATTATTCTGCTATTGATTCCTTCCAGAGAATTTTTAATTTAATTTATTTTGTTGTTCATCGTTGTTTGTTTGCTCTTTACTTCTTCTAGGTGCTTGTTAAGCGTTTTTGTATTTTCTCCATTCTATTTCCAAGATTTAGGATCATCTTAACTATCATTACTATGAATTCTATTTCAGGTAGACTGCCTATTTCTTCTTCATTTGTTTGGTATGGAGTGTTTTTATCTTGCTTCTTCATCTGCTGTGTATTTCTCTATCTTCTCATTTTGCTTAACTTACTGTGTTTGCAGTCTCCTCTTCACAGGCTGCAGTTTCATAGTTCCCATTGGTTTTGGTGTCTGCCCCCAGTGGGTAATGTTGATTCAGTGAGTTGTGTAGGCTTCCTGGTGGAGGAGACTGGTGTCTTTGTTCTGGTGGATGAGGCTGGATCTTGTCTTTCTAGTGGGCAGGGCCACATGTGTTAGTGTGTTTTGGGGTGTCTGTGAACTTATTATGATTTTAGGCAGCCTCTCTGCTAATGGGTGGGGTTATGTTTCTGTCTTGCTAGTTGATTGGCATGGGGTGTCCAGCACTGGAGCTTGCTGGCCACGGAGTGGAGCTAGGTCTTAGTGTTGAGATGGAGATCTCTCTGAGAACTCTTCCCGATTGATATTATGTGGGGCTGGGAGGTCTCTGGTGGTCCAATGTCCTGAACTCAGCTCTCTCACCTCAGAAGTTCAGGCCTGACACCCGGCCAGAGCACCAAGACCCTGTCAGCCACACAGGTCAGAAGAAAAGGGAGAAAAAATAGGAAGAAAGAAAGAAAGGGAAAGAAAGAAAGGGAAAGAAAGAAAGAAAGAAAGAAAGAAAGAAAGAAAGAAAGAAAGAAAGAAAGAAGGAAAGAAAGAAAGAAAGAAAATAAAGGTATTTAAATAAAAGACTTTTTGAAGGCTTTGGTAGAGGAACCAAGATGGCAGAGTAGAAGGACATGCTCTCACTCTCTCTTGTGAGAACACCAGAATCACAACTACCTGCTGGACAATCATTGACAGGAAGACACTGGAACTCACCAAAAAAGATACCCCACATCCAAAGGAGAAGCCACAATGAGATGGTAGGAGGGGTGCAATCACAGTAAAATCAAATCCCATAACTGGTGGGTGGATGACTCACAGACTGCAGAACACTTATACCACAGAGTCCACCCACTGGAGTGAAGGTTCTGAGCCCCACGTCAGGCTTCACAACCTGGGGGTCCGGCAATGGGAGGAGGAATTCCTAGAGAATCAGACTTTGAAGCCTAGTGGGAATTGATGGCAGGACTTCAACATGACTGGGGGAAACAGAGACTGCACTCTTGGAGGGCACACACAAAGTAGTGAGTGCATCAGGACCCAGGGGAAGGAGCAGTGACCCCAGGGGAGACTGAACCAGACCTACCTGCAAGTGTTGGAGGGTCGCCTGGAGAGGCAGGGGAGGGTGGGGGGGCTGTGGCTCACCATAGGGACAAGGACACTGGCAGCAGAAGTTCTGGGAAGTACTCCTTGGCGTGAACCCTCCCAGAGTCTGTCATTAGCCCCACCAAAGAGCCCAGGTAGGCTCCAGTTTTGGGTTGCCTCAGGCCAAACAACAAACAGAGAGGGAACCCAGCCCCACCCATCAACAGTCAAGTGGATTAAAGTTTTACTGAGCTCTGCCCACCAGAGTAACAGTCAGCTCTACCCACCACCAGTCTCTCCCATCAAGCCTCTTAGATAGTCTCATCCACGAGAGGGCAGACAGCAGAAGCAAGAAGAACTACAATCTTGCAGCCTGTGGAACAAAAACCACATTCACAGAAAGATAGACAAGATGAAAAGGCAGAGGGCTATGTACCAGATGAAGGAACAAGATAAAACCCCAGAAAAACAACTAAATGAAGTGGATATAGGCAACCTTCCAGAAAAAGAATTCAGAATAATGATAGTGAAGATGATCCAGGACCTCAGAAAAAGAATGGAGGCAAAGATCGAGAAGATGCATGAAATATTTAACAAAGACCTAGAAGAATTCAAGAACAAAAATACAGAGATGAACAATACAATAACTGAAATGAAAACTACACTGGAAGGAATCAATAGCAAAATAACTGAGGCAGAAGAACGGATAAGTGACCTGGAAGACAGAATGGTGGAATTCACTGCTGCGGAACAGAATAAAGAAAAAAGAATGAAAAGAAATGAAGACAGCCTAAGACACCTCTGGCACAACATTAAATGCAACAACATTCGCATTATAGGGGTTCCAGAAGGAGAAGAGAGAGAGAAAGGACCCGAGAAAATATTTGAAGAGATTATAGTCGAAAACTTCCCTAACATTGGAAAGGAAATAGCCACCCAAATCCAGGAAGCACAGTGAGTCTCATACAGGATAAACCCAAGGAGAAACACGCCATGACACATATTAGTCAAACTATCAAAAATTAAAGACAAAGAAAAATTATTAAAAGCAGCAAGGGAAAAACAAAAAATAACATGAAAAGGAGCTCCCATAAGGTTAACAGCTGATTTCTCAGCAGAAACTCTACAAGCGAGAAGGGAGTGGCATGATATGCTTAAAGTGACAAAAGGGAAGAACCTACAACCAAGATTACTCTACAGGGCAAGGATCTCATTCAGATTCGATGGAGAAATCAAAAGCTTTACACACAAGCAAAAGCTAAGAGAATTCAGGACCACAAAACCAGCTCTACAACAAATGCTAAAGGAAGTTCTCTAAGTGGGAAACACAAAAGAAGAAAAGGACCTACAAAAACAAACCCAAAACAATTCAGAAAATGGTCATAGGAACATACATATCGATAATTACCTTAAAGCTGAATGGATTAAATGCTCCAACCAAAAGACACAGGCTTGCTGAATGGATACAAAAACAAGACCCATATATATACTGTCTACAAGAGACCCACTTCAGACCTAGGGACACATACAGACTGAAAGTGAGGGGTTGGAAAAAGATATTCCATGCAAATGGAAATCAAAAGAAAGCTAGAGTAGCTATACTCATATCAGATAAAATAGACTTTAAAATAAAGACTGTTACAAGAGACAAGGAAGGACACTACATAATGATCAAGGGATCAATCCAAGAAGAAGATATAATAATTATAAATATATATACACCCGACATAGGAGCACCTCAATACATAAGGCAACTGCTAACAGCTATAAAAAGAGGATATCGACAGTAACACAATAATAGTGGGGGACTTTAACACCTCACGTAGACCAATGGACAGATCATACAAAATGAAAATAAATAAGGAAACAGAAGCTTTAAATGACACAATAGACCAGATAGATTTAGTCGATATTTATAGGACATTCCATCCAAAAAGAGCAGATTACACTTTCTTCTCAAGTGCGCACGGAACATTCTCCAGGATAGATCACATCTTGGGTCACAAATCAAGCCTCAGTAAATTTAAGAAAATTGAAATCATATCAAGCATCTTTTCTGACCACAATGCTATGAGATTAGAAATCAATTACAGGGAAAAAAACGTAAAAAACACAGACACATGGAGTCTAAACAATAGGTTACAAAATAACCAAGAGATCACTGAAGAAATCAAAGAGGAAATCAAAACATACCTAGAGACAAATGACAATGAAAACACGATGACCCAAAACCTATGGGATGCAGCAAAAGCAATTCTAAGAGGGAAGTTTATAGCTATACAAGCCTACCTCAAGAAACAAGAAAAATTTCACATAAACAATCTAACCTTACACCTAAAGAAACTAGAGAAAGAAGAACGAACAAAACCCAAAGTTAGCAGAAGGAAAGAAATCATAAAGATCAGAGCAGAAATAAATGAAATAGAAACAAAGATAACAATAGCAAAGATCAATAAAACAAAAAGCTGGTTCTTTGAGAAGATAAACAAAATTGATAAGCCATTAGCCAGACTCATCAAGAAGAAGAGGGAGAGGACTCAAATCAATAAAATTAGAAATGAAAAAGGAGAAGTTACAACAGACACCACAGAAGTGCCAAGCATCCTAAGAAACTACTACAAGCAACTCTATGCCAATAAAAAGGACAACCTGGAAGAAATGGACAAATTCTTAGAAAGGTATAACCTTCCAAGACTGAACAAGGAAGAAATAGAAAATATGAACAGACCAATCACAAGTATTGAAATTGAAACTGTGATTAAAAGTCTTCCAACAAACAAAAGTCCAGGACCAGATGGCTTCACAGGTGAATTCTATCAAACATTTAGAGAAGAGCTAACACCCATACTTCTCAAACTCTTCCAAAAAATTGCAGAGGAGGGAACACTCCCAAACTCATTCTATGAGGCCACAATCATCCTAAAACCAGAACCAGACAAAGATACTACAAAAAAAGAAAATTAAAGCCCAATATCACTGATGAATGTAGATGCAAAAATCCTAAACAAAATACTAGCAAACAGAATCCAACAACACATTAAAAGGATCATATACCATGATCAATTGGGATTTATCCCAGAGATGCAAGGATTCTTCAATATACGCAAATCAATCAATGTAATACACCATATTAACAAATTGAATAATAAAAACCATATGATCATCTCAATAGATGCAGAAAAAGCTTTTGACAAAATTCAACACCGATTTATGATAAAAACTCTCCAGAAAGTGGGCATAGAGGGAACCTACCTCAACATAATAAAGGCCATATATGACAAACCCACAAAAACATCATTCTCAATGGTGAAAAACTAAAAGCATTTCCTCTAAGATCAGGAACAAGACAAGGATGTCCACTCTCACCACTATTATTCAACATAGCTTTGTAGGTCCTAGCCACAGCAATCAGAGAAGAAAAAGAAATAAAAGGAATACAAATTGGAAAAGAAGAAGTAAAACTGTCACTGTTTGCAGATGACATGATACTATACATAGAGAATCCTAAAAATGCCACCAGAAAACTACTAGTGCTAGTCAATGAATTTGGTAAAGTTGCAGGATACAAAATTAATGCATAGAAATCTCTTGCATTCCTATACACTAGTGATTGAAAACATGAAAGAGAAATTATGGAAACACTCCCATATACCATTGCAACAAAAAGAATAAAATACTTAGGAATAAACCTTCCTAGGGAGATAAAAGACCTGTATGCAGAAAAGTATAAGACACTGATGAAATAAATTAGAGATGATACCAACAGATGGAGAGATATACCATGTTCTTGGATTGGAAAAATCAATATTGTGAAAATGACTATACTACCCAAAGCAATCTACAGATTCAATGCAATCCCTATCAAATTACCAGTGGCATTTTTTATGGAACTAGAAGAAATCATCTTAAAATTTGTATGGAGACACAAAAGACCCCGAATAGCCAAAGCAGTCTTAAAGGAAAAAAACGGAGCTGGAGGAATCAGGCTCCCTGACTTCAGACTATACTACAAAGCTACAGTAATCAAGACAATATGGTATTGGCACAAAAATAGAAACATAGATCAATGGAACAAGATAGAAAGCCCAGAGATAAACCCACGTACCTATGGTCAACTAATCTATGACAAAGGAGGCAAAGATGTACAATGGAGAAAAGACAGTCACTTCAATAAGTGGTGCTGGGAAAACTGGACAGCTACATGTAAAAGAATGAAATTAGAACACTCCCTAACACCATACACAACAATAAACTCAAAATGGATTCGAGACCTAAATGTAAGACCAGACAGTATAGAACTCTTAGAGGAAAACATAGGAAGGACACTCTTTGACATAAATCACAGCAAGACATTTTTTGATCCACCTCCTAGAGTAATGGAAATAAAAACAAAAATAAACAAATGGGACCTAATGAAGCTTCAAAGCTTTTGCACAGCAAAGGAAACCATAAACAAGATGAAAAGGCAACCCTCAGAATGGGAGAAAATATTTGCAAACGAATCAACTGACAAAGGATTAATGTCTAAAATATATAAACAGCTCATGCAGCTCAATATTAAAGAAAGAAACAACCCAATCCAAAAATGGGCAGAAGACCTAAATAGACATTTCTCCAAAGAAGACATCCAGATGGCCAAGAAGCACATGGAAAGCTGCTCAACATCACTAATATTAGAGAAATGTAAATTAAAACTACAATGAGGTATCACCTCACACTAGTTAGAATGGGCATCATCAGAAAATATACAAACAACAAATGCTGAAGAGGTTGTGGAGAAAAGGGAACCCTCTTGCACTGTTGGTGGGAATGTAAATTGATACAGCCACTATGGAGAACCGTATGGAGGTTGCTTAAAAAACTAAAAATAGAATTACCATATGATCCAACAATCCCACTGCTGGGCATATACCCAGAGAAAACCATAATTCAAAAGGACACATGCACCCCAATGTTCATTGCAACACTATTTACAATAGCCATGTCATGGAAGCAACCTAAATGCCCATTGACAGACGAATGGATAAAGAAGCTGTGGTACATATATACAATGGAATATTACTCAGCCATAAAAAGGAACGAAATTGAGTCATTTGTTGAGACGTGGATGGATCTAGAGACTGTCATACAGAGTGAAGTAAGTCAGAAAGAGAAAAACAAATATCGTATATTAACGCATGTATGTGGAACTTGGAAAAATGGTACAGATGAACCAGTTTGCAGGGCAGAAGTTGAGACACAGATGTAGAGGACAAATGTATGGACACCAAGGGGGGAAAACCGCGGTGGGGTAGGGATGGTGGTGTGCTGAATTGGGCGATTGGGATTGACATGTATACACTGATGTATATGAAATTGATGACTAATAAGAACCTGCAGTATAAACAAACAAACAAACAAACAAAAAAACCAACTAATACTAAACTTTCTTTGGGTTATTTGTTTGGAAATATGTTAATATAAATGTTTCAGACATTACATGAAATTTCTAAAAATCTTATATGTTCTGGTATAATGTTTAAGTCATAATTCTAGTTATTACTTTAAAATGTATATCTCAGAAATAACTAAATTTCCTTGTCAATTGCATTATTATGAACTTTCATCAAATCTTTAACCGTGGTCATTTTTAAGTCTTTTGTCATTTATAGACAGTTCTGGGTGTACTCTGATGCTTTTGCAAAAATGTTGCTATAAAAGGGTTTCATCTTCATGGAATTCATGGAAAAGACTCTGACAAGTACAGGTTTCTGGTAACTGACTATACTGCTGAACTGAATGAATCAGCATTTTCAGAACTCTAATGGAAAACTGATGAATTCACAAAAGTGCTAACAAAAGATCAAGATGAAAAAAAAACTTAATTACATGGGACTGAGTGAACTGATGAGGATGATTATAATTTTTGTGACTTTCTGTTTAAATAAAAAAAAAAAAATCCCACAAGGACTCATAGGCAAAAAATATACAAATCAATTTTCACTGCAAAGTAAAGGAGCTGTTACAGTGGAGGATTACTGGACTGAATGTCAATATTATGTCATAGTATGAGTGTGTTTTGTGTTTGGTAATTGCAATCGTTGTTGTTTTTGTTGTGGTCATCCATTTACAATGCTTGGTGTCAGTTTATTTATCTCTTGTAAAAATAAAATACAGTGTGGTGTGAAAAATTAAAAAAAAATTAAAAAACTAAAATAAAATAAAATATTTTTAAAGATATTATTAAAATAAAAAAATTTAAAAAGTAATTTGAAAGAAAAGAGAAGAGAGCAACCAAACCAATAAACAAATCCACCAATGAAAACAAGCACTAAAAACTAAACTAAGGTAAACATAAAAATCAGAAATTACTCAGTTGTATACAGCAAACCCCTAGTCTATAGTTGCTCCCAAAGTCCATCACCTCAATTTTGGGATTATTTGTTGTCTGTTACAGTTTTCCACAGATGCAGGGTACATCAAGTTGATTGTCAAGATTTAATCCACTGCTCCTGAGGCTGTACGGAGAAATTTCCCTTTCTCTTCTTTGTTTGCACAGCTCGTGGTGTTCAACTTTGGTTTTGGCTCACCTCTGTATGTAGGTCGCCCTCTGGTGTCTGTTCTTCACCCAGACAAGAGGGGGTTAAAGGAGCAGCTGATTAGGGGACTCTGGCTCACTCAGGCCGTGGGGAGGGACAGGTACAGAATGTGGGGCAAGCCTGTGGTGGTAGAGGCCGCCGTGACGTTGCAACAGCCTGGGGCCCACCACCGTATGTTCTCCTGGGGTAGTTGTCCCTGGATCATAGGACCCTGGCATTGGCAGGCTGCATAGGCTCCTGAGAGGGGAGGTGTGGATAGTGACCTCTGCTTGCACACAGGATTCTTGGTGGCTTCAGCAGCAGCATTAGCATCTCATGCCTGTCTCTGGTGTCTGAGTTGATAGCCGCTGCTCGCGTCCATCTCTGAAGCTCGTTTAGGCAGTGTTCTGAATCTCCTCTCCTTGAGCACCTCAAAACAATTGTCTCTTGCCTCTTAGGCAGGTCCAGAGTTTTTCGCGGACTCCCTCCCAGGTCGCTGTGGTACAGTAGCTCTCTTCAGGCTGTGTTCACACAGCTAACCCCAGTCCTCTCCCTGGAATCTGATCTCTGAAGCCCAAGCCTCAGCTCCCAGCCCCCGCCCAGGAGGGTGAGCAGACAAGCCTCTCAGGCTGGTGAGTGCTGGTCAGCACTGCTCCTCTGTGTGGGAATCTCTCTGGTTTGCCCTCTGCACCCCTGTTGCTGCACTCTCCTCTGTGGCTTCGAAGCTTCCCCCCCTGCTCACCCCCCATCTCCACCAGGGCTTCCTAGTGTGTGGAAAGTTTTCCTCCTTCATAGCTCCCTCCCAGATGTGCCAGTCCTGTTCTTGTTCTTTTGTCTGTTTTTTCTTTTGCCCTACCCAGGTATGTGGGGATTTTCTTACCTTTTGGGAAGTCTGAGGTCTTCTGCCAGCATTCAGTAGGTGTTCTGTAGGTGTTGTTCCACATGTAGATGTATTTTTGATGTATTTGTTGGGAGGAAGGTGATCTTCACGTATTATTCCTCCACCATCTTGAAGGTCCTGTTCTCTTTTTTTAATGAGAAAAGACATTGAAAGGTAAAAATTCCCTTGTCCCCAATCAAAAGGCTCATTTATGGCAGAAACAACAGTTCAATGCAGGCCATCAGTCACTGCCTTCCAGATTAAAAATTATTTCCCTGCTCCACCCTACCTGAATTTCTGACATTGAGGATTTATTTTCACAAGAACACAATTACAGATTAAGTCCATTGAGAAATGTAGAGAGAGAGATCAACAACAAAAATAGGCATTTTGTTAAAATGGTTATGAAAAGATTTCCTCCCTGAGTTTTAGGGCACTCTAGGGAGAGTCTCGAGCTCTTTGAGGCCTGAAGCTCCACAGGGTTAATGCTCATCTTTTTGAGTCTTCCTTCTCATTCCCCATGACTGATGAGTGGAAGGAGTGCATAAAATCACTATATATGAATGGCTAGAAGGGAATCAAACATAATCTAGAGAAGAAAACTGAAACACAGAGACATCTGTGTCATGCCTTCCAGGAGACAGGGTTTATGTGGACTAAGCAGGAGACACATCAGTGAACTTATTTTTCAGTCAAAAATCTATGATCTCAGCTTCTTTGGGCATCTTTCTTCATAAGTAAGGTAGCTGGAGAAATGGAGAGTGAAGCTTTCTCTATTATGATTTCCAGGTATTGAAATTTTATCGTAGACAAAAAGTTCCTGTCACAATTGTGTCTGTTAGTGTATGGTTCACTGAATCTGGTCATAAGTGTTATTTCATACCTGTTATTTTCATATCTGTTAATAACATCTGAGTTCTTTTTTATAGGTTCCTGTGGGGATTTCAAACATATCCAGAAATTATAATGAAAAAAATACTTTAACTAAATTTAAATGAAATAGAAACTGAGAGATATATTTGGGACTCAGAAGAACAAGTTTAAAACTTCTACACATAAAGCTATTTGAAGAAGAAATTACTTGCAGTTTCCCAGAGTTTAGCCTTGAGTATGGGAGAATTTCCCTCTCCCTTAAGAACTGCCCAATATATGATACTGAATATCATTAAAATCAGATATCTTTCTCCTAAATTAGTTCATTATTTTGGTAATCTAATATTTAGGGTTACTTCAGGCATTACAAACACATGATCAGCCAATTTTAAAAATAACTTATTTCCCCTTATGTTTCATGTTAGAAAAATGTGTTTATTAAAAGCTACAAAATTTCATAGCTGGTGGATCAAATCCTTCTGAACACACTTGTTGGAAAAGAGAAACAGTCATTTTGCCAAGGACATCTTCATTAAGATTTATTTAATTTTGAAGATACTGATTAAGATTCATGAAATATACTGCAGTGAAAATGAATAAATTGCATCTACATGCAACCACATGGATAATCTCTAGCTACATGATACTCTGTGAGAAAAGTAGGTTCTGGGAACTACATAGAGCATGGTGCCCTTTTTATGAAGTTCAAGAATAAGAAAATCAACTGTTGACTGAAAAAAAATGCACAATGTGAGAGTTGAGAGCTAAGTTTTATTTTGGGCCAAAAAAGGACTATAGCACAGGAGACAGCCTCTCAGATAGCTCTGAAGATCTGCCCCAAAGAGGTGGGGGAGGTCAGAATATATGAGATTTTAGTGAAAGGGGGGATACATACAATCAGGCACACATTTTGGCAGAAGGTTGCTGCTAGTCACGAAGAGCAGTGTCTCCATTAATGGTTTTAGTGCTTTTCTGGATATGAGAAGATACAAGAAATTGAGCTCACAAAATCTCTTTCCAGACACCATGTTGGAGATATTTCCTGCTTTCATGGCAATGGCATCTATCTATGGCAAAAAAGATACTAAACAAATACTTGTGAATCTTTAATTATAATAATAAAAAAATAGCTAGGTAGGAGTAGAAGGCAGCATAAACCACAAGTAACTAACTATGGATTGTATCTTTAAAGAAATTCACAGAGTATTTCTATTTTATTTCTCACTTTTAAAAAATTTTAACATACAACCTGTTTGTATAAAATTTAGAAAATATTTTTAAGAAGAAGAAAATTAAGTACCTAAATTTCTACTACCTTGAGATAAATACTGTTAGAATTTTGATATAGTTCCTTCCAGTCTTTTTTCTCTGTATATACACATTACAAAATTATGACCATGTGTATATTCAATTATGCATCCTAAAGGCAAGAGACTGTCATGTATATTGAATTAACCCATATACCTGATATACGTTGGCAATGCAATTAATCGCCAGCACTGAGGATGAACTACACTTATCCATCTGCATTCTCATGTCTTCAAAACTTCTGGGAGATTATTGTTCTCATATTGCCTAGCCAGCAGCACCATGGCAGGCAGGCAATGTTTTGACCAAATTCTATTCAGAGAAAGAACTTTCATAAAGATTTTATGATCAAGGTTTTGCCCAGTTGCCTTTAAAATTTCCCCCCCCAATTTTAGTGAGACAAAGTCCTATATCTCAAAAATATTATGCCTAAAGAGGTGGGTTAGAAAATTCCTAGTGTTTATTTTGAACTTGAATTTTTATGACCAGTAGACATCGCTTATTATTGAACTGTTCTATATTTCACAGATCAGACTGATTCCTGGATAAGCACTAAATGAATGAAATCCAGTTGTCTTAATATGTTTGGGCTGCTACAACAAAATATTATAAACTGGGTGGCTTCTAGGCAACTGATGTATATTCCTCATTGTTCTGGAGGCTGGGACATCCAAGATCAAGGTGCCAGCAGATTTCATGTCTGGTGAGTGCATTTCCTGCTTCACAGATGACCATCTTTTTGCTATATCTTCATATGGTGGAAGGGACAACGAGGAAATTATCTGGATCTCTTTCAAAAGGGCCTTAATTCCATCCATGAGGACTAATCACTAGTGATTAGATCATGATTCACCTCATGATCTAATCACTTCCCAAGGGCCATGCCTTCCATACCATCACATTGGTTGTTGGGACTTAACATATGAATTTTGGGGCAGCACAAGCCTTGAGTTCTATAGCACCAGTCAATCAGAACAAAGAAAAGTGACTATGCTCAGACATAAAGTTGGCTTCAACTCTGTAGGAGAGTTGGGGCAGGAATAACATCAAAGGATTTTCTTGTCTTTCAGCTTAGTTCAGCCCCTTCCTGTCCAAGCTTCAGTGGTGTACCAGCACTAACTCTCGTGAGTCATATTGACTCTTGTGTCAATACGACTGGCAAGAGCCAACTGTGTGTTTATCTTCTCGGTGCTGCATTCAGTAATGTTATGTAGTAGCTTGAAATCATCCATGATGGGAGTATTTGTGCCAAGCAAAAGAGCAAACACTGTAAACCATGTTGTTTTTCCAGACAGTTAGTTGCTAAGCATTTATTAGCATACCACTTCCAAGCTACACTTCCTTTCATTGAACAGCAGAAACCATGGGTTCTTTGCCCCTTCAATACAAGCCATTGCTATTCCCAAAGCCAGATTCAACGATGTTTGGTATGTAGGTTCATCTTATAAGAATTAAACAGCAGATCACTATTCACAACGTATGTTTCCAAACATATTCTAATGTCCCATCTAACCATCTAGAAGAACATCTTGGTAAGCATATACTTCCTTTTTAATTTTTTTTTTTTTTTCTGTAATACTTTCCTCCCAGAAGAGTCAGACTTTTCCAAGGCTCCACTTCTTTCTTCAATAGTAAAACCATGAGATACCATCATGGCTTGACAATTGTACAGAGGGAGGAATTGGAAGAATTATGGAACTTTATGTTCCAAGATTCAAGTCTACTATAATACAAACAAAGTTTTAAACTCTAATTTATGTAATTGATGTATTGACTTAAGAATCCTTCTTTCCAATGATTTGGAAGCTATCAAGGGTATGATAAACACTTTTTTGTATATTTGTTTAAAAGAGAACAAGTGAGTTCCACATAGGAAAGTCATAAATACAGCATTACACACTCCCACACATACACACACGCACACACACACATTTTTAGGGTAGAGTGTTATATGGCATTCATGCTTGATGTAGCCACATAGATTTCCTCCACTGGCAAGATAATTGGAGATTAAGTGTGTCTATATATCTGTTATGTTTTTGTGTGATTATGTGTGTGCATGTGTAGAATATACAGTTTTGTTTCTGTTATTGTGTTTTTTACCTAAATGATTTCAATCAGAGCTGAATTTCCCACATGTTTTTGGTCATGGTGAAAGAGAGTAAGTGAAATAGTGTTCTATTTTTTCTGCCTGACTACTCTATTTTAAGTGCCGGCAATGTTGCAGATTCCTTTTTTCCCCATAGGGTCTATGTAAGAAAAAGAAGAAATTACCTGTTGACTGATACAGAGGCAGGAATTGACATACGAATAGAAACAGACAAGTTCAGATACCCACATTGTTGTGAGGCTACAATAAAAAGGCCACTAATGATCAAGAGTTGCCATGAGCTGAACAAATATGACTTCAAAGGATGCTTTAAGGGCTAAATTAAATAAAAATCCAGTGAAGGATACCAGAGTAGCAGTGTCTGAATCAAAATGAACCCATCATATTCTCTGCCAAGGGCATTACTTCTGTTTCTGACACTTTGGGTTTTTAGAGGTAGAATCTTTACAGTTCTTAGGAGAGTTCACATTTGAATGCACCATTTTTATGGTTTGCACTCTTTCTTCAAAGAAAGGAAGTGATGCTCCTTACACTGACAAAGATTTGGTAATTGCCATCTTTGGTGTGGCTGTCAGGCAGCAATATCAGCCTTGATTGTGACAACTGTAACAATGATTTTATGTTGGAGCCATTCTACCTGCATCAGGCCAAATTTTATTAGCAGATAGACTATCTGGAAAGATTAAAAACCTGTAGAGGAGGAGAATGGACATTAATGCTTACTTTATAAAATTTGAATAAGTAGGTGGTATTTTTGTGTTTCTCAGTTTAGAAAAAAGATGCAAAAATAAATTTCCTAATAGCGTAAATAATACAAAAAAGAAACTTCCTTTTTAAGGAAGGGAAGGAGGGAGACAGAGAATGAGAAAGGAAAATTAACCCTTGAATCCATCTTCCAACTGGCTATTCCCTCCTGACCTTCTATTTTCTGTGAAAGGACTTCCTTGATATCCACTCTCCCTCATTCTCCACATCAAGAGCCAAGTGCTGCTGCTTATACTTCAAACAATATTAGCATAATATGAATAATTTTAATTATACCCTAATTAGGCATTAAATTTCTTCAGAGGAAATAATATCTTGTATGGAAACTTTCTTAACTAAACTGTATAACTTGTTCCAAACCTAGTGTCAGTTTATGAGTGCTAACTCCCCTGTACTATTCTCTTTTTCCCATGCCCATCATCCTTCCAAAATGCCAAGATCAGATTAATAATCCTGGAACAGGTTTGGCTGTATGTCACTTACCGTCTCAAAACTCTCAATATTCTCACATTAACCCTAGATGTGATTATTAACATTTGGGGAGTCTGGTCACTTTGAAAATATGAGCAAAACCATGAATTCTCTCACTAGAAAAAAAGTCATCAATTCAGCATTCAACATCATGACCACCACCAGTGATGCCGTCTTCACTGGTGGTGGTAGCATCATCATGACTACCATGAGCATCATTATTAACAGGGGACTATTATGTGCCATAGCTGTTGATACATTTTACACTATAGCAACTTAATAAGGTTAACACCCTCCATTTTACAAATAGAAAAACAAAGCTCCTCAAAGAAAATATAGACATATAAGGTAATCAGAATTTTAACCCATCAGTCTGGGAGCTAATATTCTTAATCAGTATGTCCAATATAAAACACATCCATAGACTTGACATTACAATACGAATCTTTAAAAAACGCTATTATGTTAAATCACATATTTAAGGTTTAAATTTGTCAATTATTCAATGATTGTTGCTCAGCCCCATACCTACCTTTCTACACTCTGATCTGAACTGCTGAGACTGTGGTTTGAAAAGCTCACTCCCCAGACTCTTTTAACCCCTCATTTCTTATTAAATTCTGCCAATGGAAAGCACTGGTAAGAGATTAGAAGGCAAGAGGAAGGGAAAGGCTTCTGCTTATGTCTCCTAAACAGTCTTACCCTAGTACAGCAGGAAGGGCAAGGTGACACTGAGCTTGTCAGCAACATTTCAGGAATTCTTGCACCTCCAAAAATGTAAACTTGTAGGCAACAGCCCAGTGACTGTATCACTTGATCTAGGAGTCACACAGAGAAATTATTTTTCTCCTCTTCTCTCCTCCTCATTTTGTACCTTCCAACATATTTGTAAGCAAGGGTTGATGTAAAGGATCCTCTCTTTATACTACCCAATATGAATATATTTTCCTGATTGGATTCATACTGAAACAGGAATGGGCCCAGATAACTGACTCTTAAATATTGGAAAATGGGAGTAGTTATCTCATCTCATTGGATTTATAAGTAGAGGTGACTTCACTGACAACGGTAAATGTTTTTTTATAATTCAAGGAAAGTAGTGGTTTTCCAAATACTTAAGTTACTGTCAGTGGTGACTTGGAATAAAGCATATTTTAAAGGTAAGAGAGTAGATCTGAAGTGTTCCCACCACGCCAAAAAGAAAAAAATAGGTAATTACATGAGGTGATGGATATGTGAATTAACTTGATTGTGGTAATCATTTCACAATGTACATGTATATCAAACCATCACATTGTGTACCTTAAGTATATTTACTTTATTTATTAACTATATCTCAATAAAGTTAGAAAAATTTAATTAAATAAACAAATAAAAGAAAAATAGGGCTTTGGGAGAATAAGTGTTAATGCACTTGACCATTATGGTAGTAATGATTACAATAAAGACCATGTGACTTATGGTATTTCTTACCACATTATAGAGATTACAGAAAGAAATGACAGGCTTAGAGCCCTAAATTCTGAACTCAAGACACAGAACTAGATATATTCTATGGTGTTCCCAAAGCAATATTTTTTTTTTATAGACGGGATTGATATAGTTGCAAATAAGAACAAATATTCAATCTAAGTTGAATTGACATCTTTACCAAGCTTCTCATGTTTAGTGTAGTGTATTGGATGGCCAGAAATGGGACCCGACACTTGGGGTAGAGACATCTAGTTGCACCTAGATAAACTTGACAACCTTGAAACCCTGAATTCCCTTGAGCCTCTCTTTCCAGAGCAATTCATCTCTCCTTTTCTTTCTGATGAAACTAGTCTTCCGTCTTTAAAGACATGTAATCACCTCACTTGAGACAATAGTCTCTGAAAGGGATCCTGAATCTTTTCACAACTACTCTTTATAGTACTTAAACTGAATGCTAGAGTCAGAGCCCATTGTGCTTCAAGGGGAAAAAGGGGAAAATCTGACCAGGAGAAGATGGCTTATACTTAAAGAATTACAGGGTTTTACTAAGTTGTATGAAGAAAAATGTGTGGTATATGTGTGGAAATTAATTCTAAGAAGAGGAAATAAATAATGTTAGATTTGAGCTATGATGTTGACAGAGATACATATACTTACTGGAGGTTGTGGGTTCAATATATTATACTGAAGAACTGGAAATAGTTCTAACAGTTTTCTTGATTGGTTGAAAAAAGCCTAAAGTCAATGGTGATTTATTGTCTATGAAATTTAGATGCCTGAACTTCCCTGATAGAAGGAAGAAATCCCCAAATGTAAGGAGACAGAAATATTGGAGTTGATCTTTCATGGAGCAACCTCCACCCTGTCTCCCCTCATTCTCCAGTATGTCTCCCGATAGGTCAAAAGGATATTCATTTCACTAAGACAGCCAAAAATGCATTAATGTGCTAAATATAACAGCATCCTTGTGAAGCTTAGTATTGGCTTTCCTCCATATGATGGGATGATGGTTGGGGATGGTAATATTGAAATAGGCTTCCTGATTTCATTGGGAATAATAGAATCCCATACTGGCAAAGATTCTGGCTCCCAGGTTAATTGTCAGACAGAAGGTGATTACAATTAATACAAGATGGAACAGGGCCTGAGTAATCATCACCTTTAGATATTTTATGTTGGCTAACTTATCATGGTGTCACTAGGAATAAAGTGGATAGATATCCTACCAAAGTATGACTTGATCTATAAAATCAGAAAAAAACTTTAGATCTGGTAAGTAGAGACAAGACTTGAATTTCCACAGTGGAGTGTCATACTTCTCAGCTAGTTCCCAGAACTAAGTCATTTCAGACTTGGGTCTGTCTCCATGAAGACAAAACTGGGACCCTTGAGGAAGGAGCTTATGACACTGTCACAATTAAATACTGTTAGTTATCCTCAAAAGTCTCTCAAAAAAGATCTGTGTCATAAGGAGGCCATCTGAGCACTGGTCAAAGAGAAATTATCAGATATTTCAGGAATTATTAGACACTGCCAAGAGGTTGATGTTAATACTGGAGGTCTAAAATAATACCATGCTCCTCTGGTCAGAGTGAGGGGTGATGAATATCTAGTAAAAACTGGATATTTGGCCTAAAACTAGCTATGAATAAGTACGGTGGTTCCACAGATTCACCCTAGTTTCTTAATGCATGGTTGGTACAAATACAACATAAAACTGCCTGGATTGTCACAGAGGCTCACTGATCAATGAATGTGGGACATATTGCAGAGGAAGAAAGGCCAAGTAGAATGCTAGAAGCTTCCCCTCCATTACAAAATAGTAAATCAAAGTCAATAATGCAATGCTAAAAAAATACAACCTACAGAATGGGAGAAAATATTTGCAAATGTTGCGACTGACAAAGGATTAATTTCCAAACATACAAACAGCTCATACAGCTCAATATCAAAAAAACAAACAACCCAATCAAAAAATGGGCGGAAGATCTAAAAAGACATTTCTCCAAAGAAGACGTACAGCTGGCCAACAGACACATGAAAAAATGCTCAACATTGTTAATTATTAGAGAAATGCAAATCAAAACTACAATGAGCCATCATCAAAAAGTCTACAAATAATAAATGCTGAAGGGGGTGTGGAGAAAAAGGAATCCTCCTACACTGTTGGTGGGAATGTAAATTGGTACAGCCATTATGGAGAACAGTATGGAGTTTCCTTAAAAAACTAAAAACAGAGTTACCATATGATCCTACAATCCCACTCCTGGGCATATATCCAAAGAAAACCAAAATTCAAAGAGATACATGCACCCCATGTGCATTGCAACACTATTTACAATAGCCAAGACATGGAAGCAGCCTAAATGTCCATTGACAGATCAATTAATAAAGAAGATGTGGTAGATATATATACACACACATATATATATAATGGAATATTACTCAGCCATAAGAAAGAATGAAATAATACCATTTGCAGCAACATGGATGGACCTAGAGATTATCATACTAAGTGAAGTAAGTCAGACAGAGAAAGATGAATATCATATGATATAATTTATATATGGAATCTAAAAAAAAAAGATATAAAAGAACTTATATACAAAACACAAATAGACCCACAGATACAGAAAGCCAACTTATGTTTACCAAAGGACAAAGGGGAGGAGGGACAAATTAGGAGTTTGGGATTAACATATACATACCACTATATATAAAATAGACAGCCAACAAATACCTACTATATAGCACAGGGAACTATATTCACTATTATTTAATAACCTATAAGGGAAAAGAATCTGAAAAAGAATATCGATAGATAGATAGATAGATGATAGATAGATAGATAGATAGATAGATAGATAGATAGATAGATAGATAGATAGATAACTGAATCACTGTGCTGTACACCTGAAACTAACACAATATTATAAATCACCTATACTTCAATAAAAAAACTTACCATCTTAAAAAAATAAAAAAGAAAATAATAAAATCATTACAAACTTGAAAGACGCAAGGGTGGTGATTCTTAACATATTGTCTTTCAATATGCCTGCCTGACCTGTGCAGAAGATGATTGGACCTTGGAAAATAAATTTGAGTTATAAGTTGAATCAGACGAAGACTCCAATTTCATAGAGGTAGAAACTAAGGCTCAAAATGGCTGGGTCTCATTGTTAGTGAATAATGTAGTGAAGATTGAAATCCACATCTATTTAATGAAAGACTATTTATACAGTCAGTATAATATGTCTGAATATCACTTATGCGTTCCAGGGAATAGACAAAATAGATAAACTTTAATCTGTTAAACCTCTTATTAAGACCTGGTAAAAGCAGAATTATGGAATGATCTCTCTTCTCTCTCTCTCTTTTTCTCACTCAAACCACTCTTCTGTGATACAGTTAAAATCTATCCTTTCTTATCCTTTCCTACCGAGACAGCCACTGATATCTTACCCTCCTTTTTTGTTTAATGTATATTTCCTACTTAAATGTACGTCTTTGTAGCATCTTTTAAATATGTACGTCTTTGTAGCATCTTTTACATTGTTATTTAACTCCTCTTATTATTTTGTTTTCATGTACTTATAAATATTTGGACACCGAACACAGTATATGTCTTTGGATGTTATGAACCTGAGGGAGACAACAGACACATGGAAAGAAGGCAGGGATCTAAAATACCACAGACCTAAATTTGAATCTTGGCTTGCAGATACTGGCTAAGTTGTTTAACCTCTGAGACTCAGCTTTGTCGGGTGGGAGAAATTTCCCCCTCTACCTCTCTTGAGTTTTTGTGGCTGAATTAATAATAAAATAGACACAAGTCAGATTAATAGGAGAAAAAGAAACAAATTTTAACTCATGCCCTTGGAGTTTCCATAAAAATGGGACCTAAGAAGTGGCCAAAGCAGTAACTCTTACACTTTTTGGACAAAGAAACAATAAATTTGTGAGGAATTGACAGGACAAAGCACCTTAAGTTTTGTGGGCTTAATTAGGGAAGAATCTAAACAGAGTTTGGGCCTGAGGTAGTAAATTAAAGAAGTAATAGGGTTTGTTTATATAGGATTCTTGGCCTAAATTCCCAGTCTTTGGTGATAAGGGTGTCCTTCTACCTCCAAATGTAGGGAGGGTATCTTTCACATAAGATTTATTTCCTGACTTCTGGGAGACAGAAAGGAGGTTCAGAGTGTCTCTCTTGCGTTGGCCATTTCTTAAGTAACTTTAATTCAAACTAATCAATACGCCATTGATGTACATTATGGGGCAGCCTACTCTGGGCCCCAAAAGCTTCATCTATTGTATAAAATGGAGCTACTAATAACTCTTGGGGTTGTGGTGCAGATTGTACATGACATTGTAAGTGAAAGTGCCTCATGTGTAAAATATGCTTCATAAATTCTCTTCCTGACTCATTCTCCTAATCTGTGAATCCCCTCTTTGTGTGCCACTTTAGAGCTCAAAAGTAGTCATTGTAAAGTGTGGAATAACCCAGCTTAAAGAACTTTTGCTAGAAGTCTGCAGTCACTATTAAATCCCCTAAACAAACCTCTCTCACTAGCACATTATAATTTCATTTTCTGTTCACCTGCCTGTCATCACATGACTAGAAGTTTCTTGAGAACCAGCAGTGAATCTTTAATCTTCATTTGCCAGCACTTAGAAGAGTGCTTGGCATAAATGCAGCTTTCAATACGTAATTGCTAAATGAATTAATGTTGCGAAGTTTAGAACTCACAGAATACCCTGTTTTCCTATCATGGGTTACCTCATATTTGTAAAGAGACATCAGAAGAGGGAAAACTCCCAAATTAAACAAATAAAATCACTAATGTGAAATGTTAAATGTCAGGAGAGTTTGTGGGAGAAAGAGGGAACAGGAGTTGGCAAACTATATCATGTAAGGCAAATCTGGCCTGCTCACTGTTTTATAAATAAAGTTTTATTGGAACATAGTTGTGCTTATTTGTTTATGTATTGTCTATGGCTGCTTTTACACCACAACAGCAGGGTTGAATAGTGACAGAGTTCATATGGCCAACAAAGCTGAAAATATTTACTACCTGGCCGTTACAGAAAAAGTTTGCCAATTCCCACTTTAAATCATGCAAACTGCGTTCACATATTTTTGCCTCATATGAGGTATTAAAATCCTTACATTGCCCTTTGAGGTAATTATAGAATATAATTGTTTGCAGAAGCTGATTCTGAAAATTATTGCTGGAACACGTGAGATTCTAAATAAATATTTCAGGAAGAACAAAATTTCTAGGTACTGCTAATAAATTGAGAGAAAATGTATTCTGGTCTGACATGAATAATGGATTCAGGCTAAAAAGATAATAACCTTCTGTTAAATCTTATTTTCATGTCTTGAGAATCAATGTTAATATGGTGATAGATAATCTTTCCCACCCACTCTTATGTACCTTCATGTCGGGGTATTTGCCTGTTTTTCCCACATACACGTAATTCCTTCTTGGCCTCACACAACATGGCAAGTACCAGCCCAGTCACCTTCTCTCCCTCCACTCAACACAAAAACATGGAGGCACAACTAGATTCAGATGCATTTTATTTTCAGTAGCTCTTTTCCTCCTTTTTGTTCATTTGTGGGATAAAGCTGACCCTCCTTTGCATCTTCTCAATACATCATCAATATTGAATTTGATTTATGACCCTAGGTGCTCTCAAATATTTTTAAACATCTTTATTAAGGTAAAATTGACATATAAAATGCTGTACATATTTAATGTATAAAACTTGAGTTTAGGGCATAAGTATATACCTATGAAACCATTACTACATTCAAGGCCATAAACATATCTATCATCTTTCAAAGTTTCCTCTCATCCCCTTTATTATAATTATTGTGTGTGGTAGGGACACAACATAAGCACTATCTTCTTAGCAAATTTTGTGTATATAATGCAGTATTGATAGCTATAGGCACTATGCTGTATACTAGGTCTTCAGAACTTACTGATCTTACTTAACTGAAACTTTTACCATTTGACCATCTCCTTCCCATTTCCACCTTCCCCTAGCCTCTGGCAATCATCATTCTACTCTCTGCTTCTATGAGGTTGACTATTTTAGATTCTACATATAAGCAAGATCATACAGTATTTGGCTT